>NC_134455.1:219710333-220910333 GCF_047948215.1 Lycorma delicatula | reverse complement strand
TGGTTAACATTATTAACAAATGTTTGAATTCTTATGATAGATTTGACAACAGTTTGTTTGACCTTTAAAGCTAAAGTTCTAGATCTTCTAAGCTATTTGGCTTATCTTAAGAATATAATAATAATAACAACAAAAAACGAAGTCTATTAAGTGATAAATTTGTTGAAAAATTAGTTGATGATTAGTTACATCATCTGTATGATGTGATGTGTAGAGATGTACTTGGAATAAATAAACAAAATAACACATAACATAATGCATACATCAACACTTAGATGAAATTCAACTAAAACTTATTTAGCATTTACCTAGCCACAATTATGCAACATAATCATGTCTTTTTTCTGTTTTTTGTTGACTCTTCTGATAACTGATTCCCAGAGATCTGAATCAGAAATGATTTTACCTCTACAACATTAATCAGAAGATGACTGCACCAGAATGGAAAAAAACTTGAAAACCATTGGGTACATCAAGCACTCCAAACAAAAGAGATATTGTTTGTAGCCACTCTTAACATATACAACAGATGCTCCACTGAAACTGAACTTAACAGGTGAAACAAACATTCTGTAGAGTACTTCTTTGTCTTGAATAGTCTTTAGATATAATTTTTATTAGAATGGTAGGTGAAAAATATAAAAGAATTAAGACAGTTTTACCCTTCTATATATTTTATTCGCTTTTCTCAAAGAGTTGAATAAAAAGGATGATGTTCATTAATTTTTAACAGTAAATAACAAACATTTTCTTCGACCAGAATTTGAAGTTGATGATTAATTTCAAGAACCTTCTCTTCAATCAGAAAAGATTTTCCTAAAGATATGTACAAATGTAATATTAGAATGGTAGGTGAAAAAGAATAAAAGAATTAGGACAGTTTTCCTCTTCTATATGTTCTATTCGCTTCCTCAAAGAGCTGAGTAAAAAGGATAATGTTCATTCATTTTTAACAGCAAATAATAAACATTTTCTTTGATCAGAATTTGAGGTTGATGATAAATCTTCAAGAACTTTCTCCTCAATCAGAAAAGCTTTTCCTAAAGATATGTACAAATGCAAAATGATTAAAACTGAAAAAAGTTATCTTATTAGGATCTTGGTTTCATCAGGCTCTGGATACAGGAACCTGTATAAAAGAATTTCAGTAAGATGATTTTAAATAATTTTTTGGTTATTGGATCTCATTAGAAAGCAAGTTACACAGATCTATCATTCATAATACATTAATGTCTCTCTCTATACTAGTGACCTACAGTCTACACGTTATTTTAAGTATTTTTAATAAAAAATATTAATTACATTCAATTTTGTAAGAACTATTCTAATATTATAAAAATATCTAATTTGTAAAACTCTTGGAAGCACCACAACAAAGGAGGTGTTCTGGATGAATAATTAGAAACATCAATAGCCACTGCATTGCCACATCCACAAAATTACACTGTGGCTAATAAACACAAAACAATTTTTTTTCTATTCGCAGGTAATGTGGTGTAATCTCGGATACAATCATGTGCTGGTTATTACTTCATCTCTTGGACTTCAAATATTTGATTGTGAAGGATTAGAATGTAAATTTTCACATCCTTGTTATGATGGACCAGAAAATAAAGAAGCATTTGCTAGAGGTCTGGCAACTAGTGGTGATTTTATATGCATTGGTAAATAAAAATTTTCTGTTTTATAATATTTTATTTATGATAAATGACTTTGTATTTGTAACAAAAATTACTTAGATGAAATAAAATATTTCACAAAAAACCTGTCTACAAAAAAAATAAGCATAACCAGCCAAAATAATTTGGATATGATACTGTTACAAATTTTAATGCTGTTCTAAATTAAAATCTCATTAACATAACCCTCTGTTAATGAAACTAAAGGTTCTTATTATAAGGTTCTATATAATTTATGTATGTTCAGTTACTGACTATAATCAAATTCATTGATTTCAATGATTACTTTTTTATTTTGTAGATGAAGTATCATATTACAATTTCCCAAATAACATCAGTAAATAATTTTTTAATCAAATTAATGTCTAGATCATATAAACAATTTTAACATGTTATTAGTCATAATCATTAACACAGTATTGTAAAGTAGTAGCATAACAGCAACTAAGAGCTGTTTTAACAGAACCATTTTAACATTCAAAGTATTTTCACATTAAAAGTCAAGAAAATTAGATAAAAATTGAGGTAAAGGCACCATTCCTACATTGGTGTCTTGTCCTCTTATCCAGAAGATCCCAGGTTTGAATTCCAGCAAGGCTTAGTGTTTAACAACAAGTTTTAATCGTCAATAGTGAATTAATCAAAACAAAAAATCCGCCCAAAAAAATTAACCTTAAAATGGAAAGTTTAATTGAACTATAGCAAACCTTATTGGCTTATGGCGTAGTTGAACAAAGTTATATAATTATTATTAATTGTGTATTGGCTTATTACAAGTAAACTGCAAATAACTCGTTCAGGATTGCAATATATCCCATAATCAGAACTTATGCATTTCTCCCAAATGATAGTTCTGAATAGAATATTTCAATTAAAGAACATTATAACACTGAGTACAAGTATTAAAGGAAATAAGATAAGAAAGAAATAAATATAAGTATTGTTAGGAGATTAACAAATAACAAAATATTTTTCAGTTACTAAACTTATTAAAAAAAGATATTGAATAATATATGTCTATTATTTTGCTCTTGAAAAATGGAAATATTTAAAAATACTTTTGTTATATTTTATTGAAGTCTGCCCAAGTGTTAAAACAAGTCTGAGTAAAAATGTTAATACTTAATCATACTTGATATAAGCCTTCATTTACTGCATATTAAATTAAACGCTCTCAAAGAAGATGATTCATTTGAATCCAAAAATTACTACAAAAGATAAAACAAAACTTATAGAAATGTGTTTCTGCAGCTAAAACACTGGATGTAAATAACAAATAAGAACCAGCACACAACTGTCTAAAACATTATGGAAATCTTAATAAGATCAGGACTGCATCAATGGAACTAAACATTTATTTAAAAAATATTGATTTACAACATTTGATAAGGTTGCACTAAGTCTTAAAATAGTTTCCAATATTTTTAATTTGTATTTTAATATTGTGACAATAGGTGCACAAAGTCATTACTTGATTCGTTAGATCAATTAACTGAAAACTGATTTTTAATTTTTAAAAATGATAATAGAGGTAATTCATAATTTTTTAGATATTGGAATATCAGACAGCTTAATTGATGCCTCTAAAAACATCAATTGATATCTAAAGAAACTGATGACTCGTTTGAAGAAATTAGTTCCCAAACAACTCAACCCACCAGGTTGATCTAGTGGTAAACGCATCTTCCCAAATCAGCTGATTTGGAAGTCGAGAGTTCCAGCGTTCAAGTCCTAGTATAGTCAGTTATTTTTACATGGATTTGAATACTAGATCATGGATACCGGTGTTCTTTGGTGGTTGGGTTTCAATTAACCACACATCTCAGGATTGGTCGAACTGAGACTGTACAAGACTACACTTCATTTACACTCACTCATACATATATCATCCTCATTCATCTTCTGAAGTATTATCTGAAAGGTAATTACCAGAGGTTAAACAGGAAAAAGAAAAAGTTCCCAAACAACTCAGTTCAATTACTTCAGAAAAATAATTATTGCTTAAAGATAAAAAAATTTTCCCATTATTGTCCTTTAACAGTTTTGAGAAATGATCACTTAAATTTTTTCTACAGCTGCTTTTACAGCATTTGTTCTACATTATTGAAGTACTGCATCAAAAATTATCAACAATCCTTATGTGTCCCAGAAAATGTTTATGCAAAATATCTTTCAAAGTAATTGCTGAAGGTATTTCTTTTATATTCTCCTGATTAATAACAAGCTAACAGAAGGTGCAAAGTTATCTTACAATTCTCAAAAAAGGATTTTAAAGATAATTCATCCTACTCCTTGGAAGAATTGTTGAGCTAGTTACAGACAATATTTTATATTTTTATTTGAGGTTTAATTTAATGAGGGTTTGACTTTTAGAGACCTAAAGGGGTTTTTTTTAACTAGTTATAATTTAGGAATGATTGGGACCAGAAAATTGTTATGGGTTGTTAACACAGTTGGTGGGAGTAAAAAATCTTACAATCTTAAATGATACATAAAAAAGGTTTTTCTAAAATGTCTGAAGAAGATCCAGAATAATCAATCAAATCGAAAAAAAAGTGCTCTAGTTTATTTTCAGTTTCTTCATGGATGAAATTTTCAACACAGAAATAATTTAGCTTCAATTCAAGCTTAACCAGTTTTATTTTGTAATTTATAGTGTGGAATTTTATGATGTATAGTCTATTTCTAGCATAAGCCAACTTTATGCAAGATCAATTTCCTTTGATTCATTATAACAAAATTTTAAAAACATCTGATTTCTTTTCATTAAAAAAAACCTTTTGTATCTTGTAGAAAATCATTTCTTACCACTTCAATCCTGTAAAGAATTTTCAAAAAATCAAAAAACCCAGGATTTAACATTGTTTAGTTTCCCTGTAAATTTTTAGTATTGTCAAATTTTCAGTCATAGTTTTATTCAGAAATTGTATGATGGGATGAAATATGATTTTATTTTTTAAAGACAACTTATTCACAAGAACATAATCTTTATATAAAGCATAGTCTATGAATTTTTGTGAAGACAAAAATTAGAGATTTTTTTTCTGTTAAAGAAAGACTTAATGTAATAAAAAGAAATGAGCAAAAGGGTTTTAAATTATTCTTTTTCACACAAAAAAGTCACTAGAGAAAGGTCAAATCAGAAATAGATAAGGAATATCAATCATATGATGTGAAAATCATCTTAAAAAAGTATAGTCTAAAGCTACAAAATATTCCAAATTCTATTAAATAATTTATATATTTATTAATTAATAACCATTAATTTTATAAATTTCCCTCATAATTATCCTTTATGTTTTCCATTTTCTACACATATCTCACCGAAATATTACTCTCATTCAGAAAACCGTCAGATATTTGTTATTTATTTAACAATAGATGTATGCATCATACACCTACTTTATTGTGATAATTATTGTAATACAGTAATGTTATTCATTATTTGGTTTATGTATTTTATTAAAAAAAATTTCTAATACTCTTTAAATATTACACTAGATGTGAATAACTGTAAAATCTTAAGTGTAAGATGATGGATACCGTAATTACTAAAACAAGGAAAAAGAATGAGAAGAAACAAGAATGGGTAATGGGACTAAATTAAATCTATTAAATATCTTTAATAATCAGAAATACCAATAAGATATCCATTAGTAGTGTCAGAAAATACTACTGGTCATACAAGTAATGAAACAACAAGTCCAAAAATCTAAATATGATGATTTATGTGTGCAACAGATACCATGAAAACAGATTTTTTTTAAGAGGTAACATTCCACAGAACAAGTAATACATAAAAATAAAAGCATACTAAATACATATATCATAATATATAAAAGCATACTAATACATCATAAATAATGAAAGCGGTCAATCAAAAATAAATTACTGTACTCTTCAAGTAAATGGATTTTGAAATTGATGGAAATAATCTTTTCTCACGAAAAGAGATTCTATAATAAAGTGACAGCAAAGATATTTCAATCAATTAGGGAGATAACCAGGCAAAAGCATAATATACAGGACCATATGAATTGTGGATTAACCTCAGAATTTCAGCGAAGCAGGTGTTAAAAGATAAACCCACCCAAAGTCTTCTAAGGCTTCTTATACAGTGCTGAAGCTAAGGACTGAAGACTTCTACTTCACACTGATAATGGTGGTAGTATAGAGTAAAAATCTGAAGTAATTGAAAATATTGAAATATAAAAATAATTTGATTTTGAAGTCCAGTTCAAAGTCAGTGACTACCACCTGCATTTATTTAATACTTTTCTTTCACTTCTAGGTTTTATTTCTTTTTATCTAGCCTACATACAGCTGAGTCCAAAATGACAGCTTGTTTTGAGAGCACTCAAAACACATTTTACCACAGAAAAGAACCAAGAAGCAATAACACTGCATATGTAAAATGATCATAGACTGCAGTACTAAAGAGATTCAACTTTGCATTGAATTAACAGCTTCTGTACCTTTAATTTAGTAGCACATAAGTGATTAATCTTTAAACAAATATGAGATGATACAGATCCAATGAGTGGCAGCAAAATGTTGTACATTTGCTGCCACTCATGATAGTAAAAATCGGCATAAATGCCGATTTTTTCCCCGTCATGTAAATTCTCATTGATTAATTTAGTATTAGTGCATTTAAACATACAATATTTTAATTTATGTTACCATGACACAGAAATAATAGTTTTGTGGCTATATTATTCCCTGCAGTTGCAATGCAAGTATCTGTATAAGTAGATATTACATCATTTTATTGATGTAAGCATTAATTTTAAAAACGTAATAACTAATACTATTTAAAATTAATTTGTTTTCTTATTTATAAAGAATAAAATTTGTTTCTTGTTACTAAAAGGTAATAGTGCTGGATGTTTACGTGTATTTGCTATGATGGATGAAGGGGAAATAGGTTTTGTTGACAGAAAACTGCATCACCGTGAAGCTATAACTGATTTGGCTGCAAGTGGTAGCCTTGTTGTTTCTGCAGATGAAGGAGGTTGCATTTTGCTTTGGACACTTTCTACTGAAGAACTAATTAAATGGGCTGAACTTCCTTCATATGAGTCAGTTTCTAGTTTTCAGTAAATTCCATCTAACTAAATAAATAATAAGAAACTATACTTATACTCAAGCACATCATATGGACCACAAAACAATGATCCAACAATTTCTAAAGTACCATTTCAGAAGCAACTATTTTTATGCTGAATGTACAGACTTATGATGAGTGTGAACTGAATGAGGGATAGGTTATTGATCTTAATAATTTATGGCTGAATGTTTATGAAATCCTGCTTATCATAGGCAAGTAAATACACAAAAAATGTAGTGAAAGTGGAGAATAATAGAATAATTAGAATTTATCTTTTGATTTTTAACCACTGACTTGACAACATGGCCCAGTGCATGAACTTCAGGTGATTTTCTTTCATTTTCTCAAAAACTATGTTTGATGGACATAAATTTAACAGAACTTATAAAGTTTAGACAATCCCTTGAATTTATTATATATTATTTTTATTGGATAAGGGTTTTTCATTACAAAGAGCTCTCCTCAATCCTTGGTTTCAGATTTCCCCTCTTCTTCATGATCCCCTCATAAATTAATTATATATTTGTTAGGCAACTCTTTTTATTGTTGCCTTTGTTAGGCAACAATTCTAAGTGACTGAATATGAAATACAAGTCATTCATGAGTGGCATAAGCAAAAAGATGAGTCAAAGTAATAATTTCTAAAATAAACAGTACCCTATACAAGCTTACTAGGAAAAGTAAGAAGTAAAGAAGTTTCCTGTATTCTTTCTTCAGTGTATCAAATAGACTGGTGCAAATCAGTTTTCAAAGCCCATTAAAATAAGCTGATACTCATCTCTCCAAGCGATTCTACTGATCATGCCAGAGTGGTAGCACCTTGGCCTTTCATCTGTAGGTCATGGGTTCAAATCCCAGTCAGGCATGTAATTTTCACACCCTACAAAATTCATTTATCATAAATCAGTAACTTTAAGGGGGAAAAGCTTGTTATTACTGTATAAATAAATTACTCTCAGAGAAGAAATTCCTGACTAGTATCTCTTTCAGCAAGGAACTTCATATTTATTGGTCATAAGAAAAATTAGGAGAAACAGAGGAAATCAACAACTTCCTTTTTGTGAAACATTGTATTATCTATACTGCTTCTACTCAACAAGGAAAAAATTTTATAAATTTAAAAAAAGTAACTGACCATAAAACAATTTCATTTGGTTAAACTTTAAACAATAAACTAAAAGTAGTTAAATATTAAAAATGTAATATATTACTATAGACAGTTTTAATCAGAGAATAATCACCTTCTTATTACAAGAACATAATAAAATATGTTTTTATCTACATTATGGTTAATTTCATTTTATTTATCTTTAGTTTTGTAACAGTATTATCAATTTTAAAACCAAAACACCACTTCTTCATTTAGAAATGATTAGCCTATTATTAAAATCATCCTAATATTCCATTAAAAAATAATATAACCTGAACCAAATCAAATTTCATCCATTATTATTTTATTCCAGATACTCATGTACTAATGTAAAAATATGGCAAGACTTGATTGCTGCTGGTTATGGATCTGGCCACATTCGATTGTTTTCTGCAGATAAACGTACAGGATCAGTGGCTCTTCTAGTTGAGGTGGGAGCTCATGCACGATGGATAACAGGATTAGATCTAGCACCAGAACAAGGACTCTTGTTGTCTGTATCAGAAGATTCTTTTGCTAAAGTCTGGCAAATAAAAAAAGGAGAGCAGACTGTTAGTGTATAACGTAATATATAAATTACATTCTTTAATATCACATAAGTAAAAAGATCTTTGGTTATTTTAAACAAACTACACTGCAGGCATGTCAATTAAGACCTAAACATCCTTCATTTCATTTAATAAGGCCAAATGAAATATATCATATATTGTATAAAATACAAATAGGTTCAAACACGATGACTAAGAAATACAAAGTAATTGATGGAAAATAAAAAATACAACTATAACTTTTTAAAATATTGAAATATAAAAAACCTTAGAAAAAAATTTGTTTAAATAAATTCTGTCTCTAGTACAATTTTTTAAACCAATAAATTATAAAATATTTAAAAATTAATTTTAAAAATTTTAATGTGAAATTAAACTTTTAAATTAATGGTTATTTTTTATACTTTTTGATGAAAGTGAGAGCAACTGATCAGTTGAACCATGTTCTAATAGTGTCAAATTTATTAAATTTTAATGTGATAATTATCAGAAATTGGGCCTGTAGCGCAAAGAGAATCTTTACTTAAGTAAATAAATTAAGTCACTATAATTCACTTATTTAATAATATTTTTAATTATTACTGTTAAAATTTTGATTTAAATTTAATACTTAAAACTACATTAGGAAACAAATTCGGTTCATAATTTTTTTGTAAAAAGTCAGCAGAGAATCAACTTTACTGATTCACACAACATGCACTGTTTCACAGGGCTGAATTACCCATTGATTATCTTACTCTTCAAATAGCATTGCAAGACATAAATCACATGCTGTGAGATCTGCTATTATAGGCCAAGGAATATCACTTGTCTGATGATACCATGCAGAAAACAATTGTTTCTATATTTAGCAATTATCGATCACTTATTGTGTGATCGGTTGCCTCATTGAATAGAAACACATGATTGATTTCAGGCTATTTCACTATTTGAGGAAATTCTTCAATCACTCAGACATGATGATAATAACATTTACATCATTGTTCACAAAGAAATATGCACTGATTATTCTATAGGATGCTACTGTATACCATGCTGTGACTTTAGATATTGTGCAGTGATTCTTCATGCATTTATCTTAAGGTTGTTTGTTCCCGATACCATAAGTTTTGTTTAATCATATATCCCCTTTGGGAATATGTGATTAATTACTCATTATCATATTGTGAAACAGTTTTATTAATCTGAAAATACTTCCTAGGAACTTTTTTTTAATGCAAATTATTTTTTAAAACTCTTTTTATATTTTATGAAACAAATAAAAAGAACAGAAACATACTGAGGCTTTAGCAAAAATGAAATTGATCATAGAAGAAAATTCAAACTTTCCAAATCATACAAATGCATATATAAATAAAAATACTCTACAGGAGAAATGTGTTAGAGAAAATCTGATATTATGGGACAAAAATAAAAATTGTAGCACACAGGATTAAAGTGGAATTTTAATTTCTGGTACAAAACAATCTTTGGTGATATTGTCTGCCAGTTATCAGTTTGCAACTTATTTAAGTTTTCATTTATACACAAATTCTGGCACTTTTTGCTACCACTGTGAGGTTAAACTCTTTGAGATTTACACTCACTAATTTAAACCTATCCTATATAGTCTTAAACAAAGAAAGAAGGACACTAGTAACAAGTTTCTGTTGCTTTTCTTTGGTAAAAATGTCACATTTGTATCATAATAAAAAAAATTATGGTAAATAAATTCTGTAGCAATTTGACAACAGAAAGTAAAAATTTGATGAATTCTATCACATATAACTAATTATTTTATTTTATAAGAGGAGTACGTGGAATGCATGCTCATTTGGGTATGCGTTCAACAAGCTCAAATGAAGGCATATGCTGTTTTGTAAGCAGAATAAAAAGAATTTACTAATTAACATTATTACAGATTATATAGTAAATAAATAGTATTTACTTTTTATTAAAACATTTTTTTCTATTTAGTTTGCATAAACTAAATTAATATAACAAATCAATGCCTATTTGCTGTTTTTACCAATGAAAAGGCAGACCGAGGGTAACATTTTTGAGAACAATTTTTTATATGGGGAAAATACTTTTTATTTAAAATATTAAAGTGTAAGAGAATTGTAAAAAAATACTGTGTGTAACTAAGTATGTATGGAAAACATAACTACTTCTAAAAAATGTCTCTAAAATAAGGGTAGTAAATATTTTACATTATTGAGTAAAAAAGCATGTTAAAATCTAAGTTAGTCATTGGGCTCACAATTTAAAGATTAATAACAATGATACCTATTATTATTATATCATCATAAATATTATTTCTTGTTTCAGATTATAACACATAACTTTTCAACACAAATTAAAGACAGTATGCTTGTTGGAGGAAAATTTCTGAACACAGCAGGAAGTGCATTCTGTGTATCATCATACGACAGCACATTAATACACTGTTTTGCAATGAAAGTTTAACAAAGTTTAACATCAAAAGTACCATATAAATACAGCCAATGAAAATCTTTGAAAAAATAAAATTTAATATTATTGATAAATTTTCACTAAAGAAATTAAAATCTCACTCGCATTTGAGAGCATGGATAGAAATTACCTGTATGCCCAAATTATTTACAGATAATATTTATTGTCATTAAATTTTTAATTTTTATGAGTCTAGTAACTCAAAAATAAGATAAATCAATAAAATTTGTATTTCATCCATATACTACATAAAGAAGATAGGAATTTTCCTATTAATTCCTTTTAATTTTACAAATTAAATTTTTTTAAATTTACAATTTAAAATTTGTAAATAATTTCAGAACTAATTACAACTACAGGAAAGTTCACAGCAAATAATCACTTCGGTTTTAAGTGATGGCTCTACTTCCTTTGAATTAATGCAAACTACAGATTATGTTGATTAAACGAAAATGAAAAAGGTTATGTAAATAGATGCTTTTCATCTGTTTGTACAAAATCGCCAAAAAAATGTTGTCTATAATTCTGTTTATTAAATTGTTTTCCTTATTTTTTTTTTTTTTTAAATTACAAAGGGAAGTGTTATTGTTTCTTAAGAATTGCTGTTCAGAAAGTTGTTTTTCCATGTCATAAACAAAAACATCCCAGAGAAAAAGTGCTGTTAACTGGGCTTAATAACTACAGTACACCAGCAACACAGGCATTAACACCTATGAGTGCATATTATAGTAGATTCCATAAATTAGACTGAAATTAATAAACTGAGAGTTTTTAATGAGCTTCTAGCGAGATTTTTTATTTATTTACACTAATCATGTAAAATAGGCTAGACTGTACAAGATGCCTACTTCAACCAAGATTCTCAACACATGTCAAGCATTTGCAAAACTTCTGCTAGCTCTTGTATTATAACAATATACAAAACTTTGGCCAGCTTCCCTGAGAAAAGCTTCGTTATTCCTCCTCTTTAAATTTTCAAATTTTGCTCCTCACAACTTACTGAATATTAAGTCGACTAAAAATCTCTGAACGTATAAGCATATGCTTTCATTGTTACTTATTATTATGCCTTTAGACACGATTTTATAAGTATTTTAATGAGTAAGCTGAAATGAAAGGGAAAAGTAGCAGATCTTTATCAGGAATTGGACTAAGACAACTACACTAACAAGAGTGTAGTTATATAAATGGGATACAATCCTAATAAAAAAAAGTAGAAGAAATGTTTAAGTCCTATGTATTTTAACAGTTTTTTTATATTTATATAAATGTAATGCCACAGTCTTAACATTAAATACTTGGTTCATGTCATAAAGTAATAAAAACCAAGTAAGGTAAACTTAAGTAACTATTTTGTTTGTGCCATTAATCGAAGAACTTTAGAGCTTTTTTGCACTTACTGTTTGAGAAAAAAAATAATCTCTCATTCAAAATCAATCATTTGCAATACAACTTCAAACATTGGATTTTGCCTGCCAGCCTCTATGTAGCATTTCGGCCTTTTATCCGGAAGGCCTGGATTCAAATCCTGGTCAGGATTGGCATTATCACATGCCACAAAACTGCCATTGCCACTTCATCTCATCCTCTAACCAATATCTAACAGTGGTCCTGGAGGCTAAAAAAACAAAAAAAAACACTGGATTTTGTACCTCCACATCTAGTTTTTTCCTAATACTTTTTTATTTTTCAGATACAATTTCAAAAACCATCTTAAAGTAGGCACAATGTTTTTTTTTTTTAATTTCAAATAATTTTTAAATAGGCTTAACTATTTATGAGCAAATTTTTTTTCATAATTTTAAATAATTTATCTTTTTGTAATAACATCAAATAAGTTTACCCATAAGTGTTACTAAAAAAATACAATAACACACATTTTTTGCAGACCATATCCTCATTTTTGACAAAACAGAAAAATAGTCTGCTTTATAACTGAATTACAAGGACAAGTACACAGTTGTTTACATCTCTTTACACATGGAAAACACAAAATGTACAGTTTTATGAGAATATACATCATATGTGATATTCATCATTAACACATCATACTGTAATACATCATCAATAATGTAATATAAATAACGCATTACAACTACTGTGAAAATGAGTACCTTTTTATGAAATATTAAAATAACTTCATTATTGAAAATTTAAAATCTGACTATTCACAACTATCATAAACAGAACAATGAATAATATAACAGAATAATTTTTACTTATCTGCATATTTTACTAATGCAGGCAATATTACTCACTCATTCTTCACACATTCAAACATTTTTATAACAGTGTACCAGTAAAACGTGAATGAGAAATATGTGGCTGGTATAATTTTCTACAGGTATGTAAAAGATTTGTTAGTGAAATAGATCAGAAAACGTCATTAGTCATAAAAACAGGAATTATACATTTCATTTTCAATCTTAATAAATAATCAAGGAAGTTACATCCTAGAAGAACACATAATTATTAATAGAAATAAATTTCTCTACTTGTTACTTATCTGGAGAAATTTAGAAGAGATCTCTTCCCCAGAATATAGAAATTAGATTAAAAACTTACTTAAAATATTAAAAACACAGAGAGATTTGTTTAATAACTGATATAAAACTCTATGAAGGTAATGAATATGCAGGAAAAAATAAAGCAGTGTGAAAAAATTACTTTTT
Source organism: Lycorma delicatula (assembly GCF_047948215.1). Taxonomy (NCBI): domain Eukaryota; kingdom Metazoa; phylum Arthropoda; class Insecta; order Hemiptera; family Fulgoridae; genus Lycorma; species Lycorma delicatula. The sequence goes on along the minus strand of NC_134455.1, from coordinate 220,896,720 downwards.
GTTAACAGCTTTCTTATTTTCCTCAAGAATTTTGAAGTTTTGTCAGATCCACACAATCATATTAATTTGTTTAACTGACTATTTAACTCCATACATAATACTAACAAAAAAAGATAACTTTAATAAAAACATTTAACCATGATCACAACTATCTTTAAGTATTTTATGCAATATAATCCTTTCATCAGAAATTACAGAGGAAGAGCTCATCCAATCTTAATAAGTAAGATTGAACCTCTATCGTCAATGTCCTACATATCATTAATCTACTTCTGTTAACTACTAACTCAGGCGTTTATTCTCTTTTCCTAATTATTATTTCATAGCATCCAATTTTTTTTTAATTAGCCACCCAAACTACTTTTTCCTACTTCAAAAGATTTCCATATTTTATCCCAATCGAGAATTTTTCTCTGGTCAACACTTTACTTCAATATTCTAAGTTTTCTTTTTATTCAAAATTTTCTTTTTTTTTTAAAAACCGAAAGATTTCTGTTAAAAGATTTTCCAAAAATTAAGTTTTGAAAAAAATTAAATCAGCTGAAGTTGCTTCATATAACTCAACACTAGTAAATTACAAATGTGTATCAGTAACATTAAAATCCAAAATTGATTTTGGCAAAAATATCTCAAAAGAAAATAAATAATGAAGCATTTTTGTATTTTTTTTTTGTTGGTTACAAATTTCTTTCTCCACATGTTTTATATGGTTTATCATTATTATCAACATATATCACTGTACGGTTATTTGCTCTGAAGCAGATCCATCTCAATTTTCCCAATTCCTAGCTAAACTTTTAAGTTCTTTATAGTTACCATTTCTTTTAAGATCGTATAATTGTTACACTTTTTCTGTCCCTTATTTTTTTAACCTTCTAACAGTGTATTAAAATACCCTTCTCTGATGATACATCCTAGACAGTTAGATTTTCTTTTCTGAACTATTCTGGTTAAACTTCAAATTTTGTTTACCTTAATCAAATACTTCTTCATTTTTTTCTTTATCAGTTCATTTTAATTTTCACAATGTCCTCATTTTAAATACTTCCAGCATTTCTTTTTCTTGGTGACCATGTTTCAAATCCACACAAATATACACTCAAAACACAACATTTTACAATATACCACTTCAGTCGAGCTTCATCTTACTTCACAATAACCACTACTTCTATTAAATGTTCCCTTAGCCATTGCAATTGACATGCCAAATAAATACTTTTACTGTAAAAAAATTAGATTCTTCACTTGACTAATATCTTTTTCAACTGAACATTCAAAATATGCCAAGGTCTTATATTACCAGGAAACAATGATAAATAACAGTTCCAAGTTCACATTTACTGGCATTTGAAATCAACAGCAAACAAAGCAATGGATTATAATAAGCAAATATTGTATTTGACAACAACATTTTTTCAAATTAGAAACAATATATTATCTTTCAGTCTATTACCAAACTCCCTTCCCGAGAAGTCTGGAGAGATGCACAGATGCACTTCAAGTTTGAAAAATAAATTTGGTAATAGTTAAAAATTTGGTAAGAAATATCACAGCTTTGTTCACATTTTTGGGTTCAGCATCAAAATTTTACTCTGTTGAGTGAATTCCTTTGCACAAACTTCTCTGTTCCAAAGATATCACTAAGCTCTGTAAAATGTATTTTTGTCTTTAGATAACTTGATACAGCAGTTTGCTATCTATAAAGAACAGTATGCTGAATTTTTGTGAGTATCCTATTAGAATAAATTCATCTACAGATTACAAGCTACCCTACTAACCCAACCCAATATAAGATTCTTTGAAACAATATAAGAGTACAAAAGGCAATCTTGTATTTAAATGAACCAGTGTGAATTATAATAAATATTTCTTACTATGGGCTACAACCATTTCTGTTTTTTATTTGTTAATTTTATATTATTTTTATTATTTCCTGAAAGGGTCAAGAAGAATTATGAAAAGCTTATCAGAGTACCATAAAAAAAGTATAAAATTAACAAATAAAAAATAAAAGTAGTTATAGTCCCACATCAATAAATAAAAAAATAACCATATGAATAAATAAATATTTTTTTTTTTTTTTATTACCAGTTTTGCTTAAATTATTTATTTTGTTTCTAAAAACAATTTTGAACATGTTAAATGAATATTTATGTATTTCTATTTAAATGAGCATTTATTTATGAACATGGTAAATAAGAATAAAGCAAATTAATTAGATGGATGATTTATTTTAAAATCATCCATCTGCTGCATAGAAACTTGATCAGCAGAAAATGTTTCTATAATTTTTTTTTTTTTTTGTCTCAGTCATTTGACTGGTTTGATGCAGCTCTCCAAGACTCCCTATCTAGTGCTAGTCGTTTCATTTCAGTATACCCTCTACATCCTACATCCCTAACAATTTGTTTTACATATTCCACACGTGGCCTGCCTACACAATTTTTTCCTTCTACCTGTCCTTCCAATATTAAAGCGACTATTCCAGGATGCCTTAGTATGTGGCCTATAAGTCTGTCTCTTCTTTTAACTATATTTTTCCAAATGCTTCTTTCTTCATCTATTTTAACATTCTGATTTTTAACATTCTCCTATAACACCACATTTCAAAAGCTTCTAATCTTTTCTTCTCAGATACTCCGATTGTCCAAGTTTCACTTCCATATAAAGCGACACTCCAAACATACACTTTCAAAAATCTTTTCCTGACATTTAAATTAATTTTTGATGTAAACAAATTATATTTCTTACTGAAGGCTCATTTAGCTTGTGCTATTCGGCATTTTTCTATAAAATGAAATGCCTAAATTCAGATTTAAATCAAATGGTGGAAAATATTTTAATTTTCCAATCCTGGATAACATTCTCAGTGAATATTGACTGATAAAATAACAGTTCAGACTGCAAACACTGATTATTTTTATGTAGAGAACCAATTAAAAGACAAGAAAATTTAAAACATTTAATCATTCAAAATAGATATTTGAAACAGAAGAGTAATTAATATCACATAAATAAGCAGTATGACAACAAAAAATTAACTACACAAGCTTTGTGAAGGAGGAATTAAAAAAAATTCAACATTTAACAATCTTTTATTATGCACTGTGTGCATGAAAGCTAATAAATTATTTTAAAGAATAACAATAAGAAATGAATAAAAATAAATAAATAAGTCAATAAAATAATAATTATTAATAAATAAGTGACAACAAAGAATGGAGAAATATCTACTCTTAAACAATGCATAAAACAATAGCTGATAAATAAATAAATTTACCACTGCCAATCTTTATAAATTGACATTAACATTTTGTTAATTTGTAAAAAATTAATTTACTAGTATACACAGATGTACACAACTGTGGATTAAAGGTAGAATATTTACATTTTATAAAAAAACCTAAAATATTGTTATATTCCACATAATTCCACTAAAACAATAAACAAAGAGTACATGCTGTATATCGATGTAACATCTGAATGGTTATAATACTTAGGGAAAAATACCGAAGATCAGATCTTAAAAATGTAAGGGTGGATATTTTTAAATGAAACTGGCTGCCATATGGGTAAAAAATAGAAGCAAACTGAAAATTTCCAAAACCTAATTTTAAATACTTATTTTATAATAGAAAAATAAGAGGAAAATTTCCAATTTAAAGTTTTTATAGTTCTAGGGAGGTGAGCAGCAATGAAGAAAAGATCTCTTGTAATAAATCAAGAAATTTTCAGAAAACAAGAAAGAAAGAAATCCATACAAAAATAAGTTGTTACACTAGCAAAACTGTACCTTATTTACTCATATTAAAAAATAATTTAGGTTTGGAGTAAACCAAAATAGTTGTGCAACGTAAGGGATAATATTATATTAATGAATAAGCAAATTTAGTCCTATCAAATAGCAGGAGTAAATTGTAGTATAACAAAGTTTAATTTTATTATTCATTGCTGTAATGGTTTTCAGAGTCCTCCAAAATACTTAATATGTTTTACACTACATAATTATTAATTTTTAAAAATAATTTTCTCTATAATGTTCATACATCTTGAAATTTATGTTTTCATTTGAAGTATATCAGAAATGGTTTATTTAAGCAAATTTTGTAATAAAAGTTTATCACTCCAAACAAAGAGTTCTAAATCACTACTCCATAATTTAAAATTTATTATAAAACGATTGATTTGAGTGTTATTTCTGCCATTCCTAGTATTGTCACTAACATTTGTAGTTAACGTGTTTCAGAGTATCTCCATTCTAACTACTTTTAGCAGTCTTCTTAAGCTGAGTTTGTCCAATAAATAACAATGTTAAGTTCTTCCCACTCCCCATCCCTACTGTTATGGCCTCTTCAGCTTTGTCCCTCCCACTCTAATGACTATACAATTTCTTTAAATTAATCCGTGATTTTTCATCTAATAAATTAAAATTTTTACATATTATAATGGATTGAGAGTTTATTTGTTCATTAATTAAATCTTGTAATTTTAATTTTAGCTATTTATTCGATGAGCCCAACTTAGGAATACTCACTGAAAAAAAAATTTTGGGAATGGAGGTACTTCAAAATGCATCAACTACAAACATTGTGACCATGCTAGGAATGCCAGAGAATAACATTCAAATCAGTCAGATAATCCTAGCAGAAATGTAAAATACTGTAAAAATTTTATTATAATACCTAAATTATTATAAAATCTTAATCTATAAGTAAAAGAAACAATCAATAGAAATTAGCTATCAAAATAAAACACTATTAGGCCTTCTAAAAAGAGAAGAGTGTATAAATAAAACATGAAAAATGCAAAGAGTGATGAACTAGAAGAAAGTATTTCAATAATATTACAATAAAAAATGTCCTTCAATACTTCTAACCCTACTAAGGTACTTTCAAAACAAATCATTAATTACATGTTACTAGAAATAAAATTAATTTTTTTTATAATTAGAAAAAAGATTTTTATATCAACATCACTAAACTTCTACTGTACAGTTCTTATATAAATAAAAACTGCAAGCAGAGTAATATTTTTCTTACTAAGAGGACAAACAGGTTTGACATGTATATTATCTAGAAATTGTGAGATTCAAAGATATGAGGGGAAGGATAGGTCAAAGAGAAATATTAACTACACTGCTTTAGAAATAACGATAAACCAACAAAAAATGTTTATAATCCAAGTTAGTCTGGGGACAATACATGTCTGCAAATACTCTTAAGACCATAGTAAGAAAAACATTAACATAACCTCAAAAAAGTTTACAAATAGAATTCAGAAAGAGAAATATTTTTATTACAAGAGTAAATTTCATTTAATTCCAGCGTAGCTAACCCATGAGGTAAACACAATGACTATGTTCTCCAAAAAATATTCAATTTATTCACAGACACCAGTAATCTCCTGCTTCCTTAATTTTGGGAATAACATTTACTTTAAGAGTAAATGAAATTGGTTCTCACCATCTTAACAGTTTTAGACATCCTAATGATGGCAAACATAAATTGGGCACTTGTATCCATTAACAGGGGAGTATGGTAATCATGCCAAAAATCACTTTTTCATTATTTTTGTTTAGCCTGGACTCATGGGAGGGGTGGTCATTAAATATTGGGAAATGTAAAGCAGGGGTAATTCCTTCTTTTTGTATGTGTAAGCTTTTTTATGAGCATGGTATCTATTTGATACCATTTTGAAGGAATGGCAGGCTCAAAAGACTTCAAATATTGTACACAGATTTCTTATGTGATTCTATTAAAGAGGTGGTGTGAGAGATGGGGCAGAGGTCATATCTCACATCATTTGCCAAGAAGTTTTATACGTATTATTGCCAATAACATAACATTCTATTATGGGATAAAAATTAAAATTTTTATTTTAGTTTCAAAAGAGATATTGACATGTACTTTTTGTAAATTTCTAAATGTTTGGGAGAATTTTTAAGGAAGATGTGAGAGACTTTGTAAACATATCAAGTCTTATAATTAAAACCTGATATGCTAGAACTAGCATTTCCCAAATATTTGTAGCATAAGTCTTAGAAATCTATTCTTTTTTTAAAATTTCACCTATTTCAGTTTCGATAAATTTGCAGTTTTCTAAGGTCTACCTCAGACCTTAGAAAACTGGAAAACATTCATGGTCACAGATTTTTTTAAAGGTGTTCAAACAACTAGTGGAACACTAGATACAGCATGACCCTTAAACACACTGATGCCCAATAAGTAGCAATAGAGGGCATTATAGATGTAACTTACAAGTGAATGATAATGGTATTACAGATAGATTGACAATTAGGTTATTGGGGTGTGAAGAGAGGAGGTATACCTTGCAGTAAAAAAAAGGCTAGCAACACAATGTTGTTTAAAGGAAAAGGTAAACTGACCAGCAATTATAGTTCAATTAAAACGGTCCCACATTTTTACAGGATATAGTATGGTAATTATTTTTTAACAAAATATTGCACTGACTAAATGACTGTTTGTATGATTAAGCAATGAAGGTAAAGTAAATTAGTTCTTAATCACAGAAAAAACATACAAAACACACAGATATTCCAATGAAAATAAGTGGCAGATGTTTTTTAAAACAATAGTCTGAGAAACAGGGTTTCTTTCAAATTTAATAATAAGTTGTTACAATTTTAACAAGAAAACAAGTTGTTTTTATTAGCAGCCATTTTATGATTAAAGACTGGTGACAAATAAATGAATTGAATTATTTTCCACAACAATAAAATGTGTTTTATAAAATTTCTTGGAATGCCTGTTATGATTATTTGAATCATATCAGTCAACTGTCTAGACTACTGATGTAAAAATTTACACCAAACAATTAGTAAAACTGTAATTAATACAAACTGTTTTCTTAAAATAAAGTTTCTTTCAGACCATAAAAATCAGTCTTTTTTTTTTTTCATAAATAAAGTACTTGTTTCATAAGTTTTTCAGTTAGCACAAAAACTAACATTAGTGTTTAAATACTGCTAGATAAAAATATAATTACAAAATTATTAAAGCTCATCTTTAATTGACTCTTGCAATGAAAATTTATACTTCCAGGAAAGCCTTTCTACAACTTCTGTAAGGTAGACATAATAGTTACTGTCATCATCTTTATCAACTTTGGCAAGTTTCTTATACCAGACATACAAAAACCGTACTAATTCTTTAAGTTTGTGGTTATCTTCATAGTCACTCAAACACAAATTTGATGATGAAGTCATTGCTAGAATAATCTTTTCAATGACATCATGCTCTACACTTGATCCTGCATTAAGGCTGTTTACTTCCACATTAATTTCTTCAAGAATAACATTTAAATGTAGTGAAACATGCTCTATTAAAAAATTAGCCAGCTGTTCACACCAACGTTGTTCTTGTAGTTTTGTTTCTAGACCAATAAGATTATACTGCCGCAGTCGTTCTTTTGCCTCTCTAATTCCAACAAAAGTAACATTACTGTTTGTCTCTTTGGATAGAGTAAATGTTTTTTCTGCTTCTTGCTTTTCAACAATTAAGTCATGTATAAAAGTTAAAACTTTCACCTGCAAGTAAAACCAAACAATATTAGAAAATATATTGTAAATGTTGACTGTCTATGAGATTTATTACAACAAACAAAAACCAATGTAATAATTAAAAATAAAAGTGTAATATTAGAAATATTCTACAAACATTATTATTCACTTAAATTGTATTCTCACCCCTGTAGATTCTAATAAGAAAAGAATTCCATTATTATTAATAAAGGAAGATGTACTTGTATTAATAAAAGGTACTGACTGTATAACATAACAAAAATAATACATAACAGAAGAAATCATCACTTTAGTTATATTTTGAATAATTAGATTACACTGCCCAACAAACAATTTTTTTTAATGTTTCCTTCACTTCATGAGTCAAATTTTACCAATTTTGGGTTGCAAAAAAAAAATATGATAAAGAAAAATTTTTATTAATCTCTGTGATATACAATAAATGGAAGTATTTTATTTTAACGGATTAAGAGAAAATAATACATTTTAATAACATATACCAACTACTTAGAAAGTCCGTTTGACATTTTTTTAATAACAGTAACATTCTAGGAGTTCTTAACCAATGGAAGAATACCTGGCAGTTGGTTGGGTCTGAAGAAAATCATGTGGAGGCTTCATGAGATCGTTGTCTTTTGGCTTTCCCCTTGTGAGTACGGAGCATCCTTATACACAGACCAGCAGTAATCTGCAAGCATTGCTTCATTCCAATAGCCCTGATATCTTTGTTCCATTACAGAAATATCTTGATGGAATCTTTCTCTGTGTTCATCACTGACGACTCCACAACTAGGAGGGAAAAAGTCCAGGTGTGAGTGGAGAAACATTGCATTCGAGTTGATGCTATTTTTGCAAAAAAACTGTCACTAACTGACTGTAGTTTTCATCTCTTTAGTTGCCTAAAAATCCATGAATGGCTCCCTTTAAGACTTTCCAAGCTTTCTTTTCTTTCCCCTCTAAAATTCAGTCAAACGCAGGATCGTTTACAAGTTGTCGAATTTGGGGCCTGACAAAAATATATTCTTTAACCTTTGCATCACTTAATGTAGGAAATTTGTCTCTTAAATACTTGAAGGTCTGTCCTTCTCGGTTCATACTTTTGACAAAATTTTTCATCAAACCCAGCTTTATATGATGAAGAGGAAGAAGAACATCTTTTGGGTCCACGAAAGGCTTGGCAACAACATTTTTCTTGTTAGAGTTAAGATTTTTTTCAGGCCAGTCTGCTTAATGTGATTTCCTATCCCTACTGTCCTACATACATAAAAAGCAGCAGTATTTAATGTACCCTAGTTGCATTTCTACAGCGATAACATTTAGATTGTCACAAGTTTTCCACTTGTATTCAGCATATTTGATTGAATCTAGGAGGATTGCCATGTTTGCATAAGTCTCCTTCATGTGAATTACATGACCAACAGGAATAGAAGGAAGACAGTTGCCGTTATGAAGTAATACAGCTTTCAAACTAACATTGGAAGAGTCTATGAATAACCTCCAATCAATAGGATCATGATTCAAATTCAAACATTTCATCAAGCCATTAACTTTGCAGCAAATAAGATTGTTTTCTTCTGAAAAAAGGAAAGCAGATCCCTATGATGATGTCTGCCCTGTGAGACCCTGACCTCATGTTGGAGAAAATTCCATTGCTGTAGTCTTGACCCTATAAGTTCTGCCTTCTCCTTCAACAAATCAAGGTCTTCAATGAGATCGCTAAATTCCACTTTAATCAGTTTGTGCGGTTTATCATCTTTCATCAGAATCATGGGATGTGGAAGTCTTGTTGGGTTCTTCCACACTGTCTTCATTTTCTACTTCAAGCTCATAATTTTGGGGTGGAGTAGGAACTAGTAAAAATGCCTTTTTCCCTGCCATTATAGGTGGGGTATAATAGGTTGTAGGTGATCAGGGGTCCAGCAGCTGAAAATCAAAATCTTTAAGGCGTTCTTTAAGTATCTTAGTTAATCTTTAAGTGTTTTACAATGTCTTTTGAACTATATTTTTGCTTTCAGTGATAACAGTAGCTGAAAGTAGTTACTGCAATTCACTGTTTCACTTTTAGATTTAAGGGAATAAAAATTAGACCTTCCATATTCCAGAATATTGACATCAATTTTCCTGCACAAGGGTGGGTTTTGAATTTTTTGCTTCAGAATATGAAGGACGTTTCTAGATTAAATTTTATTGCTCACATTTTCAGCTTCAAAGTGACAGACCTACACCTGATCAAAGTTTTGTGTGGTTGAGAAATGATTCTCCTTCATCTTCATAACACTTCAAAAACTTCTGGGAAATGTTCAAACAACCCTCTTTGTATATAACTATCAACTGATGTGGAACCCAACAAACCCACAAACTTTTCCAAAAGTTTAGAATCGTAAATGATTGAAAATACTGGGCCATAGGTTTATATCAAACTTATTTGCTTTATCACTATAATTCATTGATTATAGTGAATCATTCATTTACTCACTTAAATATTTCCTTTTTTTTGTTTAATCTAAGGGACCATCGTTAGGTATTGCTGCAGAGGATGTGATGAATGATTAGTAGCGTGTGTGAAAATGCCATGCCTGACCAGGATTCAAACCCGGGACGACTTCCAGATGAAAGGCCAAGATGCTACCACTTGCACCATGGAGGCTGGCAATATTCTCATTACTCTTTGAAATTGCAAGGCCTAGTTTTCCTTTATTCATCAGAAAAAGAGAGAGATACTACCTTTCCTAACGCAAGCAATCCATTTTTAGATCTTATTTCCACTTAACTCTTTCTATATTGTACCATTCTGAAAATGATCTTTGCATTTCATTCCTTCTGAACTGAGAAATGTTTCAATAAAAGCACATACAGTGAACATTTCAGAAAATGCAATTGGACAATGGGGCACTCATTTTAAATTGACTTTTAAACTCAATCACATACACATTTTCCAATGAACAAATGATATTAAGTATGATTTATAACAGAAGAGTCAGTGTTGCAAGACATTTGATAGAGAGGAGGAAAAATTTTCCATCACGTTTTGACTTTGGTATAAAATAGAAGAGAAGTAATTATTTTAAAACTCAAAATTGGAGCAGTATTAAATAATATTTAATTAAAAACAAAAAAATATTGACAAGTACTGTGCACACATAAGAAAATAAGTAAACAAACATGTGAAAGGGAAACATGTTAAACCATTGGAATTCAATAATGAATCTGTTCTACTCAGCGAATAGAAAATTGCAATCTGCATGTAATATCTGTTTTTCATGCTTAAACATGAAGAAACTGTTATCAAATTACTCTTAGGAAAACGATTTGAAACCAGTTGTTTGGACTTAACATCCAAATTATGTAAAAGAGTGATTCTTTAACAGGACAATGCTCAACCTCATGCAATCAAATTGACACAAGATACAATTCACCAAATTAGACTGAAAACTCTCACTACATCTCTCACAACTATGAAAATCTATAAGATCCTGCTAATAAATCTAGATAAAATAAGTCAAGTGTCATGTAACAATATAAATCAAGAATTAACATGAAGCTTTATCAAAACTGCACTATATTTTTTACACAATGAGATTGCTGTCTTTCCCCTACTCACAACAGTATACATAATGTTATGATTTATGATAAAAAGGAGTAAATTAATTCGTAACACTATCTATCCCAATCTTTGTGATGAAGGTACTACCTTGATGAAGGAACCTGAGATTTAGAAGGTACTAGTAAAAGTCTTTTTCCCTGAAGGTAATAATATTTTCTATACAGTTAATCCCTGTAAATAAAAAGAAGATGTCATTTGAATCACCTGCAGTTGGCAAGACTGCTTATTTATATTTAGCTTGGAAAGACAATAGAAAATTTGCATCACTTCTTAAATTCATAGAGGTCTGGCAATGCTTGCTACTGTTGAGTAATATATATCTCTTTGTCAGGTTGCTAAAAAAATAAAATTCTAAAAACTAAAAGACAGCTGTTAAGAAAAAAAAGGCATAAATAATTACTAAATAAAATAACATTTGATTTAAATATACTTAAATAATACCTTTATTTTAAGTTTATCAGATGCTTCAGTGCTGAATAATTTATTAAGCACAGTCAAACCACCCTCATCTACAAACTTCTTTTGTGCAATAGGAAATCTTCTCACAAGGCAAGAAAGAGCATATAGAGCACTAGAACGTACAGGTGGTGTTTTATCCAAAACAAGAATACGAAGCAGCATTCCAATTGCACCTGATTCAAGAGCAGCTATCTGTACGCCAACATTACTTTGTGCAGCAGAACCCAACAATCTGGCCGAACCAGAACGTACTCCTGATGATGTAGAATTTAAAGAAGGAAGAACAATGTTGGTAAGACTATAGACATAATAAAAAATAAAACAAATTATTTTTTCACAATTAATCTCATTTCAAGAAACAAATTCCTGTGCTCACATTTCAGATCTATGTCTAGATCAATCTCTAATTTCCTCTATCTGTACCACAGTCAAGTATTAAAATGAAAGCAGTATTATTCTAAAATTTAAATTTCTGTATAATTTTCAGTGACATCAATACAGGATCTTCGTTTACCTGTGTCATCCTGTTCAAAAATTGTTTGGCATTTCATTAATTTTTGTTCACCTTTATGTCTATAATTATATTATTTCTTAACTTTTTACTAATTTTTTTTTGTAATTTCTGAAATTTATGATTAAGAAAAATATATATCCTTATATAATAAGTGAGCTGAAGGTTTGCCCCTGTCTTTCTGAACTGTTAGCTGGCTTAGGTGAGACAGGTAAGCGGGGTTTGTTGTACTATTTAATCAAATGACATCATTCAATTACTAATAACAAGACAAATTTATACAAAAAAATGCAAACACAACAGACTAGTACAATATAATGACTAGTACGCTAGACACAGCAGTTTGTGAGGGGCAAACTTTCAGCTTACATGTTGTAATTAACTATAAATATTTTTTTAATATATACTCCATAAGTAAACTACTAATAATTAATCGTTTTTTTTTAGATATATAAAATCAATACATCAATTATTTTCATTAAACATTTTATTATGAATACACAATTACTTTTATGTAATATTTTTCAAATTAATGGATCTGTTTAAGTAAAGCCTAAATCTATTTCCTTTATCAATTCTAATGGGATTATTTTTATTTAAAAGTGAAGTTAAGTTATTATGAATGGTAAAAGCTGATTTTTCATTAGACACAACACCGATAATATTGTATGTTATGCTACATGACACTGATAAAATTTGAAGCTTTATCATTAAAATGGTCTTCAAGCAACATTATATGGTAACAAGTTTATAATCATATCTTGAGATACTATACAATCGCTGTTTTAAGCATGAAACATCATCATGTATATGTTAATAAATTGTAACTGCTAATCTTCTAACTAAAGGATTCTGGTACTTTAATATAAATCAGGTATCTAGAAAGTACATTTTAAATTTTATTTCAAAAATTTGAAAAGAAATACAGTAATAAATTTTTCTATTTCCAAATTAATAAAAAAAAAACGATTATAAATTCATTTGATGGAAAACATTAATCAGATTGGCTACATCAACACAAGAAATGTTGATAGTATCACTTTTTCAAGAACATTATGAGAGAAAATCAAAGATTAATTTTGTTTTTAACTGAATACTCAATATCTTTTAATGAAAAAAAAAATCTCATTTGCTTGTAAATATAGCCATGAGTGATAGTTCATGTACAGCAACTGTTGGAATCATGTGTTTTTTCTTTTTTTTTTAATTTATGACAAAATAAGACTAGTGAAAAAAAATCATTCTATGGAATTCTAAAATGAAAATATTATTCTGTGGAATTCTATGCAAGATTAATCTTTACTGTTTCAAATGTGGATGGATGTGGTTATAGTCTATTACACTTGATAAAATGACTGCCACTCCTGTACTACCACCACTCCCACGATCTGAAAACTTGAGAGCCGCTGACAGTAATTTGCAATCAGTGAGTTTTAACCTATAGCCAAGGACATTTACCTTTGGACTGCAGACATAGTACTGTTGTTATTTTATTATTTACAGATTGGTAATGCACTCTCATTTCCATTTTACTTGGTTTTGTGGGTGTGTGTTTTTTTCTGTACATTTGCATAGATGTTAGATAAGAATAATTTAGTAGCTGTAACACTTATCTTGTTTTAAATGTGGTAACTTGGTTTTAGTCTCATTACATATTATTGTTTTTTTAACATTTTATTAATTTTAACAGTTGGATTTTTGAAACTTTATATTGTTTTCAAACACATATGTTGCTTTTTTATTTATAGCTATGAAAATGTTTTTTTTTATCTAATTGCTTCCAAATGAATTTTTTATTCAATTTTTTTTTATTATTTTGGAAATTGATAATTTACTAAGCTGGTTTTAATCTAAATTAAAAAAAAACAAAAGAAGTTTGTTATTGAGTTAATGCAGGTGATTCAGGAGGAAAGGGAAATAATTTAGGAACTGACTGTAAAGCTTGAAATAAGGAAAAGTTCATATAGACAATGAATGAAAATGGTTTGTTATAGAGTTACAGCTAGTGAGAAATTTCACCTGGATTTCAGTTCCTCTGGCGAAACGAGGTAATACTGAAATTTTAACTTATAAACAGTAAACTTGATGGTTTCTTATGTTTTTTGACTTGAAAAATCAAATAAAATAGGTCCAGAACTGTATCACATGTCATTTTCATAACATCCAATGTAAAATAAAAAAAATATTTATGATAAAAACTTTTTTTTTTAAGTATGAAGTGCAATAACTTTGTTAAATGAATAATAAATGCATAAAATTTATTATCAAAACTTGAAGATTTTTAATTCTGAGAAACTGATAAAATCTATGAAAAAGTATGATAAAGTATTGATAAAAACCTACGATAAAGTCCATGAAAACAAAACAGAACAATACTTAACAGAAAAATGTTAAAACAGCTGTTTTTAGTACAATAAATTTAGACCTTTGAAAAATTAGGTTGGCAACAGTATGCTTTGAAAATAATTTGAATATTACTCATCTGTGTCAAAAAATTTTGAAAAAAGGTTAATAATAAACATTAGGTGATTTAGTTGTATTTGACATAATTCTGATTATGTTTATTTTTCAGAATCAAGTTACATAATGGTTTTTGTGTTTGTTGTACTCTGAAGTATGTGTAACGTTTCTGCAATTGAATCTGTATTTGAAATTCCATTTCAAATTCTTGGTTTTGAAAAATGCTGCATCTCTTTACTCATGCAGAATATGCTGATATGATTTTTGTGTATGGCTTTTGCAATTTAAGTACTCCAACTGTGGTGGAAGAATACCAATGTAGGTATCCCAAGTAATTCCAAACTGTAAAGCATTTGTAGAATTTTTAATAATTTTTGAGAATGATACACTTTCCAGCACTAGTTTCATCTGAACATCAACCAGTACGTGGTGATGAAAGGAAACACATTCTGCAGGTGGTAAAGCTTAGTCCTATAACGAGCAAGTGAAGAATCTCTACACAACTCAACATTCCACAAAGTAGAGTATGGAGGACATTACATACTTACAGACTGCGTACATATCACATACAGAAAATTCAACATTTCCAGCTTGGTGATCATGCCAGATGACTGCATATTATTGTCAATGAGTTAACAATAATTACTACTTATTCCTTTTCTACTATTTTTAGATGAAGCTATACTTTTACCCATAATGGTATGACCAACACACAAAATTCCCATCGGTGGTCTAAAGAAAACCCACACGCACCAGTTGAATCAATTTTCCAACAATTATTTTCAGTGAATGTTTGATATGGCATGATCGATAAACAATTAATAGCCCTCGACTAGAACAACATGTCAAGAGAGAAATAACTTGTAATTATTAAACAAGGAATTTCTTACAGTGCTTCAAAATTTCTCAATGGTGAAACAAATTGAATGTACTATTAACTTAGAGTACCAACAAATTTCATGAATGAAATAAGACAATTCTTAGATTTAAAATTTACTAGTAAATGGATTGGACATAAATGGTCGGTAAATTGACCACACTTAGATCACCGAACTTTACTCCCATGGATTACTGTTTCTTGGGATGGATAAAATGCAAGATATATAAGCAAAAAGTATACAAAAATGATGAAACGGTTGATTGCATTCTGAGTGCTGTTGCTCTCATCAAGGAATGCAAAGATATCATTAGATTGGTGACAGAAAATGTAAGGAAACTTGTTGAAAGGTGGTGATTTGATGCCAATGGTGGAATTTTCAAACAATTACTGTAAAAATATAAAACCATAGTGAGAAATTTTTTAAAGTAAATTATAAACATTTTAATTTTTCAAAGGTCTAAAATTATTATACAAAAAAGGGATGTTTTTAATTTTTATAAACTTACAACATCTTTCTGTTAAGTTATGTTCTGTTTTTAACAACAAAAGTTGATTTCTGTTTTGGGTTTTTTGTAGACTTTTTCTACAAATTTTTATAATAAAATTTATGCATTTATTGCCTATTTGACAAAGTTATTTTACTTCAAAGCTAAAAAAATGTGTTTTTAATGAGCAAGTTTTTTATTTTATGTTGGTTATCATGAAAACTATGGGATATACAGTTCTAAGACCTGTTTTATTCAATTTTTCTGGTTAAAAATTAGAAGAAACCATTAAGTTTACGCCTAATATTATGCCTTAAAAAATTGAGTATGACCTCATTTCACCAGGGAACTGAAATCCAGCCAAAATTTTTCACTAGCTGTAATTCCATAACAAAGTGCTTTTGAACATATTTTTGTACAATTTTTTTCCTTATTTCACGTTCTAGTATCCCAAATTATTTCCTTTACTCCTGAATCATTCTGTATACAGAGCTAAACAAACACTGACAAAAATAATTCTAGTAAATCATGAATAGAGCAAGAACGTGTAACTACTAATACTTACCCCCCATTTTTAACAAATTCATTTGCGTTGTCAATTTGATGCAATAAATATTCTAAGTCCGTTAACATAGTAATTTGTTGCTGTTGTAATTCTTCGGTAACGGGCACTTTTTCATCAATTAGTTCTTTATAACTTTCTAGTAAACCATTCATTATTTCAATATCCGTTTTCACAGCCATATGCAAATCTTCAAAATCTTTTTTTAATTCTTCATAAGTTTTAAACTTATTTTTAACTTTGTCTTTTGTCTGAAAATAAAATAATTAGCTTTTCATTAATTTGAATGACATTCAGATCAACTAGTAAGACTAATATTCTTCCATTATATCAAAAAAATTACAATATCAGTGGATAATAGATTTATTACCTGTAATAATGATAAATTTTGAACACAAATTCTGTTAAAAATTAAACACAAAGTATCTAAATCAGACAATTTCTGAAATACAATACTTAAATGATCAAAAGGTTTTAAGTGTATTAAAACACAGAAAAAATTATAATTTATTTAACTATAATAATGATTTAAGTACTTTTCTATCTATGCAACTGGGCCTCCTGAAACCAAAATAATTAGAAACAGTTCATTCTCACAATAAGGAAGAGCTTTACTAAACTATCAAAATAAAATAAATAATGCTCTTATTTTTATTTATATTGTAATACAATAAATAGGAATGCTCAAGAACAATTTAACACAAATTAGAAATCTAGTCTGATGTGAATTTCAGCTGTTAAAAAATGTATCATTAGTAGTTCAAAAAAATACAGAAAAATAAATACAAAAAATTGGCATAAAGATTAAAGATATACAACAATTACGCACTGATATACAAACAATGACATACATGTCAAATAAAAAAATTCATGCGTCTGTGAACATTCAAAAGTAAACTCTTTACCTGGTAGTCTAATACTGCTTTCTAAGTGTTCTTTTCATTACATATTAATATATTTTAAATTTATTTCATCTAAAAATGTAAAAAGCATAACTTTAGTAAAATAAATATTTGAAAACAGTTCAGGGAAAAAAGTTAAGATTTTCTGGTGATATTGTTATTTTGGCTGAAACTAGAATTAAGAACACATGGAGTAATACAAATGGGTTCATTATATTAGGAGAAATTTAATCTGAAGGAATAAAAAGCAGGTTAACGCATAAGCCAGGAAGGCTTTTATACACAAAAGAAATTTGCTGTTATCAAACATAGATTTAAGAATTGAAAAAAAAAATTATTACAAATATTTACATAGTGCTATAATTTATGGTAGTTAAACATGGACAATAGGATACCCAAAAATAAATATGACTTTTGAATGTGAAGAATACTGAAAATAAGATGGAACAGATAAGAGTACAAAATAAAGTTTTAGAACAAACTAAACAAAAATGTTTATAGGAAGATTTTTTTAAATGAAATTTGTGGTGGGGCACAAATTACAGCATCCAGGTTAGTGAAATTATAATATGAGGGCAAAGAAAATAATATGTTAAATAAAAAATGAGGATGTCGGATGTATATGTATATTAAGGTTAGGAGACTGGTACATAATAAAAGGAAATTTTAGAAGTGCATCAAGTCAGACGACTGACTGAAGGCAAAACAATTGTTTTGTTAATTTATTTACACTTATTTTTGCCAATACCTTCATAACTATTCTGCTGATAATTAACAATAAAATATAGAAGCCCCTGAACAATCTGAACCTCAGCTAATCTGCAATACTAGGGTAATCTGAACTCCAAACCAGAAAATGAAAAAAAAATTAATTTTACATTTGGAATTTTCTAAATCTATAACAAAAACCGTAAGTTTGCTGTGTGTCTACATCCTTCTCTACATTGATTTTTTGACTAGGTTTTTGATTGTTGATGACTCATGTATATGATTCTGTCTATTTATAGTACAGTAGAGTAACAAATTACTTCCTCCCTAGAATCTGTTACGGCATTCTATACTGTAATAGATAAAAATGTTTAACTTGTTCAATATCATTTCAGCAGCCAATGTTGTTTTTTTTATCTTCTGTTAATCAGTGTGATGTGCAACTGTTTTTCGTATGAACTGAGTGTATTATTTAAAAAATATATATATAAAATATTAATAAATATGTTTTGTTTTATAAAATTTAACACATTTCTATTGTATAGTACTTACTTCTTTTTTTTCTGTTTAGCCTCTAGAACCACCATAAGGTATTACTTCAGAGGATGATGTGTATAAATGAAGTGTTAAGGCCAACTGTTCCTGAGATGTAAAGTTAATTGAAACCCAACCACCAAAGAACACTGGTATCCATGATCTAGTATTCAAATGCAAATAAAAGTAATTGTTTTTATCAGGATTTGAACCTTAGAACTCTCAACTTCGAAATCAGGTGATTTGCAATGATGAGTTTGCGACTAGACCAACTGGTGAATGTGTAGGACTTAATGTGTAGGACTGAAATTGCGTGACTTACTTCGCTTTAACTAAAATAAATCAGATAAACATAAGTACATAGTTAAGTTTTGTACCCTACTTTTTAATTAAATTTTAAAATGGCTTCGAAAAGAAAGCACATAACTTTATCACTTTCGGATAAGTCTAGTATTATTGAATGTCTTGAAAAAGGTGAATTGTCAACAAAACTGGCAGTTCATATAAAAAAAGCAATATTAAAAAAATGTACTTGTCATCAACTGAATCGGGGCCTAGCAAACACTGAAATTTGTTGACTTGACTGCAGTAGATGAAGGCATGTACTTATGGTTATTACAGAAAAGATCATGTCATACTCCAATCTATGGAGAAATCATAAAAGTTAAGGCAAGATTTTTTCAAACCTCACTTTGCTCAGACAAGGAATTTAAAGCCAGCAATGGCTGGTTGGAAGAATTTTTTAAAAAAAGATATAGGATACAGTCTACTGATTACAGGAGAAAAACTTTCTTCCAATCCTAGTGCTGTTGAGCCATTTCAAAATAAACTTCTAAAAAAAATCGAAGAACTACAACTGACGGCAGAACAAATCTATAACACAAGTGTGAAAGTGGTGAATCCTACCTCATAAAACATTTGCTCATCGAGCTGAAACTCCTGCTCCAGGTCAAAACATATCAAAAGAGCACATTACATTTACTCACAGAATGCTACTGAAAGAAGCTGTTTGTTTAATTCATAATCTTTCACATCACAGCAACTGAAATTTAGCGATACATCTCATCATTGCTAACAGAACTCTGCTTTCTTTATTTTACTATTCTTAGATTATATTAAAAAAGAAAAAAGTTATAAACCAAAGATGCAGTTTCCCAACCAAGCAGAAACAACACCCAGCATTATTTAGTTTTTTATTTCCAAGGTTTTTTTATTTCCTTAGTTGTCTGTGTATACAGTGGCTAAAAGGATTTGTGACTACAACTTTATTCTTTTTTTTTTGAAAAATTCAACATCGGGTTTGGCTAATTTTTTCTACAGAATGTTGAAAAAACTGGACAACAAAAATTATTAATGAAAAACCAAATTTAGTTTTAATTTAGTGGTTTTTAAATCAAATAAAAATGTTTTTAATTTTGGCTGGATCAAAAACTCGAACTATCATTGGTTTTGTTTCACAAAGCTACTGCTGAAGTACTACTGATTTTTTGATTCTTATTCTTTTTTGATTCTGTAAGACACACGTTACATATCAGATGTGACTGGAATAGTAATATACTTGTTTTGCTCCAGTGCATTACATCTTCATAAGCAAATAGGATGCCTATGTTGTAGCTAATTATTTCTATGAGAAGGGTGGCAAGTGATGTGTTTAAATGGATTGCTTTTACAAATTTCACGCGGTTTTCTGATTCAATCAGTATTCTGTTGGATCAGTTCAGAATTTTTTGCAAACGGAACAGTTTAACCTACACATACCTTGGGATTATTTTTTTCTGGTTAATAAAATCTAACCAAATTGTATATGATTTGTTTTGTTGTCATAAAATTTACTTTTATTTATAAAATCCGTTCTAAAGTAGTAAAAGAATTTAAGAACTGCTTTTTAGTTCTGAGATTTGGTGAAGGGAAATATTGTTATTCATCTCCCTGAGGTAGAAAGAGAACAATAATAAAATTATATACACTAACTGCTAATATACGAGGGATATTTTTTATTCAAGGTCCGATCAGTCAGAAAATAAAAACCCGCACAAAAATCGAATGAACCTTTGCACAAATGTGTTGCGCAGTGTCTCTAGTATGGCCTTCAATCACGCCGCATCACTTCGTTTAGTTCTGAACACGCAGCTAGCACATAAACATGTCTATAACAATAGCATCTCCCACCAAGTGTCAAGTGCGTACGGTAATTCGATTTCTTCAGGCTGAGGGATGTAATGCAGCTGAAATTCATCGTAGAATAAGTAATGTGTACGGTGAAAATTCAATGAGTGACAGCAAAGTGCGACAATGGGGCAGGAACTTTAAAACAGGACGTACAGATGTTCATGATGCAGGTGCGGTCAGGGAAGGAAGCAAGTGTCAACCGATAATCTCGTTGAGTGAGTGGATGAGGCAATTCAAGAAAATCGTCGGTTCACAATTTCTGTACTGAGTGATTCGTTTCCTGAAATTTCAAGGTCAGCTTTCTACACCATTGTGAGTGAGAGACTTCAGTACTGCAAACTGTGTGCGAGATGGGTTCCCAAGATGCTGTCCGATCATCATAAAACAATGAGAATGAACGCCTCCCTAACGTTTTTCCAGCGCTACCACAATGAAGGAGAAGATTTTTTGAACAAAATTGTCACAGGCGACGAGACATGGGTCCATTTAGAAACTGAAGAAACAAAAGAACAATTCAAACAGTGGATGCATTCTCATTCTCCCAGTAAACCAAAGAAGTTCAAGCGAACCTTCTCCAACAGAAAGTGTATGGCTGCTGTGTTCTGGTACTGGAATGGAGTTCTCTTGGTTGAATTCATGGAACGTGGCACGACCATCACTGCAGATACTGCGTGACTCTTCAACGTCTACGAAGGGCAATACAGAATAGGCGAAGAGGAGAGGAATCTTGTCATCAAGCATTGTCTCTCTCCATGACAATGCTCGGCCGCACACTGCAGCTGTAACAAAGAAGCTCCTTCAGCGTTTTCGTTACGAAGTGTTTGATCACCCACCATACAGCCCGAACTTGGCTCCATCCAATTTTCACCTCTTTGCTCATATGAAACGCTGGCAAGAGGACAACATTTTGGCACAGACATCGAGCTGCAAACCAGCGTAGAAACGTGGCTGAAAACACAGGCAGCTCCGTTCTATGACAAGGGTTATTGAAAAGTTGGTACCACGCTACGACAAATGTCTAAATCGGAGTGGCGAGTATGTAGAGAAATAGCGTAACTACGTAAGTACTTGTTACAAATAAAAAATTTTTTATTTTCACTGTGGTTTTAATTTCGTGACCGATCAGACCTTGAAAAAAATAACACTCGTATACAAGTTGCTAATGAATGAAAAAGCCAAATTATTCCTGGTATAAGGAGTTCCCTGCATTACAAGTGCCAATGGCCTCCTCAAAGAGAGATGAGCAGTGGTGGGTCAAAGCACTCTATTGACCTGCTGGTGGGGAACTGTCCCCAAAAGTGGGGGAGAAATTCTTCAGGAAGTCAACAATATTGAAATTCAGAAGATAATAGAAAACCATTGTATTAAGATCCTAGTGATAATTCCTTGCTGGCTTCTCCTGTTAAATATTTTGGGATAAAAATCCCAATAATAAGCTTCTTATTTGGATATCTAGGAGAAGTAACAAAAGAATCAATTGTGTGTAGGTACTTGGAACGTCCGTTTTCAGAAAACAGAAAAAGATCATCAGAAACAATACAATTAGTGAAAGAAGGCTAGAAACAAGCCTCTTTTTGCAGCAATATCAATGCGCTCATTGCATGAAATTCCAATATAGCTGGGGATCCAGCAGGTCACAGTTGTGGTACAGTGAGGCATTTAAAAGACAATACATTGAATCTCACAAAAAACAGGGTGTCTGGACTACATGTCACTAATCAACATAAGGCACTCATGAAATCTGAACAGACAAGTATATGTCGAAATGTTGGGCTAATTTAAGTTTAATAGCATACAGATACACAGTGAAAATACTGACAATGCTGGGAAGGCCAGACATATATGTTCTATTGCCAACCACAAAAGCACACCAACAAAATTAACGTTTTTAAAGCCATCCATGTGAACTACAGTATCAGGATTCACGCTATTTTTAGTATTGTAAAACTTTTTTCGTAATATGGATTTGTATAACACAAATCCATATTGACTAATACTACCATACACTCCATTGACTAATACATACTACCTTTGTCAGTATTACTAACTGGCCTTAATCTTGGCCAGTTTATAATACTGGCCAAGACTAAGGCAGTAATTTATGAGAGAAGGCTGCCAAGGGGGTTTAATAACAAGGAGGAACAGTAAGAACTGGAGGAAATTTTATATTTAGAGCTAAGAAAAGCCAATGAGCTCTGATGGCTAAAGGAGAAAAAGATTTTGACCATTCCTCATATTGATTAACATGGTGGTTGGAGAACATCGAATCAAAGGTAGGATTGATTTTGTTGCGCTTTTATGAGAACTACATAGGAGCAGATCATTTGGTTTTGTCTATTCCAAAGAGATGGCTCATCATTGTCCACTAGCAGGTTTACCACAAAACTTGAATGAAATGCACTTGTAGCATCAATGCACTTGTGGACTGCATCAAGCATCTTTAGAGCGGTTACCTTCAGCTCCTTTAAATGTTTTGCCCACATCAGTCATTGGTCAAACCACAATACAAGAAATCTAATCCGCATGTATGGTGCAACTGACTCACCACGTAAAAACAATTTACTACCTTTTCCATCATCTTGACCCCGAAGGGGAAGACATCTCCCACATCACCCCAGTCCAGTCCTGTGTCCAGTTGCCACACCACCCCCTCTGTATCTAGTCCTTAGGAGCTAAACCAGAGGTCGTCTTCAACAAACCTCAAGACATCTTGCAGTCTTGGCCTCAATCAAGGCAAATGAGTCTTGACACCAATGCAAATGAGACGTCTGACATTCCCATCGGTGTACTAAACCGAAACGGATTCAACAGACAATATGCTTCAAGTCCTAAACAAGACTATACCAATTGAGCTGACTACTACCTACCCAATAGAAGAATGAGGGAGTCCAGCCCACAACACCGAACGCTAAACACAGAAATCTAAAACACAAAACATTTAAAATTATAAACAGAAACAAGAACTCAACAAAAACATAAAACATTAACAACATTACACTAAACAAAGCAATCACAAAACACTAACCTGAAATATAAAAACATGTAACATAAAACCAACCACGTTAATAAACCAGCAATAAATTCCAAACAGTAAACTATTAACAATAAAACAAAATAATCACACAAAACCTACACTAATAATTGTCCTACATATAATACAGAAAACAAAAAACACAACAAATCAAACTAAACATCTGTCCAGCACACAGAAATAGAAACAAAAACAGAACTGACAAAAATGAAACATCAAATAAAAACAACAAAAATATTAACATATAACCCAACAAAACCAAACAAGTCACCAACCAGAACTACGTTAACCAACTATCAATGTACACAAACACCCAACTACAAAAATAAATAACTGACTAACAAAAATTCTGACTGTAATCCTACACCACCATGAAATAAAAACAACAAACAGAAAACTGTAATAGCTGCCACCTCAATGTCAAACTAAAAATCTATCCAACTAAGCAACAAGTCTCGCGCATGCCTGTACACAGACAATCCTGTGGCCTACAACAGGGCCAGCGGGCTTCCCTACTCAGGAACAATGCACACATATGGAAGCACCCCTCGCCTTCTTGACTGGACAGTTTTTGGTGTGTGTCCCTCTATACCACAAAGCTAGTCTTCTCATTTCATCGTAAATTCAGTTGTTTTACACCATGATTCTAAACAGGTTAAAATGTTTTGGAGCAGCCTCTCACCACTCGCTAAATTTCTACATGCAACATAAATTGCTAAATTTCTAATGCATAATTGTCTACATCCACAAAAAATAAAGAACACAATGGTTTTCGCACACAGTTTGTTATACTACTTAAATAGCTGTGGCAAATAAGGTAACACCTACAACACTTCCCCGTAATATTCTATTTTCTAATGTGAAACTGTTAGATACCGTCATTCCAACTTGAACTTGAAAGGATTGACTACTTAGGAAGCCCCTAATAAATGCAAGGAGATTCCCTTGTATACCTCATTTATGCAGTATATTTAGGATCCCTCTCCTCAAAGCAATGTCATATGTCTTTTCTATATGAAAAATACAGCAACAAGACATTGGTGGAGTAGGAAGGCGTTTTGGATGACAAATTCAAAAGAAACTAGATGTTTGACAGATGACCTCCCTTGATGGAAACCACATTGTCTGGAGGCAACTAGGACGTTTCTCTCAAGGTGCTACACTAGACGATGATTTACCATTCATCCCATCACCTTGCACACAGTAATGGTCAATGAGGTAGGACAATAACCTGGAGTGGGATGATTTATCTATACCAGGTTTCAGGACAGGAATCACCAATGCTGACAAAGGATGTGGAAAAACCTGATCAGAAAATATTCTATTACAGATACACAAAAGATGTCATAAAGCAGTATCTGGGAGGCAGGATAACCGAGCCTGATATTATCATTTCCAGGGGAAGTGTCATGGAAGTTATTCAAAGAAGACCTTAGATCAAAAGAAAAAGGAATATTTAATTCATTTTGCAAATTTCCAATAGCAAATGCATACTTTTTACCTGAAACTTATCTGATAAACTCACTATAATATGATGATTAAGTGAAACTGCCATAAATATATTTCCAAATTGTTCACCACATCAGTTGGTGTCATTGTTTGAATGACATTGTCTTATAGTCCAATCGCCTGCGGAGATTGTCATGATCCACATATGGCCCAAACTTTTCTCCATACAATAAATGATGGTGTTGTCTGTGAAACGCTATAATTCAGACATGATTTTTGTTTAGCACACCGAAACACTTGACAGCAAACAGCTCTCGCCTTGCAGAAGGCAATGTGAGAAGGCATTTCAGTCATAGGCCTCACAAGCCTGCGATGGTTGTAGTTTTTATTTTTTGATTTTCGATTCTTATGTATTTTTTACTGCCGAATCTGAAAATAACCTTCACTTTTTTTCATCACATCAGGATTTTTCACAAATCAAAAATTTCAAAATTTGTAAAAAGTTGAAAAATTGCAAAAATGTAATACAATACAATAAAATAGATATAAAACTTTTTTTTTTTTATAATAAATTAATATAATATTCATATTTTGGCTTATACTATGCATTCTTACAGCACTTCTCCTCTTCACTAACCCTTAATGACGAAGTAAGCAACCCTTACAATTTTAGTCCATATGTCGAAGTTTCTTTGGACGGCTTATACTCACGCTTTTCCTTCTATGTTCTCTATAGGGTTCATCTCAGTGTAATATCCAGCAATAGTCTGCCATCATCGCAGTAGTCCATTTTTCTTGATACCTCCTTTCCATTTCTTTCATGTCCTGATGAAATCTCTCTTCCAATTTTTCACTAATGGCACCTTGATTTTCAAGACAATAGTCTACATGTGAATTTAGGAGGTGCATCTTCAAACTCATGAAAGCATCAAGAATAAATTCCAAATAATCGTAACACTCTTTTAAATGGTCAGAATGTCTGACGAGTATTGACAGATACATATTCCCATTGTGAAGAAAGACAACTTTGAGGTTTCTTTTGAATGAATCTATGAAGTCTCCAATTGGTACTTTCATACAGAATGTTAAATTGAGTCAAAAGTCCACATACAGCAGTGCAGTGTTTTTCTTATGCCGAAAAATATGGAAAAAAATCCTTTTCTATGAACCTGAAGCAGGAAAATGAGGTACCAGCTGCTAGCAGGTTCTTCTCTTTAAGCCTTGAACCAAGCAATTCTGAATTTTCTTTGGTCAGATGTACGTCTCGAACCAAATAGTTTAGTTCAGACTGTGAATAAAGCTTTAGTGCACAGCTATCTTCGGGTTTGTACTCCTTGATGTTAACATTTAAATCACTTATGGAATTGTCTATTTAAGGTAAATTTTCTGGTGGAATTGGCACTGGTACATTTAGACTATGAGGAACCAGGTATAAAGCAGATGGCATATTTGCATAGACAATTCTTTTTTTATTCTTCAAATTGAAACCACGAACACCAGTTGAACAAAAGTAACACTCATTGGTGTGATTTTGTGGCTTTCACTACACCATTTTGAACTCCAAATCGGAACGGTTCTTGTTCACCCTCTGACCACTGTCGAAGTCCTTCAACACATGTGTAAATGTAGTGGAGTGCCCAAGTTTTGTCTTTATCTCCTATTTTCACTCCAATATGCAAGGTATACTTGTCGAACAAAACTTGTTATATTTTTTTTTGCCTTTTCACCATTAACTCACCATGAATGTGAGAAAAACAATCTGCAGAATTCTTGCAGCCTCTTGAACCCATTTAGAAAACAGAAAGTTTGCCTTATGGCCTGAAAATATATTTTCCACAAAAACATGTTTGATCACGGAGGATGGAAAAAACTTGATTTACTCATGCTGATGGTTGAAACAGCACTGATAGTAGTTGCAAGGTGCATGAGTGGCACGGACAGCTGCCAATAAAAATGTTACATTTTGTTAAGTCTTGTCACAACCTGTCGGCCAAGCTCTCCCACTGTCTCGTCATCTTCAACCCAAATCCCCCCCTGCCCATTTCTTCAGACCACTCAACTGTTTAGCTATAAGAATGCATATTATAAGCCCCAAAAGTGAATATATTATATTAATTTATTACAAAAAAAAAAAGAAAAAAAGGTCTTGTGTATTTTATAGTATCTCATTTTTGTAACTTTCAACTTTTTTACAAATTTAGAAATTTGCTATTTTCAAAGAATCAGGATGATAAAAAAAAATGAAGGTTATTTTCAGATTCAGTGCTAAAAAACACATATGAATAAATTATAAAAAGTTAAAAAAACATTCTACAACCCAAATTTTCCAGGCTTGTGGCCTTCGATTGAAATTACACAAAGCTCTACAACAATCCTTTAGTGCACACCTGCAGTCTTCATCCCACCAAGGAACAGCAGGCCACCTTGGCTTTCCAGATGTTAAAGGGATGAATTCACCTGCACTACTGAGAATTAGGTCTGTAAATTTGGCAAGTTGGAGGACTGCACTTCCACTCTTGTCATATTGGTCAAAGGAATCCTTGTATCCAATCCAACCCGCTTTGTGAATCACCAATCTGCATGCATGACTGAGGTAAATCACTATTACCACCTGAGATCAGGTGTATGATCACTTCGAAAGAAGTTTTTAGAAGTGCACCAGGTAAGACATGTTTTTTCTTTTCTAATACGTGTGTGTGTGTGTGTGTGTGTGTGTGTGTGTGATGCACATGTGATGTTGGTTGGAAAAGGTGAAGAAGGAAGCGTGGTAGGAAAATTTGGTTTAGGGAGTAAGGAATGGAAGGGGGAACAGATTAGTAGAAATTTGAAAATAAAAAATATTATTTACAATTAATACGTGTTTCAAAACTCATGAAAGGAGAAGATATGCCTGGGTAACTCCTGTGGGCAAAATATGCTATCAGATAAACCATATCTTAGTAGCTGAAAGGTATAGATAAGAAAGCCAATGGATTAGGACGTGCAAATATCAATAGTGGTCATGTACTATTTATGATGAATATGAGAACAGCTTTAAACAAGCTAGAGAAAGTTAAAGTAGCTAAGAAATAGAAAACAGAAAAGCTGAAGAAACTGGAAGAGGAAACAATAGGAT
Organism: Lycorma delicatula; assembly: GCF_047948215.1. Lineage (NCBI taxonomy): Eukaryota > Metazoa > Arthropoda > Insecta > Hemiptera > Fulgoridae > Lycorma > Lycorma delicatula. Next base: position 220,868,311 of record NC_134455.1, on the reverse strand, counting down.
AAAAACTAGCTAAGCCAATTAAAGAAAGAAAAAGGGAAAATGAAACTGTGATGAGACCTGGAAGAGAATAAAAAATGTTAAAATAAAATAGTAAAAACAGCAGAGGAAGAATACGCTATCATGAAGGAAACAGAACCAAGAAACCATGGGTAGCAACAAAAATGCTAAAAAAAACCGGAAGAAAGTCAATAGTACAAGATTATGAGAGAAGAAGATTAAAAAACAGTGGTACTAAAAATTAAACAATGAGTTAGGAGGGAAACAAAAATTTAGAAAAGAAAGGGCAGTATGATATTATGTATAGAGGGATAAAGAGCATTACATGGGATAAATGGAAAGGGAGTAGTAAAATGAGAGTAATTGAGGATAAGGATGGTAAAATGCTACATGGGGAGAAAGAAGTAAGACGAAGATGGAAAGAATACATGAAGGACCTACATATATAACAAAAGAGAAACCTGAGGAACTAAACATGGAAAAGGAGTAGGAAGTAGCCAAAGAGGATTAAAGACCATTGATATTAAAATATGAAATACAGAAAGCAATTAAAGAAATGAAGAATAAAAAATTGTCTGGAGTAGATAAACTTATCACTGAATTTAATACATGATTAAAGGAGGAGGAATGGAAGATACAGTTGAATTGTGTAATAGGATATATAGAATGGGAGAATCGTCTGAACACTTAGTGAAAACAGTAATAATACCAATTTGAAAGAAAACTGGTACAAGAAAATCTCCATAACACAGCACAACAAGTTTAATAGTCTAAACATTAGTTTAATACCAAGTAAACATGTTTAATAGTCTAAACATATTAGTCAAACAAGTTTAATAGTCGCTAAAATATTGTTAGAATCGTAAATCAGAAGTTGGTAAGAATAATGGAAAAGAATGCAGGAGAGGCACATTTGCCTTCAGAAAAGGGAAAGGAACCAGAGAAATCATCAAGCTCTATGGATGGTTGGAGAGATTTAGAGAAATGAAGAATGAGTTTGCGTTTCATAGATTTAGAGAAGAAAATTATTAAGATTTTTGAGGACAAAAAAGCAGAATGTAAAGACAGAAGTTTAATTAAAGAATTATTCATGAAACAAACAACAGCAATGAAAGTAAAAATAATATGATTGGCTAGGTTGGTCTAGGTTAAGGTGATAGGCAAGGATGCTGCCTCTCACTGACACTCTCAACATTTATGTTAAAGATATGATAAGGAATATATTAGAAGAAAGAGAAGAAGGGGTAAGTATAGGAGGACAAAAAATAAAATGTATAAGGATTGCTGATAAAATGATAATTCTAGCTGATGGCACACACACATGGAATTCAAAGATAGTTAATAGTCCTTGAAGAATGAATGAAAATAAATATAGGAAAACTAAGGTAATGGAAGTAAATAATAAAGAGGATTTAGTGGTAAGGACAAGTGAAGAAAGAACTACATTAAGAAAAATTTTTTAAAAATTACAGGTACATGACAGAAGACCTGAAGAATCACAATGGAAATAAAGGAAAGAATAACAATGGCAAAGGAAGTCTTCAGTAAGAAAAAGGAATAACTATGTAGTAAAAGTTTGGACTTGGAGTAAAGGAAGAAGTTAACCAAATGCTGTGTATGGAGTATTTTATTGTATGGGAGTGAAACATGGGCAATCAGGAAGGGAGAGAGGAACTGGTTCGAGGCTTTTGAAATGAGGATATGGAGAAGGATGGAGAAAGTGTAGAATGAAGAATTAATGAACAGGATTAAAGAAGAAAGATCACTTATGCAAGAAATAGACAAAAGAAAAGGAAACAGGATAGGATATGTGGTTACAGGAAGTGAATCTTGACAACTACATTAGAAGGTTCAGTAGAAGGAGAAAGAAAGCAAGGTAGAAGAAGGATGAAGTAACAAATGAGGTGAAGACTGGAAACTAAAAGCGAACAAAGGAGAAGGCTTGCGACAGAAATGGATGGAGACTGCAATGGCAGAACACCAGTAGATACAGCCAGACGGAACACAAGTTTGATGATGATGATTTATTGAAATTTAACTAGGTTTTTTAATTTTTAATATCACTGATCTATGATTAATTTTGATTTTGACTGACCTACGAGTGATTTTTTAAATTCACTGACCTACATTATCATTTCATTGAAAATGATTTTGACTATTAGCATTTACCTTACTTCACACCCTTAATTTTCCAGAATACTATTCCTGAGAGCATCATAAAATTATTATTATAATTATTTAACTGCTGTATCAGTTATAATAATAATAGTGTTCTATAGTCAATAAATTTCCTCATTACCAGATGAAAACATAAAGATCTGCTATATTAAAAAAACATACCACTACCCAATTGCTGCAGTAATTTTTTTCCTTCCAATAAATTACTGGTTTCCTGGATATAAAAATTTATCTACAAAATAATTAGTAAATATATCTCTTAGATATTTACTGAAATTTTACTGTAATTATACAAAATGGTGATCACACAAGTACAATGACATGTTTGTGTAAATATGTTGGGGTTATTTAGCTAAGTTGATTTATAAAACTTTATAGTGAATACAGCAATTATTTTCTTTATAACTAAAATAAAATGAAATATAAAGAACACAGCTCATACAGATAGTAAAACTTATTCCAAACTTAATGCATTTTTGTGGACCAACCACCAGCAAACATAATTTTAAAATATATATATATAAAAAGAGCAACAGTTTTTTTAATAAAACAATTTTATTTTTAATTTCCAATTACCTGACTAAAGATAAATATTTTTTATGTATATTTTGAAATTGTCTGATAATGTGATGAATATAAACCGTAGTAAGTTTAGTAATTTATTAACAACTTTATAAAATAATTTTTTTTTTTTAATTTTATTTTAAAACAATTAGAATAGATATAAAAATTCATATTACATTGTGAATAATAATTTAAAATAATATATGAACAGTATATTTGAATACTTTAAAGCAAAATTGAAAAATCTTTGTTTGAAAAAGTTTGTTAAAAATATCTTAATAATTGTACACAGTTTTTTTACACTTAAATTTGACTCATAAAATCTTACAATATACATTTGTAATATGGAATTTACCAAACTTACTTAACTTACCAACTTACTTATATTTACCAAACAGAAAACTGCAAACCTGATCAGATTCTACTGGATCATCTCCAGTTACACGATGAAGTCTAAATCGTAATTCATCTTCAATTGTCTTTTCGTTAGCTTCTTCATCTGATTTCAGTGGAATTACAGAAGTCTTATCTTTTTTAGTTATTTTCTCTGAATCTACAACTTTAATCCTGTGTTCTCCAGTAGTTAAGTCAAGTTGTACATGAGATCCTCGAGGAACTGGCTCATCTAAATGAAAAAAAAAAAAAAAAAATTAACTTCAAAGTAGAATTCAGTTTATTCTTTAGAGCATTATAAAAATAAATGTTTACATACATTACTACCCCATTACAGTGAAGCACTTGTGTTTTGAGAAATTGTTTTTTTCTTGCTTGAAAAACATTATACATTCTAAATAATCATTTTTCTTAAGTTTTACAATACAATAATTTTAGACACTGAAATTGTCAAAATATTAACTTACGAGGTGTGATATAAAAAAAGGAGAATTTTTTAATAAATTTTTTTAAATGAGAAAAAGAGAATTTTTTATTCTTCACACTCATATTCAATTGAGTTCAACTTTTTTCTCACACAATGACAGCACTGTTTTTAATATTATATCAATATTTTCCTGCATATTAAATGGTACTATTAGACATGCAGTTGAAATTTGGCAGCTGAGTAATTAAGACATATTTTTTTACAAATGGCAATTTATTTTGTTTGAAAATGACTGAACAAAGAAATTGAATTAAATTTTTTGTTAAAAAATAATTAAAATGTGGTGGAGTGATGAAGATGTTAGAAAACAATTGACAAGGATATGTCAACAAGGGTTTCAGAGTATTACAAATGGTTTCAAGAACTCCGTGAAGACAAAAGTTGGATATTCTAACAGACCAATAACTGATGAACATATTGACAAAATAAACGATACTGTGATCAACAATTGTCAAATCACTTTTAGAGAAGCTGTTGAACATGTGGGGATAATCTCTAATGGCTCATGTAAAACAATTTAGGCTGATATTTTGGGTATGAAATTGGTAGTAGAAAAATTTGTTCTGAAACTGTTAAATTTCTACAATATAAAAAATAAAAAATCATAAAAACATTTCAGAACAATTGTTAGCTGGCTTGTTGATGTCAAAACTATTCAAATGTGTTACAACAGGTGAAAAATATGGGTGGTTATAATATAGGTGTAAATACATTATTTACAGGTGTAAATAAGGGTGTACATTATAATACTGAAATGAAGGTTCAACCCTCCAAATGGAAGCTTCCTGAAAAATCATGACTGAAAAGAATTACACCACGTTTGATCAAATTGATTACACGTTTTGATCACAAAACATTAAAATCACAATTTGCAGCAATATATGATGCTGCAAATTGTGCAGCATCACTGTGCACTTGGTTATATAAAAAATGCTCTTCGCGAATTTAAAACAACAGAGGCACATAAGTGTGATGCATCTCTGGGACAGTGCTTTGTATTAATAAAAAAACTTTTTTTTTATAAAAATTAAAATTCTCAGATTTTTTATCATACCTCATCTACATCCAGAAAATAATTGTTACGATGTATGTAAATTGTTTACAATGTAAACTCAGTTTTAAAAGTAGTATAACAAAAATGTACAATCCATGTTACGATAATATTTGTGTAGTTCTTTACACAAATATTAATTTAATTAATTTTACATTACCAAAATTTAAAAAGGTCAATATTAAGTTTGGTTCTTTCAGTATGGTGCTCATATGTACTACTAAATCAGTAAGTACAAGATCTGACCTACAACTGATTTTGTATCAGATCACAATCTCTGTCAGGGAAAGAAGGAAGTTCATGAAGGGACTGGTTATTAAACATATATTACCAATATAATTATCACACTTAATTTTAAAGTATACTAATCTTCGGCTTTAATATCTTACTAAAGCTTGAATAAAATCTGAAAAATTTTTTTTAAAAACCTACCATTTGAGATAGATTATTACTTAACCATAATAAGAAAGTGATGAATTTCTTATGCACACTCCAAGATATGGAAATATCATAAGAATATTTTACTTGACATTTAAGTAGAAGTGTGTTATTTTCATTTCTAATAAACTGAAATACCTGGTGAATTTGGGCTGACAGAAAATTCGCATAACAAGAAACTCTTTAGCTGTAAGTAGTTTCTACATACACACTATGAATGAAGAGTAAGAAAGAACCAATCTACTTTCTATAAAGAATTCTTCAAATCTAGTAATCCTTTTATGAATATAATATAAAATAAAATTCCTCAATTTAACTTAATATTCAATTTCTGTTTAATTCAGTTTACTGCGTTTTATTTTCTAGATCCCTGTTTTAAAGTTAAAAACTGTTAATTGAAGATTTTTTCTGTTAGTTTACAGTTTGAAAAGGATGAAAAGTCAGTATAAATAAAGCACTTAGATGTGAAACAATGCAAAATGTATACACTTAGTGCGTAAGTAAATCAGTTCATCTAATACATGCGTATGGAATGGTCTAGTCAAGAATCATATATTCAATTAGGGATTGATTATATATATATCACCAAAGAATGTAATCTTCACTAAGATTATCTAATAATGAAATCAATTATTTAATAACAGTTCATTTGTTTATTTGTAATTTTTTGTAAATATTTTTTCTCATAATTTTCTTTTGCCAATATTTCCTTCCTCCAATTTAATTTATTTTTTTTTTAAAAATCAGTAAATAACTAGTTTTTAAAAACCTAGAGGTTAAACTTTTTCAAAATTTCAGTTTTCAAAATCTTAATTCTAATTTTTCTCAAAATGATTCGGAATTTCAATTTGATTCACTACAGCAAGAGCCAAAATATTCTGCCAAAACTAGATATCAGTAAAACAACAATATATTAGAATAAGAAATCAGATGTAGGTACATTTTTTTTTAGTGAAAAACTGCTTTAATTAAACTGATAATTACTCATTATCATAAAACTAATAATCATAATAATAAAACAAGTCAGTGCATTCTGTTACAAATACATAGCATAGGGTAAATATGGGTTTTAATTAGGTATACAACAATACATTAACAAAAATTTTTCCAATAATAAATGAACAGTTTCACTTACTGTAATACTCCAAAGGTCATTTAAAATGCTGTAAACAAGAGTACAAACCTAACAATGAAATCTGCAAAAACAAATTTAAGAGAGCTCATGCTTGTTGCTCTAATCTAACAGGGTTGCTGTCTTCATTGTTTTTATCTTTAATTATTTTAATTTATAAATTTGGATACTGTCTATAACAAAATAAAGAAACATAATTTTCAAACTAGATAATTTTCTCATAAAAGTTCCAGATTATTAATAAGGTTTATATCCTCTATCTGGTATTAGGCTAATTTTAATTATTATTATTATTATTATTATATGCAATAATAATATTACATTTATTCAAATTAAACGTGATAACACAAATAACAGAAAAATAATAATTTGCAAATAAATGTAATAATTATACTCTCCTTTTAAATTATAATATATAAACATTTGCTAATAGTTGTACCAGAAAACCCAGAGAGATAAAAATTTAACTAAAATTTAGCATTTAACAAATTAATTTTTGATTGAGTAATTTAATTGCTTTTGAGAATATTGGGCAAGTTTTGCTCATGAAAGATCTGCTCATGAAAGATCAAGCTGATCTACACCATATAGTTGACACATATAAATAAATGTGACCTGTGTTCAATTAAATATTTCTAAGACACAAAAGACAAATAAAAGAAAAGATTGCCATAAAAATAACAGATCTGAACATGCACATGATGTGTGTGTGTGTGTGTGTTGCATGTGTGTATTTACATAGCCGCCATCTTAAAATGGATTGAGAGATCAGGTTAATTATTTTTATAAAAGAGAACTTACTATAAAAGACACATACACACACACATGCAAGCATATGTGTTTTCAGATTCACATTTAGTAGACACACACAGTGTTTATAAAAACCATTTCAAGAATTCAGGGGATGGTTTTCCGCATCGAAATAAAGAAAAAACATATCAGGGTATGTCCAGAAACACTTAGTTTACTGGCTATTCGCCATTTTGTATTTTTAACATAGATTTATTTTTCAGGAATGGTTAATTGTATTACCTAAAATTTTGTAAACTGCTAGGGTATCTAGTTTTTGGTATAAAAGTAATGAATCTGATCTCTCAATCCATTTCAAAATGCCAGCTATGTAAACTTTTTAATTGTTAATATCTTTGCAACCGCTGGTTTATGTAAATGTTATGTTTTACAAAGAATGTTAAGCAGTTTATGACAAAGAGAATGAAATATTATTTCTTCAAATTTAATCATAAATAACAAATTTATGGCAAAAATTCTCTGAGTCACTCTAAATAAAAAACCTATTTTGATTTCCTCCTGAATTAAACTGAACAACCTGACATAATCTCAAATGGAATAGATTTATTAATGTTACATGAAATAAAATGTAATAATTTAATAATATTGAAAATATTACAACAAAATAAAATATTATTGAAATCATGAAAATATAATAGATATAAATATTGAAAAATGATTTGCATTAAAACATATGTTGTAATTAACGAGTCGTTCGAATAAATAAAACTAATACCCAATTTGTCTTTATTACTGAACAAGTGAATAGTGTATAAAATATTTCTGAAATTATGAAAATATTATAATAATAACTAATATTAATATTGAAAAATAAAACAGACAAAAAAAAAAAGTAATTTACAACTGAGATAAAAGTAGGTGAATTAGAATGTATTTTTTCTGCTGAATTTTAAAATGAAATCAGCTTTTCTTCATCACCTTCAGATTTTTGGTTATGAACCTTTAAAATACTCAGAAACTTCTTAAATAATAAAATATGAAAATAATAATATTGTAATTACAATTAAAATTTCTATCTTTATTTTGCAGTCATTTACAAGTATCTTTCTTAATTTTTTCCTTTTGTGTTAAGTGTAATCTTCTCTTTTTTATCATCATAGATTCATCCCATCTGCCTTGATAATGTTCCATCTGAACACATCTTGGTGGAATCTTTCTCTTTGTTCATCGCTATTGTCACCCAAGTTTAAAGGGAAAAAGTCCAAATGGGAATGTAGAAAACAAATTTTCAATGACATTCTGCAGGCTAATTTTTTTTTGTTTATTAAGAGTTCATTTATAAGCTGATCATGCAACTTTTTTTTTCCAAAAAAAAAAAAAAACCAGTAACAACTTTGAATGACTTTCATACCTCTAGTTCTTTAGGATTCAGTTTGCTGTCAAATATATTTTCATGAATCATTTTCTTATTTGTAGGCCGATGAATACTCCCTCTTTTAATCACTTCATTGTGATTAAAAGAGGCTTCACTTCATTGTGAAAAAAAACCTCAGCTAAATACCTCAGCTAAATATTTAATGCCATCTTTATCTAATGCCTTAACAAAATTCTTCATCAGGCCTAGTTTTATGTATAGAGATGGTAAAATAATACTACCTGCTTCAACAAGGGGAATATTGACAACATTTTCCTTTTCTGAGGTAAACTGATTTCTTTTTTGCCAGTCTTTAACTGTGTAGTGTTTATCTGTAGCCCGACTATCCCACAAACACAAGAAATAAATATATTTTGTAAAGCCATTCTGGAAACCGAGAAGAAGCCCTATCACTTTCAGGTCAGTAATGACTTGCCATGAATATTCATCACACTTTTTTCTTTTTTCACTTCCAGGAACACAATTAGGTATTGCTTCAGAGGATGAGATGAATGACAACTTTTGTAGCGTGAGAAAATGCCATGCCTGACAGGGATTCGAACCCAGGACCTTCAGATGAAAGGCCAAGATGATACCACTCACACCACGGAGGCTGGCCATCATACTTAATAGTTAGTTCATCATACTTAATAGCTTTTAAAATTTTTGACATACTTTCATATGTTTCTTTCACTCCTACAGTATGTGCTACTGCTATAGAAGAAAACTTATTCGAGTTATCAACAAACTACCTTTAAACTTCTTTTTGATGAGTCTATAAATAAATGCCAATCATGAATGACATATTCAATGTCCAGTTCAGACATTAGACCACTAACATCAGGGCAGGAATACACCATCTCTTCTAAAGTATTTCAGTAAATATTCATTTCAATTTCTATTTACTGAAATTTTTGTATCTTTGATAAATAAATTCCATTCTTTAAGAAGTGAACAAAGGGGTTCTGCATGTTGTTTCGACAAATTATGATTATTTATTAAGTCAAGAATTAGGTCACTCAGTTCTGCTTGTGTGATGAGGTGAGGTTCAGTATTTGATTCATCTGGAATGTAATTAATATCAATTGAAGTTGAGGATTCATCGGTTGAGTCTACTGGGGATTCAGAAATTCTTTCCGAGAAGTTGGAGCAATCGGTAAATCAACACCTTGAAGTACTGGTCCCATAGCTGAACAAATATTTGGGTATGCAATACTGCTTTTATTGTTTGAATTGAAACCATTAACGATTTGTTAAGAAAAAATAGCAGTCATCATCATAACAGTTAGTAGGCTCTTACCAAATCATACGTATGCCAAAAGGCAAATGCTCTTTTTTTCCTTTTAACCACTGGTTATTTTAATGTAGCACTTGATGTATGCTACATGAGGAGCCCAGGATTTATCTTGGTCTCTCAAGAGACAGTCAAAATAATGTTTGTAAGCAGTTTTCAGCAGATTCAATATTGGTTTTTGTTGTGAAATCTCTGCAAATGTAACAAAAAAATATTTGGAGAATTTTTACAAACCCAATTTTTATTCATTGTAAAATTCAAAATGTTTTAATGAATGAAAGTAATTTGAAATATCACAAAAATACTTAATTATAAAAATAATTAAGTTTAAATTTATAAATTCTTAATTACTTAAAATACTTTATAAAATTGTTTCACCATGGTGTGCAATAAAACACAGCACAGAAAACACACACAATTGTAAAAAACCGCAGCTTAGTATTTAAAGCAGTCTCCATCTTTATATAATGCCTTTACAAAATACTGCATCAAGCCTGGTTTTATATGTAGAGATAGTAAAATAACAAAAACGATCTGCTTCAACAAGGGGAATATTGACATTTACCTTTCCTGAGGTAAAATGATTTCTTTTTGGCCAGTCTGTAACTGTGTAGTATTTAACTGTAACCTGACTATCCCAAAAACTTAACACATATATTTTGTAAAGCCACTCAGTAGATTGAAATAAAGCTCTATCACTTTCAGGTCAGCAATGATTCGCAATGAGTGTTCATCATTCTAAAATTTTTTACATACTTTCATAAGTTTCTTTCATTTCTACAGCATGTGCTACCAGTATAGAAGAAAACTTATTTGAGTTATGCAATAACACTGCCTTAAGCTTCTTTTGACAAGAATAACATATTCAATGTCCAGTTCAGACACTAACCGCCAACATCATGACAAGAACAAATTAAACCATCTCTTCTTAAGTATTTCACTAAATTTTCATTTTGATTTCTACATACTGAAATTTTATCCTCAGATTAATGTTTAATAAATTCAATTCTTTATAACGTGAACCTAAGAGTTCTGCATGTTGTTTTGACAAATACAAGTCACAAATTAGGTCAATCAGTTCTTCTTGTGCGATGAGGTGAAGTTCAGTACTTGATTCTCGTGGAATTTAATTAACATCTATTGAAGTTGAAAATTCATCAGTTGAGCCTTCTGGGGAATCAGAAATATCTTTCCAAGAAGTTGCAGGAATCAGAATCAGTAATCAACTGGACTCATAGCTAAATGAACATGTGGGTATGCAACACTGCTTTTATTGTTTGAATTAAAACCAGTAACATTTGTTAAACAAAAATAGCCATCATCATAGTGGTTAGTAGGGTCTTGCCAAATCATAGGTACGCCAAAAGGCAAATGTTCTTTATTTCCTTTTAACCACTGGGTTAGTTTAACATAGCACTTGCGTGCTACATGGGAAGCCCAGGATTTACCTTGATCTCCCAACGGGCAGTCAAGATAATGTTTGTAAGCAGTTTTCAGCAGATTCAATACTGGTTTTCGCTGACTTTCCATGATGAATTCTCCACAAACATAACAAAAAATATTTGGAGATACAAGTCCTATTTTTATTCATTCTAAAATTCAAAATGTTTTAATGAATGAAAGTAAAATGAAATATTACAGAAATACCTAATTATAAAAATAATTATGTTTTAATTTATAAATACTTAAAATACTTTATAAATTTGTTTCACCACAGAGTGCAAACACAGCACGAAACACACACACGCACAACTTAATAAATCTTCATGTTCAATAAAATAATACCAAAAGTTGTTCTGCCATAAAACGTTTTCACTAAATTTATGACATCACTTATGAAACAATCATTATAATATGTATATGATAAAACACAGTAATGCAACAGTTTGGAAGGTTTTGCATGAACAGCAACTCAATGCTTATCACTATCAGTGAGTAAAAGCTAATTTATCTCAAGATTATATTTACCATGTTTGGCTATGACAATGGCTCATCCAAAAATGTACTAATCCAAATTTTTTGAATGATATTTTCTTTACCGATAAAGCCAGATTTACAAGATCAGACATTTTTAACACCCACAATACATAGATGTGGTCAGTTGAAAAAACTCAAACCATTTTAGAGAACAATTACCAATAACAGTTTTCTGTAAATGTATAAGCAGGTATTCTGGGTGACCACTTATTTGTCTGTTTTTTACCCGCAATGCTCAATTGTGAAAGATGTTTTTTGATGGTTCATCTTCCATTTTTATTCAAAGATTTGCCACTAAACAGGGCAACAAAATGTGGTTTTTATAATGAATGGGGCTCCAGCTCATTACAGATTACAAGTTCGAGATCACCTGAATTAAGAATCCCAACAGATGGATTGATCAAGGAGGCCAAGTAGCAAGGCCTCCCTCTTAATCCCCTTGACTTTTTCTTATGAGGCCATTTAAAAACACTTGTGTGCAATATCCCAGTATATACCATAGAAGAATTGTACACAAGAATTTTAAATGGGACTGAGAAGATTCATCAGATATCTGGCATCTTTGAAAGAGTGCAGCAGTCAATGAAAAATGTCTGGATGTATTTTGAATGGGGGCTACCATTTTGCAAAACTACTACAATTCTTTTATTAATGTTTTATTACCTGATATAACAATTTATTGTTGTAAAATAAATTTCAAATTGAAAAAAGAAATAGTTTATTTAATAACCAGCATCTGTTCATTAAACAATATTTATTATTATAACATTTTCATAATTTCAATATTTTATTTTACTGTAATATTTTCAATATTAATATAACTTATTACATGTTAATGTTAAAATAAGATTATTCCAGTTGAGGGGTTTCAATTAACCAAAAAATTTCAGGAATGGTCGACTTGAAACTGTACAAGACTACATTTCATTTACATTCATACATAACATTCTCAGTCATCCTCTGAAGTAATACCTTACAGGGGTTCTGGAGGCTAAACAGAAAAAGAAAAGAAATTGAAATTGTGCTCAGTTATTTAATTCTATTCAGAAGGAAGTGAAAACTGTTTTTTTTTAATGTAGTGACAAATTTTAATGTAGTCAAGAATGTTTGACACAACTTTGTTATTTATGATTGAATTTGTTTAAGTAAGGTGTCATTTTCTTTATCATTAAACACTTAACAGTTTTTGTAATAACATAACATTTAAATAGACCAGTAGTTGCAAAGATATTAACAATTAAAAATTTTTCATTGCTACCGTTTTGAAATGGAGAAATCAGGTTCTTTATTTTTTATACAAGAAAATTTCTAGGTACCCTGGCAGTATATAAAATTTCAGCCCTATACAATTAACCTTTCATTAAAGCCCATCAGGGCTAGGAATAGGGGTGTGATGTGGTGACCGGAAGCGTCAACAAGGCGGGTGTCTATACAATTAACCATTCCTGAGAAACAAATTTTTATGTTAAAAATAGAAAATGGCAGAATATTATTTTGCCTAATAAATCCTGAATTCTTGAAATGGTTTTGATAAACACCAGTGCATATATATATATATATATATATATATATATATATATATAAAATCATAGTAAAACCAAAAAGAGATGACTGGATGACACAACATACTTCTACTTATCAGTTATCTCATGTGTTATAAAATCTTAAATTTAGGGAAGCTGTTATGATAGTACTTCGTTCACTTCATTTCTTCTCAAAAGTTGCAGATAACACTGTAACTAATGTTCCAATGTTTTGTAACATTAACTATTGCTGTATTGCTTGGTAATGAATGAACATGCTACACAATAATACATAAAAATATTAATTTATTAAACATAATCAATCACGAGCATGTTAAATTACAGGATAATCCAAAAAAGATAATGTAAATAACCACTGATCAACTTGAAAAAGAAAATTTTTATCAAAAACTATAACAATTGATCAATATAAAATTTGTATAGCATTGGCGACATGTCATTAAAATAGTTCTAATAATAGCCGTCAAAATGACAGTTTATTTTATATGTGTTACACCACTAATAGGTTTATATGTAATTTATACATTTTTTTGGCATATGATAATGCACTTAAGTAATATGAAAGCATTCCTGGTGAAACCCATAACAGATTTCTTCTTTTCTTTTTACAGATTGTTAGTGGTTAATTTTAAACTGCTATATCTTTTCAGGCTGCTTACCAAAATATAAATATTTTAGTGTTAAAAATATTCAGATAAGAATGATCATTCAAGATTTTTTGTAATAAATTTACAATTTATGGTTAAATTTATAAAGCTGCTGTTAGTGTTTGGTTTCTTTTAATTGTTCTTAATAATTAATATAACACTGATATTAACATATAACAATTAGTGTTGTATGTTAATGTTACATTGTTATTTTTATCACATTTAGTGTAATCTAGATGGTTTATATCTAGTATATTAGGGTAGTTGGTGTCAGAATAAACAAACTAGTCTCAGAGATATGTTTACAAATCAATGCAGGAAACAGAAACAAATAATTTCTTGTAATTTTTATTAACAAACTGTTGCAGTACTTGTACTTTTTACAATCACATACCATATGGATTTAAATCTGATATAATTAATGTAGATGTAAATAAATGTGAAACTTATTTATATATTTCCTTTACCTCCAACAATAGTATGCAACAAAAATATAAGAAAAGAAAACTTCTCAAACAGGAAGGACCTGAAGCATGGATTAAGAGATGTAGTTAGAAAAGGATTATTTACTGCAAGTTTTTTACTGATGAGTTCACAAACAGTGATATGGGTAGTATTTACATCAGTTCAAAAGACGGACCCTTTCCAAGGAACTTACTGTACAATTATAGATGAGCAGCAGCAGTAAACTCATACTGAATTATATTATACCTATTAATTCATTATAAAACATTAAAGCTGTGAATCCAAAAAGATGACTACATACTTATTTTTAAAAAAAACCTACATTTTTTTTTTAATCAAAAAACATTAATCGAACAATTTTAGTATTATTTATAAAGATTTAAATTATGTATTAACCCTTTCTATCTCTGCATTTGTTTTTTAAATTCAAACATTTTTTTTATTCTTTAAGTTAATTTTATATTTCTCATAATTCTAACTATAATACAATATTAACATACTCAAGAATACATAATAATATGTAGGAATTAAACTGGATATCTGGCATCCAGAACTAGCTGGGATGCAAACTAGTTCTGGGGAATTAGTTAACAGATTGTTTTAAATAAATTAAGTATTAAAGACATTTGTCACTTTGAAAGGGGCAATTTAGGAAGCATATCACTTTGAATGGGGCAGTTTAGGAATGCATACTTTTACCAAATGTACACTTCAGATACATTTTTGCAAGAAGACATCATGAATACAGTAGTAGTGGTTTCAATAAAATTACTGTAATAAAACAAACAGGTGCCTACAACA
Source organism: Lycorma delicatula (assembly GCF_047948215.1). Taxonomy (NCBI): domain Eukaryota; kingdom Metazoa; phylum Arthropoda; class Insecta; order Hemiptera; family Fulgoridae; genus Lycorma; species Lycorma delicatula. Next base: position 220,853,179 of record NC_134455.1, on the reverse strand, counting down.
AAAATTAAACCCAATTTAGTTGCTTAAGCCCACTTTACAAGTTTATTGTATTAGCCCATTTGGATAACAGAAAATATAATACATGTAAACTGAAGAAAAGCTATGAAATTCACTTTTCCAAAACTTGAGTGCATATCATATTACATCCACCAAATCAACTAAACAAAAAGCTTACCCTAGATTAAAACAAATACAAATAAGGAATTACTTTTTTTAAATTTATTTATTTAATCATACAACATGAATAAACATTTTTATGAAGTGCAATAACTATAAAAAGTAATAATGGTAATAAATTACCTTTTCCTAAAACTCTCCATTCTGATTCATCACTTTCAATCTTTTCTGCATCTTCAGATTTTTCTCTTTTATTACATGCTATTTCAAAAGTAAAAAGTGAGGTTACAAAAACAAAAATTATAATATACTTCTTCGCCATTCCCAAATACAACGGTATAGATAAAATCTTAATCAATAAGTTCACCAACATATCCCACAGAACTTAATTTCTTTTACATTCCAAACAGCAAGGTGATATCCTGATTACAATACATAAACTAAATGATATTGTGCCTTCAACCTCGACTATTACATCACATTGATGCAGTACACGTTGCTAGGTTACCAAAACACCACGTGGTTTTAAATGTAGCAAGTGTAAATCACAAATACCAGCCTTAGAATGTGTTCTTGAAAATAATATCGAATTACCTTACTTTCTCTCAGGAGGAAAGCATTTATAAATTATAAAATCAACTAATCACATTTGTAAACAACGTAAATAACTTTTAATATATAAGTTAGTATAACTTGATAATAGTATTAAAGTTACTTCACTTACACATTAAAAATATTAAATTCCAATGAATAAGAAGATATATAAAATATAAACAATAGTATATATATAAAAATAAATTATAATTGGAATAAAAAATATATTATTTTAAAGATGACCAACTTAAACGCCATATCCGTTTCTCAACTTCCTGTTTCATCTACAAGAAATCGTCCATTTGCCGCCTCGCTGAACCGGCGTTGTTTGTTCTCTGTTACTGGTTACAGTTTATCGCGTTATTTTCAAGCAATCAGAATGACTGAAGATTACTTTTGGGGTAAGTTTTCCATCTGCAATAGTCTATCAAAAGTACCATTTAATTTTTTTTATGTTTCGTTTAATGGTAATAATTTGAATTAACCGATTCTTGCTGCATGTTTAATTTAGCCAGCCATTGCCCTAGTTGATACAGATTAGTACATGTTAGAACTACTTTGTTCTGATTTTATGAATTGTCATTTCTTTAATTGTTATTAATTTGCTGTTGGCAACAAATTATTAAGAACTTGTATTTTCAATCAAGACAATTCAGACTTAAAAGGTTTGTAGTCGGTTGGAGATTTAACATTTTATTATTGGTCTCGTGAAATATTAATATTACAGATGTAGCTCTTGTGAACTGCGTTACTGTTATTATAACTTAGTTGAGAAGTGGTTAATTTTTTGTTTTATACGATGAAACCTACTTATACATTGGATACAATCAATTTTTTATATTGCATGTATGGTTGGTTGTTTGGGTTAAGCTTAAAGAATTTATTTCTAATTCACGCTGATGGCCGCTAGATTAACTGTACTTCTGTTTTGTACTATCATATGGGTAATAACCACATCATTTTAAATTTAATTCTTTGCATTCATTTTTGAGTAATCACAATATTTGTGCAGTGAACTAGATTTGTAGTACAATTTGCATTCGCCATATTTTTATGCTTGGTTGCAACATGCCAAAATACAATTATGTATTTAGTGTAGTTTTTCATTTTTCTGCAATAGTGTTATGTAAAACCATTTCTAAGCTGTTGGAGAAAATAATTTTGCATCTAAGTTATGACAATTTTGCCAGTGTTGTCACAAGTGATTTATGGTATTTAATGGGAGCAAAATTTAATTCATTTTTTAGATTAACAACCGCTTGATTATTTTTTACCCATTTGTTAAATAGTTAAAAAATCTAAATTTGTCAGTGTATTTTCCCAATTGTAAAGTGTAGCAAAGTTTTAAAAGCATAAATACTGATTTTAAGATAAAAATTGTTGTACATTATTAAGTTTACTCATTTTCATTATACAAGGGGAGGTTTTTATGTAGTCCAATGTAACGTAATTTCTAGTTCCAATATTTCCTAATTACTGGACCTCTTGACTACAGAATTAATAATTTAACTCATCTATTTTAAACAAAATTTTTTACTCAAGAATAAAATTGTCATAGAAAAATGGTGCTAGTTATGTAATTTCATTTCATAAATTGTGTATATTCATAATATAAATGTTGTTCCACTTGTTAACACAACCATGTGCAAATCTTAGATTTTAAAAAGTAATGTAGTTGTATTTGTAGCACTATTTGATGAAAGTCGTACATTAATTAATATAAGAATAATTTCATAAAAGGGATTCTTTTTAAACACAGAATTTAAATATATTTCAAAGTTTGTAATATTTTAATTTGTAAATTTCTTTATAAAAAATGTCTTGCACATACATTTAGTACAGAATGAAAAAATTACTAAATCAAAAAGTGATGATTATAGCAGTACATTTCTTTTATTCCAAGAATCTAAAATTGTTTTCATAAAATTGCAAAGCAACAAATCTTGACAGACAAAATCAATTTGTTTTTTTGTTAACAATTTAGTACATTTTTCTTGGAAATGTGAAACTTAACTTTAATAGCCGGTGTGATAAGTTTACAATATGGAATGTTATAAATCATCCGTAAAATTTATTATTAATGAAGCTTTTGTAGATGGTTTTGACAATTCTTTATTATTAATGCAGGTAAAATAAATTTTGTCTAAAACCTTAATTAATTAAAAACTAATAATTTTGAGTATATGCTAACAAATTATAATTTGACCTCACAAATTAAAAAAGTATGAGTTCATGGGAAGGAAATTTAATTATACATTAAAAATTCTATTTGATAAAATATAATCTTTAACAAAAATGTATTGCTATTCTTCAGAGAATTTTATGATAATAACTGTATGTAATAAAAATTCAGGGTGGTTTGTCATTTTGTGCTGAATAATTCTGATTTTAAACTTTTTGAATAGTAATAGTTTTTATAACTTTAACAAGAGTTATAACAGGTAAATTTAATCCCTCAATATGTATTTTGTGTAAACGTTTTGGAAATAATGTCATTTAAGTTGCAAAAATAAAGCTATTTTATTAAAATATATATACATGTAGGTAGGAAAATTAATTGCCAACTAGTATTAAACTATAAAATTTGTTAGAATATAACTATTTATTTTTTGGTAAGTCTTTTTAGGGTTGCGCTTTTTAACTTTTCCTTCATATTTGACACTTTAAATTTTACTGAAACAGAACTGACAATTTTATTCAGAAGTAATTTACCTACACAATAAGAAAAACAGTTGTGATAGAAGCTTTCTTCATAACTAATTTAAATATTGATTTTTATCTTTTATTTGTTAAAGGAATAAATGATTGATTACATATGTGCAGAATTGACTACACATAGAACAATCCAATTTTTCTGTTAGGCTATCACTTTTCATTTTGATTGTCAATATTAACTTTAGTGAAACAAAATTAAAACCTTTTTTCTTCATCTAGTTTTGTGAAGAAAAAATAGAATCCTGGCCATGAATCTTATTTTTAAACGTATAAAACTTCTCATTTTGTAAACACAAGCACATCATACATATTATAACATTGTTCCTATTATAATAAAATTTTAAGGTAATTTGCAACTAATTATGATCAGAATATTAAAGACTTTCTTGCCCCAAAACAAAATAAATGTTTTCTTATAGAAATGAAAAATATAAGAATACTTTATTTTACATAAATAAAAAGTCTATTTCTGCTGAAAAGATGGTTTTTGTGTGCAAAGTTAAAAATGCAATCCAATTTCATTCCATTTAAAATATTTAATTGTGTAATGTAAAAAAAAATTCTTGAATAGAATTAATTACCTTTCTGATAAATGTGTGTGAATTGTTTTTGTTGGCAAATGGGGATATATTATTTTTTTATTGCTTCAATCTTATGTAGTGATACTTGTTTAGTAAATAAGGTACACTGGCAGATAGATTTCTTTGAGAGTAATGTTCACTGAACAGCCCATCCCCATGGTAAACAAAGTAAGCCTTCCGTTGCAGAGATGCATGACTGTGTTCAAATGTGTTAGGCTTTCGGGTATGCAACAATGTATTTAACTCATTGAATAAAGCAGAACAAAAGCCACTTAAAACCATCTTTGCTACTATTTTCTTCTGGTTAGTAAGAATTTGGCTGGGTTCCCATTTTTTCACAGAACCCAAGATGTTGTTGATTGTTAAAACTACAGTTTCAGATTTCATTCAGTGTATTTGTGGAAAATGCTACTAATTTTTAATAATTTGTAAGTGTGCCTAGTTTATTAATGTTATGTCAGTAATTCCTTAATTCTTTACTTTTTTTATTCGTCTGCATATTAGTGACAATTGGCCTCAAGAATATAGTCATGAAGTAATTCCTCATGTGGTCAAACTCTACATCCTATTGTACTTAAGCCAAAGTGAATAAATCGTACCAACTTCATAGTAGAATCTAGGGTGTAGGTAAGAGCTTTTGTCAAATCTAGGGAATAAACAAACACTACATCTAGGTATATACCCTGACAGTAGTGGTTTCCAGAAAAACTGAAGATACAATCGTAGGTAGTAGTTACATTGCAGCAATAACTATCTTCATGTTGCAAGCAATCAGTTGGGTCATTCCCTCCATGTTACTGTTAGCTTAGTCTTAGCTTGTAAAAGGAAGATTCTTTTACTGTAATAGAACACTTGATATGTATTCAAGTAAAGATGAAGGGGGTGTTAAGAACAGTGTGTATAGCAGTTTCTAGATAGTATCTAACATTTTATTTGATTTGCAGGTATGACATTGGATAAGGCTCAGGCCGCAGAGACATGGGATCCAGAAAGAGGTACAGATCCTAATGAATCCACTGGACTTAGAGGAGAACATACACTTCTTGTTAAACAGGTATATTCACATGAGTTAACTGATATTCTGAATAATTTATGAATTTTCTTGTTGTAAAGAATAGTTCAATTTATTGAGTATGAATGCTTAAGAATAATTGAGTTTATGCAAATTAATGTTTATTTTCAATTAAGCTATTTGCGCAGTTAACTTTATTCTTTATACAAAAAGTATTCAGTTTTTAGTCCAGATCACAACATAAAATGATCAGAATAAATATGTTGTAGCTTTTTTTGTATCCTTCATGTCTGTATATTGTAAAGGATCTTGTGACAGAATAGGAGGTATTGTACATGTTTATGTTATAACGCTTTTTTTAGAAGTTGAAGATATGCTGAAATTTTGTTGTGGAGTTTCATTTGAATTTATTTTTATATACAACAAAAGAAAAAGATGATCTTGGAAAAAGGTTTATAAATCTGTGACAGCCCCTAATACAGAAGGTTTTTCATTTGTATTAATTTACTATTAAGAATTCTGGGTCAAAAGATAATATATATATATATATAGAGTGGTTAGGTCATTTGGAATATAAAATTTATTTTATTAGTGTATATTTAGTTACTGATAATATCTTAGAATGTAAGGACATAGACATAATTAATGTCAATGTCATTACCTAAATGTTCTTGTATTTTCACTTTTCTGTAAGCTAAATTATATTTTTTTTGTAACTGGTAAAAGACTATGAAGAACACTGAAACTACTTCTTATAAAATATAATCACATTTATGTAGTAAGAATTTTGTAAGAACACAGTACCATGTCCCAGCATCTTGATCATAGATTTACTGGGAAATAAATGGATTTTTTTTTGTCCTTTAGTTCATTAAACTGGTCTCATGGGTTATATGACCACCACTATAAATATATAACATAACAAAATCAAAACATTACTGTTAATTAGTTGAGGTTAGTGAGCAAAGCGAGCGTATGTTAAGTTTGGATAGATTATTATATTGCAAGTGGTGGTCGTTAATCCATATGACCCCATTAAACAAATCCATTATTACTTCTATTTAAGAACTTGCTTGACACATTGATTTTGAGAAGGATTGCCTGTAAATTAGGTTTTATTTATGCATACATTTAAGTAAGAATTGTTAAAACATTCTATATATTTGTGCAATTAAAAGAAATTATTTTTCCATATAGCCAATAAAATGTTTTGATAAATTTATTTTGCGTAAATTATTACAATACACATTTTGTTTATAGTATTTTGTAAATATGTTTCAATTGACTGACATTTCAAAACTGTTGTATTTACAAATAAACATATGAAAACATTGGGGAAAAGTCTTGTTTTTTTTTTTAACAAAAGATATTAAAAGTATATACAAAAAGCTACAAAACAAACTGATAAAATAACTAGGTAAAATTTTATCACAGAATTCACAAAATTCTTGTGTAAGCAATAGCAAATAAACAGTAGATAATGTTCTGAGAGTCATGATTTTTCTTGTCATTTTCAGCACGTTATCCACACATGCAAATGAAGTAATCACAAACATATTGCATTAATTACACTAAATAAAATTAAATAAATTTAAACTATATATACCTAATACAATTCACAAACAATTAAAAATGTATCAAAATATGTATTGACCTATATATTGTAGGAATACATATTTTGAAAAAGTGGTTGTATATGTTAAACACTGATGCATGAAAATTCCTCAGTTTTCATTGTTTTTCCTCTTATCAGTAGATTTGTTTGCTGCCAAAAGATTATCAGTCTCATTACAATTTTATGTGAGATCGCATATAAACTTTTCAGAAAACTTTAATATGCATTATAGCTTGCATTATAACATTTAAATGGAGTATTTTGTTTAGATTTTTAAGTTAAGGGAGATTACTCAGCCACATAAGCCCTTAGGTCACATGGTACCATGTAACTTGAAAATGTTAATATCTCAAATTTCATGTTCCTTTTCTCAGCTCTCCGGAGGTCTACAAAAATGAGCTTTTGCATAGACCTTTCTAGGCCCTTTATAAAGCTACCGAGGTTTTTGAAACAGATTTCTTAGAAACTTATTTTTAAAAAAATGTTTTCCCTAGCATCACACGCATTAATATTTGCCATATTTTGCCGAAATATATTTTTAATTTATTTTCTAATTAGGATTTTTTACTATAAAAATCTCAAAGTACATCACACCCTATAAAACTAGTTTAAAATGTCGTTCACTTACCTTCTGTTTTATTTAGAAAAAGGAACAAGTAGAGAATTCTAAATTTTTGGGAAAACGCATTTAAATATTACATGATACGTTTTCACTTACCACAATATTAGAACATTCCTGCACCATATAAAGGTCATCAAAATTTTCTTCAAAGCTTTTCTTCTTATACAAATCTGCTTCTTTGTAAGCATTTATCAGACATCGGTCAACGAATCCCTTACAGGCCTTTAACATGTTTACTCCTGGATTTAATCTAAATGCTTCTACAATTTTAATATGCCCAGCATTTTCATCAGGGTTAATCCATTTGTAGTGTCCCAAAAAAACAAGCTGGTTGCTTGACCAATTCAAAAATAATTGAAACTTACATACCTGTTTCCTACATGTCTCAGGACCTTAAAACTATTTTTTAATTTAAGCAGTTCACCTATGGCGGTCATTTTTGTTACAGTTCCCACAGTTATTTTTGTGATTGCAAGGGTTTATGGGAAAAAAATAACATAACTGTCCATACAAGTGACTGAATTTTGACAAAAAACATTTTTTCATGATAGTTATAAACACTAGTGACATCTGAATTAACACTTAAAAAATAAGTTGTTTGTTTTCATCACTAAATTCACAAATATTGAGTTCTTTCAGCACTATACCATACACCGTTTTATGGCATTGCATTCACGTAAATTCCTATGGAACATTGTTCTTCCAATGTTTTAAGGGAAATTACTTGAAAAAAATAAAAATTTCCTTGATATTAAAATTTGTAAATATAATATTTTAACACTTATATACACTTGCAAACACAGGATGAAATTTCAGATACTAAAGATGTGAACACTGACCAGTCTGTAACTGCTGCAAAGCTAAATGATGCAACAAACATAAATGAACATGTTGCAGCATGAATTTTCCTGACTGGAAATGACTTCAACCTCCTGTTATAACATGAACACTGCAGATGAATGGTTCAGACAAGTTTATTTCGACTATACTAATAAGTATAAAAATATGAAAGTGGCAAGAAGACAAGAACCTCCTTGGAGAACTTATTTAGGGAGTCAAAATAGTATTGCTTTAACAGGTTTTTCATGATTTTTGAGAGGTTATAACTTTATTAGTACAATGCACAAGAGACTTTTTTATTTGCCATAAACATCTACAAAAACACTGTAAGTTGTGCAAATTGGAGGTTTTTATCACCAGCCTCATCAGAATTATTTGAAGCCAAAATTTTTATTTTTTTTAAATTTGTTCTCAAAAATCCATTAAAATTTAGGGTAAATATATTATCACCATTAATATTATTATTTTGGGTAAAACTACTAACATATACCTACATACAAAAAAAATAATTCAAACTTTTTGCCATCCCTGCCGCTTGAAAAAAATTACCAAAAGTGAAATTTCACAGCTTTTAATGTTCAACTTTATAGCTAATTTTCTAATAGAAAGAAGAGAGATAAAGCACTGGACCAGTCTTTTAACTCTAGAAAATATGATTAAATTGTTTTTTGTTTAAAAAATCCAACGCCAATAGTTTTTTAGTTAAGATTTTTTTTGTAATAGGTGTCCGTACCATAACAAAAATAACTGCCACAGGTAAACTGATTAAATAAAAATTTTTAAAAAAAGTAGTAGTCCTGAGATGTGTAGGAAACGAGTGGGTAAGTTTCAGTTTTTTTTTTTGTTTTTTTTATTGGTAAAGTAACCACCAACTTGGGTCACTTCAAATGAATTGACCCATCATTAAAACAACATCATATACTCCACGTGAAATGCTGTCAAGCCAACAAATACTGTTGTGGGTATGTGTGACAACACAATATAATTGAAGGCCTCATTTGGATTTTGTGCAAGTCCCATGTAAACATTTCAGTAACAAATGTGGATCAACGAAACTTTTGAATGTTGGCTTTATTACTTCACCTACTACTACTGCCTTTGTAAAGGGTTTTTGTGAACATAGTTTTCATTATTAGTATTACATATGTTGTACTTAACAAAGTTGTATCTCCAGTGGGGCAGAGGTTATGTGCTGGCTTTTCATCTGTTTTAGTCCTGTAAAAATAAATGGCCCAAACAGCTCGCTTCATTTGGTCTACACTGGAGCAATTTTGTCTTATGGCATTAACCACAGTAACTTACTTATTTCCTTGCCTGTCAGTCTATCTTTTCCAGACATTTTTTTCCATCAAACAGTAAAATATTTGTATTATCTGTGTGGTATGTGTATGTTCACTAACTGATGTGAAAAAATCAAAACAAAAACGACAGAACTAGCAATTGGTTTACGTGAATAATACTTCAAAAGCCGGCTTGACAAGTATGCCAACTCGTACAACAAAATATACCAGACAATTTTTTTTTAAAATGAAAGAAATTTCAAAGTTATGTCACTTTTTGTGAATAACGGGATGTTTTTTTTTTGTTTTTTTTTTTTTTAATTAGATACAAGGAAATTTAGTAAACAGGTTATCAAATATAATATACCAATCTCCAGAAAACTCTGCTCTTTCAATTGGCGATAAAAAATTGAAAAAAAAATTATTTTTCATGGTACCACACGATCTTAATCATAATTTACATCTAAAACAGTGTTACTCAAGTACTGATAAATGTGGAATGGAAATAATTTATAAGAAATAAAATGTTAAATAAAATTAAAGAAATAAATAAAGTATTAAATAAAATGTATTAAATATAATATAACTTAAAAATATACTGTACGTATACCATAATAAACAACACAATAAAATATCTTGTAAAAATTGCACATGAAATAATAAAAACCGAAATACCCAAATTAAAATAATTAATATAGTGTTAAAATCATAATCATTTTCAAAAACTCTTCTGTAAGGAGTGAATAGAAACAAAATTATCCCATTCGATATCAAGGAATAACAATAAGCTGTGTTATATAAACCTCTTCTAAAGAGAAGTCTATTAGCAAGAGATATACAAATATTACTTATCAAAGAATGTCTAATTCCATAGGACTAACTATAATACAATTTAACAAAATCTGTACTGAGCAGAAGCTTTCTTTCCTGGCTGCTCGCAGATTATCACAGCTGGTAGTAAGCCACCTAATAAGTTCCCCATAAAGGGAACCCACATCACTCTGGGATATCAACTGCAGCATCCCATTCTAATAAATCTCCCATCACCTCATATACTTGAGGATATGGTTGAAGAACCACCTGGCCCTAAGGTATCAGAGTTCTTTAAAATAAAAAATACAAAAAATAAAATCCGAATCACGTACAACTAATTTTTATATAGTTACCTATTTTATTGTTATATTACTTTTTTTCTTCCCTCCCACTTGTGAACATTATTCAGTGGAATGTTAGAGGTCTTCGATTCCACATTGAAGATATTAGAGTACTGGCATATGCACGTGACCCACTAATCATTTGTTTCCAAGAAACTCATCTTCTACAACATGACCCAATAACACTCAGAGGGTACTTTTGTGAGAGATACGATTGTCTAGTAGACAGTAGACTGGTGGAGAGGCTAATTTCATGAAGAATGGGGTGTCAGCTATAAGGATTCAAATAACCACTCTCATTCCTGCTGTTGCAGTAAATGTCTCTATCCCTTCAAATTGCAAATCTGCAATTTGTATCTCTCGCTGAATAAAGAGTTCAGTGCTCTAGATATCTCAAATCTCCTCACGCAAATACCATCTCCATCATTAGTAGTAGGAGACTTCAATGCCCATCATCTTTCCTGGGGCTCAACCTTCTGCTCCACTTGAGGAAATATGATAAACAGAGTGAGACAAAGATTTGAACCTTTGTCTACTGAATAATGAATCACACACATTCATGTCTTTATCATTTGGTACTGTATATAACATCAATCTCTCTCCATATGCTCACCGAATTTACTCCCTCATCTTAATTGGTCTGTTTGTGATGACTTCACAGCAGTGATCACAGACCAATTATTATTGGTTTCAGTGTAGACTGCGAGGTTAAAAGAAGGCCACGGAGATAGATTGTTGAAAAGGCAGATTGGAATGGATATCATAAAGCCTTCCAATCACAGTATGACGATGGTGCCAACGTCCTTGATCAATGTTCCTCTTTTACGTCCATGATACTAGAGAGTGCCAACAAATATATCCCACAAACATCAGGTAATCCTAGACATCTCTACACTCCATGGTGGAATGATGATTGCAAATATGCTATTAGGAATCGATGGCAGGCACTACGCAAATTTAATTGTAGGCCTACAACTGAACATCTAAATTCATATTGCAGGGCTTGAGTGGTATGCCGTCGAGTATTCTTGAATGCTAAGAGGAGTTCATGGACGAAATATGTGAGCACTATCTCACGCACTACTCCCACGTCTACTGCGTGGAAAAAATCTGTGCAATTTTCGTATCACCAAAACAATCTATTCTTGGTCTTATTGATAAACTCCTTTTATCATCTTCGGCTGTCGTAAATACTTTAGCAAAATCTTTCCGCTCAGTGTCTCTCACTTCATCATATAATAACGATTTTCAAAGGTACAAGATACAGATAGGAGTATTATCGTTAAACAGTGATTCAGTTGGTGAATTAAACACCCCATTCGTATTTAAGGAATTGTTACATGCGCTTAAAAACTCACATGACACTTCCCCATGACCGGACAACATTCACTTTGCCATGCTTTCACACATTCCTAACTCAGCACTACATCTTATGAATATTTACAATGGTTTATTCTCCGAACAAGTCTTCCCACCCGGCTGGTCAGAAGCATTTATTTATTATACCAGTACTAAAACCTGGTAAAGACAAAACCACCCCGTCAAGCTATGTGTAATTCCACCCCTATCTCTTTAACAAGCATTTTGTGTAAAATAACGGAGAAAATGGTAAACCACAGGCTTACATGATGCTTGGAAAAACATGGCTTTCTATCTCCAGAGCAGTGTGGTTTCTCACAAGGACTATCTTCCATTGACCATTTAGTGTCAATGGAAACAGCCATACAAAACTCTTTCCTAAACCGCCAGCATCTCGTTGCTATCTTCTTTGATATAAGAAAGGTTTACGACACGGCCTGGCGATGTGGTATTCCTTCACATCCTCAAAGAATGGGGAATCGAAGGCAATATGCTTGCTTTTATCCAGGGATTCTTAAATCGCAGAACGTTTCGTCACTCTTAGGTAGTGTCATCTTGGAGTGCCTCAAGGTAGTGTATTAAGTGCCACATTATTTTCTGTAGCTATAAACAGTATTACCAATTGTGTGCAGGCTCCTGTCTCATGCTCTCTATTTGTTAAAGATTTTGCTATTTACATTGCGAGTCGTTTACCCACAGCAGAGAGACTACTACAGAACACTATATCTCACATTGAAGCTTGGTCCAGGATTACTGGTTTCACATTTTCATCCAACAAAACAAAATTTGTAGTCTTTTCTCGGCTACAAAACCCTTCTATACCACAAGTTTTTCTGAATGGAGAGCTTATTGCTGCTGTATCTCCTTAAGTCAAGTTTTTAGGTTTATTTTTTGATAGCAATCTTACTTGCGTCAAACATATAAAAGGATTAAAAAAAAATGTTCCAAACTTTTAGATGTGATGCGAGTTGGGGAGCCAATCGGTCATATATGATACATTTTTACTATTCCTTTGTTCGTTCCTGTTTAGATTATGGTTGTGTCGCCTACTCTTCAGCTCGTCAAACCATGCTTAAAATGCTGGATGGAATACATCATGCTTTCCTTTAGCTTGCCACAGGCACGTTTAGGTCAAGTCCTGTCGCAAGCTTACTTGTAGACTGCAGTGAACCATCACTTTGGGATAGACGAGACCAGCTTTTATTATCTTATTTTACTCGTCTCAAAGGACAGTCAAATCACCTGGCTTTTGACTCAGTCTTTAGAAATCATAATTTAGGAAAGTATGAAGACCATACACGTTGTATTGCACCTGTAGGTGTCCGTACCCGACGTCTGCTGCAGCATATAAATGTTGACACACCGTCATTCTTTCCAACATATCCGTGCTCATATCCTGCGTGGGGAATAAACCTTATAAATTTTACTTTTGACATACAATAAACAATCAACACTACCTACTGTTTTTCAGCAAATGTTTCAGTGTGTTCTCTCCAAGATGAACATTTTCTTTTTCCTGTTTAGCCTCCGGTAACCACCGTTTAGATAATACTTGAGGATGATATGTATGAGAGTAAATGAAGGTGTAGTCTTGTACATTCTCAGTTCAACCATTCCTTAGATGTGTGGTTAATTGAAACCCAACAACCAATGAACACTGGTATCCACCATCTAGTATTCAAATCCGTGTAAAAATAACTAACTTTACTAGGACTTGAATGCTAGAACTCTCGACTTCCAAATCAGCTGATTTGAGAAGATGCATTCACCACTAGACCAACCCCCGGTGGGTTCATATGCTTAAGACTGATTATTCTGCACCGATGATGCTCATCAATGTCTGGTAGATTCCAAAGTATTAGACAACCACTAGTGAAACAAAAATTTCCACAGTGTGCCTGGACAAATTGCATGATCTCCAGAGAAGCCCTAGCTTCCAAAAAAAAATTAGCCCTGGTCTGAATTTTGTGCTAATTACTTTTAATCATAGTAAATTATATAAAAATGGGATCCCTTAAATCAAGAATCTTTTCTGCCCTTTGTAAAGACATTGATGCAGTACATTCAGTGTTAGTATTTTATTGTGAGGCAAGATTGTTATCATGAGAGAAATTTTTGCAAAGTGTTTATGAATTAAGAGATGAAATTGCCATTTTTCTAGAAGAGCAACGCCAACAGGACCCGAGAAGTTTTGAGATGGTTTATTTGTGATTGAATTGAGTGAGCTACTTGGTCGATACATTTGAGAAATGAAATACCTAGGATCTTCCAACTCCAAGGAGCAAATGCACATTTGTTGGATATGTGTAATAGTTAATACTTTTTGTAGAAAAGTATTAACTTTTTGAAATTGTGGAGCAGAATTTTTAAGCAAAAAAAAACTAAATATGTTTACAAATGTGGATGAATGTATTAAAACCTACAAGGCTAAGTACATGTGAAAGTTTTGTTTTGTAACTATTGGACCAATGGTTTTTGTAACCATTAGTGATACTGGCAAAGAATTTAAAAAAAGTATTTTCTTGCAGTCAACAACTTAGAAGCAAGTTACAAGTGAGTTATGGATCAATTTCAAAATACTCCCGAAGGACTCTGAACTACCAAAGAAGAAATTTTCATAGACTTCACGGCAATTGGTGAAAACAAAAAAGACAATTTAGTTATAAATCACTTTTTGGCTGAAGTGGATGATTTTTCTGCACTGAAAAAATAAGGATCATTTTATATACTATTTTCAACATCCTGTCTTTGTGAAACTGGATTTTCTGCAGTGGCTGCTTTGAAGACAAAATATAGATCTCAACTAAATACAGAAAAAGAACTCTTAATGAAAGTCTTTCTATTATTAATTCTTCCTTCGAAAAACTTTGTTGTGTAAGACAGGTTCAAGGGAGTCACTAATAATTATTAAACTTGTTTTTAATTTACTATTAATTTTTCTTAGGGCCCTAAGAATTAAGTTTTAAGTTAATTATTTAAATACATTGTGCAGAACTGATACAATCCTGTGTAAGTGTATTATATCAGTGTAAATGTGTATTTTATTATTTATTATGTCAAAATGTATTTAGTTTTGATTTCCTTTCGGTAAATATAGATTTTTTTAAATATTTTCTTTTCAATAAGCTCATCCCCCACAGGTTGACACTTCTTTAAATCCATTAATTTAACATTTTTCATCAGGTGTACAACTGAAAAAGAAATAATGCTCATTATAATTATCTCCCCATATATGGGCATACTTTCATCACAATTTATTAAAAGATTGTTAATAGATCTACCAACATTAACAAAAAAAAAAATTTAAAAATATTTGCCTCATATAAAAAGCACTTGTTACAAGCCTTTCCATCCTATACATATAATTCAAATGTACTGTTTATTTAAGAGGAGGCATTAGAAGCTTCATTTATAAGATTCCAACTTAACTTACTGTTTTCCCTTGGCATTTATAACTTTTTTATAATAATTATTTTTGGACAATCTAATCAAAGAGTTTAAATACATCTGTATAATTTTGTACTCATTAACTATGGCAATGTTAAATGTTTGTCATAACTTTATTATACATAGTTTCCCTGTTTCTAATAATGTTAAAATATCTTTAGATTTATGTCTTAAAGCTTATAAAATTACAACTATAAGAAGTATAGGTTTAATGAAAGACTGATTAATATGTTTTTCCAAAACATTAAGAAAATTATGCGGAATTCAATAAAAGTTACACATTCATTATTTAAATTAAAACTCACCACTGTATCATCAAGCTACACCGTCTTTTTTAATGGTCTCTGATGATCCTACAATAGAAAAATGATCAATGATAGTTATTTCTAAGACATATCTATTGGGCTTAAAAAAAACATGATTTCTTATAAAAATATGATCAATACAAGAACATGTATTTTACTCATTGATCTTGGTAGGCCTATTAATAAAGGATGTAAAAAAAAAGCAGCCGTGTAACGTCCATATCAAGAATAAACAATGTAAATTGTATCTAATAAAAATTTTGATACCATCCTGTTTATACAGACTTATTGGAAATATATTCACAAAAACCCTGAATCTGATAACCCAGTGAGTGATTCATACCATGTCTCAACAAAAATTACAGTATCAAAATGCATTTTAATATCGTCCAACAAATAAGAAACTGGTCAAATGACAATTTATGCTTTTAATAGTACAGTAAATTTCAGATCACCTAACTCAAAGAAAGAGTAATTATCCTTAATCTGGTTAATCTCAATGTTATAATTACCAACATCTAACACAATGTGCAACATTAAAACAAGTAAACCAATGAAATAAAAGTTGAATTAACAAATTTGTTTTTAAGTTCAGACAGTCTAACATTATCAACTGTTCTGTAAGCACTGCCGTTATAATCTCTTCTGTTACAAATTTTTCCACTATTACCCAACAATACTCGAAATTAATATTGTTTGGTGAAAACCTTACATTCAAACAGCAAATTTTTATAATAAGGAAACAAATTACAATTAAAAAAACCCCTGATGCTTTTTTAGATTTCTGTTTATATGCATCAAAAAGTTACCATTCTTCTGTCTACATTCTTTAAATTTAGAACTGCTTAAATAAGTGTTAATATAGAATAATTGAACATAGTACTTTAACCAAGAAGTAAAGCAAATACTACTTCTGTTTTTAGTGTATTAAGGGACATGTTCATGGAATGTTTCTTTTCTCAAGCCTAATAGTTTTTGTTTGTTACCATTTAATGTTTGATTGTATATAACTTTTTCTACAAAACCGATTAGCTTTTTTTATAAATTTACTGGTTATCTACGTTAAATTGATTTTTCTTAATTAAGAATGTTTTTCCACTTGCCCGTGAGTAATTGTTACCTTGCACAAAAAAAATCTGATGTGGACACCACATAACTTCCTTGTATGCCTATTAAGTTACATAAACACATTTTTCTTGTTTTATATTAGTTTTTATTTTAATTTTGTTTCACATCACTTGAATAATTATGTGGTGTAAGTGAGTTCGAACTGATGTGTGCGTGGTTACGGATCCAACACATGTTACACAGATCTTACTATATATATATATATATATATATATATATATTATTTTCTATTGTAAAAAAAAATTTACAATCAGAAGTTAATTTAATTAATAAAGCAATATATTTAAATTTAAGAGAAAAAAGTTAAAATATATGAACATCATGTCAGATTCGAATCGATGTGTGCCTTCTCTTAAGATCCAAATATTTTTTTAATTAAAATTTCATTTGGCTGTAACTCTGAAACCAATGAAAATAAGTACCATTGAAATCTGAAAATGAGATTTTTTGTGCTCACAATACTTCCTTTACTTCATACAAGGAAATAAAAGAATTTCAGTAACACAGTGTAATTTAATTATTGGCTAACAATACTATATTTTATCAATCATATGTAAAGACTATTTTCTTTCATTACATTTTTATTATATTTCGTTGGTATGTTGCAGATTTTTAACCCAAAAAATAATGTTTTGTGAGTGAAATATTATCCAGAAATTTATGCCAAGCCACTATTCTTTGCCTTTGTGTAAAATATATTTAAATATCATGTAAAAGTGTAACACCATAGTCTGCTGAAGCTCATTTCTAGTTAACAGATTATGTTGTCATATAAGCTATAGGTACTTGTTTTCCAAACAACCATGCACTGCACTGTGAAAGTTATAACTATTTGTTTTGAATACGTAGGTCCGTATTTCTTTGAAATAACCAAAAAACAGTTACAGCATAAAGCTCAGCAAATATGCTAATATGCCCAAAAATCTTTTTATGGTCACTTGATTTTCCTGAATAAGTGGATATTCATATTTGCTTGATTTTTGTGGTAATTTTATTAAAATTAAGAAAGAAAATAAGCAAGATTATTGAGAAATTTATAAATATTGCTGAGCAAATCTAAGACATAGACAGCATTGTTTTAGGAGTGTTATTCATAACTTGAAATAAATGTCATCTTAAATTAAAAATAATTTATAATGTTTTTTTTTTATTTTACTCAGTTGCAAGGGTCTGTGTGTGTTTGATTGTAGTCTGTAACTTAAAATGTGGTTATTGTATTCAATTAGCTCTTTATATACTTTGCTGCTAGTAGTACATCACTTCCATTGTCTGAATTTTCTGATGAATGGTTTACTTCATCTCACAGCAAAGGAGAGGTGAAATTTTCTCCAAAATGAAAATTTCTGTAACCAGGATCTTCTACTTTTTAGCAGCCGATAATGTCTTCTGTTTCTTTACTTCCCTACCCAAAACCAGTGATAGTAAGTTTGCAGCACTCAGTTCCTCCGGTTCATTTTTTCTCTATCATTATAAAGGAGTCGTGCATTGGCTAAAATTGATACTTCATACAGTAAAACAAACAAACTACTCTTTTCGCAACAAATAACACCTACCCTTAATCACTGTTGTTGACAGATACAAAATAGTCAATACTGTACAATATAATCGATTTTACCATGGTCTTCTATCCATATTCTGTAAATATAAATGTTCCATTGGTGAAATTTGTTTGAAACATTTTGGCATTAGCACAAAAAATGATGATTTTACAATGTGTGTTTTGATACTGAACTCTGTATAAAATTACATACAAGTTGATTTCAACAAAAAAAGTTGTATTTTTAAATCTAATATTGCAAGTGATAGAGACTAGACAACGTTTCTATCATAAATTATTATAAAATGTCCTCTCATTTGATCTACCTAACACTAGAAACAGCAGAATTTTTCTGGATCCATTGCTGTATACCATTGAGAGCTTTCATTGGCGTGTATAAATCTTATTTTCATATGCAATTTTATTAATGGTCTTGTTTAAAAATAAGGTTGAATTTCTTTTACAGATAGTCCTTGGAGCCGATGCCAAGGACGGAGAAGTGAATGTTGTTGAAGTAGAAGCCATGGGTTATCGACAGGATATGAAGTTTCCTATAGCAGTGATGAAAGGAGGAGGAGCATCTCAATCAGTATTAGATCTTCTTTTTCCAGATCCTCCGGTAACATTTAAATTGACCAAAGGCAGTGGACCAGTTCATCTTCTTGGCAACCATTCAGTAGGCAGTAAGTTATGCATTAGATTTTTACTATATTAATTTTTCATTTTGAAATTCATGTAGAACTTACAAAAATAAATTTAATTCTCCAGTGAACATTGTACAGGTTTATTATAAGAGAATGAATGTGTTAATACACGAAATCAAGTTTTATTTCTTCTTTATTGTTCTTAAAGAGTCCTGTAACCTTGTAATTTTATTTGTTCTGATAATAAATTGTTGTAATATGTATTGTTTCAGTTCAGATTAGGAATCCATTCTTTGAAAATGTTAGGTTCCTAACCATCAACTGATCTCAGTTATATGTAGCCAATCTATTTTATTTATATAGTGTGTATGTTAAATTAATTCATAAAAGAAATCGCAGGGCTACAGGCTTTCTAAATATTTTATTTATGTTTTGTGAAAAAATTATTAGTTATAAAATATGCTTTTTACATTCATTTAAAGAACCAGCATGTGGTTTGAAGTATTAGCCATGTAAATGAGTATTGTAAGATATATACATCTGTTAAATTCAGTGCCAAGTTATATTTGTTTAAAATAATGTGAAGATATAAATTAAGGACATGTCTTCACTTCTCTAGCCAAATGGATCATGTAACTAGCCATCCTAATTAGTTACTCATTAATTATTGTTATTCAACTTTTGTATCATAAATTATGATCAAATCACTTGGAAAAAACCTGTTAATAATTTTTAACTACCAAATTTGTGACTGTTACTCTGAAAATAAAGCTGAGAAATCTACATGAATTATCCCAAAAATTCGATAGAAATCAGTCACAAATTGAGAAGCTTGATTCTAATGAAAATGTTTCAGATGACAGAATTCAGATTGAGGATAATTTATGCAATTTAGAAAGTAAACTAAACACTAATTGTTTTAATTCAAATTATTCAAGAACAAATCAAAAAAGAAGTCTCAATATTGTTAATCAAATTCAGTTTGTATCCTTCAATGGAAATTTTCTTGAGTTGTAACATTATTTTAGTATGTTCAATGATTTGATGCATTCCATAAATAATTTATCTGGTACACTGTAGAGAACAGCATTTGATATAATTAAAAAAAAATTCTTATTACAAATGAAAAATGTTTGGTAGTAATTAATATATATTCAAAAATATATCAGATAATAAATTACTCATTGCTGTTCATCACATTGGTATTTTACAAAATTAATTCAGTCGATAAAGAATCTTAGTGTTTCTTATTCTGTTAACATAATTACATCAACTGTAAATTCACTTAAGGCCATGAATTTACCAGTGAATGTCTCTGGATTAATTTCCTCACAATTTCCTGATTTTCAGAAATTAGTTGATTTTGTTAAAGTTAGAAGATAATTAATGGAAAATTTGGCTGATAAAATGAAACCTAACATTATATTACATTCATCAGCTAATTCGTCATGTTGTTTTGGTTCTAAATCAACCATTAATTAAAACAGCTCCATGATATTCTAGTAAAACTCCGAATCATGTAGTCAAAAGGTTTTTTTCTTATCCTATCTGTAAATCATATCATTACTTATATACATGTAAAAAATTCTTAACTGAAGTATTAGTAAGTGTAAAAAATTTCTGAAAAAAATAAGTGCTGTTTTAACTTTTTGTCTGGGTCATTTGTTGAGGACTATCTATATATGTGTATGTAAATTGTGTTCTAAAAAACTTGATTCGTTAATCTAATCTACTAACAATTCTAAAATTGACTAAATACAAATTATGCCTTTAAATTTCAGATTAACAGAAAAATTATTCTTTTGTGTAACTGGATAAATATTAGAATATTTCTTATTGTACTCTAAGCTTTTGGTAGCCAAGCAAATTTTTCTACAGCTAAATTTTGTGCACAAGTTAGGACTACGCTATTAATGATTCTTGCCAATCCAATTATAGCATTAAACTGTAATTAATAACCTTTATGAACATTTCAGTTTCAAAGTTCAGTGTTCTATATTGCCAAATTTAACAGTCACATATCCAATTGAAACTTGCCTAAGAATTTCTTCTGAGCCGAGCCAGACTGTTCTTCTAAAATTGTCCTTATTCTTGGTACTGGATTTTATCTCCAACCAAATAAATTCATTTTTAATGCTCCATATCCAGTTATTCCAGGTTAGGCCATATTCTTGCTGGACATTCACCCATCAGCAAACAACTTTATAAATCAATTTCACTATTCTTTACTCAAATCTCAATCTTAATTTTTCATCCCTCATTGTTGTAAGTTGAACTTAACTTTTCTAAACGATATCAATGGATTATTTGTGAAACCCATTTCTCAAAGAACATGTATCATAACATACATGGAAGATTTGTTGTCACACTTCCTCAAAAAGTAATATAAAACTTGGTGATACACTTGTCAATGCCAAAGATTTCTAGGTTCAGAACATAAACTTAATTGTAATCGTATGCTTAAGACTTTTTTCTTTTTCCTGTTTAACCTCCGGTAACTACCTTTCAGATAATACTTCAGAGGATGATATGTATGAGTGTAAATGAAGTGTAGTCTTGTACAGTCTCACTTCAACTATTCCTGAGATGTGTGGTTAATTGAAACCCCAACCACCAAAGAACACCGGTATCCATGATCTAGTATTCAAATCCGTGTAAAAATAACTAACTTTACTAGGACTTGAATGCTAGAACTCTCGACTTCCAAATCAGCTGATTTGAGAAGACGCATTCACCACTAGACCAACCCGGTGGGTTCATATGCTTAAGACTGATTATTCTGATTTTATTCATGAATTTATAAATGTAGGTCACATGTCTAGTTGATAAAAATGAATGGTTAATTTCAGATTTAAATGTGTTTTATATAGCATCATTCTGAATTTAAAGAATCAAGCCTAACAGCTAAACTTCCAATTTGTATTTGATGGCTTAGCAAAATAATCAAATGGCTTATCATTCAATAACATTATTTATTACTCAGTTCTACACCCTGACCTCCATAGGGGAAGCACGCACTTTGTGACAATCCAGTCGCCACACTACCCTACCCCCTCCATTCATAGCCCTGATAGGCTTTACCAGATGTTTTGCCAATCACACTTTTTTAACTTCTTTTTTACCCCATTTTTCAAATTCTTAACAGTCGTGGATAAATTGCTTTTGATGCTTGCTGTTGACTTACATGCTTCTGAAATGTCACTGCACCACAATATCAGAATTTTATCATTGTAAATTCCAGTATACAAGAAGCCTGCAAGGTCTAGCACCCATCTTGCTACTTGACCTTGTAATTGATGATACTGACTTCAATAACAGTTCTTGCACATACTTAGACATTTCCCTGTAAAATCACTTTGGTTATATGGACATCATTTTATTTTTTTTTAACTAGCAATATATAGTTCATTTTAACTGTTGTTGTAAGTCATAAGAGTAACATTAATAGAAAAAAGTAATACCCAAACCCTACTTTTATCAGGATTACCTTTATGCAAATATGTATGTATATTTTTTTATATACTACTTGGTGGCTCTTATTGTTTTTCTTGAATAAAAATCAGTTTAAATAAGTGGAGCAATATTTTGATAGTTGGATTCAAATTTAGTTCAAGCTATAACTATTGTAGCTAGATTTGAATGGCCTGTTATCTTTTCTTCTTTTTTTATTTGGATGCAATTAAAAAGTTTGGTACCGATGGCATACTAAACAATCCCTCACATTTTTTCCCGTGCGTGCTGCAAGACTTCAGTTTTTCATTTTTCAGTACTGAAACTAGTATCTCGCTGTGTCACATTTTTAAAGGCTTTTCTGTAAATTGTTAGTACATAATGTTTTTTATTCAGAAAGAATAAAAAAAATTTTGTCAATATCTTTAAGTAAAAAGTATATGTAAAATTCATGTACTAATTTTTTTTAAATCACTATAAAACACATGTAGAGAAAATCGTGTTAAGACTATTTATTATTTATGTTTATTTGGTCATGGATGCTGTATATATTTACTGAATTTTTTTATGTACTGATTGTTTCCCAATGTTTGAAGTATGAAGCATAGTCTGTAGTTAACAGTGATCAGACTTATTTATTTTAAAAATAAGTGGGTCCTTAAAGTCAGTTACACTTTTTAGTAGCTGTTGTAAGACAAAAACATTAATGCTTAATAGCAAAATACCTCTGTATATCACCCAGTGATTGAACAAGACCAACTGCGTAACCCAGACTGTAATTCCATTTATAGACTGTTTCAGCAAGCCCTTCACAAACTGATTTTTTCCAATAGTCGTTAATTTACTTGTGTCACTGTGAATTACTTTTTAAGCATATCATTTCTGTTAAATCATATCATTTTATACAGCAGGGGAATTAGGTGCAGATGATGACGAAGATGATGAACTAGATGAAGAACTTGATGAAGAAGATCTGGAGGATTTGGAGGAAGCAAATGAGAGAAATAATGTAAGTTCATTGAATTATACATATGTATGTGGGTATGAATTTTATTTTATAATGTATCAAATAAAATATAATGTAGAAAAGTAACCATATTGGATCATTTATTCCAATGTAAGTACTAGATTTACTAGACTCGTTTGGTATCTTAAAATGTCGAGGAAAGCTTTTTTATTTGTTTTAAGATTAATTCATTAAGTGTTGGAACCGGTTGGGTCACAAAGTAGCTCTTCCCATCCTCTGCCTTCTACCTCAACTTTATTCTTGCTTAGTCTGCTTTATTTTATCTATCTACAATATGTTTCCTCAAACTCTTTTTCATGCACTAATAAGCGTTATCATCTGACCCAGATCTCTTTTTTGTGTTTCTTCAATGCTTCAGTTTTGTATTTCCTTTATGACTGCTTCTCGTAATATCTTTTCTGTACATATCTTACATTCTCTGGCTTCCTGGACAGTTGAAATCTTAGTTTCTTTATGTTCATTTGTTCTTAGTTTTTTTTTGTATTTACAGTTTTTTATTACCCTTTTTTTTATTATAATTCCTTAGAAATTGTGTATAATCTTATTTTCACTAGACATTGCAATCCAAATACAGATCAGCTTTTTTCTTTCCAAGCTACTCCTTTCTTCAAAAATGTCAGCTTAACCCTCTTCCCTTTTTCCCTGTTGAAAAAAGCTTAGCCTATGAATATCGTTAATATTATCCTGTTGTCTTTTCCCTGCTCTCCTTTATTTGGAATACTATATTGTTCTGTGAAACTATAGCATCCTGATCAGTACCCTTTGCACCAGAGATATTTAACTGATGGTTCTTGTGTTTATATTTATTGATATAAAACCATTCAACCACTTCTCTCTTATTGTGTAAATACATGATCTATTCTTCTTTCATTTACCTAACTCATCATTGTTGTTGATATAGTTAAAAGTGTATGTAATATCTGAATGTGGGTCTCTATAGTAAGCTATGGCATCCCCTCCACTGTTTTTAACTTCACTCACTGACTTTTTAAGACCAGCAGCCAAAGTAGTGTATCCCAAAAGTCACATCAGTTAATTTGCAATGATTTCCACTATATCTAATTATTATGTCACTATTATAGTAACAAAATATGTTCAAGCAATTTATTACAAATAAAATTATTTATGCCTAATATTTTGTTCAAGATGTAAATGAAGTAATTTATTTCTTGGAAGTGTGTTTTTTCCCCAAGTATGTTAAAATAAGGTAATAAACAGTAACAATGATATTACATCATTGTTACTGTTTATTTATTCAAAAGTGTATGAAGTTAGTTGTTTATTTATTATAGACTATAATGTAATGTTGATTTTGTTTGTTTTGTTGAGAGAAATGTACGTAAAAGTAATATAATTAAAATTATTTTTAAAAAAAATTATGATTACTGCAGAGGTATTAAGTTCATATTACATTTTATAAATGTAAAACATTAAATGATTTCTTACAAAACAATTCATATAGTAGCTCAAATAAACAATAACAAAAATAAATGAATATGGAAAAATAAAAAATACTAATAAATACAAGCCTTTGGAAGTCTTAGTTTTGTGGCAACCAGTAGCATGATGTGTTTCACGTGCTGGGTTGTAGGAGTGGTGTAGAGAGGAAAGTAGAGGCAGCTTGTAGGAAGGACCTGCCATAAGATTTTACGCTATACCTAATGCAGTTAAGGTAGAGTTAATCAAATCTTCACATCCGTTATAGCTCATTTCCTGTTATATTCTCATTTGCTGCTTGATTTGTTTTATACTTTTTGCTACAACTCCTTTCAAGAGTTGCCCGTTAAGATTGTCATTCAATTTACTGTTCCATCTGTACAATCTAAACTAACCTTGCAAAATAAAGAGTAGATATTTAATTTGCATGGTTGAGGAATTCTTTCATATCAAGAATTTATGTTTAGGTAGATACTTCCTTGCTAGAGTTGGTGATTTCAACATCTTTGAAAATTTTCATTTTTTCATCATACGAGGATGTTTTGTTATTTTTCAACATAATCTACTTTAATGCATTCAAGCAATGTTTCAGCGTCATTATCCTGTTTCTGTAGTTTTTTTTTCTGGAAGTGCTGCAAAGTACCTGTTTACAGCTGCAATTGCTTCTTGATTGGACAAAAAATGCTGACCAGCAAGGAAAATGATTTTTGGGAAGAGATGTAAATCCAAGGGCACCAAATCTGAGGAATAGGGTAGATCTAGCACTTCATTTTGCAAATCTTTCAATTTCCACATCGCCAAGGCATTTTAGTGGACAGGTGCTTTGTCCTGATGGAAGATTGTCTTTTTCTTATGCAAGCTGGTCTGTTTTCACAGATGTCCAGTTTTGTTAGAATAATATTATTATTCCCCATTTATAATTTTTCTTTTTTCTAGACAGTTAACAGAATTTTTTTTGCATCCCAAGAAACAGATGCAATGACTATTCCTGCTGATTGCACCTTCTTTGGAGTTGAAGAACTGGCTTCTGTTCACTGCATGGATTGTTGTTTTGATTCTGTGTGTAATAGTGAATGCATGTTTCATCCATTTGTCACATACCAACACAGAAAATCACTCATGTTTTTTATAAAACATGCTAAGCACTGTTCAGAAAGTGTTGTGCAAATGTGTTTTTGATCTTCATGAGCGACACCCATCTTTTGCAAAGCTTTTTCATGTGCATTCTTTTGAAATCCCTACAATCTTAGCAATTTCATGCACTATAATTCGCCTATCTTCCAGAATCATATTGTGTAATTTCTCAACAATTTCCAGTGTGGTTGCACTATCCAGACATCTTTCACATGGATCATTTTTTGATGCCTTCACATGGTTGAAATTGAAGAGTCGCACCACACACATAATCCATGAATGAATTTCAATCAGCATCAAATCTTTTACAAAGAATTTTTATCACCACACGATACTCAATTTTCTCCCATTTCCAACAACACATGCACTGTGTCTGATTCAGATGGCTGCCTACAGCCAATTGCTGGATAGAATATTTTCACGTGGCACCTTCTAACAGTTGTATCAACATGCCGGGGAAAATTGTGTGACTAGTACTGTGATCTATGGACAAGCCCAAGAACTTTTCAGATCACCTACACATAATTTTTCGTATGCCTGTAGAGATCAAAAATGTATTTTTAATTTTATGTCCAGCCATACTCTATAAGAAAAAATGATCCACCAAAACCAGTAAAAATGCTGCACATTAAAAAGTGTTGTTTTTTTTTCTGTATTTTAAAATAGTTATTTATTGGTTGGCAGTGGGTCTTTTTTTCTTGTTTATGGTTGGCCATTAAAAATTAATTTAAAAGATATCCGAGTACTACTGACTTAAGAAAAAATTTACTGGAAAAAAATAGTTTTTCTAAGATGGTGCTCCTATCATGTTTAATTCAGTCATGTACTTAATTTTCTTAATCTCAACATTTGTAACTTCTAACCTGAGTACAGGTAAAACTAGTCAAAAAGTGGAGATAATTGTTCAGTCTTTGGTTAGATTTTTTAGCCTACACATTGACATCTTTTTTCTTGTTTTTTTCCATAATTTAACTATGTTGCCAAATTGTTATATTAGAAAACAAACACCTCATACTTTACTTTCATAAATAAATAAACCATATTTATTATTTTATTGTTTATATATTTGGGATTTGTCCATAAAATTTTTCCAGTTTCTTTTTAAAAAGGCAGCATATTAATAAAATGACAATGATGGACCCTGATTTTGCACCTCTGCATAGTTCTTCAATAGACAAAAAGTGCTTATTATTATTGTTAATATGTTTACTGGCTGTGTACATCTGTATTTTACAAAATTATTTTAGAATTGTACATAGTTGATTAATTTTAAAAAGTTTTCCGTATAAATATTTAATGATCTATTTTCATGTATACCTAAATAGTTATAAAATATATGTATTGTTTGGTTGACAGATTGAAGAAAAGAAACGGAAGATTAACCAAACTAATTCAAATTCCAAACAAAAGGGCAAGAAAGTAAAAGTGGAATCTGACGAGGTAAATTTGTAATTTTTTGATAATATTTTACTTGTATAATATTTTACTTGATATAATAATATGCTATGTAATGTAATTATGAACAAGTGGGACAAAGGCCAAGAATGATCCTGTGGAGTGAATGTTATTTTTCTCTTAAGTTCCTTAGATGTACTTTCAAATACTAGTTATCTACATTGTTTGAGGAAAAATCTATTCGCATTAAAATGTAATCGTGAAGCATAATTTCCCTCATTACTTACTACTAACCAGTTACAGATTACACAGTTCTTGTGGTAAAATAATATAAAAACAAATAGCAGAATTTAAATTCTCAGATTTAGTTTAAGGGACAAAATTGACATGCATTCATTCATATGTATACCAATTCTAATCATTTCAAAGCAGCACTATATTATTGCTCTTTATTTTTTGTATTAAGCTCAAGATAGACAAATCAGTCTTGAATTTACCAATTAAGGTAAATGTTTCTAATTATGTTTTTAATCCACTTTGCTCAACTACAGTTACCAACTTGCAGAATCAAAAATCCTTGTTTTTAACTAATTATTTGCTAGTTTATTATTATTCTTTAAATATGTATATATATATGTTTACCTTATTTTAAATAAATAGTGTGGTGCATACTGTATACTGCTTACCTCACGTACACTCCTTTCTTTAACTGTTTTTTTCCTCAAAAATGAGAAAGTTGAATTGGGCCTCATACATATATCGGCATAGAATGTATGTACTTTCAAGTTTGGGATTTTATAAAAATAAAAAACTCGTCAGGTTTTATAAACAAATTGTAAAAAATGTATCTAGAGGGTAAATATTGTTTTGTAATTAATATAAGCTTTCAACAAAATAATTTATTACATAGAAGAGTAACTACTTTTTCACAATTTTTAAGGCAATTTTCAAATTTTGTAATCAATTTTTTCATTTCTTCCTCAAAGAAAAGGTCAGGACTGTAAGGTGGATATACAAGATCAGATTTGGTCTAATTGCTTGGTTTCATGAAACTCTGTCAACATTTTCGGCATCTAGCAAAAGTAGAATTTCTGATATCCTAGGTTTTATGTTGAATGATTTCATTCAGAATTATTCATTAAATTTCAGGAAATTGTACATAATAAAAACACTGTAAACTTTATTTTCTTCAGTTTTTCATTCACTGGTGTAACCAAAAATTATTTCCGCTCCATTGCTCATCATGCACATTAAGTGCAACAGTTCAATGAGGGTTGCAATCAGCCCTCATTGAACTGTTGCACCCATTTTCTAACCATTCCATCACATATAACATTTTTCACCATAAAAAAATGTAATTTACTGAAATATCTGCTGGTTTGACATTTCTCTCATATTTAAATGGTTATGGCATTTAAATAAACAACATTTATTCGACTGTAAATAAACTTCTGCTTTTAATGGTGTCTGCCAAACAAGTGAGAGAATTTGGTGCACATGCTCAGTGATAAAAGGAAAGTAACTACTTGCTAGGTACATCTCTTATCGCTTTATAAATTATTTTATGCTGTCTTTGATATTAAAAAAAAAAAAATTAATATAACAGTGAAAACATTTTAAGATTTTAAGCAGCATATCTTGACAAAGATTGACCAGTTGTGTTTTACACAACTATTAGCCTATTCTGGTAACCATACCACCTACAAAATTTTAGATCAATATGTAATCAAGAGTTTTTGCTCATGTTTGTAAAACTATTATCTTTCGATCTACATAAGATATGTATTATTTTTAATTGATGAATATGACGTTTGATTATTTGAACTTATTTCTAAACCTATCTAGGGTTGTTTATTTCTTAGTAATCATATTGCTTAAGTGAGGCAATTGAAAGAAGAAATCCAGTTCTTTCTCTTATCTAATTGTTGGCCAACCCTTTGCCAAACTGTATATATTAGGAGTATAATTGTAATACATATCTGTACCTAGGAGCTAGTAAGAACCAGACCACCCAAAATCCATTTAGAATTAAGAAAAGTAGGTTTTTTACTCACTTTAATTTAGTTATCAACTATGAAATAATTACTAAAAAGGAACATTTATTCAGTGTTCTTTTTTAAAATAGAATCTGTGTTTGACCATACATTGAAATAAATTAATCTTTTAAACATTTTGTATTCAATGTAATAGGATAGTTCTTTTTTTTTGTTTTTTTTTTTTCATATTTTACCTACCTGATAACACAGCCGACTTGGATTTATTTAAAATATCCTTTTCAGAATATTTAGATCTTATTGAATCTGGTCTGAAAAATCATTTTCTTTACACACCTCTTTAACTTTAGTTAATATGTGTATTGCAATTCACAAGTTATAATTTGTTCATCAATACAGTCTTCATTTAGTTACAATTATCTTTTTAATAGATTTAAAACTTCAATTTTGCTTCTGTCATCATGTTCACATAGCACTTGCCATTTACTCTAAATTTATGTGAGCCTTGGCTTTCATTTAACATTTTATCATCCTTAGTTTTTTGTTGGACTAGTCAGATACGTTATTAATTTGTTTGTCTTTCTGTTTCAGTTGTTTTTTAACCAAAGCCAACAGTCAAGTTAGGCGTAATGGTCAGAGGTGAAATTCCCCTACCTTTGAAGTACTATATATTTATGTTTTCAAATTCAGTCATTTTACTAAAGGTCAAATAAAAAAATTCATCTTCAGCAAATGTTTAATCAAATTTTCATATTCAACATTTTAAAATAATGATTAAGAAAAGTAACCTTGTCCCAAGCTTGTACATCGTATAGTTTCAAAGATAATATGATTTTACAAATGGAATAATAACTAAAAAAGTTGAAATGCTAAATTTCAACTTTTAAATTTGAAATGCTCTGTAGGCCTAGGTGATAGGTTAGCATATGTAAAAATTTGAATATGTAGTGGTATATTTTTTGTACCAAACAATCTGTCAAAAAGGACAACATTGATAAGAAATCAAAGTAGCTCAAGAGTATTGTACCTTTATTGGACAGTTTTATTTTTATAAAACTAATTTGACTCTACGTAATGTGCCAGTAATAAAATTTTCACTTTTATCAGTACTGCGGTTGCCATTCAGTGAATAAGCATTACTTACCTCTGTGAGTGATTTGTAGAATAGTAAATAATAAAAATTAATATGATTCAAAAATGGGCTGATTATTATGTTTCATCAATCATAACCCTCAAAGCTAGTGTGTTCCGCTGTTAGTGTTTCCCTTCAGTTATATTGTCAATCTTCTGCAATGATGCTACATAATGGGTAATTTGCAACTGATTTAAAACGCATTTGTGTTTTATGTTGATTACTTAAAACTGAGCAGAATTGACAACTACTAAGTGTGTGTTGTTAAGTAACATTTTTCTCTTTTGGAGCATAACGTTTTGGCATGCATATATTTACTGTTATTGTGGGTAACAACAGATCATTGTAGGAAGATTGTTCATCATGGCCCATTTTTATTTTTATTTAGATGCTAATTGTTTATTAACCAACTTATTTAATGAGTCCTTCATACAACAAAGAAAAATTTTCTTTTCTTACATATTTCTGTATCAACATGTAACACCAAAAAAAAAAAAATAATAAAATAATCATATGCTATTTGAATTTGTAATTTATGTTTTGCTATTCTGTTATGGCAGTTTAATTATGGTTTTATGTTAATGTGTTCCCAACAAGTCTTATTAGTTTTCTTCTTAACTTTTGAATAGTTGTAAATATCAAGATGGTTTTCATAGCACTTTCTATGCCATAATACCAATAGTTAAACAGTATCTGATTTTCCATGTACTGAAACGTGCTAATTGTGGAAGGACTAGGCAATTTTTATGGTAAAACCATAAGTGGCGATTTAATCATTGTAAGTAGTGTAAATAATATATGTAGAAGTACATTACGGTCTTGAGCTAAGAGGTAATGCCACACATTTTTTTTACAATATTAAAAAAATTTTAAATATTAACTGATAAAAACATCTCAACCAATTATGAAACATCTACTAGTGAACCAGTGTTTTCTTTGAAAAAACCACAGTAATTACATTACCTAACTGGCCATCTTAATGGACTGATCTGAGCTCTAGAAACACACCACTTAGTTGAAATAGACTTAGTAATAGTGTCATGTGCCCTTCCTATCAAAATATTTTATAACTCCCTTAAATATTCATTCAAATATTTCTTCAAAGTTTAATATTTAAGTAATTAATAATAAGTGCAATGAACATTTTAATTTTTCCTCTTCAATATTTAAAAGTTTAAGATGAGGTGGTTAAGGAACTTTTTTGTGTGTAAGTTTACAAGTTCAATTTACAGATGCAACTAATGTGTTGTTTGTTGTTGTTTTGTTTATAGAAGTAGAAGTAAAGATGGAGATATTTTTAGATGCAAGGGACTGACAAGATAGAAAATCTGCACTGAAAACTGACTAGAAAAACCTTGGAATAATGATTATTTTCAAATATTCTGCTGATGCTGCTCCAACAGATTGGATATCTTTGTTCCTATATCGGTGTTGAAACTGTGTACGTGTACTATTTTTAAGTTAGTCAGGGTAAACAAAGTGCAGATTTTTGTATTATATATAATTATTTGTTTTGGTTTTTTCTGTGAAGATTGTTTAAAATGTGATGTTACAAGTCGGTTATTCAATATTTTAAACTGCAAGTGGTGGACTTTTTGTTGTGAAGTGATTGATATAATGTTCATAAACTGTTTTTAAAGGGAGGTTTGTAATCCATTTTATTCAACTTATCAAGTCTTGAGATTTCATGATGTAAAATATAATCTTTTACTATTATTTTTTTTCTTTTTTATTATCAATTAAGTAAATCAGTTTTTAAAGACTTATATTTATAGTGTAATTTGAGGATGCAGTACCTAATTAAAGTTTTGATATCCTAATCCTTCAGTGTTTGTAATATTTATCATTCCATTCTTTAGTGAATTTATTTCTTAAATAATTTTATTAAGTCTAACAATTTCTTCTAAAGATTAATACCTTTTAATTTTCTTTGATACAAAATGTTTATTTTAATGCATCAAATTCTTTTTCATAACTGCCAACATTTATGCTGCTTAAAAATAATTCTGAGTATAGAGATAATGTTTTAAGTTATTTCTGTTATGAATATGTACAAACATTATGTTAAACATTTATATATAAAGTATGATCTTTAAAATTCAAATGCATAATTTTTAATCCCTTTCATCTATCTAATTAGAAAAGAATATTTAAAATTACAAAATTTTCAAGGTTACTTTTTATAGGCAAAAGAATTATAGGCTTAGGCTCAAATTATAGCTGCTTACAAGCTCCCAGTTGAAAAGCAGAGATATTACTATTCCACCATGGAAGTTAAAATCTGTATGTGAAGTTACTCATTAAAGTGGATTTTTTTTTTGGCTTGAAAAGGGGGCAGTGGGAAATGCACAGTATAAGAAAGTTAAGATAAATTATGAAGGAGAACAAGCTGATAATCCACCTTTTAATTACCAGTTTCACAAGTACTAGGTAGGTTCTCTACAACTTCAACGACATTACACAAGTAAATCATCATAGAGTGAACTTTGACAAAATATCAGTATTTCAATTATCAAAAGGGGAATTTTCTCTGCAGATATATTCATACATAGATTACTTTATGAAAGTACTTATCTTTTAATCACTTTGAAGATCTCACATAGATCTTGAAACTGATTGAAAAATGTAAATTCATATTTTTTGTTATGGTTATTGAAATAAAATTAAATTTAATGCTATTATAGTTTGTTTCTAAAGCTATTATTTCCATTGCTTGTTTTAATTTTGTGTTCATATAAATCAATATAATTTGAGTATCATAACATCAGAAGTATTTTTGCAATATGGAAGAGGTAGTAATAGTTTGAAATCCTTTTAAATTCCAATAAAATAGATTTTGAAAATATGCAATAAATTTTAAGCATGTTAAAGAAAAATTCTATTAAGAATATTATACACTTCAGAAAAGAGAAAAAATCTCACCGTATCATTTTTTAGAGAAAAACTTACAAAAGTAAACAAGTGCATACTAAACATCCATTATTTTAACAATACAATACCTTAACCAGATAAGTCGTAACACGGCACACCTGTTTTCTATGACGACATCGTTATGAAGTAACTTATCGATATTTTCTTATCATTATTGGCTATTACACTGGCTATGAATAGTCATAATTGTGATTTTTTTTTATCAGTAACTTCAAAATAATCGTAGACATCCTGAACGACTGTTTATTCTGAAACCATGATTCTTGTTCAGTAATTGACAGATCTGATGCTCATTAACACCTTAAGCAAATTAACAGATATTTTTTGTCATTCCAATAATGGCAATGGAGTTATAAATTTTGTGGTTATTTATGTAATTATAGAATTGTGTACAGATTGATCATTCGGGATCCTGCAAAAGTCAATTGTTGGGATTACTGTGCTGGTTGAAGTTAGCACTGTGTAACCAGTTTTTTCTGATATGATGAGTACAAGTGAATTATATAAGTTCTCTCGTTTTCTTATTATTTTCTTAGACTTTTCTATCTTTTGTGATATTTTTTCTAACCATTTTATCAATGTTATTTGTCGTTTCGATTGTTTTGTCCATTTTTTTTACAGTTGAGAGTGATAAAATGTTACATTTTTCATAAGTATAATGAATGACATTATCAAGAGGGCATATTTCAGTGACAAAGTGGGCTTATTAATTGTTTCTAAACACTGATTTGATCCTATAAAAAGTTTTCTTAACATCAAATCCTGTTGTCTAAAATAGATAAGTGATATAATATTTTTTTTTAGGATGACATCTCAAGGTGAAATGTTATCAAAATTCAGGTGGGATAAATATTTAGAACAACTTTTTAATTCCTTCATGGATTATTATGAAACCACCAGATCTCACTAGTAGATCACATTCAAACATTTGAAGTGGAAAGAACATTGTACCATCTGCCAAGAGTGGGAACAGTGGAAGTAACAGAAAAATCATTGTTTTAACTACAAGATTTTTCTTCAGATGCACTAATTGAACTTGTTGCAAGTGTACAAACAAATACTTAGCAAAACTTTGCCCTAGTTATAGTTTGCCATATGACTGTCTTGAAACAGTTACCAGAGAAATGTTAGCTTTCTTAGGACTGCTATATCTAGTCAGCATAGAGAAAGCATAGCACCTAAATGTGTAGTAGTTATGAGCTACTGATGGGAGTGCTTTCAGAGTGATAATGTCAAGAAAAAGGTTTCTTTTGTTTTGTATTCAATCCAATTGATGAGCCGCTGGAGGCCTTTAGAAGCAGGTGTAAGTTTTGACCTGCAAAATATATGTCATTAAAATTTATGCTTTAGACCAGATACACATGTTTTATACACATTTAACTAGAGATTTATTTGGAAAACAGCCTGATTGACCCTCTAAACTTGACAACAATGTAAGTTTTATTGTTGAGAGGATATCTGAACCTGTCTAAATACAGGCAGAAAGATAAGTGTGGATAATTTTTTTTACATTTTTGCTGTTAGCAATGTAATTTTTGGAATATAAGAATTTGTTTTCAAACAAGCTTATTTTAACAGTTAGTATAAACCAACAAAGAAAAATAAAGTGCAGGTAATCCAGCCAAGTCAGGGTTTATAACTTTTTGTAATCTAATTCAGGTATGGATGTTGTAGATGAAATGAAATACGCATATTCAGTGTCTAGAATAAGTTTGTAAGTTAAACACGTAAAGATCGTAATTGTAATTTGTAAGTAGTACAAATTTTGACATTGGAGGAAGAAAAAAATCTTTGGAGTACAAGAGGAGAAGGTGTGAAGGTAGCTGTAGTGAAATAAGACTTGGGTTTTGCTGTTACGTCCACAAAGGAAAAATAAGTGGACAGCTACTAAAATAATTATCTGTTAAATTTCTGATTAGGTCAGTTATTGTTTTGACCCAATTCAAATGGCTCGTTAGAACATACAAAAGGTTCTAGTTTCTGCATTCCACAGTAAATAATCATGTGTGCGTGAAATGTGCAGGATTCACACAATGCATAGATTTTTAGTTCATATTTGGCTGGTTTCTTTGCCATATATTGCTTAAAACTAAAACTGGTTCAAAATCCAATTAGCATTTCATCAATAGTAAAAAATTCCCCTTGGTTACATGTAGTTTGGCAGTTTGATACAGAAGTATCAGAAAACTTCATAATTTGGGCTAGTTTGTCAGTGTTAAAATGTTGAACTCAAGTATTTATATCATCAAATCTGAGGCTTCTCAATAAAAATGGAAAACGATTTTCACTGAAGTTTGCCTGGAGAATTGTTATCCCAGTGCCATTATCAGTAAAAAAAATTCTGACAAGTTAGTCCAATTACCTCGTTTTGCAGCCAACAAAAATATACCAAATGCAGGTACTATTCCCGTTCTTGTAGTTTTTCTATGGTCTCTTTCACAGCTATAAGGATGAGCTAATCTTTTCTTGTCAGGAAAAATATTTGTCTATTTTACAATATTATTCAAAAAAAGCAATCCAGCTCTGTCTGCAAAGCAAATCCAACTTTGGTGAGAAGGTCCTTTAGGTCCAGAAAAAAACTTCAGTACGATTTTTTTTTTTTGTTTTTGACTTGTAACAGGATCACAGGTCAATAATGAGTAGCCGTCTTTACCTATGAAGATCAGAAGTTTCATTGACTTCATCATCATTCAGTGTTCAAATCGACTTCAGAATCATTATAACTATAAACACATTGTAAAAAGAACCAAGTAGAAATATCTACTTATTTTAGTTTAAACGAACAAAGACAAGGAGCCATATTGGTCAGAGTGAATGGTTGTTTTATCAACAGGGACTCATGTAGGCGGCAGGTGGCTGCCTGCAGACCCTTCAGAATTTATCTTTTTCTTGCCACTCCAACTCCTTACAAAAAATATTGAAAAGGTGGCCAATCTCTCACTTACACAAGTGCTTGAAGGTTAATAGACATCTAATTTTTCATCATCTTCTGAGTCACTGGGCAGAATATCAGGGTCTGCATCTGTATCATGCGAAAAAGATACTTGATAAGTAATAGTTGTCTATAAGTTCATTGTTATCCAGCTTTCAAAATCTGGAAGATGTAAATTGTTTAAAAGCTCCTCAGTCAACCGGAATTAAAAAAAAAAAATCCATAATAACATTGTATTTTTTGGAAAAATATTATAAAAATGTGCTAATATTTTGAAATAGTTATAGATTTTTATCGAAAATTTTGATTCAGAAAGAGAGTGCTTTATTTATATAGATATATTGTAAACTGTCTCCATGCCTGGATTACAGTACTTATGAATATAAATATTTATACTACTAGTTTTAAAAGAAACTACCCAGATAGTTTTTTTTTTGTTAAATCCTGATATCCCTTTAAAAGTACATAAGATTTACCATCAAAACAAGAAAAATGAATAATTATATATTTTAAGCATATTTAAAAAGAAAACTTGTAACTTTTACATATTTCAATTGCTTCTGCAAAGAAAATCAGGTGTATTCCTGCTGGATGATAACATTTTGTAAAACAACATTAAAAAATGATTGACACCTAAAGCATAGGTCTTTGTAAACAAAGAACTATGTAAAACTAGGAGAAAGGAAGTGCTGCAGTTTGCAAACATTAGTGAAATTGAACGAAACATTTGAATATAGCAGCCTTTTAAAGGACATAAATTTTTACTACTGTAACTAGTAAGAATTATCAGGGCTGAATGCTGACTAAATGTATTTCCTTTTAATAGAGAACATTAGGCATTTAGTCCATCCCAACCCTGTAGTGGAAGACCCACCCACCTTATGGTGATTCCAGTCACCACACCACCTCCTCCGTTCCAAGCCCAGAGGTCGTCTTTAGACCCTCTAATCGATTACATCTTGCAATCATTAGTCAGGATGCCACTGATGCAAATGCTTAGGCAGACAATTACATCAGTAAAAATTATCTTTGCTTTAGGCTTCTTTCAGACATCTTCACTCCTTATTTTCCTAGAATATCACCCGCTGAACTAGCTAACAGAGTCCGCAGAAGCGTGAACCCCACCACTAGTCCAATTTTAATACCAATGCTTGTGATTAAATGCCTCAACCATGAACTAACAAGTCAATATAATGCTAAACTCATGCCGTTCAAAAAGTGTTATACGTAACAAAATTCAGACCTACATTCCCATCACTCATTATAAAGATCATACCTTAAGACTGCCCTCAGCAAGACAGTTGTTGCATGTACTATCATGCCCTTCGTAGAGCAGTCAACCCCCCTGCCAACAGTGGCTCCATCACTTGACATAAATGCTGCTTTTGAATTAACTGAGACTTGTTGCCAAATTCTTACCCCCTAGCCACCCGGAATCCTAGTTTAAACACCTTCACTCGATCTACGTAATGCAAGGAAACCAGCTGCTATCAACCATTCCCCATAGACCTTCCTTTTAACTGTGAGCTCCAGAAAGGATCACTCATTCAAGTTCTTAACTACTCTGAAATGTTCAGCCTCGTACTGGGGACCTTTTTTTTTTAAACCTCCAGGTCTGCAGTTAAGCATTTTTTTCCACAGAGGATGAGGTGAATGTTTTGTAGCGTGTGTGAAAAATGCCATGCCTTACTGGGATTTGAACCCAGGACCTCTGGGTGAAAGGCTGAGATGCTACCACTCGTGCCACGGAGGCTGGCAGGCATTAAGACCTGAATCTACTAAATAAAATCTAGCCAATTTCTCGTGGAAAGGAATTGTGTAATATACTAATGGGAAAACCCACCTAACCGCATGCAAATCAGATGTAATTGGAAATATGCCATATGAGTAATGACCAACAGGGGAGTCATCCCACCTGGCCTGCCAAGATGTAAAACCCTGGTCTTCAAATTCCCGCATACGCTAAGAAGTAAGAAGACCACCCTGTTTGGAAATGTAACATTTAGTCCAACAATTTCTTCAGGACTAAGAAGATTAAAGACAGATTTGAAAGTAAGTGAATTGGATGTGGAACACTGATTAAAAATAATGTATCTATCCTTAATATTAACAAATTACATTTTCATTCTGAAGGAAATTTCAAAAACTGTATTCCAATTAAAAATAGTTGGCTAAAAATTACAAGTGGTGGAGAACATAAATTAATATAAAAACTGTAAAATCATAAAAATAAATATGAATGAAGTAAAAATTGGATCAAAACACAATCTGCATCTTTATTTACCCACCCTCAATCTCATATTCAGATTCATCAGCATCTGTCATTGCATGGCCAAAAATTCAGTTATAGTAAAATATCATTTGAGGATCATTCTCCCACTGTTCACCAAAATATTTTTTTACTGCAGTTCAGCAGAACACCATGCTGCAACAATGGCAATTCAAATTTTACGCCTTTTTTCGAAACTGTCTTTTCTCCCAACGTCTGTACTATATCAGGGCTCTTCTTTTACAAATATTTGACTACCTGGAACTGTACTATGAGTAATAATGTATTTCTTTGTGGTGGAAAACGTGCCATTATTAATAGATAATTATGGAAAACTGCTTTCCAGTTTAAGATATTGCAAACTTCAGACATCTTGTTCACAGTTCCACGATTGGAAAAAATTCCTAAGTATTGATCAGAATAGATTATTGTATCCATCTTTGAAATTTCCTTTTCAATTCTGCTGAAGACATGATCAGGTGGCATGAATGATTGATTGGCTTTGTACTTTGAAAGTCAGAATAATAGTATTTTTTTGGAATGGAGCTTCAGTGATCAACCAGTACTGGAACATGCAAATCATTGAATTATTACAGTTTTCTCCCACAACTATCTGCTAAAAGTTTACTGTAAAAATACCTTAAAAATTTGTGTTCTTCAAACAGTTGAGATAATTTCATTTGAGCCTTTCTTAGATTGTGCTGCGTTCCAAGAGTATAAGAATACCTGATCTTTTGGTTGTTTTGTCTTTTGAAGTTCCTTGACAAACAGTAAAATTATTTTAAGTAAGACTGCTTTAGTAGCAAGCCTGATCTGTTATTTTCGTAGAACTTGGCTCTTCTGGCGATCAAAAGACAATACGAGTTCATCTTTTTTTGTAATAAAGAGTAAAAAGCATCTGCCCTTTTCTTATGAAGTAGGAATTCAGTCTGAATTGAATTGTCGCCTGCTTCTAATTTAAGTTCAAATTGGATGCATTTGTCCATAACTGGTGAACCAAAGCTGAGATTAGAATCTTTTACAAAGATGTAAAAATACAAATTTTGAGTTCTGCATGTTTCTTGAAAGTTAGTTATTGAGAGGTAATTTGGGAATGTTTCCTCGCAGTATTTGGTGACCTGCAGTAGGTGTTTTCTGAGGGCAAAGGCGCTCGTCATGAATGACTACAGCAGACCTTTTACTTGCAAACAAGTGCGATTTGTGGTCCCTTTCTCTATTCTCTTTGGCAAGTTTACTTGATTTAAAATGTTTACAAATTTGTGCAGTTTTTTCGGTAATACTTAATATACTACAGTGAGTTTTTTTGCGAACTTGAACCAATGACATCTTCCCAAATTGTTTGTGTGAGATAAAGTAGCGATTCCAGTTTCAGTGGATTGCTCCCATTTGTACCTTTTTCTCGCTGTATATTTCAACTCATAATTACCCTGAACTGTTTTATCTTTTGTAGAATAGAAACCTGCACAGAATTTACAAATGTCTTTCATTGATAAAAGACTGAATTTAAAAACACTGTTGATATCCCTGTACTCTGGAAGTTTAGAAAAATTTTTTGTAGCAAATACTATTTTTTGCAGTCTTTTTCTACTTTCCAACATCTCTTTTGACGTTTTCTGGCCTTATTTTTAGTACAAGGAGTAACTTTCATACCTTGCATTAGCTGTTGCTCTTCCTGGGACTGAGGTGAACTCCTCCCATGGTAGGCTGACAGTGCAACACAAATTCACTTCAAAAGAGTAAATAATGTTGTAAGCTTTAATAATGTACTTTATTAACAAAATGGCGCTAAATCAACAAAAGATAAATAATAGAGCGCAAGTTCCAGTAATTTCTTTATATAAAATAACTTGTTTTATGTAGACTGTTCTGAAGTGATATCACAACACATTTCTAATAGTGAACAAGAGTAATAATAGTTTTAAAATATTGTTTTACAGTTTTATTCTCTATGTCTACATTGTGAATAAGAGACACTTTTGAAAAAAAAATGGTTGCTCATTTAATCTTCCACACTTGATAGGGAACAGTCTGATTCTAAATTTCTGACATTTGTGCTGCCTGTGATCTTTTGTGGATAAAAGATATTTTGGAATCAACACTGGCTTCTAAACACTAACTTTAATGTTTAATAGTATTCAGGCCATTTTGAAATGCAAGGAGAGGACATTTGAATAGAGAAAGATATGAGGAATATCGTACAACCAATAACTCAATTTTAAAAATGTTTGTATTAAAGTCGTTTTAGTAATGAATGACAACTACTTCATTTTGTTTATTAACAAATTAAGGGAAAATGTGTAGTTTTTCGCCAATAGCAGCTTTATTTTTAATTGCATGTAAAAATAAAATGCACCAGTAGATAGCTGAGGAAATTTTGCATAAAAAACGTTGTGGCTACTTTTTTCTGTGAGCAAAACTAAAGATGCTAGCGAGTTTTACAGTTAGCACCAAAATCGCGTTGTGGTATAGTAGCTATGATGCAAACTGGGCATCTTTTCATACTCAGTAAGACTAAAGGGATAGATTAATCATTTATCCATAATTTATTAATTTTTGCTCATAGAAAAAATTGTTCAGGAGTTTTTTGATGCAAAATTGGATTTTCTACTGGTTGGATTTACTTTTTCATTAGATTAAAAATAAACAAAATATTGACGAAAAACTAGATATTTTTCAAAAAACCACTTTTTCCCACAAACACCAAAAAATTTGCAAAATCAATCAAAAGATTAAATATTGATGAATCACATATTTTTACCTAAACCTACGAGGTTGCATAAAAATATCTATAACTATTATAGATTATTTGTTAATAGTGTAAATTTCCATGTGTTTACAAAGTATACTAACATTTACTTCCTAATACTCATTGAAAAATTAAAGTTTTGAAAAAATCATCTGCCATCTTAAAGTACATGTTTTACCATACAAATAACAATTAGAATACTTTTATATCTGAAAAAAACCATAATAATTGGTTTTGAGCGTTACCGAAGATACCAAAATACGCTTTTTCTAAAAATTCACGCAATTTTCAAATATTGATGAAAAAACAAATAAGATATAGAGAATCCCCTATGGAATGAGTAGGAAGTAAGCTCAAGAACTGAATGCTACATCCATTTTTTGCAATTTTTTTATTGTTATAGGCATTTTATCAACAATTTATAAATTTTCACATTAGATCTGGATTAACAGACATCCAGAAATTAAAAATATTTCAAAAATTTGGCTAATTTATAGCCCTGGGTCTTATGAATCTGTACCTTTTTGAATATTTTAATTATCTCAAAAGGAACAGAATATGGAAGTTATTTTATTGAGTGCCAAGTTGTGTTACTTTTTTTTTTCTTGTGTAGCCTCTGGTAATTACCTTTTAGATAATACTTCAGAGGATGATATGTATGAGTGTAAATGAAGCATAGTTTGTAAAGTCTCAGTTCGACCATTCCTGAGATGTGTGGTTAATTGAAGCCCAACTGCCAAAGTACACTAGAACATTTGAATACTAGATCCATGATCTAGTATTCAAATCTGTGTAAAAATAACTGATTTTACTAGGACTTGAATGCTGGAACTCTTGACTTCCAAATCAGCTGATTTGGGAAGACGTGTTCACCACTACCCAGTGGGTTTACGCTACTTGAGTACTGTTTAGCCCACAAGAATAGAATTGCGGTATAAAGCATGCAGTGGGAAGTAGCAGACGACCCCCCTTCGTTTATCTCTCACTCCCTCTCTCTCTCTTTCACACCCATTTATGTAATATCCACAATAAATATTATTTGTGATCAACAACTTTAGTTTACTGCTTTATTATTTTACTTTAATAATTCATTACTTTTGATCAACACACGTTTTGATAACACGTAATAATATATAAGCCTGAATTGTAAATATAAGAAATGTTGAATTATCTGATGGAATAAAAAAATTACTTTCATATAAATATAAATTAAAATAAATTTCATTTTCTTCTGTTATGTTACAGTAAACAAATTCATTAAATATCACATACAGCTCATTTGGGATATTAATATGTATGTATAAACACCAAAACAATAAATTAAAACTGCAGTAACAAATATTTCTTGCTGAAAGAAATATTTTCTTTTTCTGTTTAGTCTGCAGAACCACCGTAAGATTTTTTTTTAATTAGATGTGCAGGCATAGACTGCTATGATCATTTAGCCTGGATGGAAATTTCTAGCGTATGAAATATTCCATGCCCGACCAGGATCTTCAGGTGAAAGGCAGAGATGCTACCACTTGTGCCAGGCACAAGGTTACAGGGGGAGGCCTGTAAGGTATTACTTCAGAGGATGATATGTATGAATGTAAATGAAGTGTAGTCTTGTACAGTCTCAGATAGACCGTTCCTGAGAAGTGTGGTTAATTGAATCCCAACTACCAAAGAACGCCAGTATCCATGATCTAGCCAGTAACAAATACTGGCTAGTATAACTGGTGTATAATACTCATACATACATACAATTAATTGTTTGGATGACTAATAAGTAGGTCTACTAATACTAATAATAAATATAGGACTATGG
The DNA here is from genome assembly GCF_047948215.1 of Lycorma delicatula. Lineage (NCBI taxonomy): Eukaryota > Metazoa > Arthropoda > Insecta > Hemiptera > Fulgoridae > Lycorma > Lycorma delicatula. The sequence goes on along the minus strand of NC_134455.1, from coordinate 220,809,972 downwards.
TACAGAAATAAACTGTTAAGTTCATTTCAAATTGAATACAGTTTATGTTTAGTGCAATACAGTACAGTTTACATTTGTGATTTACATACAGTTTTAATAAGAGAACACAAATTTTTTGCAGTTTGTTGTGATTCATTGTTTGGGTTTAGGAGTACTGTCAAATTTCTGTTTCATTTTGTAAGACCATATTTGTCTTCTTTTTTTTTAATATAGCCTATTTGAAAAATGTCTCTTCATAAAAAAGGCACTACTATACTTAGTCTCAAAAGAAATCTTTTTCCCAGGTAATTAAAATGTGCAATGAAGAAGCTAAAAACAACAAACTTTCTTTACCGTTAAAAAAAGGCTTCTGAAAGAGCAGCTAATTATTCAGGTGTTTCAAAACAAACAATTTATAAAATACGAGCTGAATCTAATAAGAGAGCAGATTTCTACACCAGGAAAACAGAAAACGTCCTGATTTTCACAATGTGACCGAGAATGGTTTTGATAGGTGCATAATTAGAAATACTATTTCGGATTATTATCTATGAGAACAAAGTATTCCATCTTGTAAAAAGACTCCTGTTAATTCTCAACAAAAAATATATTCTCCATAAGGGAAAGAAAGGTACTGCATGAAATGGGATTAAAGTGGAAAACATGAAATAAAAAGAAAAAAGTTCTTATTGAAAGGCAAGATATTGTAAATTGGAAGGCCAAATACCTTCGGCAAATTAAAAAATTTTGGAGTGAAGGCCAAACAATATTTTATAAGGATGAAAGTTGGGTAGACAGTAACTTGGCATTCGGGGTATCTTAACTTATAATAGGAGATACAACCATTTGTTTATTATTATCGTTGGATCAGTTAATGGGTTTTTACAAAATTCGGCATTCAATTTAAAGCAAGAACAACATCGGCGACTATCACGGTCAGATTAACGCTACAAATTTTGACAAGTGGGTTCATGAGAAGCTAATAACAAACTTGCTTCCAAATTCAGTTATGGTATTAGACAATGCATCATACCACAATATAAAAGTAGATAAGGCACCCACCAAGAGTTTGCTGAAGTAAGATGTGATCCTGTGGTTAGAAAATAAAATGTTGCGTGTAATTTGGAAATGAGAAAAGTTGATTTGTTTAAATTAAATGAAAAACATTAACCCGAAAAGCAGTTCAAGATTGACAAATTACTGCAGGATAATGGACATGAAGTTCTGCGGCTTCTTCCTTATATGTGTGATCTGAACGCCATTGAATTGGCTTGGGCTAAGGTTATATGACTGGTAAAAGATCGTAACGTCACTGTAGATTTATAACTGAATTACAAGAGGTAACTAATAATGCAATGAGTGTGACAAAGGATGACTGGGAAAGTTGCATAAAACACACTATAAAAGTAGAGAGAGAATACTGGGAAGAAAATGGCATTTTAGAAGATATGATAGGTTTTATTATAACCAATATTGGTGAAGAAGATTCTAATATAAGTGATTACAGTGCATGTGAGACATCATGTAAAGAATCAGATCCAAATCTTGCATTACCCTTGGTTGACTAAACGTTTTTCATGTTTCATTATAAAACTAAAATTTAATTTGATTATGTGAACTGCAAACTTGTTAATAAGCTAAACCCTGTAAACTAGTGAATTATTTAACTTAATTATAAAATGTTCTTTTATCAGACATTTGTTTTGTGAACTATGAATATTTAGGCCTACTGATTCTGCAAAGGTAAGCAGCTGATTAAATTTGTTGAAGTTACTGTTTTCAAAAGTCATTATTTATTTATATTTAAATTATTTTAATTCAACTAACGATGTCATTAAATTTTATTTAGTAATGCTTTAAACTTTTAAGGAATTAAATGCGTAAAATGTATTTTATGTTATAATAATTGTGTAAATAAAAATACATTTTTTAAATGAAGAAAGAAATTAAATTAAATTTTTAAAAAATGGTTACCATACAGTAATTAGTAATTGCAGTCGGTTTTGGATTATTATAGTAGATAATGTTTTCAAATGCAATAGTAGCTCGCCACTACTGCATTCTTTAGATATCTGTTTTCATTGTGGTCAAACAGTATGATAGCTAAGACACAATTTTGGTGGTTATTGTAAAATTCATTAGCGCCCTTAGTTTTACTCAGAAAAAAGTACCTGGAAGGTTTTTTATGCAAAATTTCCTCAGCTATTTTTTTTTTTTTTTTTACATTTTTCCTTAATTTGTTAATTAACAAGTAAGTAGTTAATCGCTCATGTCCACTAGGTCACGCTTTTATTCTACATTCTTTTTTGAACCCATTCCATCAATTTATTTGCTATAGTAAATTTTTTTTGTTAAAATTTCTATTTACTCGGCTATTAACTACCCAAAATCATTAAATGAAGTTGACTCGGAAATTGGTATAAATTAGAACTGGATTTTGGATTTAAAGTAGGGACACATCATGCTGCCAAAGGGCATGAATAAATTCTGTTGTAAGCTGACCATCTGCATTGTAATAGGCATTTCAAATGCCTATTACAATGTTTTATTACAAATGTTTTTGAAGGAAGCCTTAATACATAACTTTAGGAAGTTATACATAACTTTGTTATGTATAGAGACTGCAGAAACAGCCTTGAAAAAAGACATTATACACTGTTAAGTTTGACTGTACTATGCTGTACCCCACAACTACCAGTTACATCACAAAACTAATGACAGAAATTTGTCATTATTATTTTCTTAAAATAGACCAAATTTTTTTTATCCAGATCATTTATAAAACTGGTAGATATTTTTTTATGTTTCTACATATCGGCCTGCAATACTGTCACTGATGTAAATTTTCAGCCCCATAAATGATTTAATTAATGCATAATGACTGTATTCACTAGCATGAATTACTATATACAATTTATAAATGGATGAACATTGTTAACAGTGTATAACACTTAATACTGTTAACTCACATGTATAGTTTCCCTGTAGTTCTCAATTACAGAATTTAATTTATTCTCCAGTGATAACCTAGCAGTATTTTTCGTTCATACCAGCATACACTTTGGACTGGTACTATGCTGACTGTAATACAGGTGGACTCTTGGGAGGTGCAAATGTTTTATAGGGTTTACAAGAACATCTTTTAATATCAGTGATAAGAATTCACCAAAAGTAATATTTATAGATTAAAGCAAGCATTTGGGTGGGATGAATTCAACGATAATGTATTAGGTGAAAATGATTGTGCAATGAGATTACTCTGAAGATAAGAAGAAAGATGTTCTGATAGTAAGGATAGGAATAAGGATTTGTTATAACTCTGAAAAAGGTGGAAAAATTTACTTACCTTGATGCAGATATTGAAACAGATGATGGGATCTGTATCCAATCTCAGTTTTTGGTTATTGAGATCTGTAGCAACATACAGAAAGGAAAAAGGCTTTTCCAAAGCATAGTGTTTTGTTGTTGAGATAGATCTACCCCCAGCATTTTAAAATGTGTTATATTATTATTTACACTGCAAAGATGTCTATAAAAGAATCAAGTAGGGTCAAGTAAGGAGGATGAAGTTATTGAGGTCAGTAATGGGAAGGTAAAGGAAGAAACTGTGACATAAGGAATGTATTGAGTTAAGCTTCCTAATAGAAAAGTAGATAGTTTAAAAACTTTAGATCAACATTCATGTAGTTTTAACCTAATTTTAATATTAAAATGGGCCAGTTTTCATGAAAAAAGCTATGTTTAACTAACTCGTGCTAGGAGATGGTGTAGATGAATAAGGAGTAATTACAGTATACATTAATTCTGCTCAAAGCAGAATTTTTTTTTTTTTGGAGGATTAACCTTCTATAGGCAAAACCAATTCCAGAATGCTATTTATTATGTGTTTATATTCTTGTTTGTGTTTATTCGTTTATTGTTGCTCAACAACAAAGTTTCAGCTTTACAGAAAAAGTATATTCAAACTAATAAATATTAATTACATAATTTTTTAAACTTTAATTTTTTCATTACTGATTGTTTTAAGGTTAATGCTATCTCTAGTTTTCTTGAGATAAATTTTTATGTAACCAACTTATAAAAGACATGTGCTTTAGGTCGCCTTGGGCAATCTCATTGGAGGTTTTGATGGTGGTTTAGATATTTTAAGTTAAATTTACAGTTTCTAGATAGAAACTAGTCCAAATAGACTACCTAAAATGAGAATTGTTTTTTGTATTTGTTAATCTTTTTCTAAAAGTATTCAATTTATACCGTTTCACAAGTACTGTTTATTTTTCAGTTAATACTTGCAAATCTTTTTTCTTTTGTCATTGCTTATTTTCTTTTATGAACTCTTTCCTTAGTAATAAATGATGATTGTTTAACAATTAAAATGCCATCTAAATTTAGATTTTAAGTACAATCTTTGTAAAGTCTCAGCATAATTTAACTGTGTTGATGTTGAAAAATTCTCAATAAATTTTTTCATTAAAATTGGGTTTTGTATACACACTTTGGTAAATTGACTAAATACATAAAAAAGTAAATAAAAAAAATTAACAGTGCTGAAATTATAAAAGATACTCTAAGATGTTGACCTGAATAAAAAGAATTACTATGTATTTTACTACAAAAATGTTACAATTCAATTTTGAGTATTAATTGCCTTGCAGAACTAAACACTCTGTATCATAATCTGGTATGTTGTGCTTATTACTGAAACCAGCACATTATCTGTATCTTTCATTGAGTATATAGATACATAGTTATCCACTTATAATCTGGTTATCTACCAATAAGTTAAACATCTTTCAGAAAAACCCACACAAGTCACAAAAATTAAATATGTAACATATAAAAATAAATAAAGGTAGTATATTAAAATTCTTATTTATGGAATGTTACTCAAGTATTAGATTCTTCATGAAAATTCTCCAGTAAGGAAAAGTAGAGAGAGAAATATAGAAACATGAATACAAGTTAGTAGTATTATATTTAACTTCAATGCTTTTTTGTATTTTTAGTAGTACCAAATGAACAACTCATTAGTAGCTTGCAAAGAACTACTTCCTACATTCTTAACTTCAGTGATTTGCAGGAACCTTTCACTGAACATAGTTTGACTATTGGCACTTTACCTTAATTCATATTTCCAATTTCTAGGATATTACTTGAAGCAATCCAAAGTTTGAAGAATTGTTAGGTTGTAAGGGTTGCAGTTTACTGTCCTACTCTTTACACCACTAACGTTCTTAACACTTTTTTTTTCTGTACTTATCAGGTTTATACTTGTAAGTTTGTCATTCATAGAAATTTGACCAACATTGAGATTATTGTTGAGAAAATTATGTACTGAGTTATTGATATACTCGCATATTATTTTAGGATTAATTGATGAAAAAAAAGAAAAGGAATAAAAAAGCTTTTGAAAATAATATTCATTTAGCTTATGGTAAAAATAGAATATTGAACACTTGAATAAAGTTTATGTACCACTTCATCTTTCTAAATAATCATTTTGAAATAACAGTACTATTACCTGTATTACTATTATTAATCAAGCAATTGATTTGGTTTGAACAGTAGACAAACATCACCATAAATATTCAGATCAAGTGAACTGGGGATACAAAAACACTTGTATCCTTTATACATCAAGGCATATCAGCTGATATTTTATAAACAAGGTGGTAACTCGATAGAAAGCAGCACCTGTTAACTGTTAAACAAATCATTTATATCCCTTTGCTTCTGAATAATTTTATATTTTGAAATAGAATATACATATACTCATTCTTTGCAAAAATTTACGTACATCCATTGTTAGTTTTTTGTGACGCCTTACAAACTGTGTATAATTGATAAATAAATATTTGCTGAACGTTTTTTAACTACATTTATGTTATTTTGTGTTTAAATAAATAAAATAAGTCTCATCAAAACAGTTACAAAAGTATAAACTTACAGACAAGATAATTTTAAAATTATCAGTTTATCTTATTAATTAATTAATTAAATTTAAACATTAGAGTCTAAGACTTTACATTTTAAGACTGTTGATAAGGTAGTCATTATTACATTGTTGACATTGAAATATGAAAGATGTTTAGAAAATGCTATTTCCAAAAATAAGATGTGTTAATTCTACATGTTGCATAACTTAAAATAGGAATTGCATTTATGTAAATACAGAGTAATTAATACAATAAAAAACAGAAAATTATTTAATATCAAGTTTTCAGTAACTATAAATAACTGAGTAATTTAATTAATTTTTTCTTGAATCTATCTTCATATACTCTACATAATTTTTACAAATTGAAAGTCACTCATAGAACATATCTATCTTGAAGAATCGATAATCTTGAAGAATTGATGGAATAAAAATTCTTGTAGAAGAGAATATAATGTATTTTTTTCAAATAAAACAACAGTAAAGTGATTCAGGAGAAAAGGGAAATAATTTGGAACCTGATTCTAGATCTTGAAATAAGGAAAAAAATTTGTGTAAACACATGTACGAAAACGCTTTGTTATTGCATCACAACAAGTGAAAATTCTCACCCAGATTCAATTATCCGGTGAAGTGAGGTCTTAGTGAAATTTTTTAGGGTGATATGTAAGTGGTAAACTTGATGTTTTCTTACATTTTTTTACCTAAAAAATTTAATAAAACAGGTCCCAGAACTCCTGTAGTTTTCATGATATCCAATGTAAAACAGAAAATTCAGTGATGAAAAACAGTTTTTTTTTTTTTAGTTTTGAAGAACGATACTTTATTAAATGACTAATAAATGAGTAAATTTTATTATCAAAACTTATAGAGAATTTAATTCTGAGAAAATTAATGTAATAAAGTCTATGAAAATTTTTATTATTAAAAATAAAACTTTATAGAAAAATTTATAAATTCATAAAAATAATATCAGCTGTTTTAGTACAATACATTTAAACCTTTGGTTAAATTATGTTGGTAACACTTACTACAAGCTTCGAAATTAATTGAATACTACTCATTATTGTTATAAAATTGTGGAAATAAGTTAATAATAGACATTAGGCGATTTAGTTGTTTTTGACATAATTTTGATTGTTTAATTATTTTTCAGGATGAAGTTATGTAGTGTTTTTGTGTTTGTTGTACTCTAATCTGTACCTATATTTTTCCAATTGAAAATGAATTTAAAAAAAATGAAATTCCATTTTAATTTTTTTGTTTTGAAAAATGCTGCATCTTTTAATTCATGCAGAATATGCTGATATGATTTTTGTCTACTGCATTTGCGATGAAAGTGCTCCAGCTGCGGTGGAAGAATACTGATGATGTATTCTGATCAAGTAGTTCTAAATAATAAAATATTTTGTAGAATTTATAATAACATTCATGAACATCAATCAGTACATGATGATGAAAGGGAAACATTCTTCAGGTGGTACAGCTTAGTCCTACAAGCATGCAAAGAATTTCTACATGGATCAACATTCCACAAGGTACAGTATGGAGTACAATACATGCTCTCGGACTTCATCCTCATCATGTTCAAAATATTCAACACCTCCAGCTTGGCCTTGCCAAACAATTGTAGTTTTGTTAATGTGTTAACAATAATTACCAATTTATTTCCATTCATACTATTTTTGGATGAAGCTACTTTTACCCATAAAAGCATGAACAACACACAGAATTCATATCTGTGGTCTGAAGAAAACCTACATGCCGTAGTTGAATCAAACTTTCAGCAACAATTTTTGTAGCATTTGGTGTGGCATGATTCACAACCAATTAATAAGCTCTTTCATATTAGAACAATGTGACAAGGAGAGAAATTGTCTGAAATTCTTAAACATTGAATTTCTACAGTACTTGAAAATTTCTCATTGGCAAAACAAATTGAAATTTACTATCAACTTGATAGAGCACTAACACATTTCGTAAATGACGTACGACAATTCTTTGATGAAAAATTAACTAATAAATGGATTAGACGTTGAGGGCTGGAAAATTAGCCGCCTAGATCACTAGACCCCCTTAGATAACTTTATGGGGTTGGATGAAATGCGAGGTATACAAACAAAAAGTAGACACGTGATGAACTAATTGCTCACATTCTCAATGCTGCTGCCCTCATCAAGGAATGCAAAGATATCATTAAATTTGCGACAGAAAGTGCAAGGGAAAGAGCTAAAAAGTGTATCGATGTCAATGGTAAAATTTTCAACATTTATTTTGAATTAATACACTATAAACCACAGCAAGTATTTTTTTTAAGTAAATTAAAAATATTTTAATTTTTCAAAGGTTTAAAATTATTGTACTAAACAGAGCTGTTTTCAATTTTTACAAATTTATAACATTCTTCTGTTATGTTTTTCTTCTGTTCTGTTTTTAATAATATAAATTGTTTTTTTTTTATTTTTTATAAACTCTATTATCTCGATTTTTTCAGAATTAAATTCTTTACATGTTTGGTAATAAAATTTATGCATTTTTATTAACTATTTAACAAAGTTATTGTACTTCAAACCTAAAAAGACATTTTTTTGACAATAAATTATTTTATTTTATGTTGGTTATTGTAAAAACTGCAGGAGATACTATTCTAGGACCTGTTTTATTTGATTCTTCAGGTCAAAAAACATAAAAAAAAACATCAAGTTTGCCTCTTGCATATTGCCCTAAAAAGTCTCTGTATGAGATTTTTGGGATCTCTGTATGAGATCCCATTTCACTGGGAGAACTGAAATATGGGCGAAAATGTTCACTAGCCGTAACTTGATAACAAAGCATTTTCATACATATGTTAGTATGGACTTTTTTCCTTATTTCAAACTCTAGAATCTGTCCCAAATTGTTTCCCTTTCCTCCTAATTCAACTGTATAATAGATTTTTCTTATTTTAATTGTCAGTTCACAAATTTCTGATATTACTACTATTTCTGATACCACTATTAAATTTCATCTAAAATCTGAAATACTGAGTATTTAAATTTCATCTAAATACTCTCGTTATAACCTAAGTTATAACGAGAGATAAAGATTATCTTTTGCAAGAGATTGCTATCCATCATGTTCTTAATAACTTTGTTAATTTATGATGGATGAATTAATCAATAAATGTAAATCATTCATATTTAAATACAGTAAATTGAATCTTATTACAAATTACAACTTGATGGTTCTACACCATGTGCACCATCTTGGACAACAGCTTACTGTTAGTTAAAAGTTGTAAAGGAAGAAATGTTTCACATAGAAGGAAAAGTTGTAAATGAACTTGATTATTTCCTGGTGTTTGGTTGAAATGTATAGATTTTGCTATCTTTGATACTTATTACAAAATTAAAAATGTTTTTGAAATACTCAAAAAAATTATAAAAAACATAATTTAGATAAAAAAATTGAGATAATCTGATTTTATAATGTGTTTTTAATTTAAAAATAACTTTTAAAAATATCATTTTGATACTCAGAAAAAAGTATGTAAACTTATAGATATATTGCCAACAATTTTTTTTCATCATAAGCAAAATAAGATAGCAGCCTGCAGTACTAAGTTTTCTGGGCAAACCAGGCACCACTCTGAAGTAAAATTTTGTTAGAGTTTGCATCAAACTTTATTTCAAAATAAAAGGCAGGAAATCCAATATTAAGTATAAAGAAAATTGCACATATTGGCTTCATCAACTAGGCGAAAATACCAAAAAAAGAGAAACTTTATTGCTGTCTTTGTTATGTTTAGGAAACTGGCCTCATCAGTCAAAAATACAACTAAATCACTGAGTGAGATTTAAGAAAACAAGGTTTATGAAAACAATAACTATAATCTAGAATACATAGAGCAAACTAAAATTAAAATAAAAACTAGAGTGAGGGACTGTTTGGCTTATTATTTCAGAAGGCCAGAAATTCCAATAATCCAACAGTTGCCTAAAATACAATTTATTTTCCTAATGTTTGTGTTGCAATCTGTTCAACTAGTCAGCAATAAGCAATCCCCATGGCCCAATGAGATGATGATAAGTATGATATGTAAATGAGTGTACCTTGTACAGACTCAGGCCAACCATCCCTGAGACATGTAATTAATTGAACTGCGATCACCAAACTACTCCCGTATCCACTGTCTAATATTCAAACCTGTATAAAAGCAAGTAACTTTTACTAGAATTTGAACCACCAAACCTTCAACTTTGAAAATCAGTTGTTAAACAACTGATTTGGATGAGTTAATCACAAGACCACCCTACACGAAATGAATATTAGAAAAATTTAAAAAGTATCCATAATAAATAAGAATTATATAAATATACTGGAGATTTATTGTAGTAAAAATGTGTTATTGAATAATGATGGGGCTTTATTAATAAAACTAATATAATTACTGCTTAGAATTTTAAAATTCCTTTTAAAAGTATTTAAAATTGATTCTAACTCATGAATATTAAATGTTTATCTTGTCTTTATTTTATTAAGTGATATATCTGTGATGGGTGATAGATTTTGATATCATTCTACCTTAATAAACATGTGAAACAAAACAGATGGAAAGATAAATTGATATAAAATATAAACTAAATTATATTTTTGTTTTGAGCTATTGGACTACTCAAAAACATCATATTTTTTTAAATGTACAGGTAAATCATTCTAAATTTCTTTATAAGTGTTTTTATATTTTTATACATTTCTTAACCTCACTATTACTTTTATAACTAATGATGATTGTTTAGGGTTAATATACTTTATATATACATTATTCTTTTTACATATTCTGTTTGATTGTAGGTAGTTTATTTGTTGTTTGATAAATAATTGAAACGATTATGAGAACCAAGAGATAATGAATGTAATAAATATTGATATCCTGTACTTTGATTGAATAATATTGATTACTAAATCATTTAAACTTGATGGAAATAAGTTTATTTTCATTTAAAATTTACATCATCTGTGGCAAAACATGTAATTTGTTCATAAAAACAAATTTGTTTTTCTTAATTATATGGATATATAGAAATTAGCTTAGAACATCTCATACTGTATTTGTTGTTACATTTATGAATAATATATCATCTTATACTAATAATAAATCATTAAATATTAGTACTGCATCTTCATTGTCGCATCCGTCTTCACTGTTCATCTCATCAACAATCGGTGTTATTTTGTATAACTCATCTTTATTTTTAATTCTGCAACAATATAAAGAATAGTTAAAAATGTTTGCAGTACAATTTTTATTTGAATACGGAAAATAAAAAGCAACTTAATAAGTTTTACGTAACATTTGATATGTAGAAATCATGAAATACCTTTTGTCCACTTAATATAGATGTACAATCTATTGGTGGTATAGTGGGAATTGCCTTCCGAAGATCTGACAGTTCGCAACAATATGTATAACCATTGGTAAACTCTTCAAATTTAGGCCATCCAAAATTTGAACAAATATCTTTGCACAATTTTGAAGGTGCTCGAGTTAAAAATGGATTGTTCGAACATATAAAACCAATACACTTTTTTTCATCTGGGTCTAAAACAATTTTCCAGAAATATTTTGGTACTGGAAGTTGTTTCTCTTCAGGATGCAAGTATACTTTTACTTGCTTTTTTTTTCTGTCAGCCAAAGTAAGAATACCATGTGTTCCTGTTGTTACCAGTAAATTTGATCTTTTCTGAAAAAAAAGAAAAATAGTTTTTTTGTTCATCAATGGAAGTGGAGATTCTCTTTCTTTTATTTTTAATTATGTAGCATCTAAGAAATACTTAATTTCTTTTAAAAAATTTTACTTTCCAAGCTGTGTATGCAGTAGAAGAGTATTACTATTGATTAAAAAGTCTTCCTCCCCTAGATATTTTATTTATTTATTGTGTGTGTGCATGTGTGTGTGTTGTGTGTGTGTGTGTGTGTGTGCGCACGCGCGCGCGTGTGTGTATGTGTATTAATAATGTTTGCCTCTATTAAGCTTTTACTTCTGTTCAACATTTGTAATTGAATCATTAATATTTGATCCTGTTAAACACTTGTAATTATTTGGCAAGGGGATGGGGCAATTATAAGGGGTGGTTTAGCATGAGGAACATTCTAGTGTTGGAACATGAGGGTAATTTCAATGCTGAAGGATTGAAATTAGCAGGATACTATCATTATTGGAATATCAAAACATAATAATAATTAAAAGATAGATAACAATGCCAATGGTAACTGAAAATATGGTTTATTGGCCACTATAACATTAAATAATTACAAAAAAAACTTTTGAAAGTACATCTCCATGTAATTTTTAGAAACAAAAAATCCACCATCAATTTTACCAACTTCTGACTGCTTCAACCTGACTGACTTAAATTTTCTAATTATTTTTACTACCAAAAAGAGGCACTGTCTAGAAACAATTTGAAATATTATGAATGAAATGACTAAGGGGAAAGTGGGAAATAAATACAATCTGTAAATAGGAGTTCTATAAAATGTTTCATCATTTAATATTTTAGCTTCAAACACCAAAGAATGCGACAAAAGAATAAATCCAAACAGTTTTTGGCAGTTGAGATTATTCTATTTTATTCTGATATAGGTAGAATGTTGATTATGTATTGTGGGATATGGATGGGGGGTGGTGTAGACTGTGGTGATAGGTTGTTACAAATTACCTTTTCTGTAAAGTATTGAAAAAACTAATTTAATGAAAGAATCTTTTTTTTTAATTACATTAAAAATAAAATGATGGTGTTTTGTTGAAAACTTTTTGATTGATTTTTTAAAACAGGATGGTGTTTGCTTATTGTTTTCAACCTTAGTCAGAAGTACTTAGTAAATTAAACATTTATTTAAGAAGTTAGTTTTTGTTCTATATAGAATTAAAAAATAACTGAGGAGTTTATAGACTAAAAAATATTTTATATCTTAATACAGAGAACCTTTGTAAAGGAGAATTTCTTGAATATATTTTACTGTAGTTCTTAAATCACCGATTTAGTAGTACATAGTACATCCTACAGTTCATTTTTACTACAACTGAAATGAAATGAAAAGCAAACATACCCTTATAAAATTGGTAAATTTAGAAATCAACTGTTTGTTATCTTAACACTTTCTGGAGAATCCACAATCATCAGTCATAATTTCAAAAGAAGTATTAAAAGTAAAAAATAGAACAGAATTTCTTTTTAACCAGGTAAAGTAAAACTGATTGCCAGCCTCCATGGCAGTGTCTAGGCCTTTCATCTGGAGGTTTGAATCCCGGTCAGGCATGGCATTTTCACACGCTGCTTGTCATTCATCTCATCCTCTGAAGCAACACCTAACGGTGGTTCCAGAGGTTAAAAGAAAAAAGAAAGTAAAACTGAATATTATTGTTCAGTTGAAATGATTTTCTATCACCATAATTTACAGCATTTTCTTTTCAATTAGATTCTTATGCAAAATGGGTAAATTTGTGTAAAAACGAAGTGAGCCATCTAGATCTAGTGAATGGATTGGTAAAGTGTCATTTTAGAATTGAATGTCTTGATCAGTAATATCATCCTTTTTCAAATTTAAATAAGCATATACCTTCATTATTTCCAAATGAAAACTTATTTTTATTATTGCAGTTTTGTATTATATTTGCTCATTTTCAATTTTTCCATTCTTTATTTTGTTTTACATGACACAAAATTGAAAGAGGTAGTCACATTTCATAAATTTTTCATGTTCTTAATCTGAAAAAAATTTTCATTTGTTATGCTTCAAGTGTCTGAAGTAGTGTTGGCACTGCTAACAATCTGTGGACAGGATAACGCACTGCGACAGAATATTGTAAATAGGACAGTCAGTCACTAGCTTAGCAATTGATCTCCACTCGGCACATTGGAAGAGCTTTCTAAACTTAAACAAGTAATATAGTACATTATTATATGTTAGTGTAATATATTGTTTAGATCATTGATTCTCAACCTTTTTAGCTCCATGACACCGCCAAAGAAGTAAAAAAAATATATAATGAATATTTCGCGATCCCACCAACCCCAATCCAATGAAATCTAATTAAAACCATTTTGCTGCATTGATAACGACTGGTATGAACATGCATGTATAAATGTACAAACATGAGCAATTTACATGTTCCAACTTGATGTATACATGCTCCTTGTAATTTGGTCTGCTTGCATAATGATGCCATGAAAGCATCATATTCAAACATGCATATGGATAAAAGAGATAAGTATAAAAGAGTTGTATAAAAGTTTAAAAGAGATGTAAGGGATTACAGAATGCCAGTTTAGTTTCAAATGTGAAGTAAAAGTGTAGTTTCACTGAAAATAATAATTGAGGTTTTGATTTTTTAGTGTCAGTCAAGCAGTGTAACTTTTTTTTTTTCAATTAGGTTCTTATGCAAAATGGGTATATTTGTGTAAAAATGAAGTGAACCATCTAGATCTAGTGAATGGATTGGTAAAAAGACAAACTTGTACAATGACAGTTGTTTAAATTATGGTTTTACCTCAATGAATGGAAAGCCACAATGCGTTTGCTTACAAGTCCTCTCTGATCAAAATTAATTTGACACTTCAAAACTAAACTAAATCATAAAAGCAAACTCTTGGAATTTTTGAAGAGAGAATTACATACTTTGAGAAATCAACAAGCTTCTATTTGCAAATAAAGTCATACTGATAAAAGTACACTTGAAGCATCTTATCTCATAGCATTAAGAGTAGCTTAGGTGTTCAAACTTCATACAGAAAATCTCATATTGCCTGCTACAATTGATATGGTCAATGTTTTAATAGGTATGGAAGAAGTAAAAAGACTGAAAAATATTCTGCTTTCTAATGACATAGTATCATGGCAAATTGATGACATGCCGCCCAATATTTGTGATCAGATAATTCAGCGAGTAAAAATGAATTTGTTATTATTCAGTTTGTTGAATCAACAGATGTGATAAACACTTCTCAGTTGAAAGCAACAGCAATAGATCAATAAAAATATCTGTTGTTTTGCAAACCTGGTGATGCAACAGAGCAATGTCTTTGATGTTTTTTATAAGGCTACTAAGAGCTGTAACATAGATTGGACAAAATGTATTGCAGTATGTAGTGATTGTGCAAAGCGATAACAGGAAAGAACAGTGATTTCTGAAAAAATAAAAAGATTGTCTGATACCAAGGGTGGAATGGACACACTGCTTCATTCACCGATGTGATTTTACCACAAAAAATATGCCGGAAAATCTGAATTAATAATCTGATGAATTAATAATATTTTTCCAGGATAAACAAAGTTATTCTAAAGGTTTTACAAAATAATGAGTATATGTTGCTGTTGGCTTACTTAGCTGATGTATTTTCACATTAAATGACTTGAATGTTAATTTACAAGGACATGATAAAAACATTTTAATGACAAAGTTCATACTTTCATTAAAAAGCTAGATATCGGATTATTCACTTCCAAAGAAAAATTTTGATATATTTCCACTCACTTCCGATTATATTGAAAAAAATTTAGATGAAGAAGACCAGCTATTCATCCCAGCTTGGGTAGCATAAAGATTCATTTGCATGAGCAAATAATTAAGTTGGTGGAATATTAGCCAGAAAATAAAAATGATTTCTCAAGGAGATGGGTATTGAATCCATTTAGAGGGAAAGTTGCAGCTGCTAAGAAACCAGTTGAGATTCACAACCAGCTCATCAAAATGTTTTCCAATAAAACATTACAAATACAATTCACATCTGAAGATTTAAGTATGTTTTGGCCTGTTCATCAAAGTGAACAAGCCAAATCAAAACAAGCTTCTGTGTCACAGAAGCACTGAAAATATTAATCCCTTTCCCCATGTCTTACCTCTGTGAAAAGGGTTTTTCACCTTTGGTTGCACTAAAAACTAAATGCAGGAATCGTCTTTTATTACTTGAAACGATTTTTTTTTTGTGTTTCTAACATAGATCCACATATGGAGAAACTTTTTAATGAAAAACAAATGCATCTCATTAATTTATTTTCTATACATGTGATGTGTACTTATAAATAATCTAAGTAAAATTTTTATAAATAAATGATTTTTTTTCATAAAATGATTTCATTATTGTTTACATGTAAAGTTGTAGACTAAATTCGCGACCTACCCTTTCATATCACAATGACCCATAGATTGAGAAATGCTGGTTTAGATTATACAAAGTGTTTACAATAACCAGAATCAATAATTCAGGGGGTGACCCCCACATCAAGATAAAGAAAAAACTTTATAAAAACATATGTACAGAAACATTTAGTTTACCGGCTATTCGCCATTTTGTATTTTTAACATAAATATGTATTTCTCACAAATAAAAATAGTATCAAGCTGAAATTTCATATACTGCTAGCTACCTAGAAGTTTAATTGTGTAAAAATAATGAATCTGATCTCTTAAACCATTTCAAAATGGTGGCTGTATAAACTTTTTAATACTTAATCTCTTTGCAACTGCAAGTTTATTTAAATGTTATGTTTTACAATAAAAAAAGTTAAGCATTTTATGACAAAGAAAGTAATATCTTATTTATCCAAATCCGTTAATAAAAAATAGTTTTTTTATGACAAAAGTTTTTGAAGTGTCATTCTAGATCTTCTATGATAATCTATTGTTGTTAAATAAATTTGAATTGCAGTTTGTTTAGTAACCAGTGTCTTCATTTTATGAAAAATGTGTAATGCAGATTATTTTTGAATATTATTATTATTATATTTTATTTTATTGCAATATTTTCAATATTATTAAATTTTTATAATTTATTAGATGATAATAATTAATGTTAAACAGAATTATTCGGGTTGAGATTGTGTCGAGTAATTAAATTTTATTCAGGAGGAAATGAAAACTGTTTTTTAATGTAGGGTGACTCATTTAAAAAATTTTGCCATTTAAAAATTATTATTTATGAACGGATTTGAATAAATAGATGTTATTTTCTTTGTCATAAAACACTTAACATTTTTTTGTAAAACATTTAAATAAACCTGCGGTTACAAAGATATTAACAATTAAAAAGTTTACATTGTCACCATTTTGAAATGGTTTGAGAGATCAGATTCATTATTTTTACACAAGTAAACTTCTCATCAGTAAAGAGAATATCATGCAAAATCTTCCAAACTGTTGCCTTTTTAAATATGTCTCAAAACAATTTTCAAGTTACATCTTAACTCTTAGAAACGTATCTCTAAATTAAACCTAAAACAGATTTAGTTTTTCGATTCCAGTTTTTTTGGGCTTTGTAAATTTTTTTCAGAAACTACAAGAACTACATTTCTAGGAACTAGTTATTCAATTTTTCAGGTTAAAGAACATAAAATCTCCAAATCTGGGTCTCAGAACATTTTTATTTTATCCTTACAGCAGAAATCAGGACGAAATGCTTCACAAGCCACAAACAATAAAGGGTTTTTTTAGAAATGTTTATAGAAACATTTTCCTTATACTATTGCTTTAAATCAGCTCTGAAGTATTGTGTTATTTTGAATTAGTCTAAATATAATTAGTCATAATAATATTATTTAACAAATTTACTATTTACTTAATCTAATTATTTAGTAGATAATAACTGTAATTATCCTTACTACCTGTACAATTAGATATACTGAAAACCGCATGATTTTTATTATTTGAATAATAAATAGTCAAATATTTATGCCAATGTAAGGGATGAGTTGAAAGTTGTTTTCATGAATTTTTGGTGTACCTTTTACTGAAGATATTATTAATAATGTAATCCTTTAGTCAGTTTGATATTTAGATGTTAGATTTTTCAATTCAATATTAATAAACACCATAGAAAATTGCATCCCATTGGTTGAATATAAGTAACATATTTTACCAAAATTAATTAATTATAATTACTTACTGTGTTTCTCTTAAAACAACTTCTGAACGTGCATTTTGAAGAAGCATTGATCTCTATGAAAGTGCCCAACAGAAAAGTTATCTTATAAATATTCTGGAAGTCTCCAGTTATCCCAACCAGCTTTCTGGATTCGGGGCCTGTAGGCAGCGATGTCCCTTGCTTGTGCCATATGAGTGAGGTGTAGTTTTGTTCACACTCAGGCCGACCGTACCTGAGTCATGTGGTTAATTGAAACTGAACCACCAAAGAACACCAATATCCACGACCTAGTATTTAAATTCCAATAAAAGTAACTGCCTTTATTAGGATTGAAAATCTGAACTTCAAAATCATCTGATTTACGATGACAAGTTTTACCATTAAACCAACCCAGCAGGTTTAAAATAAAAATCATAAATAAATAATTGCAGAAATAAAAATAATAAAGGAGTAAGTAGTAATAATCAGTTCTTAAGATTATATGTTCTGCTACTAGATGCAATTTACTAAATTTGAATATTTTTCATGAACTATATTACCTTTTCATCGAAGTATTAATTTCTTGTAAATTTTTGCAATATGTTGTTATTTTAAAAAAAATATATACATACATATTAAGTTATCAACACAGTAATAAAATTTTAAATTGGAGAATAAATCAAATATAACATACATTTTAAAGAATTAAAAAATAAATTTGTTGGTTCTTCTTTTCACTTTTAATGTAGGTAATTAAGTAACAATTTTGGATTATGTATTATTTCATTCAGATCAAATTAATATTTAAGGCCTTCTAATAATGATAATTGATTTTTTAGATGCAGTATGTAGTTAGTTTTATATTTTTCATTTGTTTTACATAATTAATTTTCATCTGGTTTTAATTAATCATGTTTCCTTAAATAAGCACCCGTTTGAAATGGTAATAAAGACTAACAGGAACTCATAATTTTTAATAAAGTACATAATTGATTTTTAAGAGGACATGTACAGTAGCATGCAAATTTATCCATACACAAGTGTTATTTAATAAAAAGTAATTTTATTTAGAAAAAAAATCATACCTGTATAATTTATGAATATCTAGTAATTAATATGTCCTCCTTTAATCGTAATCACTTCACGTACATGATTTGGCATCGATTCAACAAATGTACTACATTTTTTTTTTTATTTCTTCATCATGAAATCAAATTGATATTACTGCTATATTGAGGTCAGTATTTGTGGTACAATTCAATTTTGAGAGTCTATTTTGATTATTGGCTAAAAATTTGAAATTGAGTTTAAGTCTGGGGATTTGCTTGTCACAGTCGCACTTTAATCTTTCAGTCTTTGAAAACATTTTTCATTTTTTGGCAGTAAATCTCATTGGAACACTCTGTTGTCTTGTAAGAATTTGTGTTGAAGTTGTGCTACAATCCTTTCCTTCAGAATGTTGATATAACCATCACTTTTCAATATATCATCTACTGGAAGTAATGAACAAGAGCCTTCAAATGTGAAACAACCCCAAAACATTTTTTTCTGGGGATGTTTAACTGATTTTTGGATACAAGCCAGTGATGTAATTTTATCTGATGCTTTTCTAAAGTGTGGAATCTTTTCCTCTGCACATAAAAATTTGACTCATCAGAAAACAAAACATTTTTCCAGTCTTCTTTCATCCAGTTAGCATGTGCTTTTGTCCTCAGGAGCCTTTTTTGCTCATTTCATTTTTTTGAACATTTCTGGTGTTAAAGCTGCTTTTACCTGGTCTGTGAGTCCATCCAGCTGCAAGAAGTCATCATCTAACAGTTGTCACATGTCAATCTATTCCTCTGGCTGTTATTCTCAATTTAAGTCCACAGAAAATTTTGGATCAAGTATATTTTTTCTCATTAACATCCAATCCTGTGTTGGAGTAGTTTTATTTTACCACCAAATTTGTCTTTCCTTTGAGGTAAAAAGAAACCAGTTCCTTTAAATTGTTTAAAATAACATTCACTTCCTCTAGTCCAACACCACACAAGTTATTTGTCGTTGTGTCATACTGGTATGCTCAGAAAGAGAAACAATTTTTGAGTGCTTTCTTGGAGTTATGTTCGTTATTACATATGCAAGACACATAGAACAAAAAATACAAAAATATGATTTTGTAATAAAAAATGAAATAAACTTTCACAAAACATTGTTTATAACATGAAAATGCTAAATAACCAAAAAACAATAACCTCACATTTTTCAGACAACTCAGAGTTAGTATGGTCAAGCAGTGCAGCTGTAACATAGAAATGAATAAAAACTTTCCTGTGTTCAGATTAATTTGCACGCTACTGTAGTTGATGTTATGTGTAAGTATGAGGTCATGAATTTACACTTAACATCTTCAATCTGCTTATGCTCACTGCTTAAACAAAAATAGGCTGTTACATGTAGGTAAAATCTGGCCTTCTAATACCTTGGAAAGTTTAAAAACATTATTAGGAGGATCATGTACCCACATGATACTACAACATATGTTGTTTTGTTGTTACACCAAACATCCTTAGTTGTTAATTGTCACCTGAGTATATTGCATTAGTTCATCATTGCAAACTTATATAATGTACACACACTTTCTGGGTTCACAGAAACGCTTGCTGCTTTTGAAAGAATTGCTATGTTATTTACAACAAATGAATGTTTGAAACAGTCTGTTCATTTAATTAACTAAAGTTTAATTTTTCATTTATGATTCATCCTAGTTATTATTAATTGATTATAATTGTTACAAACTATTTTTTTATAAATGTTTGCATCACTAATAAAAATTTTGAAACCCCATCTCTTTATGCTGCAGAATGAAAAATTAAATTCTTATAATTAAAGTATGAACTAAAGATTTACTAACTTTTTTCTCATGGAGTTCAGTCTGTCAAAGATTAATCAGACTTTTTAAAAGTATATCTATTTAGTCATAAATATAAACAAAAAATAATTAGACCATTAAAAGCTCACTGATATAGCAAATTGTCGAATGCATCTTTCAACACGTTGCCAGTTGCCAGAGTTAATAGACAACCACTGTGGTGCTGAATTTGGATAGTAATATGTCATATACTGCCAAGTTCCAAATAAAAAATCTGCATCAGGTGCAAGATGACCTCTAGATAGAAAGTTATCTTGTAAATATTTGTTTGTTAATCGTTTTCCAAACATCTTGGTGAAAATAATTCTTTGATGTCCCTGAAATATATCATATAAAATAAAAGTTATACAAAAAGAAAACCAAATTGAAATTTTATTCAAAACTTTGATACACTTTTTATCACTGCTTACTTTACACTGCTTTATATTGTTCCCTGCTATTCTTGAGTCCTTCACCTGACTTAGGTGAGGAAGGGAATAAAATATATTGACACTTTCATAACGATTTGGTACATCTCACTTCCTGAAAACATTAGTCATCAGCAGAACAATTATTTATTTTTTTACCATGTAATTTTTATATTGATTTTGTGCATTAATAGTCCATACATTATTAATTTTATATGAATATTGTTTTCAAAGGTTGAGTTAGTGTGTTAATATATGCTTTGTTCAGGACATTATTTATTATTTTTTTAAACTTAAACTAATTTTGACTCTTATTTTAATTTAATATATCTTCTCGAAAAAGTAACACATTATGATGAGTGTGAAATTTTTGCATCAGTATTTAAAGAGGTGTGATGAAGAATCAAGAAAAGAAGCATATTTAAATATATAATATAATATTTTTTCAGCCTCCACAAAGTACAGAATTAGAGAACATTCTTAACTTTACTTTTTATTATGTTCAAAACGTTTTTGGGCCTAAAAATTGGGCCCCTAAAATCGAACTGTAAAAATTATCATTAGAAAAAATTTTAAACATTTTAAAAATTCAGAACAAATAGTTGTTCAGTCAAGAGAATGAAAAAGTCACTTTTTCATTCTCTTGACTGAACAAGACTTTCAAGAGAATGAAAAAAATCATTTTTATGAAATAAAAGTAAAAAGATAAAATTTAATGTGTAAATGTAAACAGATGAAGAACTATTAAAAAAATATCACTGAAGAGGGTGGGCTTAGGCCTGAAAATGTTTTGAACATAAAAAAGTAAAGGTAAGAGTGTCTTCTAACTCAGTACTTTGCAGAGGCTGAAAAAATATTATCTTATATATAGTTATTTAAGGTACAGAGGAAAAATAAAAATGGATATAAAAAATTTAATCTAAATAAAATTAATAATATATATATTTCATTAAGATATTGACCACTGTGTTAATAAAATTTAATATTATATGAAATATATATATATATATACACATCAACTTTTTCTTTGCATTAGTTATGCTAACCTGATCATTTGAATCAATTTTATTAATAAAATATTTATTTATAGATTTCTTTATTCTTTTTTAAGTACAATTTTAAACAGTTTCAAAGATCTACAAACATAAAATTTAATTGATCATTTAATATAACAATTTTCCTTGAAACATGTCCATCCAAAATCACTTGTATATTTTCATTTAGTCTAATGTTATCAACACATATTTAAGTGATGATTTTTTTCTAGGAAATTCAATAAAATATTTCTTTCTAATTTCTTTTCTTTTAGATAACATTAACATTTCTTTTCTTTTTTCTAATAACAGTTCACTTCTATTAGCTCTACGTAGATGTAGACTATCTGCAGTATCTTATCCTTGACTTCCTTATAAATGGTTAATAATTGATTCTTCAAACTATTTATTTTCTAAACCAAATCCATCTTCCTGTTGCCAGAGCTGAGCATATGACGTTTTTTTAAATCTTAAGATAATGTTCAATTATATTTTATTTTCAAAATATTACAATATATAAAAATTTATTTTATTCAAAGTAGAACATGTGATATCTGAGAATTTTCTATTGGGTAATGTAATTCATATTTTTTTAAAAACTTAACCCACCATGGAACTGTTGAAAGCCTATTACTAAAGTCTGTATCAAAATCTCACAGTTTTCAACTCTTCTTACAGCTTCTATTCTTTTATTCATTGTTAAAATTATATATTTCCTTTTACATGGCATATTTCCAAATTTAAGTTAATTTTAGTTGAAAAGCTAGACTGTTTCAAGATTTGCTAAAGGAAAAAATACTAAAAAGATAATAAACACCAGTCTAAATTGTAGACTGGTGTCTAACAGCAGTACTACATCATGTTCAGTACCAAGTCAACAATTTAATTTAAACTCATTTAAATTTTATGACAATTAATTCTACTAATATTGATTTTTAAAATTATGTGAGAGCTTCCTCTTTGTAAGTTACTAAGTAGTGACTGGCTTGGTCTTTAAAATAGGCAAACTCATTTTCTTTGCAATTGTTTCAGATTAGTTTAAGTTTAACATATTCAGTACTGAGCCCTTGCAGGGGCATGGTCTATGAATACATGCAATCTGCTGACCACATACATATGTGTACAACGGCTTTTCTATCTGTACTGGTGGGGGTCAGCATATAATTGTTGACTCGGTATTGTATTTTAGCACATCAGAAACGTTTATATTTTGTTATTTTGTAGTATGTCCGAAGTTACATTGAACCAATTTTTTTTGGTTGAATTTTAAATCTGTGTAAACTTTCATCACTTTTAAAACAGAAAGATTTATAATAAATAGATTTATTTTATGAATTATTTGTATTTCAATTAGTATTGATTAGACAATTATGTTTTATTTTACAATTACACAGGTCAATAAAAATAAAATAATAATTTGGAACTGAGATAAAATTAGGTGAATTAGAATGTATTTTTTATGCTGAATCTTAAAATGAAATTAGTTTCTTTCATCGCCCTCAGATTTTTGTTATAACTCTTTAAAATATTGAGAAACTTCCTAAATAATAGAATAGAAAAATAATAATAATTACAATTAAAATTCCTATCTTTATTTTGCAGATATTTATGTTTATCTTAATTTCTTTTTTCTTATTTTCCTTTTGTGTTCAGTAAAAAAGTCTTCTGTTTTTATCATCCAACAGTAGTCACTCATCGTAGATTCATCCCATCTGCCTTGATAATGTTGCAGTATATTTTGGTGAAACTTCTCTCCTTGTTCGTCGTTAATGTCACCCAAGTTTAAAGAGAAAAAGTCCAAATAAGAATGTAAAGAATGAATTTTCAATGACATTCTGCAGTCTAAATTTTTATAGTTCACTAAGAGTTCATTTATAAGCTGATCATGGTTTTCATCTTTTTTGTTTCCAAGAAAACCAGTAACGACATCTTTGAATGACTTCCATGTTGCTAGTTCTTTAGGATTCAGATTGCTGTCAAATATATTTTCACAAATTTATTTTCTTATTTGTGGCCCAATGAATAATCCCACTCTCAATTTGTGTTCAATTTATTATAAAAAACCTCAGCTAAGTATTTAAAGCCATCTCCATCTTTATCTAATGCCTTTACAAAATACTGCATCAAGTCTAGTTTTATGTGTACAGGTAGTAAAATAATAAATACAATCTGCTTCAACAAGGGGAATATTGACAAAATTTGCCTTTCCTGAGGTAAACTGATTTCTTTTTGGCCAGTCTTTAACTGCATAGTGTTTATCTGTAGCCCGATTATCCCACAAACACAAGAAACACATATATTTTGTAAAGCCATTCTAGAGATTGAGAAGAAGCCCTGTCACTTTCAGCAATGATTTGCCATGAATATTCATCATACTTTTTTTTCCTTTTTAACCTTTTTAAGTCATGAATTAGGTCACTCATTTCTGCTTGTGTGATGAGGTGAGGTTCAGTATTTGGTTCATCGGAACGTAATTAATATCAATTGAAGTTGAGGATTCATCGGTTGAGTCTACTGGGGAATCAGAAATTCTTTCCAAGAAGTTGGAGCAATCGGAATCTGTAAATCAACACCTTGAAGTACAGGTCTCATAGCTGAATAAACAATTGGGTATGCAATACTGTTTTTATTGTTTGAATTGAAACCAGTAACATTTGTTAAGCAAAAATAGCAGTCATCATAACAGTTAGTAGGCTCTTGCTAAATCATAGGTATGCTAAAAGGCAAATGCTCTTTTTTTCCTTTTAACTACCTGTTAGTTTAATGTAGCACTACATGTGGAGCCCAGGACTTATCTTGGTCTCCCAAGAGACAATCAAAATAATGTTTGTAAGCAGTTTTCAGCAGACTCAATACTGGTTTTTGGTGTGAAATCTCTGCAAATGTAACAAAAAATATTTGGAGAATTTTTAAAAGCCTAATTTTTATTCATTGTAAAATTCAAAATGTTTTTAATGAATGAAAGAAATTTGAAATATTACAGAAATACTTACTTAATTATAAAAATAATTAAGTTTTAATTTATAAATTCTTAATTACTTAAAAACTTTATAAAATTGTTTCACCATGGAGTGCAATAAAACACAGCACAGAAAACACACACACACATATAACTTAACAAATCTTGATGTAAAATAATGCCAAAAGTTGTGCTGTCATAAAAATCTTTCACTAAATTTCTGACATCACTTGTGAAACAATCTTTATAATATGTGAATGATAAAACCACTACCACAACTAGAGAACACAGTAAGTTATACCAAGAGCTGAACTCATACTGAAGAAAATTTCATCACATTGAATTACTCATTATTTGACTCACTGACATGTCTATACATGTTAGGCTTGACATCATTCGACTGTAATGTTTTTGAAATGGCATAATTTGACTGATATGTATCAAATATAGCTCTACATCATGAATCACAAAGAAAATCTGGTGTAAATAAGCAAACATACAGACATATACCAACTTATTTGTATTGTTTGTTCCACGAATGATGGAACAAATAAATTTAAGGGGTTTTAACTTAAGAACATTACATGATGAATTGTTTTGGAATATATATTCAGATTTAGCATATAAAATACTATATAGAACACCTACTCCCTTTTCAGTTCCAAATTTTATGGTAGCCAATGTTATACACATATATTGATACTATTATTTCCATTTTAAATTGATAATTTTTGGCAATTATTTATATTCTTTGTAATAAAATGCACATTAAGACAAATATCTTTAATTTTATTATTATTCTTTTAAATAAAAAGTTAAAATATACAATTATTTATGTCATCACGTATTTAAAACATAAATAATACAGTTACTTTACTTGTTTGTCCTATTTGTTCTAAAACGTTCACAGGAATTTATGTAAAACTAATTTTGCGGTCATAAACAAGTCAGATGATAGATGAAATCAGATCAAAATAAACTGTAAATTAATCTAACTGATAGAAAAATAGATTAAAAAATTCTAAATAAATTGTTTGTTACGGAATAAATGGAGTTTTTATTTCAGGTAAATTTAACACAGACATTTTTTAAGTAAAATCTACAAACATGGGTATTCCTTTTTTTATAAAACGAAGAAATTAATTATTTTTATGTAATTTAAATACTAGAAAATTTGTTAACATAAATCACCAGCATGTACAAGTATGACGTTCATGCATACGCTCAACCGCACGCAAGTGAGTATTCAACACTGACGATATAAATCCAGTATTTTTTTGTCTCCCGAGTTCACACGTACTAGTGGGGGGTGGTCATGTTTTTCGGGTTTTTCAAACGTTTTTCTATTCCAAGACATATATATTAATGTTGATAACCATTACATTTAAGTCGGTTAAAAATAACAAAAAAAATTCATCAAGGAGGGTTAATACACTGATGAAAAATTAATTAATTTCTAATGTGTTAATGCGCAACACATTAACACAAGGTTTTGGTCATCTGTGGCCAACCCTTTTCTATAAGGTGCCACTCTTGAACGTTTTATATTAGGAGTGCCACTTTCATGACCAAGTTCTTTCCACCTTTATCTTTAAGCTTATGACTTCACTTACGTCTTACATGATAATTTTTTTTTTATTTTTAAATTTTACTCTAAGTATCACATCAGACAGCAAC
Source organism: Lycorma delicatula (assembly GCF_047948215.1). NCBI lineage: Eukaryota > Metazoa > Arthropoda > Insecta > Hemiptera > Fulgoridae > Lycorma > Lycorma delicatula. Next base: position 220,783,187 of record NC_134455.1, on the reverse strand, counting down.
AAAAATGAAAAAAATTTAACGAAAAACTTTTCTGTTCAAAATAACTTTTACTCAGATGGTTACGGATACACAATTAATATATTTCATATTAGATATTTTTTAATTTAATTAGGTACTGTACAAATTTATGATACTAGTGTAATATTAATAAAAATATGTATGTATAATGAATTATTGACAGTTGAATATTAATATTGCTACTGTATTACGAAATATAATTATAAATTGCAAAAATTAATTCAAACATGCACATTTATTGCAAACGTAAATTACAGTAAAACTAATAATGAAAATTATTTAGAAATAACTTTCTACAAAAAATTAACATTTTTACAAAATTGTTTTTTAAGGAGCAGACTATTTCAAGAGAAAGGAAACTATCTCTAATGAGGTTTTTGAATTTACAAGGTCTTTACAACTTCATCTATATCTGGGATGATTTTTGAAGAAGCCAACAATAAAAAGTTTTTTTAAATGAGAATCGGTTAGCTTTGATCGGAATTTATTTTTTGTCATATTCATAACTGTGCATAACTGTTCACAAACATGTGTGGAGCCAAACCTACACCATTTCAGAGCAAACTCGCACAAATTTGAGAAATCAGTAATTGAGAGAAATTTCCAAAACTCAATAAAATTTTCACTACCTGGGACTGAAAGTACTTCCTTAAATTTATTTTTTAGAACATTATGGTCTTGATGATGATCAATTATTTTTTTTTTTTTGATTTTAGAAGGATAGTGGCGCAAGTCTTCAATAGCAATAGAAAAGGATTTCGTAAAAAGTTCAACATTATTATTGTTCTTTTGGAAATCATTAATCTTGTTGCAAATGACTTTTAATTTAGGAATTAAATTTTCATATCTATCATAATTAGGAAGGTTGTCAAATTTGATCGCTAACTCCTCTATCATTCGTTTGAAACGTATCAGTTTTTTTCTATAAAAATCGTTTAAAAAAGAGAGAAAGTTTAACTATAAAACAAGATGCAGAACTAAATAACATCCAAACAAGCAATTTTTACCTTGCAGTTTTACATTTAAATTGTTAAAATGTTCCAAAATATTTGTAAGAAACGTCAGATGCCACAAGCAATCTTCATTTTTTAGAAGCAAGTTCCCCTTTTTCTTCCAAAAAATGTAAGACGCTTTCATGAAGGTTCCAAAATCTGTCAGGTGGCTTGTCTGTTGAGAAACAGCGTACATTACAATACAGGATTAATTCACTGTCTTCTTCCATTTCTTCGGAAAACAAGCAACGAAATTCTGGGTGATTAAGCGCGCGTGATCGAATTCTGTTTATATACCAAACTACCATCAAGAATGTTTGATAAATTCATATCTTTATCGCAAAGTGCCTCCCTAATAGTCTAGTCAATGGAGGAAAAAAGGTCGATTTTTGAAGAGAATTAGTAGAGTTTAAGAAAGTACATGGGTTGTAGATTAAGGTAAGTATAAGTTCTTTATATGCGACTGGACAACATTTTCGCTAACTGGACAAAATGGCGGCTGTTCAAAGGCGGTGAAAATCGATTTTTCAATCTTTTAGGCCAAGGTAAACTTCCTAGGTGAAAAGGTTCCGAATAAAAGTCGTAGGCATTTGCAGTACCTATAATTTAAGCTCTTAAACGTTGAATTTCGTTAATTAGTTACTGCAAAAAGCCGAAAGAACGTTAAAAATGGCCGTTTTTTGCAAAACCAATATTTATTGCAAAAATAACTTCTTTACTGTTTTTATTGTTTTAAAAGTGTTTTGCTGATATATTGTAATTTGTTTATAAATAGCCTCTTCAGGCAACTGTAATTATTTTGGCTTTTAAGAAAGTTTTCGTGTCCATTTCAACTGAAATCTATTCTTCAAGATTTGTACTTTCAAATGGTGAAAAGTTTTAGACCAAAAAATAATGGTCTCGATCCATCCAAAATTTGCGGAGATAGAACGATTTTTTCGCACTCCGCCAATTTAAAGTTACGAATTCGGCTTTATTGTCGAGCGACTGCACTTCCCCGTCTACGATTAGCGTGCAAGCACGTTCTATTTGTCGCTCGTTTTTTTCAAAGAAGTTTAAACAAGTTTTACATTAATTTACATTAATAAAAAAAGATTTACAGACTAGTTTTGATAATTTCTTTCCCGTCAGAGTTAAGTTTTTTCGCGCTAAAAGTAAAGAAATTTCGTAAGAAGCTTTGACCATTGACTTTAGTTATTTTTTTTTTAAAAGCATTTGTTGGCTTATTAAGGATTTTTTTTCTTTTTTTTTTTTGTTAACGAATTCCGAACTCAAAAATGAACCGAGAGAATACGTTTTATTGAAATGTCGCTCCAAGTTAAATTTTTTGGGCACTGCTACAATAACACCACATAAAAAAAATGGTTTCGACGTATTTTGATTAGTAAGCAAAAAAGGTTCCTCACACAAATTATTGAATTTGCAAATTCAAATTTGAAATTTACCTTCTTCACATTTTCGTTTTCAAGTAGATGCTTACTTAAAGACATATTATGAGAAAATATTAAACAGCACGCACGAAAATAAAAGTAAAATTCACGTAAAACTGATCCGAGATCGACTTCATCCGATTACTGTGCAGGTTACTCAAGAAAATTGCGAGTTCTCAAAGCTATCGGCCATCCATAACACTGGCGCCGTCTTCCAGACATGCCTTTTTTTACTTTTCCTCTACTCCTCCAGGTCGGTCCGGACTGATGGGTATAACTCCACCTGGAGGAGTGTCTAGTTACTCTAACGAGCCTTCCCACCTACCGGCTGTACGTCCGACATGGTAGGTCGGCTCGCCGGTCAGCTCTTTTCAGGAGTCTTTATTGTCCCCTTTCTTGACGCCGTGTCCGGGCATTTCTGCCCAAACACAGCGCCGAGTCTGTCTTCTTTTACTGTGTCTACCATCCCCTGGAGTCCCCAGAGGATCATTGACACTGGCACACCTGGCCATCCCAGCCCTCCACCTCTGGGGTTGTCCTCCCGTTCCAATGCTAATAGCTCCGGCGCCGCTCCTCTTGATCTTTACTCCTGATCACATCCGTGGCATATGTGTTGACTCTCAATATTCCTGGCTTTGTAACATGTAGTTCACAAGGGTATCTGATGTGCACTGTGCGGCACCCGCCCTATTCCGTTGTATGTCCCACTTTCGGCATTTGAAGACTGTATGTTCAACAGAATCCTCGTCTTCGCAAAACATACATGACGGTGACGCAAATCTGCCTATTTTGTGCAGGTAATCTTGAAAATTACCAGGCCCCGTTAATATTTGCACTATGTAGAAGTTTACTTCACCAAACTTTCTACCGTTCCACGCGTCTAAGTCATGTATACTTCGCTTGGTCCATTGTGCCACCCCTCTTGCACGCCACCTGTTCTTCCATTCGGTCACCATACGTTCTCTAGCGTCTCTCTTGCTCTAGCCATGAGCTATATCCTGCCTTTCTCTCACTTGGAGGTCGACTGACGGAACTGAAGCGAGGACACAGAGGGCCTCGTACGATACCGTGCGGTAGGCGGAAACTACTCCTAATAGGGATCTCTTGTGTACGCTGTTAACTCTAGTCAAATTCCTTTTTATACGTAAGGATGTCCTCCACACCGGTGCTGCATATAAGATTGACAATGTTATTGTTGAGAATACCAACTTCCTCTTCGACACCCTTGCTACATTAGTTAGGCTTTCAGTGCTTTAACCATGCCTTATTGCAACAGTTAATGATATGGTTAGTAAATTTACCGTTCTTATCCAGTAACACTCCTAGATATCTTAGGGAGCTTGTCTCATGAATTGGTTACCAACTACTAAATTTATCGGTCGAATTTGTCATTTGCCTATCATTAGAATGTACCTGCACTTCGTGGGTGCCAGAATCAACCCTTTTGTCCTCATCCAGTTATTGATCATTGCTAACGATTGATTACCTCTATCTTGTCTTTCTATCTTTCTCTCACCAAGATCGCTATATCATCCGCATAGGCAATGGCCTCTACCTCTTCTGGCAGTCAAATTCCCAGAACCCGTCGTAGGCTAGAATCCATAATAGCCCTGTGGTACTCCTTCGAATATGCGAAATCTAACCTGTTCTTCTTGCGCATCCACAGCGCAACATCTGTCGGATAAGTATTTTTTGATTTGCCTACGCAGGTACGGACTTATTCCTTTCTCAGCCAGAGCAGTCATTATAACCCTCCATGGTATTGACCCGAACGCGTTCCTTACGTCGAAAGAGATAAGGAGGGGAATTTCCCTGGTCGGCCAGGTCCCTGATCTAACTTCTCTTGCACAGTCCGTAACTCTGGCAATAGCCTGGACCGATGATCTAGCCTTCCAAAAACGAAACTCATTATGTCTTATCCCCGTACCACTTTTCACCTCGCCAACTAGTCGAATCACCAGCATCTTTTTCACTAACTTCCCCATTGTTTATATCAAGTTCAATGGGCGGAATTCTATATTGTCAGTCTCTCGACTGGACTTTGGCAAAAACGCCACCCTCGTCTCTTTCCAGCACCCTGGGAATTCTTTGTTTTTAATACCATAACTGGTCACGTCGACCTTCTCCCAAGGTGCTTTTTTAACAAGTCCTTTCAATAGAGTTACTGGGATGCCATCAGGTCCCAGACTTCTCTTATCGCTTAATTGTGCCACTGTCTCTGTTACTTCCTCTAGGGTGAGTCTTCTGACCTCGCATTCAATCGCTTCGTCCATCACTTCCTCAGCATACAGGAACAACATTGATATTTGTGTTTCTACTTGTACCTTTGACAGGGTTGGTAATTTCCTGCCAAAGTGCTTGGTGACTATCCTGTCAGCTTGACCCCATTGGTCATCGTCTAATTCTTGGCACAATCACTTCCAGTGTTCTCGTTTCGATTTTCTTATTTCTTTGTTGAGTAGTCTTCTGTTTTCAACATACCTTAAGGCCACTTCCTCATAAGCCTCACCTTCAGTACACCTGAATCTCTGTTTTTTCCTCCTATGAGACTGGAGAAGTTGCCTTAGATTGGCTATTTCTGGTGGCCACCAATACACTCTGCATTTTCTTACATTTCGAGTTAAGACCCTACCCATCTCTTCTTGAATTATATTTCTTAATGCTTCTGGCATGAGGTTTTCTACTCCAGCTAGTCTGTTCCAGACTGCCTGGCACCATTATAAACCAACTTAAATATAATTCAAAGGAAATAAAAATTATAAATACCAGCGACTCATAAGTGTTAACTTTACAATCAGTCGCAACTAAAGACTGTTTATATTAAATGTAGTCTGAATACTCGTGTATTCTATTGAAAAAAAGTAATTATTGTAGAGTAGATGTAGAATATTAATTATTATCTCAGTTATGTTTACAAATTATGATAGATTTTATTTTCTTGTCCAAATTTGATATTCCAAAAATGTTTTATTTCTATATCCTCTGCATACCACTCACCGTGACCGTGTGTCCCAGGTAGCACGCATGCCGCAGGTTAGCAACAGATGGCTTAGGTAGTCACATTGTACAATGATAATGGTTTTATTTGGATATAAGAGATTCTAATAGTCTAATACATATAATTACATATTCATTAGAGTTCACAGAGAACTCTTCCTCTTCAAAATGTATCCATTTTATTACAATGAATAAAAATAAAAATAGATGTTTAATATCTCAATCATTGAAATAAAACTATTACTGCAAAGAGCATACATATAATGTAATATGTCTTATTTAACTGTATTTATGTATCTATTACACTGTGTTACGTGTGTTTGTTTACTTCATAATGAACAAATATGAACATGCATGTCAAAATGATGATTTTTGTATTGTTGCAGAATTTTTTGGTCTTTTATTTGTAGGAATTTGTAGGTATTTATATCACAGTTGGTGAATTTTGAACTATCATTCATTATTATTGTATATTAATAGTATCTCAATTAACTCTATGTTCTGGCTCATTCTTAGTAAGTGCTATAGCGATTTTTATTTTGTGATTATGTAGAATAGAATCAGTGAATAACATGTGAAGGAGCTTTAATTTCATTATTAATAGGGACAGTCAATGATAACTATTTTTTATGTTCTTACCTTTTTATAATAATGACTTGGATTAAACCCTGGATATAATTGTTCGTTCCCACGTGCAAACTGTGGTCTGCTCCATTTCATTTCAGCTCCAGCAAGACTTGTTCCGTATATTATGTGAGAAGAATATAGAGTTTCACCTTTTTTCAGGTTATGACAGCTAGTTACTAAATTAATCCAATGGGAAGACTGCAAATTATGCACAACTACACTAATTACACTTTACTTAAAACAATGTCTAGGTATAAAAAAATTGTAAACTTAAAATAAAAAATTATAACTGAGATTTTTTTATAATTATACAGTGTTACAGTACAAGGTAATGTTAACTTAAATTTTTATATTATAAAGAAAGAGAAAAAATATGGTAATAATTATGATTATCAAATAAATTATGAATATTATAATAATAATTTTAAAAAGTAATAACTTTTTTAAGTTTAAAAATAAAAAATAAAAATAATAATGATGCCCTGAGGTAGATAATCCCCACATCCGGAACATAACATCTACATTCCACATCCAGTATGGCAACAGCTGTACATAAATACTATTCATAATGTGGCTAACGAGGTTCCAAATGTTTTCCTCGGTGATGGAATTTTCTTCGGCCTGATTCCACCTACAGGACGTTCTATAAGGACTGGATTTTTCGGCCACTTGAAGGTATGAAAATTAAAATTATTAAGGAAATGGATTCACACCGTCTTTAGTGCTGGCAATGTGGCGTCCTGGGTCAAACTGATTGCAGGTGTAATGGAAGCCCTTCCGCTGTACACATGCCCTCCGCGATGGTAAGCATGTAGCTGAGGTGCCCATGTATGTCGGAGGATGGGAGCCCTGAAAATTTCATTGTGTAGGGGTCTGGAGTCAGTGCAGAGATTGCGCATCCGTCCTCTGCAAGGACAATGCCGGTTCCACCGGAATACCGGACCAGATCTGCAGGGTTGTTAGCCCTGGAATAGGAGTGTACCCTGGTGGCTAACCTTGCTACAGAAGGGATCGAAATATCATGCAAACTGAACAAAAAACGTGACAGAGGATTTACATAAACATCCTCGTCTTGAACCAGCCGATTCGCCTGAAGCGAAACTGAGAAAACATTTTGAGTGAAGAAGGGTAGAAAATTGGGCGAAGAGTTTGCAGAAAGCTCTATTTAAGAGCAATGTACCTAAGCCAAAGTATCTAGTCATTACGAGAGATGATGGCAATTTTTCGAGAGTAAGTCCTTTTCTTACTGCTTGAGAAATAAGTACATGCGCTGAGGCTTAGTTAAGAAAATTAAAAAAAACTCACAATAGAATTCACGTAGAGGCAACAAATGATACACAGTCGCAGAAGATCCTAGGACTTAAATTGGTGAATTTTCTGTACATGTTGATCCACGCAGCATTGTCAATATCTGAAGGGTGTTGTGATCTGACGGGATATGCTGACTTGCACAGAGCAGTAAATAGTTAAGGAATTGACACCATAAGGAGTGATAGAGTACCGTAGGTTGAACATGAGAAGAAATGGCGAAGTCCTACCTCTCATGTCCTCACCTTTAATAGACCACCCTGCCGGAGAAAGTACGTGCAAGAATACACCGATTGGATGTACGGGGTTTTGTACCACAACCAATGAGGTTGTGCAAACTGAAAAAAAATGAGGTGCTTCAAGTGTCAACGTTTTGGACACACTGCTGCTTTTTTGTGAAAGGCCACAAATATGCATGTGTGGTGAAGAAATTCACGAAGGAAATCCATGTAAGGATCCTCCTTCCTGCGTAAACTTTAAAGGACATCTCTTATGTTGATCAAGTAACTGTCCTGTTTACAAAGACGAGGTAGTTGTACTGGAAGTCAAAACTCTGCAGAAGGTCAGCTACTTCGAGGCGAAGAAGATTGTAAGCGCCCGCAAACCTAGAGCAACAACAACTTATGCGTAGGCTGTGGCTGCTGTTCCTGCTCCTGCTACAATTGCTGTCGATGCAAATCAGCTTCTTAGCAAACTTGCACCCGATCTGGCTAATATGATATCTTAGCAGATATCATATTAGCCAGAATATGTTTGTTGTCTGAATAATAGACAACAAAGGTCTCTCACTCGTAAAGAAATTACAAAGCCATTGACAAAGATACAGCCTCCTGATAATACGTCGACTAAGAACAAAAGTGCTCTTGATCAGATGAGGACAGATATTAAAACAGAGAATCAAGTTCCTCTGCACAATCTGACAGATGGCGGTACGAGGAAAGTCATTGCTTCGGAGTCTTCCATGGAGGATTCCAAGCCTCCTATCACTGAGATGGTCTCCAAACCATAGAGGCCATAAAAACTACTCAAGGGGCCTGTTTTCCTCCTGCCTGAGGCAGTGACTGGCGCGGCTTCTGTTGCGGGGGTCTACCAGGTTCCCGCCTCTCAATCGGCGCTTTAATTTAACGTTGATCCATAACCGTCATCGTCAACGGCTTTAATAGTCTCCGATTCGGAGGCCGGGAGCTACACCGGCGATGACATACTTATCGAACTCGAAGCTGTTCGAAAAATGGAAAATAAGAGGAAGAAAAGATGGCCGAAAGGCAAACCTAGAGATTAATTAAAAAGTTAAAGAGTCGAAGTTTCAATAGAACATCAGTGATGTTTGTTAATCATCCATGAACTCCAACGCTTGGTACATGATGTAGACCCAATTTTTATATGCCTGCAAGAAACACATTTCTGCCGAAATGAAAACTTTCAACTAAAAAGATACAATACATTTCGGCGAGATCAACTGCCAAATATGAGTTAGAGGTGGTGTAGCTGTATTTACATCGACTAGAGCTACCACCAAAGCAGTTGAAATAAACACAAATCTGCAAGCGATCACAATCAGAATGAGGCATCCGCTGAAGATCACTACTTGCAGCATATACTTACCGAATTTTGATTGGAAGGAGGGTGATATAACACGATTAATTGCTCAGCTTCCCCCACCCATACTATTGGTGGTACCAATACTCACAAATTCTCAAAAATTGTATTGTGAGAATACTCACAATTCTCTTTGGGGCTCGGATCGAGTAGATCCCCGTGGAAGAGAATTGGAAAAATTCCTATTAAATTCTGAGTTCATTATCTTAAATGATGATTCAGGAACTTTTTTCAATGCCAGAGATGAATCGACATCCTATATAAATTTAGAACTTATAAGTGTATCAATAGCACTGAGGTACTCTTTTCAAGTTTTAGAAGATCGGCATAGAAGTGATCATTTTCCGCTGCAAATTGTAACTGACGTTACAAGAAAGATATATCCCATCTCTAAAAGATGGATGTTTGATAAGGTAGACTGGACGAGCTTCTCAGCTAGTACGATACTCCCTGAAACAACTGGAGTTATCGAAGCCATGTCAATGTGATAACGAACGCCATACTTTACTCGGCACTAAGATATATTCCCAGAACATCTGGGAAACTCAAGAAGCAGCCCGTGGTGGAACGATGAAATAAGTGAAGCTATTAAAAGAAACAAAACCGCATATAATACTTTTAAGAAACGTCCAACATTAGAAAATTTAATTGCTTTTAAAAAATACAGAGCTATGCAAAAAGACTTATGATAGATGCTAAAAAACGATCCTGGCAGCAATACGTGTCATTCATTAACAAAAATACGACTATATCAGACGTTTGGAAAAAAATTAAGGCTATTTGTGGGCGTACAAACTTTGCTCCCATAACTTGCCTTCAATATGAAAATGAAGTTAGAGATACTCCAAACGAAATTGCAGAAATACTAGCCAATCGAAGAAGCCAGCAAAATGGCTAAGAATGATGAATATTTCAGAACACAAAAAACAAAACTCGAGGGTCTCCTAAATTTCAGAACTGAAATGAATCATTCGTACACTGTACCTTCCAAAATAGAAGAGCTTGTGAAAGCGTTGGAGAAAGCCGGCAACACAGCTGCTGGTCCCCATGAAATCTATTATGTCATGATCAGGCAGCTGAATACCACGGCAAAATGTAGGTTGTTAAAACTATATAATCAGATGACTGGATGGAATGTACCCTCAGCAGTGGAAAAAAGCATGTATTGTTTCATTTCCAAACAAAGATAAAAATCTAACAGATCCCAATAGTTACCGTTCTATTTCTTTGAGTGAGCTACGAGAAAAATGTTTGAAATAATGATAAATATTCGACTCGTTTGGATTTTAGAAAATTAAAATCTTTTATCCTTACATCAAGCAGGTTTCCGGCAATACCACTTAACTACTGACAATGGATCATTTACAGAATATCTATATAACAGCTTCATCACAAGAAAACATCGTGTCGGAGTCTTCTTTGACCTGCAGAAGGCATTCGATATGACCAGGCGTTATGGAACAATGCTTCAATTACATGAATGGGGCATTCGCGGCAATCTGCCAGTATTACTCAGCAACTGTATGAATGACCGTACTTTCCAAGTACGTGTTAACAATGAATACTCATCAGAAAAATGATTGGAAAATGGCGTACGCCAAGGCTCACCGTGTTCACGATCGCCATCTATAAATTGATATTATACATTCCAGCAGAAATCAGCAAAAGTGTCTATGTACGATCTGGAAATTGTGTATGCCAGCAACACTACAGCTATGGTGAAGTACAAATTGCAAAGTACGATAAATGACCTCAACGAAGTTGCGAGGAATAATGATTCAAATTTTCATCAGAGAAAACATGCTATGTACACTTCTGTACGAAAAGAATTCCTCACCGATGTCCTTTTTTGACCATCGAAGCAGCCAAAATCCTGTGTTTGGTACGGCTGTCGAGGACTTTCTCAAAAGGACCAGGATGATCCGACAGTTGGGGCGGAAAGAGGCCCCAAAGAGCCACTGGATAATTGAGACCTTGCCAAAGATCTGGCAGGTCTTGGTGGCCGGTCGTCGGCTGTTCCTTGAGTGGACCTCTTGCAGGGTTGCCGACCATATAAACGTACCCCGCTGCTTCAAAAATCAGGACTTTGGTCATACCTGTCTCCGCTGTAGAGCACAGTCGGAGATGTGTGGTCATTGCGCCATTGCTGGACACAGGGCATTCCAACCCAGTAGGGAAAGACACCCAACTTGTGACGTTACCAGTCGCCACACACCCCCTCCGTTCCGAGCCATAAGCGGCTTATACAGTATAAGCCGAGCCCAGACATACAGTATACAGCATAATAGCTTCACTGACATCTTTAAAAAGATGTCAGTGACATCTTTAAAAAGATGTCACATCTTTAAAAAGATTTTGTTATGGTACGGTAATTCAACCCCCAATCGGTATGAATGACTCTACGTATTCCATATAAAGCATCAGCAGCCTTTTCTGCCCCATACTATAGTTATTCCTTGAACCGAAAACGTTCATCAAGGATAACATCCAGGTATTTTTGAGCCGTAACCTACCGAATGGGGAGACCAGCTATCCGCAACCTGATTCGTCGGAAGCAGCCAATCGGTTCTTAAGCAACATTATTGTGGGTTTCTCTGGGCTAAAAATCATCTTACGTTGGAGACTCCACAGTCGGAGTCTCTCACAAACATGGGCAGCTCGAAAATTTACCTCGTTATGCGAATCCCCTTCAATCAATAGCAGCGCGTCGTCAACATAAGCGACGACACGACAACCACATGTCAACCTTAACCGCAACATGAAATCGAATTCTATGATCCAAAAAATGGAAGTCAGAACACTGCCCTGAAGGCATCCTTTACTTAAGGTCTTACAAACCTCCGAGCTGCCATCACGCAGGAAACGGTCCGATGGCTGAAATAACTTGAAAGCACTTCTAATTCATTTCGTGAACACTTATGCTTCTGCATCTGAAACAGGGCAGAGGGCCACCATAAGGTATTAAATGCTCCGAAAATTCATATTATATTATAATGTCCAGAAAAATCCATAATACATATTTACATGGACTAGAGGAAGCTATATCCATCACCTTTATTACTGCATCCTCAGTGTTCTTGCCCGTTCGGAAACCATACTGGTTGTCCATTAGCAAAAGATCAGTGACCAATCTAACCTTAATACGCAAATATAGGACCTTCTCAAAAACTTTGCCAATCGCAGGCAAGAGCGTTAGTGGACGGTAAGAAGAACTAACTATCTTTGTCGCCACCTTTGAATAACAACACCAAGTCTCCACGCTTCCAACACGCCGGGAAGTGGCCGGGGAAGACCAACCTATTATATATTCTAGTTAGAGGACCAAGGACTACTGGAAGAACACGGACGAGGAGCTCCACTGGGATACAATTATATCTGGGGACCTTGTGTAGTGCCATACTACAGAACACCTGACGCACCTCCGCCTCAAAGTGATCTCAGAAGATTGTAAGCCGGTCTCGAAGATCGCGACTTCCCTCCTGACACGCCGGTGGTATGAAACCTCACCCACCATAGATTCATCCGGGAGCAAATCATTCAGCAAAATATTAAGAACTTGGTCCTTATCAATTACCACACCCTCGCGGGTCAACAAAGCTGACAAGAGGACATCTTTCTTGCGCTTATGTCCAAGGGCTCTATACACAACGCCCCAAGGGTCTCTATTCCCTTGGTCCTGAACGAAGGAACGCCAGGAATTGCGTTTGGAGGATGAAAATACCTAGCCTTCCTTCTGCGATAATCCGCAGTTAGGGTCGCACGCTGATCGGGATCACCCTCTCGTTGCGCAGCCCTTCTGAGTCGATTTACAGACTGCTTCATTGCTGTCAGATTCCGAGACCACCAACCAGATATACGTTCCCGGCCAGTGCCTCTAGGAATGGCGGCTTCAGCCACCGCCACCATCACAGAAGTGAAATTTTATGCCAGAACATCTAATTTTCGGCCGGTACGCCTTCCTATGCAGGAAGCGCCCCCCCCCCCCCCCCGCGATAAACAAGAAAGTGGCCATGGCGCAGCTCATCCGCTATTTCAAAAAGTATCAGCAGATGATCGCTAGAACAGTCGTCGACCACAGACCAGTCAAGGATCCTGCCAGGGATGTCCCTAGCAACGGTGATGTCTATATTTGTACCGGAAAAGGTCCTTCGTCCATTAACCATACCGACGTAAGTGGCCAACTGGTCTGCAACATTAAAGACCTAAAATTATGCTGCGCGATGAAACTATCAATTAAGGCACCGTCTTAATCAGTGATCCCACTGTGCCAGAAAAGCGACTTCGCATTAACATCGGCACCAATAAGGATTGGATCATTACCTACAATTCGATGGATCCTAACCCATCTTGCCAAATATTCCTTAGCGGGATCCCTGTATTGGAAATATGAACTAACAACTGTAAGGTTCTGTTGTCCGCGAATGACAAGTCTGACCACAACATGATGCGCGTCAGAAACCTGCCGTATAAAGACGATATCTAGCGAGTTCCTGCACAATTGCTATGCCCTACACAAAATCTTTTCTAGCTGTGAAAGCCCGGCAGATCACCCCTAATTACATACAGAAGGACAACACCGAGACTCCGCCTCTCTACAACCTCACCTAACTCAACCTGGACTACATAAGCACCCTGAGCATTTAGTTGACCGAACCTAACCGTCTAAGGAATTAAAGTACAGCACAACGGCCCTTACATAACAGCCACATTCCTTACTAACAACAAATGGGTGCTCATGATTCTTGTGCAATCTCTTACAGATAGCACAGGCCACAGCCTCGGACCTACGCGAACAATCATCACACGCTGGTGGCCCTCCTCACCACAATGGGCATACACCAAGGCAAACTTACAAAATTTAGCCCTATGAGCATATCTACAGCACTTGAAACATCTTTGGATCTCCAGGCACTCTTTTACTCGGCAGGACCCTAAATCAATAAACAGTCTTCTTGCAGACGTAAGTTTTTGAAAGAGACCAGTATCCACTTCAAAGACTCCGTGATATTTCTGGGTATCACGCCTACCCGTTTTAAAGACCAGCCTGCAGTTCCGCCGGTAGGTGGCTTAATCCAAATCAGTGTTCTGCTCCCTAATGAGGGACAAAACATTCTCATCGGTAAGGCTACGGTCAATATCATAGATTATAATGCGGGGCCTACGCGTTCTCTTCGGGCCTATTTTATCATTCAGTCTCTTAACCGTCGTGGGATCTCTAATAAAAGCAACCTGGACGTCTTTCTTCAGCTGACTGCTAGACACAGTCGAGCCGTCCGCTCTGCTGACAAACGCAACTCAGGTTTCTTGGACTGGTTGGTTTCACGTCCGCCCCTAACAACCTCAACATTTCTACCTGGCTGCAGTGGGGCGGGGGCCGATTTATGAACTGCAGTTACTTCCTTAGGGTTTGAGGCAAGATTTTCAAAACCCTCAACGAGAGCTGTGAAAGCCGCTCGGAAGAATTCTAGACGAGGTAATAATCTCCTCTTGGTAACTGCATTGGTAGGCTTGGGGTTTGCTAGATAGAAAACCAAGCCATCCAATTCCAACATAAAATTACTGGGCCAACCCATACCGGGGCTGTCCCCGGCTTGTGAAAATACTTCAATGTGTGGGTTCATACCCTCCAGGGTGGTCACCCCTATATACACTTCCGAACCATCATTATCAAAACCAGTGTTCGAGGCGGTCGAAGGAAAAAGCTCCGGCCCCCTACTACGGCTAGGCTTCTTACCTACCTTCCTAAAATCTGTCATGATCGGAGATTCCATGACCTAACAGTATACGAACAAAATGCTCACTGTATTCCTTCTATTTAGAGATATTGGGCACAAGATCACAAACATGACGACTACCCACAGCGAACTACGGGCAGCTGGAGACCTTCTATATTCTCCTGTCTCTTTGCACCTCTTCGCCGCTACTGGATCAAATGCGTGAAATCAAAGATCAACACACAGTTACAGATTACAGCCCCCGCTCTAAAAGAGCGCGAGCAAGACTAAGGGTAAAGGCCCCTTTGCTCGTAACAGGGACTTGCGACCAAGAGTCGTGGCCCATTTTTTCGCCGCGATGACGCGGGTACTCGAACAAATTGTTCGCCAAAATACTCTGAATCTCTGTGAAATGGAAATGAATCGTCTTAACATTAAGGGTGCAAAACCGTTGTAACTGTTCTCAAACAGCAAGATTGTGAAACTTGGGAAGGTACAAAGTCGACTACCAGCTCAAAAATAGCAATGAAAAAGACAAAGCAGCTAAGTCTCCTAATAAGATCGCGCTTGCGAAGTGCGCTCCCTGTGCCTTGGTGAAAGGCTTTGATGCCGGAAACTGGGTCAGGGGCAAGCAATGCAAGTAGCACGACATAGCCCGAGCGAAGATCGTGAATAATACGGCGTATGGCGATCCATGAATTGCTGTAGAGAACGGTCGTCACCATGTAGAACACTTGGGTCTGGGGCAGTTAAACCTGCATCATTCCCGGGCGGCCACCAATGAAGCCATGAGGATCCTTGAAGAGTATAATCTCGAGATCCTCTTCGTCCAGAAGCCGTACACGATCGGGGATAGGGTGGTCGGCTTCCACGGAGTTGATGTTATTCACTCTCGAGGAGGACGGCTGCTCTCTGCGATCGTGGTCGGCTCGGTCTCGTTGGATGTCTTCTGGATGTTCCAGTTTTCTGATGAGTAATTCACCATCGTGAGAGTCACGAGTTCTACGCTTAGTGTCGGGCTAGTGTCGGGATACTTCCAGCTTGGATGGCGTATCGACAACTTGCTGGCGAAGTTGAGATGGACCCTGGACGGTCTCCTGGACACATGAGTGCTGGTTGCTTTGAACGCTAACGCCGTCTTCCGCCTGGGGTTCACCATTCACTGACCCCAGAGGCGCTGGTCTCGCACAGTTCGTAGAAGCCAGGAACCTCAACTTGCTTAACGAGGCAGAACAACCGCCGACTTTCTCTACCGAACTGGGGGAAAGTTACTTCAACGTCACCTTATGGACGGGCGATCTGATTAGAAAACAAGTAGTTGAACTGTCTGGCCCGAGGACAGTGTGAGTGATCATAGGCGTATAACCTATGAGGTCGTTTACGGAGGCGGTGTAAGAGCTCCAGCTTCGGGACGCTATAATCTAAGGGGCCTGGATCAGCAGAATTCGGTCCGCTAGGAGAAGATACCAGTGTCACTCCGTATCAAGGATTATCGTTGACGACATGCAGGCTGAGGGTCTGCGAATCTACCGGTGCGCCCGTAATGAGTGTTTTCATGCTACCAAGGAAGCCAAACTCAAATTTTGGCAAGACTCTATGCGCGAGTTAGAAAGCATCCCCGGGCAGCTCGCAAAATCATGTTACCGGACAAAGCCACTGCACGTGCTGTCCAGTGTTCGATGCGGGTTTGGTGGTCGCGACCAAACTTTATCATCTGTGGTGACTTACCAGGCTTTCCTGAATACTCTGTTTCCAGATGCTCCGGAGTGTGAAACAGGTCGGCGTTAGGGCGGGGGCTACGCCCTTCTATGGCGTACGAGCTGTGGATCCCGTTGATATAGACCGAGTGGTTTCTCGAATGGCACTGAGAAAGGCACCGGGGATTGACCAACTTGACACGGATATATTCTACCATCTGCTGCCTGGCATAAGAGAGCCGTTTGGTAGGCTGTTCAGTGGGTGCCTTAGCTGGGTCTGCTTCCCGACTTGTTGGAAAGTAACTTTTGTGAGGGTGCTCTTAAAAGCAGGAAAGGATCCTAGTGAGGTAGGCAATTATCGGCCCATCAGCCTCTTGCCGGTAATCGGCAAGTTGCTTGAAAGGCTGGTTGTGGAACGGCTGTGGGAAAGCATTGAGGTGAACTCTTTTCTAAATCGAGGCCACTATGGCTTCACTAAAGGGGTTGGCACTAAGGACTGCGTCTTAAATGCTTTTGCCGAGGTGGAAAGCGCCGACTGTAAATATGTTTTGGCAATTTTTATAGACATCGAGGCAGCATTTCCTTCCTTGTGTTGGAGTTCTATCCTCTATGAGTTGGAACGCCGCAATTTTCCCGTAGCCCTGCAGGCCGTAGTATTTGACTATTTGTCTAATCGTATGTCTCTGTTTATAGATGCGTACCTAGCTGTGGAAAAATCGGTCACCAGGAGAAGGGCACAGCGTTCTGTTCTCGGTCCCCTGTTGTGGAATCTGGTATTTGTCGGGTTTCTGAGATTGACATTCCCAGAAGGGGTCACGCCCCAGGCTTTCACCGATGACTGTCTCCTTTTAGTTCGTGGTAATTCCCGACCTCAAATGAAAGATCGAGCGCAAGCGGCCTTGTCGACCGCAGAGAGCTGGACGGACATTCAAAATTAAAAGATTTCTGTGCCCAAGACGAAGTTTATGCTTCTCAAGGGTGCAGACAAATTAACCCCCATTAAGTACAAAGGCTGTGTAATCAGCTGAGTGAAAGTTCATAAGTACCTAGGTGTTTTGTTTGATGAGAAGTTTCTGTTTAGCAACCACATTGGGCAAGTTGCGGCGGACGACGTTTCGATGATGCACAAACTTAGGAAGATTGCTCGGAAGGACTATGGGTTGTATGGCAGTCAAATGTATATGGTGTACCGAGGTGTCTTCGAAACCATGATCTCAAAATTTAAGGAGTGCCCAGCACAGAACCTTAATTGTATGCACTGGTGTTTTTAAAACAACCTCCTACGAGGCTACCACCGTATTGGAAAATGCTCTCCCAATCAATTTAGTGGTAAAATTTCGGGCAGCCATGTGGAAATAGCGAATCGGTCTGTGAGGCTGAGGTAGCTCGTATGCGGTTTCGGGCCGGACCAGTACCGAAACGGAACGGTGATCACAATGCACTGGATCTAAATTTCATTCAGTTGCCCATCCTCCGCCTGCGGAAGAGGCTGCAGTGCCTTGCAATGGAAGCATGGCAGCTGGAATGGGACACCACGACTAAGGGAGATCCCTGTACAAGTTTATTTGGGATGGGAGGATGGTATGCCTCGATTTCGTTTTTTTCGGCACCCGTTTTTAACGGGTGCCCAGGTGCTCACCAACCATGTTAATTTTAACCAATATCTGTTTCGGTTCTGCCTGGCAGCTGATGAGCTGTGTGTCTGCAGGGAGTCCAGTGATGTTTGACTGCCCTGCTCTTTGGAGGGGGGGGGGCAGAGACCAGGCCATCCTGGAACATAGAGATCAAGGGGAAAATTGGTTACTCACAAGCAGTGAGTCAATGTGCTGCATTTTCAAACCATGTGGGAGTTCCTTGATGCGGTTGCTATGTTCAACCGACATGAGTAGTTTACTTAAGAGAAAGACTCCTAACGCACTGCTGTGGGAAGCTAACCTTGAGATATATGGCTGACCACCAGTCAATTAGGGCTCCAAGTGCTTTAATATGGTGGACAGGTGCTTGCTTGCATTCAGCAA
The DNA here is from genome assembly GCF_047948215.1 of Lycorma delicatula. Lineage (NCBI taxonomy): Eukaryota > Metazoa > Arthropoda > Insecta > Hemiptera > Fulgoridae > Lycorma > Lycorma delicatula. The sequence continues at coordinate 220,764,787 of NC_134455.1, read as the reverse complement.
CCTAGGTGTGGCAGCGAATTGCTGTCTTGACAAAGTAAACTTTAATTAATGGATGTTATATATATTTTTAGTAGTTGACAGGGTGCGTCTACCCATTTTAGTAAATATCTGACAAGTGAGCGGTTGGGACACATAAGCCGGTGGTGTATGACACCATACTTAGTCCGGTCACACTGTTAGGTAAGCTCTAGGAGGTATTTAGGACACTGGTCACTAAACTGTTCGGGGCTCAATAGCCATTTGTGGCAGAGAGATTTGGTCTTATGTTTTAGTACGACAGAATGGGGTGGTGACAGGAGAAATACCAAGCAAACCAACACAGACCCATGCACGGTTGTCTGCATCAAATGTCAGGGAAATCATTCATCAAGATCTAGAAATTGTCCAATGTATAAAGATGAGCAATCCAAAATATAAAAATAAGCAATCCATAATAAGCAATCCAAAAGATTAAGACTACTCAAAAGGTGAGCTACATAAAAGCGAAAAAAATTGTAAAAAATAAATTGCCAACAACAATGTCATATGCACAAACTGTGTTATCTCCCAGCTTCCTTCAATGCAAATGATATGATTGCAGAACTGTCTCCAGGGCTAGCAGATATGGTTGAACATATCGTGGTTAACAAACTTAGAAATTGCCCAACCAGAGAGAGTAGCTAAAAATGAGAGAAGAAAACACCAGCTGTCAAGGTAAAGAGTTCATCTCCTTTGAGAAATGAAGACATTATCATTGAAGACAGACAGTGAATGCAAGCAAGAAGCCTGAACAAAAAGTCAAAATTACTAAAATCCCTGTACAGGGAAGTGACAACATTTTCTAAGTTAAAATCTTAGAAACAGAAAATTAAGAAAAAACAAAAATGGAGCCCCCAAAATCTCAGAGGTCTTTAACAGAGAGGATGAGAACTTTGGATGCCCAACATGTTCTAGCAGTGAGTGCATCCAGTTTGGACTGTGATGTACTTCTCACCATGCCACAGCAACTGGTGTCATCTGATGCTGGCAGTAGGAGATCCTCCACGATTTCTGCCAGGGGAACTGAAGGATCGATTCAGAGGCCTCAAATACTTCAGAATTTGACATGAAGGCTTTCAGAAAGATGGAGAAGAGGAATAAAAAAGGATGGTCTAAGGGAAAACCTAGGCGACAGGCATTAAGATGAAGCTCGTTTCATATGCCTTGACAAATTTTAACCAATGGATGAATATTTTAACTTTTGTGTGACATTATTTTTAATCTTTTATTATTATGATTTGATATGTATTTCTTGATGTTTTATTATAAGTGCTCTGTGTGATGTTAAATGGCAAGGGCCTTTTACACCCTTGTCATATTGTGTTTAATAGACTTTACAATGAGTGGTTTAATTTTTACACAGAGAATTTTTGTTTTCACAGTTTGACCAAATTTTGTAAGAAATTACTAGAAGGATTTTAAAAAACAAGGGCCTTTACACCCTTCTTATGTTGTTTTTTTCGGGTTTTAACAACCATTGACAAGTCTATCTTTAAACACTCCTTTTGACAAGACTACTCCTTGATTATGTCACCTGTGCTCTGTTTTTGGGGAGGAAAAGATACTTTTTCTACTTTTTCTACTTTTTCTTTTTTTTTTTTATGTGGAAGGGTCTAATGGCTGTAGCCGTCGATGCCCCTAAAACTTCAAAGATAGAAAAATAATAATAATCCTAGGTGAGATGGTACCATATACTGCATCCCTCTCAACTTAATGGATACCTGCAATTTTTCAGGAAGTAGTATCCTGATAATAGTGGGGTATAAAATATGGTAAAATGCCAATGGCAAAAGTCATATTCAATAAGTATTACCTGTAAATCACCAAAATTATAAATTCAGCCAGTAGTTCTCTAGATGCTGAAAAAAATCTAATTTTTAATCAATAAATGCCAAGAATTGAGAAAAGCTTTCCAAGACAAAGGCCTGAAGTAAGTCAGATTGGGATATGCGAGGAACAATCTGAACATTGAATGTCTGGTCTTTGCAGATGATCCTGCCCTCTTGGCAGAAGATATAGAAATGGTGGAACAACAACTAAATGTTAACAAGTTTGAACCAAACTTGTTAAAAAAATGTGATGGTTTTAAAAGACAGACGGGGGCTTAGGAAAAAAATCTTAGAATTCAAAAGGGATCCAGAAGGAGAAGAAAGAATTCACTAGCCTAAAGTAGTCAGAAGAAAGAAGGAAGCTGCAAGTGAAAGAAAGAAGGAGTATTGGAGAGTTAAAAAACTAGCCAGAAATTAACTATTCTATATGGTTCTACTGTGACCACTGACCAAAACAAAATGCTGAGTAATTACCAATTCAATTCACATGAATCCAGAGTATTTTCTCTCCAAGTTTTGAGACCTGACTCGAGTTCTTCATAAAAAAAAAGTCTTGTGGCAAATTTTAACTAAAACAATAGCAGGCTATCCAAAGGGAGTCTAAGTTTAAAAATGACATACTTAACGTCATATAAGATTAGTACATGACCATATATATTTGTTACTCATAATGTTATATGCCTATAATGTTAATCAACCATCTAGAATAATTAATGTAATTGATAAATCATAAATAAATGAAATGTTTTCCAAAGTCAAAGTCTAGTTCTGTTATCATTTTGAAAAATATGCCTGTCTGAATCAGTAGATTACTCCATTGCCAATCCACTTGTTTAGAATATTATTTTAATACTGATTTACAGAATTTATGCTTCTTAACAAACGGTTAAGTGTTGTTATTAGTAAATGAAGCTTTAACATGCTGTAGAATTTATATGAGGTAATGATAAACAAAATACTGACATTTATTTTACAACTACTTGATGATAGTTATACATGAAAGAACTACAATGATGATTGAAAACAACAATATTAGAAAATTAAAATGTGCTTCAAATTTTTACACTTGTATACCTCATTCGCTTCACTCTCTGGTCTAATTAATTCATAAATGCATACATTTTTATTGTTAAAAATGAATTCAAGGTTGAAATATTTTTCTCTTGCTCATTTGTAAAAAAAATTTTAAAATGAAAATTTTTGACTGGTAAATCTGTTTTATGAACTCTGATTATGGGTGTGTTTTAAATGGTATATTATTAGTATTGATATATGTACTAACTGATTTTTCCACTTTATTAATCATAATTTATTATAAAATAATACATCACATTTTATAGCATTAAAACAATAATAAATTTGCAATTACCTTTCCTCTGTTATCTAAATTAAATATTTTCCAAAAATATTGCTTCTTTTTTACACGAAGTACAAGTAAGAAGATCATATAGTAAAGAAACCTTTTGTCTAATTTTGCATTTCCATCTGAATCTTTATTTCAAAACTAAGACAAATTTAATTTTATTTAGTGTCGATTTCAACATAAAACCAACACATATTTTAATGAAGTTTTGAGAGAATAAATTATTTATATGAGGATGAAAATGACTCAATCAGTTTCCTGACCTAAGTGGAATGAGTTTATGATAATGTACAAAAAGATTTAAGTCTATGCAAGTAATGAAAATGGAACTTGAAAGAGGAAAAGCTAATAGAGATCAAGCAGAAAATGAAGAAATTATATAAAAGAAGGTTTTAAAGAAAATAGTCTCATACAGAAGAGATTGACAAGGTAGGTGAGGACAGCAAACCCATTTATTTTTAAACACAGAAAAAGCTACAAACATAAAAAATAAAAAAATGTTAATCAAAAGATTTAAGACATTAAAACAAATTTTAAGCTGCATCTGATAACTAATTGCAAAGCTGTTTTTGGTAAATGAATCATTAACATGCTTCAGAATTTAAATTAAATAATGATAAACAAAATACTGACATTTATTTTACAACTTCATGATAACAGTTATGCATCTAAGAGCCACAATGGTGATTGAAAGCAACAGCATTAGAAAAACTAAAATGAGTTTCAGATTTTTACACTTTTACCTCATTTCCTTCACTCTCTGGTCTAATTAAATGCCAAATATATGTTGCCATCTTCCAAATATTCATCCAAGTCATTTCATATGTAATTGATTCACTTGGACTCTGCAATCAAAACTCTTTTAAACATATTTTTGAGCCGCGTTACTTAATCTTCCATAAAACATCATTAATTTGAAAACTACAGAATGTATGATTATTGCATCACATTCAATACTTCAATTTAATTTTTTTTACAAATTAACCTCTATCACATCACTATTTTTTATTTTCATTTCAAGATTCTAGTAAAAATTTATTATCCACTGATAACTTTCTTAAAGGCCAAAACCCTTCATGTTCAAAATAAAAGTAAGAAAAGCCCTTGGTGTTAAAAAAAAATTGCTTAATTGATTTGATATTTCAGAGAATAGTAAAGAAGTATTAGGCAAGACTAAATATGAGTAAAGTTATTAAAGTAAGATTTTTTTTTTATTTTGACATAATTTTCAAGTCACTTAAACTTGGATTTTCCAAAAATTGCTCATAAACTATGAATTTTCCTTTCTATAAAACAAAGTGAACCTACATAAATAAATATGGCCTATAATAAGTGATGAACCTGTATAAATAAATATGTTTTATAAATTTTATATACCTATAAATATTAAATACATGTTTATAAATAAACCTACAACATAATTTTTTGAATGCCTTACATTAAATATATGAATGGTTTTAATGATACTATTTTTTTTATGATTCAAAGAAGTGCCGCACTTGGCCATCAAGTTTCACTGTGTTCACTGAAGATCTTCATCTTTAGTACAGTAGTTTACTTATAATTATAGTTGTAGTTGAATGACCTAATAGATTATTTCAGAAAAATTATAAAGCACAAATTATTTTTTTACTTAATAAACTTGTATCATCAATTTCACAATGCAAATTAATTAAAAACTTATTTAGTAGATCATTTTGAAAAACAACTGATTACTGTTTTCATTAATACGTAAACCATTTTTATATCTTAACCCATTCTTATAATAATACTATTCCATAAATATGTAGATGTCTGCTAAGTCATTACAAAAAAAAATCTAATATCACTGATTTTCTAAGTTGTCCTCAAAAAACTGAATTTTTAAAAAAAGAATGGTTAGAATATATCAGTATTTCAGTTATGTAGATGATTTGAGGTAAGAGCTTTCAAAGCTCTCTAACAGTTAGTTTCTACATTTCTTTCATTATAGAATTCATTTAAAATATAATAATTAATCAGTTTAAAATAAACAGAATTTCAATTTTTCTAATGAAGAGTGACCTAGATACCTGGTGGATGAAGGAATTCAAAATTTTTATCATTAAACTTTTACGGGCCTCTAAAATCACACCTTTAAAAAGAACTGTTATTTCAATATTTCAATATTTTTATTAAATAAGGTTACAGACTCTAAGAGTCATATGATTTATGGGACTAGTAGGAATGGAATATTAGAGAAGATGGAAACAAAGTGGCTAATCTTCTTCAATCAATACCATTCAGTTTCTTGTTCACCCTTGAAGGTAAAATGCAATTTGATAAAGAATGGTTTAATATCAAGATATTCAAATTTATTGTGTGTTAAGGGGTAGTAGTGAATATAGAGGTTGGAGAAAAGTGCTCTGAACTTGTTTGACACAATAAAATTCTTTACTTCTACTTGAAGATATAAGTATTATATGTTTCAAAGAAAAGCATAGTCCATATATTACTGTATTAAAAATGTTGTAATTTACGAGAGGTCAGGGATTTAGGAAAACTGACGGTTCAAATGACCCCAATAGATTTCTTAATAACACCAAATTGCAGAATGTTTTTTTTTAAATTAAAATTTGAATTGAATTTTGCTCAATCTCAAATACATGTTTTTATTTTTTAATTGACTATTAATCAAATCATCATGAAGGCGTTCTATGGAGAATGGGAATTACAGGGCGAGGTTGGAGTGTCTACATAATTACTAAACAGCCTATGCAGAATTAGTATGATTTTAATTAACAAATAAATTTTTCCAATTGTTTCAGTAGTTTCTGAGATTTCATCAGACAAGCAAAAATCTACTCTGATGTCTTTAAAACAGACTTGCAGAAGTATTCATCTTCACCCAGTTGATTTATGGTACATCTTCACCTATGTATTACCGTGGTTTATTGAGTAGATTTTAAGCAAAATTAATAAATATTGCTTTAATTTATATTTTGGGAATAATTCTCACAAAAAATAATAGATGAGACTTAAGTACGAGTACATAACATGATATTTATTAATTTTTCTTATGTATTGGAGTTTTTTGTCGTAATTGAGAAAATTATTTCCTTTAGAATTTTTCAAATTTTATTTCCTTTAATGTTTTGATTTAAATTTTTTTATAATAAAAATTCTGAGAAACAAAATCATTTCAAAATTGTTTCTTTAAATAGGGAGAGTAAATGCTGTAGTTGAAGCTTCAATAAATGTTTCTACCAAGTTTTTTATTCTTTATCAACAATTTTTGAAAATAATTCAAATATCATATTACTTGTATTTAGTTAGTTTTGTGTTGTAATTAATTGATAATTGAAGGACTAGAGGGTCTAGAAATAGAGCCTCTAAAGACTAAAAACTCTTTGAATCCACTTGTTTCTTGTTTTGCCTTCAAGGAAGTACATAATCATAATTTGAAAAAAAATCGTTTGAGTAGTATTTCATTTTGTTATTTTAAGGGAGTTGTAGAAAAAGATGCCAAAGCACCAAAGGAGTATTTAAATGATGTACAGTACTACAAAGTTCTTTCTGGACCCCAGAAGCAAAAGAACATTTTGTAAAAAAGTTAGAATATGATTAATTTCAATTTTTGATAATTAAAGTAGCTAAGGGAACAGAGACCCTGATGGGAAAGAAGGCTTGAATGTTTTTATCACAATTTGCTTTTAGTTTTTCTTGAAAGGAAAACACATTTTGAAAAAAAAAGTATTTTGAATGTTCCATAATTTCAGATTTTTTAATTGATGTAAATAGATGGTCTGAGCAGTATTGAGAGCCTGACATCAACAATGCCATTAACTTTTCATTTGTTTCTGAAGTACAACATATATAATATCCTAATATTTCTATTTGTGTTAATAAAAGGATGCCAGGAGTGTAAGATATCTGGGAGTGAAAGGAAGCTGAAACTATGACAGCAAGCGCTTTATATCGTCCTCAGAGATAGATCACTTATTAAAAACTACATTTTGAAATCTTGCAATATTTCAGTTTTTGTAAATTGTGTAGATTGGACTATTAAGTTTGATGGCTATGAAGAGATGTGAGCTAAACCTCTTCACCTCTTCAGTACCATTAATATTTTAACTTGGTTAAGAAGTTAAAACATCTCCCAGAAGGAAAAATGTGTTCTGGAAGATAATGGTTTGAACATCACAATATTTCAAATTGTGATAACTTTAGAGTATAGGCTTAACTACAGAAAGTTCTTGAAAGTTTTTAGTATCAACATTCTTAAATGTTTTCTTGAATGTATAGAAGTGTTTGAAAAAAATAACAATTTTGTCCCTACATTAAAATATTTCATTTTTCTTTATTAAGGAATTTTTCTTTTTGGATAACAATGGTTGTTTTTTTTCAAGGGGTAAGAATGAAAAAGGCCTTTTGAATATTAAGAAAATAAATTTTTCATGAAAGAAAGTATGGTTATTTGTAGTTTCCCAATCATTTTCTGATAATGCAGACCTTAATTTTTCACTTATTGTTAACCCTTTTATAGAAATAAAAAAAATCATAATTAGATTGTTTATTTCCACTTTTAAAAGATACTTCCTCACTTTGACAGTTAAAAAAACAATGTAATAAAATTATCTTTAGATAAGTTTTACTTTCTTGTATGAAGTAAAGGGAGTATTATGATTGCGAAAAATTTTGGTTTTCAGATTTCACCAGAAATATCCAATTTGACCATCCCTGAATCCATTTTGACTAGTTTCAGTGTGACGTCTGTACATACAACCGTATGTGCATATGTATATCGCATGACACAAAAACGATTACTCATAGGATGTTGAAATTTTGGATTTAGGACTGTTGTAACATCTAGTTGTGCACCTCTCCTTTTGATTGTAATTGACTGAACCAAAAGTGTCCAAAAAAGCCCAAAATCAAAAAGAAATATGGATTTTGCACTTTTCTTAACTCCACTAATAAGCCCTCGTTAAAAGCTTTTCAATGATATATGATAAGTGGTACTTGTTTTCATTGGCTCCAGAGTTATAGCCAAATGAAATTTTAATTAATGGAATATTTGGATCTTACAAGGGAACGGCACATCGGTTCGTATCAGATTTCATCTCCTTTTTTTAATTTAAATATATTGATTTATTAATAATTAATAAACTCTGATTGTAAAAGAGGTTTTACAATAAATAATAATTCAATAATAAGAATAGAAAAAATGAAAAAAGTATCAGAAGTTATTAACTAAATAAAATTTTATGAAATTTTCATTTTAAAAAAATGTGTTTATCGAATTTAATACGTGTACAAGGAAGTCATGTACTGTAAATTTATCAGATTTTTTCCTATTATTATAATTATCATATCTTTTATATATATATATATGTAAATGAATGTTTTATTCAGCCTGTATGCGTTCCTATACCATTCATCCGACTGCGATGAAACTTTGGTGAGTTTTGTGCGCACGCCCTCGAAGGTTCTGAATTAGTTTTTACCCGGTAGGTGGCACTGGGGTCGAGATATTTTGAAAAATTGTATTTATGGTACAATTGGGCTCATATTCAAAATATGTGTTACTTACATGGAAAGAAGTATATCTGCAATAATGGACCCGCTCAATGGCACTGGGGTTGAGATATTTGGAAAAATTGCTTTTATGGTCTGATTTGGCTCATATGTTCAGAAAATATATTAGTTGAGTGAAAAGAAATATTTTTCAAAAAATGGAAAAAGGGAAATAGGGAGAAAGGAAGAAGAAGAGAAGGGAAAAAGGGAAGAAGGAAAACAAGGAAAGGTTAAATAATTTTGTGAAGTTCAGCAATGTTCAGTTGTTTAATGTTTTAATAAACTTTCATTTGTGTTAATTTAATCTATATATATATACTCAAATCTAGTAATGGAGAAGCATTGCTGGGCCAACTAGAATTATATAAAATATTATCAATATGAGTAAAAGAGGAAAGTGAAATTCTCATTAGTTGGACTCAGTTGCTGCAAGATTCAAATTGTTTAGGAAGTTAATATTTAATTACTTTATACTTTGATAATGAATTTACTTGGAGTTCTAAAAATACTTTTTAATATTTAGAAAAAATCTCAAAAAACTAGTTGATTTTTAAACAGATACCAAAATCTGATTTAAACTAGGACATTGAAGTGCAAAAAATTTGTGATTAATTCCACTGATCAATACAGAGTAACATTGAACTTTATCAGAAAGGAATTCTTTAACTAAAATTGAGACTCAGCAATTTTTTATGAAGCCTAATTCTACAAAAAGGTTTGAATCTAGTCTGCTACGATTTCTGTTGCCCACGTCACATTAGCTAATGTCAGTTTGGCAATTGATGACAATTCCTGCAACCAAGCCTTATCTATTAATCACCCAAAAAAACAATAGAGATGTATTTTTTCAAGAGTCAACATCTCCACAACTCTCTTCAGAGGATTCATTTCCATTCTTACTTTCCCAACATCAAGGTCATTGTGATTAATGGTCTTAGTCAAAACCTCCTCCCTGACATCATAACCCAACACCTTGTACTCATATCAGAGACCTTCATGCAGATAAATAAAAACAAACAAACTGAAAGAAAGGGTGAATTGTTGATTAAAAATCATAAAATACTTATTAGTAAATAAGAAGCACTCAAATCATAAAAAAACAATATGTTTGAATAACAATTTTAGAAATAATAATAAGTAAAAATAAAACAAAATGTTTTAAATGAATGTTTAACTGAACTATGAAATTAGCTGTTGTAGATAATATTTTAGATAAATAGTACTGGTTTTATAAAAATGACTATTTTTAAAACAAGTTCTCAGATAAAAATTCTGTTGTACCATCTACTATCTAGATTTTATTTTGATTTAGATCATACACAGACCAGCTAATCAACCTACTTACTAATCCAAAATGGTTCTTTTCCTGCAAATTAACTTTTTCAGCAACTTCTAATAAAGAAGCAGAGTTTATCCAAAATAGGAATATTTATATTTCATACATTTCATTGTCTATATAATCATTGTCATTGTTAGACATTTTTTCTACAAATTAAAGTAGTATTTTTCCATTCAATCTATCATGTAAAACTGTATGTTATTTGAAAAAAAAAACAAAAGTATTTTTAAATTTTGAAAAAATTTTTTTTTTTTTTAATTTAATTAAGACTTGTTTTATAATTGCTTTTGATTTTAAAACTGAATTTCTGTAAGATTTTGCCTTTTCATCAAAAGTTGCAAAATTTCACACCATGGTTACTAGAAGCCAAAAGAAAAGGATGGACCTATTGGAAAACTTCTAACAACAGACAGAGAAAGCAAACCTTAATTTAAGTTCACAACATAAAAATATATAGTCACACAAACAGTACACTGTTTACCATAAAAGTCTTTGGTAAGCTGACATTAACAACATGTGATAAGGTGAATAGTAAATAGTAAAATAGGGGGAAAAAATAATAAAATAGTAAAATAGGTGAATAGTAAATATAAAAAGGGAATAGTAAATCTGCACATGAACAGTATTGAACTATGAGTAGAGAGTCCATTATCTTCCAAACAGAAGGATAGATCAAGGATGTTTTGTAGTACACTTTACTATCACTTATTATTAAATAGGAAAAATAATATTTTTTCCTGTATATAAATGATTCATACATATAAATTTTCATTGTGATTCTTTACATGTAGGAAAAAACTTATTTAATGTTAAAGACTTTTTTATATTGAAGCAGTTCATTAACGCTTTAGTTTTGGAAACTGGTCAACACTTTTAATGTTATTCTATACTCTCGTGTTTCAGAACTTCTAAATTTTATTTCAAAAATCTAACAAAAATTCTTTCACACTAATATATTTTATATTTAATGCACACTTTTTTTAATAATAATTCTATCATAAAAATAATTAAAAATTATACCAGAAATTTTTTTGAGAACTGAATTAAGCTGATTTGTTGATGATCGATTATCAATTACTTATTAATTGCTTAAAATACTCAACTACATTACACACCCAACTCCAAAACATAGTATGTTATATATTCTAATAGAAATAAATTTCTTTACTTAAATCTTACTTGAAATCCAATTCTTAATTCATTTCCATTATTACATCCACAGCTCTCACTGGTAATTTGAAGAATCCCCTGTACTGGATTTTCACATTCCAGCTGGTATGTTGGAAACTGTCTGTTCTCAATATTAAGCATCACACCACCAGCGCATCTAGATAATGTTGCCTCCGCTCCACTTACTGTCAACCGATTGTTCTTACCAGGACATGCTAACACTAACTGCTGACCCTCATGAAGGGTCATTACTCCATCTTCACCAATCATATGTGGCATTAGCAGCTCAAGATAGTCACCATTCTGCACAAAATATAATGGTTCATGTTTCTTCGGTAGGTCTCGATGTAAACTGAGTACACATTCTGAAGTAAAAAAATTATGTTGTATTAAAACTTTTTATGCAGATAATAATGTAAAATTATCTTTGTCAGTATTCTTATGATTACAGATTCAATATAAAATGTAGTAATTACAATAAACAACAGATTAATTTTTAATTCTTGTGTAATCATCAATGCAATTTGATATAATTTTTAATGTAGATTATAAAGGATAATAAATAGCATTACCATATAGAACACCTCTTACATTAATGTGGTAATTTGCTACAAGATGAAATAATGAATCATAAATTGTAAAAAATAATTTAAACTGCATAATTTTAGAGAATTTAAAGAATATTAAAAAAAACAATGTTCTTTTATTTAAAATATATTTTACAGTAATGTATTAATTTCTATTAATACTTAAATTGGATAAACACTAAAATTTTGTTCTGGTATATAGTCATGAAAAGAATATTTTTTCATTGAAATCAATAAATGATTTAGTTTGAATAATGTGTTAAATAAATAAATCTTGTATTCTGATCTACATAATAATACATTCTACACATCATATCAGGAATAGGTAGATTTGTTACTCCACAGATAATAAAAAAGAACTGCTGGAGCATTTTCCCAGATGGATCAAGGGAAACCACAGTAAAACTTTGATCAGAACTTCATCACAAAATACTCAATTAATATAAAACAATAAATAGCCTTAAAATAGAGTCTAGTCAGCTAGGGTATATAAACCCCAACAGAAGGTTCCTGGTCCTCCAGGTTGGGGGTTGTATGTGGAGTCTGTGCTCCAAAACGGAAAAAAAAAACATTGCTCCAAATGTTGGATAGGATTACAGCTAATAGAGATGGGAATGAATACAAAAAAAAAAAATTGGAAGTGGAAATACACCTTTAATGTAGCAACATAGAATGTACACACTATGCTTAAAGGAGAAAATGTAATTGAGTTAGGTAACAAGGTGAGGAAATGTTTGATTTCGACATATCAGGAGTGCAAGTAATAACCCACCGGGTTGGTCAAGTGGTGAACGCGTCTTCCCAAATCAGCTGATTTGGAAGTCGAGAGTTCTAGCGTTCAAGTCCTTGTAAAGACAGATATTTTTACACGGATTTGAATACTAGATCATGGATACCGGTGTTCTTTGGTGGTTGGGTTTCAATTAACCACACATCTCAGGAATGGTCGAACTGAGACTGTGCAAGACTACACTTCATTTACACTCATACACATCATCCTCATTCATCCTCTGAAGTATTATTTGAAAGGTAGTTACCGGAGGCTAAACAGGAAAAAGAAAAGAAAGTAGTGCAAGTAATAAGATTGTGAGGAAGTGGGAGAATAGACAAGAGGACAGTCTGGTATGTATAGTGCTCCTGAATTGAGAGCAGGATGATATAGAAGTACAATTTTTATTAGTAATCAGAATGTTCGAACCAATACATGAAAAATAAAGTTCAAGATTAAACTTAAAAGTCGTTTTAGAAGTGTTAGTGTGGTGTCTGCTTATGCACACATTGAGGAACCTGTGGAGAAGGGAAAATAATGCATTTTATAAAATATAAACAATGAGAGTTCAGCTTACCAACAATTATAAAATGTTTAAATTTATTCAACTGCTTCCGGACCTTCGTCCATCCTCAGGAATATATAACTGATTTCTTAATTTATATTTATAATTAATCATAAACAGTTTTGGAGCAGATGTGGTCAATACTACAGATATTGAATTTAATTACAAAGAAATTAACATTATTAAGCACACATAAAATTTAATATACCAATGTTAAATAAGAATAAAATTATCAAAAATACCATTATAGATGTGAAAAATAATGTATTTAAAATTGATAACTTAGATAATAAAAATAAATTAAGAAATCAGTTTGTTAATGCAATTGATAATATTAAAAATAATAAAAATCTAAATCATAATTATAAACAGACCAATAAAAATTATATACAGAAATACAAAAAACAAATTAAAAGAAAGTGGATTTATAGTTAAATCCATTAAAACCAACACTCCTGTTATTATTAATAACAATTTATATATTAACAAATTTATAGAGATTAACAAATCTAAAGAAACAAAAAATCCCATTAATAAAATAAAAAAAGAAATCATTTCTAACATTAAAAAATGCAAATACATTTTCAAGGATGAATACATTAAACAAAGTTTTAATTAACTAATACCAATGCCCCAGTATTGGAGCACTACCCAAGATTCATAAAGCAGACATGCCCGTAACACCTGTTATAAATTGTATTAACTCACCCATTTATCAGTTAGTAAATTCCTATCAAATATGTTAAAAGAATACATTAAAATTGAAAACAAATATAATTAAAAAAGTATCTATGAATTAATAAATGAAATTGATAATATAAACATAAATAAGACAACAAAACTTGATGTAAACACTTGAAACACAAAACACTTGATGTAAAAGATGTGTAGGCAAACAATTATTGACACTATTAAAATGATAAATATAATTAATAACAATTTAACCAAATTAAAATAAATAGTAATATAATATATGAAATAATAAATTTATTAAAATTATGTATTAAATATAATTATTTTAAATTTAATAAATGTTATCAACAAGAAAAAGATCTCACAATGGGATCTCACCCCATTCCGCTATTATGGCAAACATCATTATGGATAAATTAGAAAACACTATTCTACCTGGTATTATTAACAAACACCAAATTATATTATACAAAAGGTATGTAGATGACATATTAATTATTTATAATCAGCAAATTAATAATGAAGACGATACAATAATTAAAGAAATGAACGCTTTAGATGATAGTGTTAAATTTACTTTAAACCGGGAAAATAACATAATATTAATTATTTGGATATAAAAATTTTAATAATAATAAATTTGACATTAACTTATACAGAAAGCCAACAAAACAAGATAATTCCTTTCATCCTTGAAGTAAAAAATTCTGATGTGGACACCACATGAGTTCCTTGTATACCTACTAAATTACATATATTCACTTTCTGCCGCACTTCATTTAAACAATTATGTAAAAGTAAATTCCTGGGAGAAATATAGTCAATCAGATCAATCCACATCCTAGTATTCTAAAACGATTTGACTTCAGTAGAAAACATAAGAAATTTGGGTAAGGGTCCAAATTGAAATTCAGACCACTATCAATTTAAAATTACTGTTTATGAAGTGATTTCTGTTAATGAAAGCATAAGAGGACAAAAAAGATTTTAATGAAATATTGATATTTTTAAGGATGATTGAAAGACATTAATGTACCAGTTTGCAGTCAAGGAAAAATTGATCATGTTATGCAAGACATTTGGATGGAGCAAGATATTGATGGGATGTGGGATGTTATGATAAATGCAGTCGTAGATGTGACTAAGCACACTATCAGAGAAGCAAAAAAGGGAAGAAATATAGAATGTTTGGTTGATAAGTGTAGATAGGTAATAGCAAGAATGGAAAAGACTAAGCAAAGCATACAACGAAGGAAAGTAGAAAAAAGGCTGATAAACTGTTGAGTAAGAAGAAGAGGGAGAACATACAGAAAAACTAGACAATATTGAGTTTTTTAAAAATAAAATAAAAATAAGTTTTTTAAAGTTTTAAAGATGAAATAAAAAGTTTTTACTAGCAATAAAATTAATGAATAATGGCTAACAACCAAAGTCTAATATTTGTAAAGATAAAACTGGAAACATCTTGTCTGTGGAGGGGGTTATTATGAACAATGGGTTAAATATTATGAAGAAAGTTTCAAAGGAAATGTGAACATGAAGATGAGAAGAGGGAACCACAATATCATTCAATAGAAATAGAAGTAGTAGAGCCTGTGCTAGAAGAAGTAAAGGAAGTGGTTGTGAAGTAAAGAAACAGGAAGGCTTCTTGGGAGGATTATGTATCTTCTTCGGAAATATGGAAAAATGGTGGTGATAAACTTATAGAACAGTTTCTATGTTGACAGACGATTTTTTTCTTAAAACCATTGCTGAAGTTAGTCAATGCATTATGCTTTTCAAGAATTATTAAAAGTTTACTTTTCATAATTTTTTCAAACACATTTTCGAGAATATGCACATTTTGAAACTGACCTGTAATTTTTTTTAAGTTATTGCCGAATCCTTGTTAAAGAGAGGATTAGAAACAGAATTCTTAATGTAGCTGCAAAATTGTTCTTGAAAGATTTGTTAATTAAATTTTTAAGTGAGATGATATTACTACTTCTTTTAAAATACTCACAGATATTTCATCAATACCAACTGAATGTTTGTGTTTAAAATACAAGTTTCAACTTTCTGACTACCAGTGTGAAATAAAAATACTAATACAATTAAAACATTCAAGGTGGATGACTTTGTTTGAAATGGATGAATGTTATTGTTATTTGAAATACTAAAAAAGAATTTATTAATTCCTTTCTGTACATGAATTGGGGAAAGGTAGAGGAAGTTATGATCCCTTTCATACTTTTACTGAAGTTATCTGATCCTTCTTATTTCCTAATCCATTTTTACTTTTCATAACTTCCATGTAGTTTTATTGTTTGATTTAGATATTAAATTATTGTAATATAATCTTACACTATTACGAATAACTTTCGCTTAGATTCTTTGTAATTTTTCAGATAATTTTGAAAGTTACCAGAGATACGAGTATTACATTTAGACATTTAATGGAAATGTCTTAGCATAAGATTTTACAATTCTTACACAAACATGTGTTTTTCTTTTTGTTTTTTAATTTTTCCTCTTTTACTAAAGAGCAAGCTAGAAAAAGTCCTTCTGAATAATGTTGAAAAGTGTTAAGTTCTTCATCAAAGCAAATTTTGTTATCACTTTTACAATTTGTTTTTGATAACAAGATTTCTTAAATTTCTAGCTGAATTTTTATTGTTCATCTTTTTAAATGAATAAATGCCTTCATTGTTTCAAAGCACTTTTCATTAAAAAAAGTGTTTTCAACATGAAAACTGAAAATTTTCAGCATGTTCATTAGGAAAATTTATAAAAATTCAGTTCATCCTTATAATTCTGGTTTGCCAATAGACAGAATACTTGGCTGCAAGTAAGTTATTGATTTTTCATTATTACTGAATGTGAAAATCATTTAAATAACATTAAAGCTTTGATTATTTTTACATCCAGTATATCATAGTGTAGTGTCATTTAGTGCAGCATATTAGGTGTATTGTATTTTCAATATTTACTTCATCTCATCAGTATTTGATCTTACTTTACCATTCTTGTTACAAAGGCTTGTATTGTTTGTTGCTACCAGTTCTCCGTTAGATCCCTTTGCTTCTACAACTTCACTACTGTCAAGCATTGTTCTTTTATCTGCCCTCAAGCTCTGTCACTTATTTCCTAATTTCCTTTTTAGCATTTTATATGGCCTTTTACTCTAATTAAAGCTGTTGCTTTTCCATTTTCTTCTCTCCTCTCTTTTCTCTTTTTCCATGTTTGGTTTGTCCATGGTTGGTCCCATATTCTGCTCTAAATCTACAACTTCTTTTATTCTCCCGTTTTACAGATTCTTTTATTCTTCCTATACAGACCTTTTCTTCATGTGATGTTGAAATGGTTCTCTAGAGCAGTGTTTCTCAACCTGGGATTTGCGATCCCCACAGGGGTTGCAGTAATATGAAAGGAGGATGCAAAATTAGCCTACAACTTTACACGCAAACAATAATGAAATCATTTATTATAAGCATTTTACTTACATTTATAAGTGCACATGTAAAGAAAATAAATTAATGAGATGGTTGTGTTTGTTTTTCATTTTAAAATTTCTCATACATCAATCTATATTAGAAACACACAAAAGCAGATTGTTTCAAATGATAAAAGATGATTCCTATATTTAGTTTTTAGTGCAACCATAGATGAAAAATTCTTTTCACAGAGGTAAGACCTGGCGAAAGGGATTGATATTTTCACTGCTTCTGTGACTAAATTTCCATGTTCACTTTGATGAGCAAACCCAAACATATCTAAATTCTTCAGATGTGAATTGTAGTTGTAATGTTTTATTGACAGACATTTTGGTGCACTGGTTGTGAATCTCAACAGGTAACTTAGCAGCTACAACATTTTCCTAAATGGATTCAATACCAATCTCTTTGAGAAATCATTTTTATCATCTGGGAATTATTCTGCCAGCTGAATTTTTAGCTCACACAAATGCATCTTCATCCTATCCAAACTGTGGTGAATGATAGTGTCTTCATCCAAATTTCTTATCTATATAATTGGAGTGAGAGGAAAATTTTTGTTTTGAAGGTGAATAATCCAGACATCAAGCTTCTTAATGAAAGCATGAACTTTGTCTGTCTTTAATAAAATGATTTTTTTATTAATTTTATTAATCCATTATTCCTCACAACTCCATTGAGGGCGTTCGCTCATTGCAATTTATACTTCACCACAGTTGTATTGTTTCTGGCATACGAGGTGTGTGAGAAAAGTAATGAGAAGGGTAACACTGCAAGCGATCTGGCAACGCTGTGTCTACCGGTCTGTGCTAGACCGGTTTGTTCATCCCTTCCACGTGCTCAGCACGAGTTTCAACTCCGTTCAGCCAACACATTATTTTTGACAACGCCATCAGTGAAGTTGTGTTTTTGTTGTGTTACGAAAATGGAGCATCGGAATTTATAGCAACGTTGTGCAATCGGGTTTTGTGTTAAACTTGGAGAATCCACGAGTGTGACCTTTGAAAAGTTGAAATAGGCCTGTGGGGAACATTGCTTATCAAGAGTACAAGTTTTCCTCAGGCACAAATCATTTTTGGAAGGCCGAGAACACGTTGAAGATCAACTTCGCTCAGGGAGACCTTCAACTTCAAAATCTGACGAAAACGTGTGAGGGTTTTTGTGAGATCAGACCGTCGTTTAACAATAAGGATAATGAGTGAACAGTTAAATTTAAACACTTTCACCGTAAATTAAATTTTGACAGACGATTTGGACATGCGAAAGGTTTGTGCGAAATTGGTCCCGAAAAAACTTCATAACGGAACAGAAGGACAATCGAAGAAACGTGTGCGTTGATCTTCTTGAGATGATTGACAATGACCAAGAATTTTTCAATCGTGTATCACAGGTAAATGAATCCTTGGTATTTGAGTACTATCATGAAACAAAGCGGCAAAGCGAAAAGTGGCACACTCCGTCATCTACTCGACCGAAAAATGTAGAATGAGCAAATCAAAGATCAAACCCATGCTGATTTGCTTTTTTGACAGTAGGGGTATCGTGAATAAAGAATTTGTCCTCCAGAACAAACTGTCAACCAAGTGTTTTGCAAAGCTGTCCTTGAAAGGCTCAGGAAAAGAGTGATTCGCGTGAGACCATTACAGGCAAGTGGATGCTTCATCATGAAAATGCCCGTCACACGACTATTTCCATCAGGGAATTTTTGACCTAAAAACGCCTTCCTACGGTTCCTCAACCTCCCTATTCACCTGATTTGAGTCCTTCTGACTTTTTCCTTTTTCCGAAATTGAAACATGTCTTAAAAGGACGTCATTTTGGAACTTTGGAGAACATTCAAAAGACTGAGACCGACCAGTTAAAAGCCATACCAGTTGAAGCCTTCCAGCGCTGCTACCAGGAATGGGAACAACGACTCCGCCGGTGTATAGCTGCCCAAAGGAACTACTTTGAATGTGATAATATTGTTGTTTGAAAAAAATTAAAACTTTGGTAAGTAAAAAGTCAGTCTCATTACTTTTCTCACACACCTCGTACACGATTGCCAGATCATCGACATAAACAGTTTTGCTGACTTTTGTTGGAATGGCTAATGTTAGTTTATTTATGGCGACGTGAACAAGATACCGCTTAACGGCGAGCCTTGTGGTATGCCATTTTCCAATTTTTCCTCTGATGAGTATCCATTGTTGACACGTACTTGAAAAGTTCGGTCGTTCATATAGTTGCTAAAATAATGAAAGCTGAGTTCACTAAGGGAACTTGGTATAAATTTCGTTGTTGCGAAGGCAAAATTTACTGGAACGGAATTACTGATATAGATGTCCCTCGGGGCATCTACATCGGTGGCATCTCACGAGGCCGGACTGAGCACTGTGGAATAAGAAGATGGGCAAGAAGATGACCTCCGTTAAAGCCACAACTGGTAAGGAACGCAGATGGTGGTGTAACGACCAGACACGCTACGAGGCGGGATCTTCTTCCCTCTGGAGGAAATCGAGAGAGTTGCTGAATAATAATGGCAGATTGCCGCGAATGCCCCTTTCATGTAATTGAAGCATTATTCCATAACGCCAGGTCATATCGAATGCCTTCTGCAGGTCGAAGAAGACTCCGACATAATGTTTTCTTGTGATGAAGCTGTTATATATCATATTCTTTAAATTAATCATTTGATCAGTAGTTGAATGGTATTACCGAATACCTGCTTGATGTGATGATAGAAGATTTTTTTCTAAAATCCAAACGAATCAATTATTTTACATTCTTTCAAAATTTTTCTCATAGGGCACGTCAAAGAAATTGGATGGTAACTATTGGGATCCATCAGATTTTTATCTTTCTTTGGAACTGGAACAATAATTGCTTTTTTCCACTACTGCGGGTACATTCCATCCCGCCATATCTGATTTTTCCATTCCATACCACCACAGTTAGCCGTTTTGCTGGCTTCTTCGAAATGAGTGGCTAGTATTTCTGCAATTTCGTTTGGAGTATCTGTAACTTCATCTTCATGTTGAAGAAAAGTTATGGGAGTAAAGTTTTACGCCCACAAATAGCCTTCACTCTCTTCCAAACGTCTGATGCAGTCGTGTTTCTGTTAATGGATTGCACGTATTACTGTCAGAATCGTTTTTTAGAATCTATCATAAGTATTTTTTCATTCGCTCTGTATTTTTTAAAGTCAGTTAGATTTTCTAACTTTGGGCGTTTCTTAAAAGCGTTGTATGCTTTTTTCTTTCTTTTTATAGCTTCACTTATTTCATATTCCACCACGGAACGAGTTGCTTTTTGAGTTTCCCGGATGTTTTGGGAATATCTCGATGCCGAGTCAAATGTGGCGTTAGTTATAGCATCGACATCGGCTTCGATAACTCCAGTTGTGAGTATCGTATTAGCTGTGAAGCTGGTCCAATCTGCCTTATCAAACAGTCATCTTTTGGAGATGGGGTATATTCTTCTAGTAACATCAGTTACAATTTGCAGGGAATCACTTCCATGTAGATCTTCTAAAACTTTGGAAATGTACCTCGGTGCTAACGAAGCACTTAAAATGCTAAATCTATACAGGACGTCGATCCATCTCTGGTATTGAAAAAATTTCCTGAACCATCATTTAAGATAATGAAATCAGAATTTAATAGGATAGAATTCTCTTCCACGGGGATCTACTCGATCTGACTCCCAAAGAGAATTATGAGCTTTGAAATTACCCACCAGTACAACGGGTGGGAAAGTTGAGAAATTAATCGTTCTATGTCCATTCACTTTCCAATCAAGATTAGGCAAGTACATGCTGCAGACAGTAATGTGAAACGGACACTTCATTCTGATGACGACCGTTTGTAGATTTGTATTTAGATCAACAGCTTCGGCGGTAGCTCTAGTCGATGTTAGTGTGGCTACTCCACCTCTAACTCTTATATTTGGCAGTTGATCTCGCCGAAATGTATCGTATCATTTGATTGAAAGTTTTCATTTCGGCAGAAATGTGTTTCTTGCAGGCATATAAAAATCGGATCTACATTATGTACCAAGCGTTGGAGCTCATGGATATTTGACAAACATCCATTAATGTTCCACTGAAGAATCGACTCGCTAGTTTTAAATTAATTTATCGCCTTGGTTTGACTTTCGGCCATCTTTTTTTCTCCATATTACAAACAGCTTCGTGTTCGTGGAAAACGTCGTCACCCGTATAGCTCCCGGTCTCTAAATCGGAGTCCATCGAAGCCGCAGATGAGACGGACATGGATCGCGCCGTGTTCAGGCGCCGATTGAGAGGCGGGAACCTGGCAGACCCCCGACACGGGAGTCGCATCATTACTGCTCCAGTGAGGGGGGACACTTGCCCCCCTGGGTGATTTTTGGTGGCCTCTATGGTTTAGAGGCCACCTTGGTTGCAGGAGGCTTGGGAGCCTTTATAACAGGCTGCGAAACAGTCACTTTCTCTCGGTCATCATCAAAAGTTTCTTCCAAATGGATGTGGCCGTCTGGCTTGGCGTCCGTTTTCTTCTGTTCAAGAGCGCTTTTGTTTTTTGAAGTCATGTCATCAGGAGGCTGTACTGTTATCTTTGGCTTTACGGTTTCTTTGCGGCTAAAAGGCTTCATTTTATTTTCTATAATCCTTTCAATCATGCTAGCCAAAGTGGGCGCAAGTTTACTGAAAAGCTGACTGTCATCGACAGCAACCAGAGCAGGAGCGGGTGCAGGGACAGCAGCCGTAGCCTGAGCATAAGTTGTTGTTGCTCTAGGATTGCGGGCGTTTACAATATTTTCAGCTTCAAGGTAGCTGATTTTCTTCAGGGTTTTTACTTCCTACACAGCTACTTCGTATTTGTAGACAGGACAGTTTCTCGATCTACATGAATGCTGTCCATTACAATTGACGCATATAGGAGGCTCCTTACATGGCTGTCTTTCATGAACTTCATTACTGCACACGCATAATTGCGGTCTATCGCATCTGCAAATAGTGTGGCGAAAGCATTGACGCTTGAAGCATTTTTTAGACTGTAGGACAAATGCCCGCACATCCAAACGATGAATTCCTGCTCAAACTTTCTCCGGCAGGGTTGGCCGGTTAAAAGTAAGGACATGAGAGGCAGAAGATAGGACACCGCCGTTCCTTCTCATGTTCAATCTGCGACACTCTATTACTCCTTGTTGTGTCAATTCCTCAACTGTTTCTTGCTCCGTGCAGTTCAGAAGATCCCGACAGACCACAACACCCTTTTAGATGTTCAGTGTGCCGTGCGGATCGACATGAACAACAAAATCTCCAATATTCTTGAGCCCTGGAATCTTCTGTGACTGTGCATTGTTTGTAGCCTCCACATGAAGTCCATTAAAGTTTTTCCTGATTTCTTTAACTGGGCCTCTAGCACATTTAGTTATTTCTTGAGCACTGTTATTATTATTATTCGGGTCGGGGTAGAGGTTGTCGAAATCAAGCCGGCCGCAAAGTACCTCGGTATGATGATTGACCGGAAACTCGGCTTTCCTGAGCAGCTTCGGAGAGCCGCCGACAAAGCTGCGAGATCCGTAACTGCTCTCAGCCGGCTCATGGCGAATGTCGGAGGACCGAAGGCCAGCAGACGGCGATTGCGGATGTCCACGGTGCATTCCATCCTGTTATACGGATCGGAAGTGTGAGCCCAGGCATTAAGAGTTACAAGAAACCGGAAGAGGCTCGCCCAAGTGCAGCCTTGCGAGTCGCTTCCGTGTATCGAACGGTCTCCGAGGCTGCAGTACTGGTGGTCGCCGGCTTCATACCCATTGCTATTTTGGTAAGGGAGCGTCAGGTGATCTACAGGAGGCGACGGGCAGGCGAAGACCGGGAGACCATTGCCACGTACGCACTCGCATGTTCTTCGCATGGCACGAGACCTGGGACCACGAGACCAGACTCGATGGATGCAGGATGGACTGCAAGGCTTATCCCTCTGGTCAGACCGTGGACGGAGCGGCGGCATGGAGCGGTGAAGTACTATATGACCCAATTTTTAACGGGTCACGGGTACTTCCGCGCTTACCTCCATGTCATAGGGAAAGCGCCGTCCCCCATCTGCCTCTATTGCCCCAGTGTACGGGACGACGCCGAGCACACCTTTTTCAAATGTGCTCGGTGGGCGGCAGATCGAGAGACACTAGAGGCGGATCTCGGAGCACTGAGCCCCCACAATGTGGTTGCGATGATGCTCCGTAATCTGAGCAGCTGGGAAAGTGTAGCCAGGTTCGTCAGCAACATTTTCAGAGCCAAAAAGGTTGACCTGGATAGTCCTGAAAATTAGGTAGCACCTAATCGGTCTAGTATAGGAGGAGTCCTGATAGAAAGGGGGGTGGCTTTAGTCGGTAGTCTGCTGATAGTGATTGGATAATATCATCAGCGGGAGTTCGACACTCTGTGCGTATATACATTTCCACCTCCCTCCGCAATAAAAAAGAAAAAAATTATAATTTTTTTTGGTCTTTTTTTCATAGTTATTGGGCATCGACTATCAAGATCGTTAGCTCTTGTCAATTCCTAAAACAAAAACTACGAATAAAAGATAACACTAATTAAATGTATAAAGTAGCAAAAATTATACACACATATAATCACTTAGTCGTTAAGAAAAGTTCACACAACCGAATGGGATGTAAAAGATCCCATTTAGTTCAAAACAAGAAATAAAACAAAAGAAAAGGAATATCTAAATATCTTGTCTGGACATAGAAAATATTCCGAAGACATGCATTCGAAAATTAAATTTAAATACAGCAGAATAGACCGGCTGCATAAAGAAAAAATAGCAGGTCTCTAATAGCACATTCTTTGTTTCTCAAAATTTTCTTTATTCCTCCTTCTATTTTAAATTGACAACGCAGATCCCTATGTACGTTGCAATCTTCCAATAAGTATTTGATTGTCAACGGTTGCTGACACTCCTCACAAACTGGTTGATTGCTGCCAGTCAACATATAATTCGACTTAAGGTTCGTACGTCCTATTCGCAACCTTGTTATTACAACCTGCTCTCTCCACTTGATTGTAGATGGAGTGGTCACTTGCAAGGCGAGTCCTTCATGGCGTTAAGTTTCGTTGTTAACCCTTTCCAAACTCTGTGCCATTCACGTCTGACACAAACAGATACGTGGCATTTAACATCGCCAGGTCTGACGGGAATTTCCTCGGGTTCAGGCGCGTCAGCAGCCGCTCGAGCTGCTTCATCCGCAGCCTCGTTTCCAGCAATTCCGGAATGTCCCTGGATCCACATTAGTGCGCTTTGTTGCCCCTTCTTGCTTAGCACCCGGAGCAGTGTAAGTATCACCGTCACCAAGGGGTCCGTTGAGCATACATCCTGCAGTGCTTGAATACCAGTCATTGAATCGCTGCAGATCAAAAAAGATGGTACATGATAGTGCTCACAATACCTCAGAGCTTGCCAAATGGCATACATCTTCACAGTATAAACAGATGCAACAGCCGCCAAGGACCACGAATGACCAACGTCCGCACATTGGAAGGCACTGCCAACCCCGTTCGCCGTCTTAAAGCTATCCGTGTATAAAACTATCGCCTGGTCGTGTTCGCTCACAAGCTCCTGAAAACGATGAAATGATTTCTGAGAATTACATTGCTTAAAAGGTGCTAAATCCATTCGAAAAAAGGCTGATGGAAGCAGCCACGGTGGTTATTCACACACCGTTTATTCAACAACTCTTGGAAGCACAATGTCGTACTTGTCCATCAATTCTCGATCTCTGATTCCGTCCGGCTGGTATAGATCTGACGCCGGTTGTAAGCTTCTTGGAAAGGATGTCTTATGAACGCTGGTCCATTTACACGTGCGGTGATGACGTGGCATTGACCGTATAGCGCAGTAAGAGGATGTCTCTTCGAAAACGTAGTGGAGACAATCCCTGATTCACATATAAGACTGTAGACGGGACTGGACCGAAACGCTCCAGTCGCATACCGAATTCCAGCATTTTGTACGACGTCCAAGGCTTTTAGACAGCTCTTTTGAGCCGAGGAATAAACAACACAGCCATGGTCGATTCTTGATTGTATCAATGAAGAATACAGACGTAGAACTTCTCTCCAATTGATATTCGACATACAATTGATTATGTTTAAAGTTCGTTTGCATTTAAATGCTAATTGACGTACATGAGGACGCCATGTAAGACCTTTATCGAAGATTAGTCCCAAAAACTTGACTTCTTCTTTATATGGAACTTCAACACCCTTTATTGTAAGTCGTGGTCTAGGGTGTGCTCGTCTAAAGCAACAGAAATGTACGGCGCATGACTTTTAGGTTGAGAACCTCAAGCCAGACCTTTCAGCTGTATCAACAATATCATTGATTGCTCGTTTAACTTGTACCGGACCATTGCAGTTTTCGTACAGGCATAGAAGATCGCCAGATCGTCGACATACATACATTTACCAATTTCCACTGGTATTGCTTGTAGAACCCTGCTGACAACAATTGTAAACAGGGTACCGCTAAGGGGTGATCCCTGCGGAATTCCATTTTGTAATCGCCTACTTGTCGAATAGGTGTTGTTAACGCGTACTTTTATAGTTTGCTAAGATAAATAGTTGGCGATAATCATGGGGAGATTTCCACGTAGTCCCCATTCATACATTTGTTTTAAAATTCCATACCTCCACGTCATATCAAATGTTTTTTCAAGGTCGAAAAATAAGCCTACGAAGTGCTTCTTGTTAATAAAAGCATTCTGTATAGCGTTCTCAAGAATTATCATATTATCAGTCGTAGAATGACGCTTTCTATATGCGGTTTGATACGGTGAATGAAGTCGCTTCCTTTCTAATAACCATACTAAACAAGCATTTATCATTTTATCTAAGAGTTTACCGATACACGATGTTAAAGATATTGGTCTGTAACTCTTAATGTCTAAAGGATCTTTTCCTTGTTTCAAAAGGGGTACGATCACTGCTTCTTTCCACATTTGCGGATATGAGGCCAAGGTCAAGGCGTGTAATATCCACGCTTTATTATCGTCGTTAAGATTTTTATCGAATGCATATGGAATATCATCATATCCAGGTGAAGTATCACTGGAGTTTCGTAGACCATGATTGAATTCGATGAATGAAAACGGTACGTTATAAAAAAATGTCGTTTTCCGTTACATAGTTTAGTACTGCTTGCTCTCTTGAGATGCAAATGAAATCGATGTGATGATTTTCATTGCTACTTACAGTTTCAAACTGATCGGCCAGCAATTCAACTATAGCTTGTTGATCGATCATGATGACACCGGCTTGTTTAAGCGCATTTAATGAACGGCTATCGGACCGGCCAGCTACAGCTTTAACCTTCTTCCATACTTACGTAGCAGGTGTTTTGCTATCGATGGAGGATACATATGCCTCCCAGAATGCTTTTTTCGTAGATAATATGGTGCGTCTGGAGTAGGCACGATGATTTTTAAAAGATATTAAATTCTCCGAGGTAGGACGTTTCTTGAAAAAATTGAATGCTTTCTTTTTCTCACTAATTGCTGTATTTATTTCGACGCTCCATCAAGGTAAACTGGGTTTCGTAGAAGTTGCGGTGGTTTTAGAAATGTTTTCCACCGCTGAATTTAAAATTGCCCGCGTTGCTACTTTTATGTCTTCATCGATGTTTCCAGTATAACTTGGCATAACGACGTTGTTAGTGTAGTCAGTCCAATTGGCATGTTTAAGACACCATCGCCGAATAAAATTTGGTGCTTTTTGCCGTACATTTATTTTAATTAAAATTGGAAAGTGGTCGCTTCCATGAAGGTGTTCATCAACGTTCCAATTAAAGGAAAGTGGCAATGCTGGACTGCAAAATCACAAATCTATCGCCGAAGTTTCACCGTTTCGTATGTTGAAAAACGTTTCTATACCTATGTTTAACAGGATTAGTTCGGTGTTCGATATAAATCTTCGACGTTGCGCTCTCTGCGTTCCAATCTCTGTGAACCCCAAAGTGGTTTATGCGCATTGAAATCCCCTTCCAAAATTATCAGTCCAGGGAGTTGGTCATATAAGTTTTGCAGATATTCGATATTCCAGTTGCCGTCTGACAGATATATGTTGCAGACGGAGACTTCAACCGGAGATAATACACGTATAGCGACAGCTTGTAACGCAGTATTTAGTTGTATTCGTCGAAAAGGCAAATGCGAACGTACAAGAGTGGCAACACCACCACTTCCTCGCCGATCAGGTACAACACCTGTATGTATTGCATCATATCCACGTAGATGGAAATCATGTTCTGGCTTAAAGTGTATTTCTTGAAGACACACGCACGTAGGGTTGTGCTCATTTAAAAGTATTTGAAGCTGTAGGTGTGAGACACAATTGTTAATATTCCATTGTATTATATTCTCCATTTCTTTTATAAGCGTGATTTACCTTTTGGCTATCCTTTCTTCTTTTTTGTAATTGTAGTACAACTTCGGTAAGTTTGTGACCCCACAGAACCGCAGTCACTCTCCTCACCTGAGACTAACATAGTCTCAGGGTTTGGCAGAATTGCGCCCTGTGTAAGACCGAGATTTGCTGGTGTCGGCAATCCGGTCGAAGATGCATGAACTATCAGCAGCACCGTCACGCCTTGTGTCGTTTCTGTTCTCTCTAAATTAACTACAACAGAGGTATTGCTCTTCTGCGCCCTCTTCCTTTTGGTGTTTGATTCCCTTGTGGGAGATCTAAAGGTTCCAGAGGACATTTGATTTTCGATAAACTCGATGTTCCTGTATTATCAGCTTTGGACTGCTTCTTATCGTTACGTTCAATCTCCTGTAATCCCTTGTATTTGCGACGTCGATGGTTTATTTGATTTTGCGATGACGTTTGACTGCTGACTACTAGTCGACGACACTGGTTTAACTGTAGCAAATTTCCTTTTTATACATTTGTGTAAAACTGTAGTTAGAACTGGTGTCAACTGCCTTATTAAGCTTTCAATTACTTGTGGCGAAGATGTATTTGTGCTAGGACCAGCTGTTTGCGCAAAGGATTTTTCCCCCGGCATTTGTGCGTTAATTATTTTCTTTCCTTCAAGATAACTAAGTTTTCTGAGAACTTTAGTCTCTTGTATCGCGATTTCTTTCTTGAAAGCAGGACAATTTCTAGATCTTGCTGAATGTTATCCTCCACAATTCACACATAGGGATTTCCTTATATGGTTAACCTTCATGGATTTCTTGGCCACATGCACAAATCTCCTCAGGATTGTATATGTCGGAGATATGACCAAAACTTTGCATTTGAAATATCTCATCAGCGATGGTATATAACCACGCACATCCAACCGATGGATTCCGGCTCTGATTTTTTCAGGCAACAGTGGCTTATTAAAAGTAAGGACATGCGAAGAAGAGGGTAACACTTCTCCATCGCTCCTCATGTTCAATCACCTACATGCGATGCCATTTCACTAACAATCTCCTCTTCACTACAATTAAGTAAGTCACGACAGACTACTACTCCTTTGGAATAGTTGAGTGTACTGTGAGCTTCGACAGTAACATCAATGTTTGCCAATTGTTTTATCTGTTTTAATTTCGCTGATTATACGTCGTTCAGCGCTTCAATGCATAATCCAGCTTGTGTCTTTTTAGCTTCCTTAACTGGTCCACCAGCTTTCGTCGCGAGTTCCTTAGCTATGACGAAAGGACTAATGTTTGAAAAACCGGTTTCCTTTATATCGTTTCTTTTAACAACAATATATTTTGGTCGAGAAGTTTCTTTTGATTGAACTATCAGTGCATGTCGTAAATCTATACCCTTTTCTTCTTCTTCGACGATGACGACGAAGGAGGAAGGAGGAACGAGGGTGTTTTCCCTCAAGGTTGTCCGGGGTTACCGAACGAGGATTTAACGTTTTAGGTTCCATAAAAATGTTTTAGAAAATTTCGTCTCCCTACCCACCCTAGCTCCCCACCCACCACGGAGCCACACATTTGGAACGCCCTTCCGGATGCCAGGACTACCAGAGAGATATAAATCCCAATCCACCCCAAACAGGAAACTAGTCCTGTCAAGGTAACTCAGGCTCTCATCTATTTACCCTCCCCTCCGAAAGCGGAAGGTTCAGTCATAAACGAGCCGATTGACCGGCAGTGGTTATCAGACCGGCCTCCTGTTTAGCCAAAGCAGGGGCCAAAGCGCTGTGCTGCTACATCCACATCCAACCGTGGTTTTCCACACCAACGGCGAGGTTTCACTCAAGCGCCAGGATTTCCATTTCCAGCGACACAGGTCATCGCGCACAGCAAACACGAAGGGAAGTTCAGTCTCGAAATGAAAAACGACCATGATCTATAATCCCATGACCACATCATCCAGAATGGACTTTGAGCTCCGTTAGACGGCTTGGAGTTTTGTACAAGTCTTAGACAAGTACAAAGCCGTTGTCGCCCCCCCCCTCCACGGGCGTGGATCGTAGATGCTACTGATCCGGACGTGGAGATGGATTTACCTTAGGGGATTATTATTATTATTATTATTATCACGGTAATAGTTACCGGTTAATAGAACCGCCGGCCTCAAAGAGGCAATGCAAGGCGTTAAAACTATTGTAAAATCATATCATACATGTTGTTCTGTGGCAACCACATCTTAGCATACACCAGAGCTTTAGGTTCATCATTCACCAAATCCAAATTATATACTTCACATCAATGCGCACGTGTCTAGAATCATTGCTTTTTTCATCTGCAGGAAGAGGCGAGGTTGAGCGCCAATGGCCCTGAGTGACTTGTAAAGCGAATGCGGAATCTTTCCAAGTGCGCCGATGACGATGGACACTATCATAACCTCTCGCTGGGTCCAAATCTCCCTGACCTGATTCGCCATATCCCTGTTCTTCGACAGCTTCTCGGCATGTTTCTTCTGGATGTTAGCGGTCAGTGGTATATGATCCAGATGATTTTTCTTTTTTTTTTAATCACAACAATATCTGGACGATTGTGGGCCACTGGCTTATTCGTGAGGACCGCGCGATCATAATAAATCCTATAACAGTCATTTTCCAACACGGACAAAGGAACATACCTGTAGTAAGAAACAGACACATCAAGAAGTCTCAGGTCCAGGGCTAGCCTCTGATGGAGAATGCGAGCCACGTTATTGTGTCGGGACGTGTATTCTTTTGGGATCAGAATCTGGCAGCCACTAATCATGTGCTCCACAGACTCGCTCGTAGTCCCACAAAAAAGGCAATTATTCACGACCACCGCAGGGTCCTTGACTATGTGCTTCCAGTAATTGAGCTTGCTGATTACCGAATCCTGGATTCCGAACGCAAATCCCTCAGTCTCAGCAAACAATTTGCTGTTTTTCAGCCGCGCAAAGGAGGCAGCAAAGTCAATCCCCTCATCCAGCACGGAGGCTGCAAATCTCCCATTAAGCTCACCCGTGCGCCATGCATCCACCTTCTGTCTCTCATCAGGAACCTCGTTCAGGGGGCATAGTCATTGTCGCTAAGGCGGAGTGAGGTCAGACCTTCATCTCTTTTCACCACCTCCCGATGAAACACGCTGGGTACACTTCGCCCTTAAAAATGGTTTCTGAGGTTCTGTAGTTGTTTCGCATGAACCTCAAGAAATCTGCGACACCTCTTCCACTCCTGCTTCTGGACACCTGCTTTCTTCTGCTTCTGCTCTGCTTCAGCGAGCTGTAGAACTGCGCGGGTGATGCGCTCGGTGTCCGGTGAACTCACTTTTAAGAAGCTGATTAAGCCCCTCAAGCTCTGTTCTCGTCCATCACAGAATCCCAAATAGGTATTGATGCCCTTCACTTTATTGCCACCGTTCAATTGCGACTTCATGAGAGCACTCACACGAGCCTTGAGGCTAGATGTAAGAGCCTTCTTCGCTTGGCCGTGGCTGATTCCCACATTCTGAATGAAGCCAAGATACCGGTAGGTTTCCCCACGCTTCATAGCTGTCATCACCGAAGGGGGATCCATGAACGGCACACTACATCATCCATTCGCGACCAAACTCCTTTTCTCATGGCATTAACTCTAAATTTGTCCAAACCAAACCTCATACGTATGCCGACACTGAATCTCTCGACCAACCTAACAAGCCGTTGGACACTCTCCTTGGTGTTAGAAAGAAGTTTTATATCATCCATGTGCATGAGGTGACTATAAGAGTATTGGCTAATTGCAAACCCCTCATTGACTGATTTCAGGATGTTGGACAGGGGGTTCAGTGCCATACAGAACCAGAGCGCACTAAGAGCATCATCCTGAAATATGTTTTGCTGAATCACCACCTCGCAATGGTCGCGGGCTTCTTATTAGGAACGGTCAACACAAGACAGGTGCACCATTTATTCATTGCGCATCGCAGGAACTGGACGATCAACGGGTCAACCTTATATAAAACAAGCACCTCCACGAGCCAAGAATGCGTCACAGAATCGAAGGCTTTCCTGTAGTCTATATAAGCTGTATATAGATCACACCGACTCTTTTTAGCCAAGTCAGAGAGAACACTGTCCACCCCTAACTGCTCCTTGCAACCTCTGCTGTTCTTTCGACAACCGTTCTGCTCTTCTGCAATAATTTGGTGCCGCTCTAGTTGGTAAGATATTTTGGCACACAAGATAGATGTAAAAATCTTGTAAATTGTTCAGAGGAATGTAATAGGTTGGTATTTTGCAGGGTTGGCCGTAGCTAGAACAGTCTTGGGAATCAGATAGGTCACTCCCTGGGTGAAAAATCCTATGCATAAGACTTGCATCCCGCAACAAGGCCGAATAAAACTCAGAAAGTCGCCTATGTACAGCTGAGAAGCGCTTGAACCAAAAGTTCTGCACTCCGTCGATTCCGGGTGCCTTCCAGTTATGCATTCGAGCAACAGACCCAATCACATCATCCAAAGTTACAACGTGATCAACCACAGATGGCATCCGATTCACTCTCCTCTTCTCATTACGGATCCACTCAGCTCCATCAATATGCCGTAACGAGCTCGACCAGAATGGAGTCCTGTAATCCAAAACTTCAGCGTTGGAAGGAGCTGCCGAGACCTGGAGCCGCTGGACTACTGGTATTTGCAGCCTCTTACAGAACTCACGTTGGTTGGTTCTGAACAAATGGTTCTGTTCACACCGCATGTTGTTTATTTTGTAACGGCGCATCCTACAGGATAGCATCGCGAGGCGTTGTTTTAATAAGCCCAGTACTTCGGCAACCGAGTTGTTTTCCGGGCCCCTATGGCTGCTGATAATAGTCTCCGTAACAGCTCGCACCTTCTGCTGGGTCTTCGGATGTCATAAATGTCGTCAGACGACCAATCTCCATTCGCAGCTTGTTAATATTCCTAGTCAAACGAAATTCTCAAGCCGGCATCCCAGGCCTATCTCGCCTCATAGCCCCTCCAACTCGTTGGCCATTAGCGACCGCCACAGTTAAAGCACCGACGTAAACCAACTCATGAAGATCCTGGATTGTTGTCACGTGTGAAACTTTATTAGCTAAAAGCTGATTGACGTGATCGATTGTTATTTTCGTGCCACTTCTCTCCGATAACCTAGGAATGCTGGGTCTCAATGTCGGATTCATTCCACCGTAGCGCAGCGAATTCTCCGCAAACAGATCAATCACAGGATTGGGAGGAACGGGTACTTCATCCACCACGCCATCATCAGAATATGGGCTGGACAGCAAACCGAACTCTCTCGATACCTCCAACCTGATTGCCGTGACAATATCCGCAGGCACCCTATGCGATACAAAGAGGGACCTGCGTTGGTCAAGTGTGTTTTGGACCGTCCTACTCTGCAACTCAGGGAAGCGCTCCACTATGATGCGGTGCAGTTCAACGCTGTATGGTTTCTTATCTGTTTCCATTTTCGTTATTTGAAGGTAGGAGCGGTAAAGGAAGGTGCTTATTTCCATTGTCCATTTAAACCGCTTCCTGCCCCGGGTTGTAAGAACGGGCACCTGAGGTTCAGGTGCAACGTCGCCTAAAACATTGGACGGTCCAGGTTGCTGCTCACCAAGCGACTGAGGAGAGAGGCAGCTGTTCTCTTCCCCAGAAGGAGCCTGTGTCTTAGTGCGCCTGTTGCAGGCTCATTAACTGGCACACCCGAGGCTTTGCTTCTAGTGATTGGAGCAATTTATGCACGGCAGGTGAGGTGCTGACACACCTACCGGTTGCCTGTTTTGGTCTGCGATGCTATTTCCCACC
Source organism: Lycorma delicatula (assembly GCF_047948215.1). NCBI lineage: Eukaryota > Metazoa > Arthropoda > Insecta > Hemiptera > Fulgoridae > Lycorma > Lycorma delicatula. The sequence continues at coordinate 220,731,237 of NC_134455.1, read as the reverse complement.
TACCCGGCAAATCTGCCGAACATTCCCCAATCCACAACCTGGCGACATGCCCGATGTAGGACAGGCAATCCCGCACGAGGTTATTATTATTATTTTAAATGAAACTATGGATTTAAATCTTAAATAAGGGCACCAGAACCACACTTTGTATTCAAAACTGATGTTTGTATTCAAATACTAAACTGATGTTCTGCAATCCCTTACGCCTCTTTTATACCGCTAAGGGCACGTGTTCAAATGTATCAATTGCATGTTCGAACATGACACTCTACCAGGAATATAATGCAAGCAGATCAAATTACAAAGAGCATGTACAAATCAAATTGGAACCTGTTAATTTCTTGTATTTGTACACTTCATACAGATATCGATACCCATTGCTATCACACAGCTAAATAGTTTTAACGGTTTTCATCGGTTTGGGGTTGGGGGATTGCGAAATATTAATTATATATTTTTTTTACTTTGTGGGGACATGGAGCTAAAAAGGTTGAGACTAACTACTCTAGAGTAATACTAAAGGAATGATTTATTTTTTAGTTTCTTTAATTTCAATTTATTTGTATTCACTTTTCTTCATATTTTTTATTCTTACTGTTATTGCCAATAGGTTATAATTATGTCAGCACACAGCAGTGTGGGATTATTAACACATTTTAAAATTTTGTAACCAGAAAAAAATTTATTTGGTAAAATTTTCTATTACTTAAATTCTTTCATGTACACTGCATATGTTTTGTTTTTTGTTATTCAAAACTTATCAGTCTGCTAAATTTAATCAGTTGTACTATTTTGGGTCCCCGTTCTCTTAATAATAGTAAATTGTTAATTATAACATTCTAGCCATAAGTAACATTAATTAATAAAGCCAGTAACATTAGTAAAGCCAGATATTTTTACGTGGATTTGAATACTAGATCGTGGATACCGGTGTTCTTTGGTGGTTGGGTTTCAATTAACCACACATCTCAGGAATGGTCGAACTGAGAATGTACAAGACTACACTTCATTTACACTCATACATATCATCCTCATTCATCCTCTGAAGTATTATCTAAACGGTAGTTACCAGAGGCTAAACAGGAAAAAGAAAGAAAGAAGCCATAAGTAACATCCAAACTTCCATTCTTTTTATGTTCATGGCATATTTCCTTATTTATCTCACATCTTATTTACCAATTTTGCTTTCAGTTTCTTAAACTTTAACGAATCATTATTAGAAAAAAATGTCACTCTCAGAAAGTTTTTTAGTTCTTAAATTGATTTTTGTAATCTATCTGACAAATACGTTTTGGTAATTTTTTGATCGACCTTGTACTTCCAGCTTCATATATCTATATATATTCTACATATAGGATTTGTAAATGGGTTTTTAATATTATCAAGCACAAAGAAATCTGAAAACTTTCACCCTTTTTCATTCTCCACTTAGTTTACCGATCATAATCTCAAACAAGTTGTGAGGATGCAGCTTTTAATGTTTGGGACCATTCCTTAGATGAGCTTATCCATACATACCCACCACTCTGGTGACACTATGCCACAGCTATCTGCTACTTACACCTGTTGAATGTCATTCAATTTTTTTAATGTTAAAAAATTGGAAATGTTTTAAAAAATAAAAAAGGATAATGTCATTTCCATTCACACCACCAAATAATTTTATTTTAAGTATCAGTTATTTATATTTTTTTACCTTACTTATAATTGCTATTTCAATTAAAGGAGTTTTTTCTTTTTAAAATTTCTTTCTTGTAGTTAACTTTTAACATTTTAACTAAAAAAGGGTACACACCTTTTTGTTATGTGACCAACAGCAATGATCTCTATATTCCAGACCATGTGATTCTATTGTAGATCATACGCTGAATTAAATTACATATAAAAAAAAACAATTTGGCTGATAAAAGGTGATAATTTGGTTGATTTAAATACTAAGATAGAATAAAATAACATAATTTAATGAATCATAACTAAGTAATATCAATTATTTTTATGAAATATATACAGAGTGTTTCTAAAATGGTGGGCTGGCTATACTTTTTCGGATTCTACTTATAAAACTAAACAAAAAATATCCGTAGGAAAAATGGCACTTTCTTCTTCAAATTTAATTTACTAAGGGTTTGGCACCGTTGGTAATAATACAATTGTATAAATTAAATTTCCACTTACCAACAATTTAAAAAGTGTAAATTCTAGTACTTTCGGAGCTGTTACTAAATCTTCAGGGATTTTCTGAAAGATGTTAATATAAATTCAAATCGATAATCGCTTTTAAATTAAACTGTTATGTTCATAATAGTTGTGTAGTTGTTTAGTTCATAACAGTTATGAATATAACTGTTATGTTGGTCGTCAAGAATAAAACTTATTCGTACGTCAATAAGACAGTAACGTCATGTTTGTGACTATTAGAAGTAGTTTAGATAGTAAATTAATAATAATTTACAACACTAGAATTAACAATAAATAAAAACAATTAATATTTAATCAAACTGAACGTAAAGTGGAGGACATGAAAACAGGCACAAAATTACAACACCAATTTTCTGCCATAACTCGGCTATTTGTAATCGATTTTAATAAATAAAATGCCATTCTGTTTAAAATAAAAGGTTTAATATTTTAGCAAAACATATATTTTGATAAACCTTATTCTTACGGAGATATAACGGATTGAAAAATGAACGTGGCCGCCATTTCGTAATTTGCGAAGGTATTTAAGTACTGATCTTTTGCTAATTTTATACTTTATTACAAAGACGCTTATCAAATATTGATGTGATTCCTCTATCCGATCCTGAGATATAAATTTCCTTTGCACCCCTTAAAAAAATCGGAATTAAAACTCCCGAAAATGGTTTTTAAACATTTATTTGAAGAGTATTTGCAAATCCAAATCTACTGAATATCTCGTTTACTATAGTCAGAATTGGGAAAATTTACAGACATTCTTTAAATATTTTTTATCTTTCTTCATCCCCTTTCAAGGTCGAATTTCAAAAAAATCTAGAAATTGGTTTACTGACATGAAGATTACACTGGCCAAAAATCAGGTTGATTTCTTCATTTTTTACTGAGAAATTAAAAAACAAAGGTCTCAAAAAAATTCAAAAATCCATTTTAACTCTTGAAACTCAGAATTTCAAAATATCTAGAAATTGGTTTCTAGATGTTCATAATCATTCAATTCAAACCCAGCTTACACAGTGATAGACACACTTAAAAATTCATTAATGCAGTTTATTAAAATTTGTGCTTCAACAGCAAATCTCCACTACTACACATATCTATATCTTAGAGTTTTTAAGATGAAATATATTGAAAAACTTTTTCAGTTATGCCAAGAAACATGGGTAAAAATTTTACTGCGATTGTTAAGGTAGTTTTTTGTTTATCCAAAACAAAACCCTCTTCATCTTTATAGAATAATATAGATATCAAAATTTATTATATTTGCATATTAGTTATTGTAAAGAAATATTTTTATGAATAATCAGTAACAAAATTCCATACATCATGAAAATTTATGAAAAAAAAACTATTTTTAATTAAAGAGCTTTATTGCAAAAGAATTGACATACAATAATTAAAAACCAGAGTAATCTTAATGATAAAACAAAAGAATTAACAGAAAATTAGATTTAGTTACATGTTTTTAATCCATAAAAATTATTAAATTAATGATAGCATGAGCATAGTTTAAACCAACCTGAAGAAACTCAGTTATTTTCCTAGGCCATGGCAAACATCAAATTATAAATTATAGAATGTAGAAATGGGATGCAATATACATGTAAAGTGAGACTCATAAATACAATACATGCCAGTCAATATGTTTAAGATAAGCATTATGTTCAAAGATAATGATTCATAACCTTCCAACAAAACTTCATGATTAATGAAATATAAGTAACTTTCAAAACAAAACTTATCTAACAATGCTCACTGATTTCATAAAAATGAAGTAAAAATAATTGATCACACACTATATATTCTATTATGAAATTATAAGCTTATTTCATACCAAGGAAACAATAGATTAAAAGATTAAATAAATTTTATTGCAACAATAAATTTTTTATGAAATGAAAATTTTTTTTTATAAATTTCTTCATTATAGATAAAAACAGAAAATATTTACAGGTAAGTATAATACATATCTGGAAAATGTGTTTCATTCATTTGTGAAATGTTACACATATCTGAAAAATGTCACATTAAATTAAGAACAAACAGACAAAATTATGAATCTCCAACTTTATTAAATCAAACATTCAATACATAATGGAAGTTAGTTATAAGTTATTTCTAACACATGCAATAAATTGAGTTGCTGTATTAACATAAAATAAAACTCTTACCCTGACAGAAGTATCCTAAAGGGAATATTGTTGCAACTGATAAAACTTTAAATAATATGTTTGACATTCTTTAAATTATTCTTATCAAAATTTGTAATTCAGACATCACCTGAAACAAAGAGTTGAAAAATGGCTAAATTAGATGGTGCATTCAAATTATATGTATTGTTATGTTCACATATTGGAATTAAGTTGTTAACGACTAGCAAGGATTTGGGTCCATTTTTTCTTGTCTTTTTTTATTTGAAAATTGTCATCTTTATAAAGTTTCTTCTAAGGACTTAATCCATAACAAAACTGTAAAAGATTGAGAAGAAAAGTCAAGGGTAGTAGATGAATTATTATGCTGCAGAGTATTCTTTGATGTATTTTTCAGAAAGGTAGCATAATCAGATAAAATATTAAAATATCAGAAAATATTGATAAAGACTGTTGAAAATTATGTAGAAATTTAGCTTTTTCTTATCATTTTTACTAAAATTAAATTTAAACAGAAAAATGGCCAAGAGAAGACAATGCTTTTAGGCAAATAATAATAAGTCAAAGAAAAAAATATTAAAATATATTTAAAATAACATGAAGTATAATTGATTGGGAAGGAAATAATTGACGAAATATGACTTCAAATCCTAGATCAGAGTCAAAATTTATGTAAAATAAACACAAAGTATAATTGTAACTTTAGTTCTGGTTATGGACATAAGTGAACATGTGTTACAAAATGTTAATACAAGATAGGAAAATTAAAACAAAAATTCTTAGTAAAATTAACAACTACTGCAATTAAGAGTACACATTTGCTGGATAACCAGATATATATTTGGCATATTTATTTAGTTTCTTGAAATTCATCAGCTCTGATACTAAATAATTTTTAATTTTAAAGTAATTGCTTTGTTTCGTTACTTGGTACTCTTATATTTTCTATACGAAAAAGAAAGATCTATATTAATTAAACAAATTCATAGGTCCCTTAAATCTTTGGTGAGCCTTCATTTTTATGAAAGTGGGTTCTTTTGAATGCAAAGATATTTCAACTCCAAGATGTTAAGCTAAAGATGCTATTTTATATGCATCTCAATTACACAGTTATACATTACCAAAAAGAGGATTTTTTTTTAGAGTCTACACCACAAACTGGGATGTAATTTATTGATGGATATGTGAAATTTCTTTGTTTCCCCTGTAAAAAAGTTTTACATATATAATACTTTTACTTTTCTGCATATATAATACTTTTACAACTGAATAATGTGCAAGTTATTCTGAAGTACTCTAAAAATCTTTCCTCTAGATCAGAAATTTATGAACATATTACTGGCCAGGTTGAGTATAACATTTGTTGTAGCTGTATTTGAAGTAATTATATTCACATAACCATAATACAATCAATAAAAGAAATAGAATGCTACATAAAATGAGCAAAATCAAAAAAATATCTATGGACATAAATTCATAACATTTAACATATATATCATCCAACAGTTATTCAATCTTTCTGCTTGTCATTAAACAAAGCTTTTGTGATTGCTAATGCATCATAACAATGACTAATGAAGTCAAAACAGTGCTCTTCTTCTATAGACCATTATTGCTATCCTGTATTACCATCTTACCCAGTATCAGATTTAACAGTAAAAGATTCCACAAAACTTTCCAAAATGGTCCAATAAGATATTTCTTTGCTTACTATTATTATGTTACCCTTATTCAGAGATTGAAGCAAACAAAAATGATTTATAATGAAATACCTTTTTTTCATAATTTATACATCACTTACTCCCATCAGAATATTTTTTTTTTTTAATACCTTGTTACTTAATCAAGTACACAGGAAAATTATTTCTTATAAAAAATTTGAGATAAAATATTTTTCACTTTTGTAATCCTTTTAACCCCCATCATCAGAGAATATTTTTGCAATATTTTGCAAGTGAATTGGTCAGAAATTCTTTCTACCATGACATATACAATCGGTTAATAAATTAAGACTTGTGGTTACTTCATTGTGAATACATCACCTAGCATCATCATCATCAGTTAATTCTGGAGAAGGCCATCATGAGGCTACAAATACTGAGAGGGTTATAATTTTAAAAGGGGTAGGTTGTTAATCACATCTCTGTAATACTGAAGTCATAATAAAACAAAAATGTCAAAGGATACTCATTCAAAATATAATTACAAGGTTGCTGTGGCTGAGTCTTCGCATATAGTATGAAAAGCTATACCCTGTGAAAATCCAACTTCAGATAAAAATGTTCTCCAACTCCAATGGAGTTCTAAACAGTACTTCTTTATTAAAACTTTGGGAACTTACTTTTTTAAATGTAATCATGAAGTCAAAGATCAGTTTACATTTATTGTACAATTTTGATAATTCCTTTGCCAAGGTACAAAAGTAAAGTTCATTTGAACTTTTACTTTGATTTCTTGATTTTTATTGAAACTTTTTTCAAACTGAAGCACATTATTTTTATGATATTCTAAAAAGTATGCAGGGCTGCAGTGTTTTAAAAAGTATTTATAAAAAGAGAAAGAATTAAAAAATTAATTAGACTTGTAAGTAGGTTGAGTGATATTATGATAAAGATGAATTCAAAATCATAACATAGAAATCACAAGTCAAGGATTTGTATTTAGTATTTTAATTATGATTGATTAATTTTATGTAGGAACTCATGAATTATTCAATGTTACAGCCATCTCTATTGATTAATATATGCAAAATACATACAGAACACGTTTATATAACATAGACATAGAGGCATTCAGTGCTAATTACAAATATATGCTTGTCACTTGTGTCTAGATATCTCAAGAGGTTATTTTAGATTTATATTTTCTTTCATTACTTTAGATGATTTTACATGTAGATTAATTTTTAACTTCAGACATGTAGTATAAAAATAGTCAACATTTAAATTGTATAATTTATAAATTTTGTGCTTTAATAATTATGTTTTGAGATTGATAATGCTGCAAAAATACAGTGAATGCACTCTCTCTCATTAGTTAGTGATCCAATCCTAAGAGAGTAATTTTACTCTCTTAATGGATGCATAATTTATAATCATTCTGACATGAACAATAAAGAAACTATGGGTATTTTATAACAATATTTCTGCTGTCCTGTGAAGTACAGGTTACGTATATTTTGAAGAAAAGTAGTGATGTGGACTTAATCACCTAGATACACACCACTGGTTGTTGGATATTGAGTTTTTGAGCAAACAATAAGAGCCTTAGATAAACATTTTTTCTTCTTAGAATTATTTAAAATTTTGAATGTTTGAAAATGGATAAGACAAAATTTAATTTATCAAAGAATATTTTTTTGATAAGAGTACGTAGCTCGTAGCTAAAATTAGTGGGGGTGCTGCTGCAGAATATTTTTTTCTGGGCCTTTTCAAGGCCATGGTTACAGTTTTCTGTAAAATAAAAGAACCGAAAAAAAATGAATCAAAGAGAATAGCTGGAAGCTGAATCATAATCTAATTCTACACTTTATCACATTCAGGAATACGGTACACAGTTTTTAAGCACATTGTGCTTATAATGTCCACTTAAAAACACTATAGTCCAATGGTGCTTAATTAAAATTTCTATGTACACAAAAATAAATACATAATTAGTTTTTACTAATTACCTTCTCTTTCGCTCTTCCAGAGTGTTTTTGGACAGATTTGGCAATCAAAGAACCCTTGCTTTCTGCCATCTTCTGATCACTACTGAAAAAACAACTAAACCACTTTCATATTCCTTCCACCGACTAAACTAGAAAAGGGAATGAACAAGAAACATTCCATACATATGTGGAGTAAAAAAAAACTTCCTTTCACCAGCATGTCAGGGTTGGCACTGTGGGAGTGACAGTGCTCTCTCTCCCTCGCAGCCTTGCATGTAGCTTCCTATGTGCGCATGAGCACAATAACCAAACACCACGCTGCTGGAACTGTGAAGCGTGCAGTTTCATACAAAGATTTTTGTATCTTTTTCATAAACTGGGGGATGACTACTGACTTAACTTAACTTATAATCCTTAGCTTAAGAATTATATATTTTACAAGTATAAAGAAAGAATTAAAGAAAAAGAGGACTCATTTTATTAAATGTTATCGATAATATCAAGTGGAAGTAGAGGATACGCTGCAGTTCCAGAGTGCCTATATGCAAGCTGCCGTTGGTACCTAATACATTATGCTGCTGCTTTATGTTTAGAACTGAAATCAAATAGCTATAATTTAATTTTTAGATTATCTTTTTGTATATTAGACTTCTGAACCATTATTAACAGACCTATATTATTACCTTCTATTAAGATACTATTACTTCTTTAGCCATATTAGTGAATTGTAGATAGTCTCTTTTTCATAGATGTCATTATAAGTATCACTAGTTCTGGTGCATAAAATTTACTGGCATGTGATCAAACAGTATATGCGATTGTAATGGATTTGTAATAGTTAATTTTTAAGTTAGCATATTATCAAAATTTGCACCAATAACAATGCTTTTAATAAATAATAGGCAGACTAGAAGCACTGCAACAAAATCAAAGAAGGAGGTGGTGCAGAATTTCTCAAAGATTTGCCTGATTAAATTGAGAGATCACTATGCAAATTTGATTTATTTACAGATATAACTTATCTCACCTTAATACAATTAATGTTTGTAGATTGTTTCATAAAATGTATTCCATTTCATTATAAGTTTATTAAGATAAAATATAAGATATAATTTTATTTAATATTTTACTGAATAAAAAGTAAAAATAGGTTATAATAAGAGTAGATTGTGAAATTTATCTATTGATAATTATTATGAAATTACCTTACACTTTTTATACAAATATTTCTTTCTTTTTATCAGCTAATAATACTGGCTAATAAAATATGAAAAATTAATCATCCAAATTACTGTTGTGTATCCAAAAACTTAAAAAGACAGCAATTAGACGTTTCAGACATCAGTTGAATCTATTTAGTATCAGTATGATGATATCACAGTCCAAATGCATAATTTTGCTACTTCACTGTATTGTACATCACAACCATTCAAATACAATTAATAAAAAATTGATTTTTAATATTCACTATTTTTATTAAATGTTTATGATATTTTATTTACACTATAACATACTGACTTTCTGTGAATTAATTATTGATGTAACTGCTAGAGGATAAGAAAATATATACTTTCTAATGAATGATAAGATTACTTCACTGATAACTACTTGTAATATGAAATTCCTATTATGAAGCTCATGCATGGTTTTATCTTCTTATTTACATTCACTAAATAAATACAGTAATACAAATATTTCATTACAAATTACTTTTTACATTAAAAATTAATAATAATAATATTGTTAATACCATAAAAATAATGATAAGTCAAGCAAATATTTTTTTTAAATGTGTAACATTTCACTTTAAAACATTTTATATAATAGCATTAGTACTCTAAGATTGTTTTATCTTTATTTTATAATGAATAAAATTTTAAAATTCACAATGTTCATAATTGCATTGTTACAACCTTTAGTCGATAAATATGAGCAGTGTGCAATCATCCACCCACAGAGAATTGCACAGAGTAGTGTATGATTTTATTAACCCATTGAGACTTATTTCTGTTTAGCCTCCGGAACCACCATTAGGTATTACTTTAGAGGATGTATGAGGATGATATGTATGAATGCAAATGAAGCAGCCTTGACAGTCTCAGGTTGACCGTTACTGAGATGTGTGGTTAATTGGACCCACTGAAACTGGTTTATTAAATGTGTCTTCAACTGTTTTATTTTTTCCTCACTTCATATCTATACTTTCCAGGGAACTATTCCCTGATATGTTCTACGTTTGTGAAATTATGAACAAATTTCACATTTGACAAAAAATTAGCTATTAATTGATGTTAATCAATTTTTTTGGAGTCAAAAAACATAAGAAAGGAATGGAAAACAGAAATAAAAACGAATGGTTACAATATGGAATTAAGAGGAAAGCAGTCTGTTAACAGACTAGTTTGATATTTCTTTCTGTATTTTGCTGATCATATAATTTCTACATAATTTCCAAACATGCATCCTCAGTTATCTGTTTCATGTATTTCAAACTTAACTTCTTTTACAGTTTTTATCCTCTGCACACCTTTTTATTATCAATTTAACTAATCCTGGATGTCTTAATATATAACCGATTAATCTAGTTCACCTCTGTACAACATTTTATTACAAACTTTTCTCCTCTCCTATTTGTCTTTGCTCACTAGTTGTAATACAGGTCCCTCAATCCTATGCAGTTCCAAGGGGCTGGATGTCTCAACTTGAACTCTTCAGTAAAACACCACATGAATTTTCAGCATATTTATTTAATACATATTGTTACATATAATCAGTGCAATTTTAGATCTTAAAATTGTAAAGATCTTTTTCTTAGATTCATAAGAAATTATTAGATTAGTTTAGAGCAAAGTAAAGTATACATTTAGAAGAAGTAGGATTCCTGACTTTAATTTATGAGTACCTAAATCTGTGATTGGATCTATTGGTGGATTGGGTCCATCCACCACCCCAACAAGCTTTCCAGTTCCTAAACACGCTTTGGGCAAAGTTTCCATTCCACCAAGTTCTATTCCACTAATTTCTGTCTTATAAACTTTCAGGAAGGGTTACTGTAGCAAGTCAGCTAATTCCCATTCCTATTCAGGAAAGAAAAGAGGAATGCTCATTTGATCAACCCTTGAATGATTACCAGCCTCTTAGGAATTGTCAGGTTGTCTAGGTCATACGTGCATACATATATAACTTGGTGACCAAATGACTGTTACTAGTGCGTTCGGAAAGTTGCTGCACTGGAATTATGGAAATGCAATGACAAAACTTTCTTAATTATTAATTTGTATTTTTATTTCATTATTTTATAGAAATAGATATTACAATAATTGGAATAGTTTATAAAAGGTGTTGAAAATCACCTCCTCCAACATTAATACTAGACTGCACAAATTTCAATTTGTTTTTAAACACTTTAACCAGGAGTAAACCCCTTTACTCCAGATGTACTGGAGTGTCTTGCACATATACCTTTACTGCGGTTTTTAGTTGGACAGTTGTGCATGATCTGTTACAATACCCTGGTTGTTTTGCTGCCCGACATATAAAGTAATTTGGGGGAGTCAGATCAGGTGATTGTGCAGGCCACAAACCCCTCGAAATAATTCATTCTCTAAAGGTATCTTGTAAAAAAGTCATTGACCTGTTTTGTATATATATATATATATATATGTGTGTGTGTGTGTGTGTGTGTGTGTGTGTGTGTGTGTGTGTGCGTGTGTGTGTGTGTGTGTGTGTGTGTGTGCTGTGACACCATCTTGTTGGAACCAACTGCAATTGATTTCCACTTATGTTAACCAACTGATGAAGTTTGTTAAAACAGCACAATAATGATCACTATTAACTGTATTTTCAAAAAAGATTGGATCCACAATGTGTTCTACTTACACCGACTCAGACTCCAAATATAAAGGTTGTTGACATAATTCATGGGGGTTAGTTGTTGACCACACTAGTCTATTTTATTAATTAATATCCTCTCCCAGATGAAATCATGCTTCATGTGTAAAAACATGTCAAGGATACCATCAAGGAATCTTAGTCAATAAAACATTTAAATCATTGACAATAATTTAGTCTTCTGGCATGATCTATAGATTTCAGTCTTGAACACACATTCCTTTATAGAGGAAAAGTTCCAGTTCTTTTTTTACATCTTTATATGTAGTACCAAGTTTGATAACTTGCTGCTATGCTAACTTATGCATTGACTTTAATGAACTTTTAGCCATAGGATTCAAAATATCAAGCAGCTTCTGTTCATTTAGTTTATTCCACTTTGATCAGCTTCTTAAACAGAACCTGAGCCTGTTGCCTGAAATTTTTTGATTAGAGTTCGAATTGCATTCCAGTGAGAAACAGGATTATTTGGAAACTTTTCAGAAAACTTGTGCTTCAATAAATCAGTATACTTGTCACCTTTACAAAAGATGGGTTCAACGAGAAAATGTGTTCCTCTACTGAAAGAACCGTTACACTTCTCACTACTATTGATTCCGATAAACAAAACAACATGAAACGAAACAAAGCATGTTTAGTCACAACTCAACAACTGGCATCTTTGTTTATACTGAGCAATGCCCAATGAACTCACAGGGCCACCAGCCTAACACCGAAAGAATAGAATGAGCCACATAATTCTAAGACATATTGCACAGCGACTTTCTGAATGCACTGTAGAAGCAAGCCTATATTTAAAAATGAACAACACAATAAGGGTATTATTATACAATTAGGTATTTAAACACAACAGTCATATTCACATATACACAAACTCTTCAGAAGATATATTCATTTTTCTCTTATTTAATAGTATAACACATAATTAACAATACGTTACAATAGTGTAACAGTGTTATTTTAAGGGGGGAACATAAATATTTCATTATTTAAACACCAAAAAGTAAGTAAGTTGTTATAAGTTTACTTCTGCTGGAAACATAAAAACAAACCCAAAACATTTAATAATTTTTAAGAATATGTTATACGAAGGTTATTTTTTTCAAGGTCCGATGGGTGCAAAATAAAAACCCGTGCAAAAATCGGATGAACCTTTGCGCATATGTGTTGCGCAGCATCTCTAGTATGGCCTTCAATCATGCCACATCACTTCGTTTAGTTCTGAACACACAGCTAGCATGTAAACATGTCTATAACAATAACATCTCCCGCCAAGTGTGAAGTGCATGCGGTAAGTCAATTTCTTCAGGCTGAGGATTGTAATGCAGCTGAAATTCATCGTCGAATAAGTAATGTGTACGGTGAAACTTCAATGAGTGAGACAGCAAAGTGTGACAATGGTGCAGGAAATTTAAAGCAGGACATACAGATGTTCATGATGCAGGCAGTTAGGGAAGGAAGCAAGTGTCAGTCGATGATTTTGTTGAGCGAGTGGATGAGGCATTTCGAGAAAATCGTCAGTTCACAATTTCTGTATTGAGTGATTCGTTTCCTGAAATTTCAAGGTCAACTCTTTACACCATTGTGAGTTAGAGACTTCAGTACCGCAAATGGTTTCGAGATGGGTTCCCAAGATGCTGTCCGACCATTACAAACAATGAGAATGGACGCCTCCCTAATGTTTCTCCAGTGCTACCACAATGAAGGAGAAGATTTTTTGAACAAAATTGTTGCAGGGGATGAGACGTGGGTCCATTTCAAAACTGAAGAAACAAAAGAACAATCCAAACAGTGGATGCGTTCTCATTCTCCCAGTAAATCAAAGAAGTTCAAGCGAACCTTCTCCAACAGAAAGTGTATGGCTACTGTGTTCTGGGACCGGAATGGAGTTCTCTTGGTGGAATTCATGGAACATGGCCATAACCATCACTGCAGCCTCACACTGCGTGACTCTTCAACGTCTACGAAGGGCAATTCAGAATAAGCAGAGAGGAATGTTGTCATGAGGCATTGTCTTTCTCCATGACAATGCTTGGCCGCACACTGCAGCTGTAATAAAGAAGCTCCTGCAGCGTTTTCGTTGGGAAGTGTTTGTTCATCCACCATACAACCCGGACTTGGCTCCATCCGATTTTCTCCTGTTTGCTCACATGAAATGCTGGCTAGGAGGACAATATTTTGGCACAGACCAGCGTAGAAACATGGCTGAAAACACAGGCAGCTCCGTTCTATGATGAGGGTATTGGAAAGTTGATATCATGCTACGACAAATGTCTAAATCAGAGTGGCGACTATATAGAGAAATAGCATAACTATGTAAGTACTTGTCACAAATAAAAAATTTTTATTTTCACTGTGGTTTTAATTTCGTGACCGATCAGACCTTGAAAAAAAAATAACCCTCGTTATTTTTTTTTTCAAGGTTATTTTTTAATTAGCATTAATTTAGTTATGATGTGTAAACAGTTAGCAGTAAGAAGCTGCAATAAGCCCCATATGAAGCATAAACTAAATACATGGTCTTTAATTTTATATCAAAGCTGATGTAAAGGTAATTAAATGATGCAAAGCTAATTAAACAAATTTAGGAAAAAACTGATAGTAACTATAGACAAAAAAATTAATCAAAAAATCTTAAAAAATAAAAAATTAAGATGGGTGTAAAATATTACTATTTATTTATTGCAAACAAACAAGAAATACAATTGTACTTCATGGTTAATAGAAAAATTCTTTAAACAAAACAATATAATTTTATAAAATGATGCTGAAGGCTTTATAGCAAAGTCAAAGATGTTTTTTTCAAGATTTTCTCAATAAATAAGTCTAGTTCAAAATGAGTCAAATTCAACCAGAAGTTCTGGTTAAATCTTAAACTTACGGGCATTATAAATTTGTCTCTGCTTTGTACAAGTGTGTAATGTGGACTATATGTGTAATGTAGACACCATGATTTGGACTATATAGTTCATCAATATGATTGCTTTGATGGTTACTAACATGATACATCTAAGTTGATATTTTTTGTCTTTTCATTATATTTAGAGTCCACTAACACATTTTATATTACTCTAATATGTATGGTTTATTTTTAATGAATTTTTTAAAGTATTTTATAATAAAATCTGCTATTTTATTTTAAACTAAATGAGTATCCGGTTTCATCCAGGTAATGATCACATACTATCATCAATCATAAATCCAGTAAATATTATTTTCAAAAAAAAAATTAATAAATTCAAATAAAAACAAAATAAATTCTTTTTATAACTTTTATTATGTGTAGAAGGAGGGATCTTTGGAAAATTGTTAGATATGGAAATACTCTCTCATACGTAATTCATGTCAAAAGTAATATTCGTATTATATATTTCCATCATAGTTTATAATTAATTTTTCATCCAAAGTTTATTAAAATTGGTAATGCTGTTATGTAATAAGAAAAAATATGGTTGTTAGAAATAGCTCAGAGTAGAATATTAATAGGCATGTTTGTAACAGGTTCTTTTAAATCATTAAAACATGAAAAGACTTTACTAATGGGAATATGGTGGAAATTTTAGTTTTATATAGTTAGATTACAAGAATGTAAAAATTTGTCAAATATTCATTTTATTAAATCCATTGGATTTTGATAACTGAAGGGAACTTGGAAATGGACCAAGGAAGAATCTAATACAATAAACATGATTGAACTCTTTACTTGCTCAAAAAATATTAGTTTTCTAAAAGAACATTCTAAAAATATCTTTATATTCTTAATTTAAAGGTTGCAAATAATTAATTTCAATTTTAGTTAAATGAAGGCTTGAGGTTAAAATCTCTTTAAATCATTGAGGTTTTTATGACCTTAAAAAGAGATGATAGAAGTTGAAAATAAAGTTAAAATTAAAATTTTTTTCTGTGAATAAAGAAATTTAAGGCTGTTAGTAGGTGGGTAGTCAACATGGTTCAAACTTTCAATAACATAAAAGTTTTTACTGCCTCCCAAGAAACATAAAAAGTATAAAGTTTAGTTGAATTTTTTTTAAGGAAAGTCCCATTTTGTGGTTTTTTAATGTTTTTTAGTTGAGGGTTGAATAGTATTAACTCTTTAGAGGAGAACTAGGTGTTGAGCAATACTTCAATTTCTATTAATTTATATCTTAAAGATAGAACCCCCTAGTGTCTAGGAAGCTCAAACCTCTTGGATACCAGTGCTTTTTTTAATTTTTTTCTTAAGGTAGTAAAATAACTTAAATAAAATTGATTAGAATATAGCAATTTTTCAGTTTTGTTAATAAGGGTCGAGGGAGGATAGAAGCTATTGGAATCAAGAAGGCTTGCTTTTCTTGGACATCTATATTCTTTTAATTTTTCTGAAAGTAAAACACATTTCAAATGGTTAGAATATCATATTTCAAGTTTCTTTTATTAAGGGGGCTGAGAGGTATGAGCCTTTGCAGTATGAAAGGCATAATTTTTTCAAAGGTATAACATATTTTTAAAAAGAAAAGTTACAATATCCCAGTACTCTATTTTTTTTAAATTTAATAGGCTGAGGGTAGAATGGTTCATGATGAGCAAAAGAGTGACTTCTTGAATACCATTATTTTCTAAAATACATTAAAAAAAAAAACAGTTTTAATTTTTGTAAATTGACAGAAGTGAATGAATACCCATTCCATTATTCAATTTTTGTTAATTTAGATGGTAAAGAAGAAAGGCAAGGAGGTAAGGGGGCCTAAAAGTATTGGGCAACATTATATATATATTTTTTTTATTATGGTATAGCACATTAAAAAACAGTTTTGATATGGTATGGTGGTAGAGCAAGTTTTTATAATTGCAAGTTAACAAAAAAAGGTTTGTTAATATCAAGAGTTAATGGGTATGAATTCTTTGAAGGGCAACACAGTGTGAGCCTCTTCTTTTCCTAAATGATTTTTAATTTTTTTCTGAAGCTAGAACACATTTTGAAAAATAAAATTTTAGTATTTCAGTATTTCAATTTTTTACGACTACATTTGGGAGTTCATGTAGAGTAATTGGATTTAAAAATTTTCAATCCATGTTATATGCTTGGTTTCATAGAATTAGATTCGAAAGTTTGGTGGATGTCTAATAAATAGTTTTTTCTCATACTGTGACTTTATTTTTTATCTGTTTAATATCAATCATATTTCTATGAAGGGGAACCAAAGGAATGAAATTAGGAGACTGAAAGAGAGTGAACTTATGGGAGTTGCAAGGGGAGGTTATGTAATTATTATGCATTCTATAAGAATCATGAAGGATAAGCTTTAAAACAATATAAATTTCTCTTTTTGATTCAGTGACTTTTTTACACAAACTGTCTGTATAATAATATAGATATGAATGTGACATTTTCTGCAAACGCAATATTGTTCTTGGATATTATTCCTTTGTATCAGCATTAACTTGCAATCTTATTTTTCTATGTTTTTAGAGAATTAAATTATTACATACATCACATATGGATTCTTTTATAATCACATTTTGATTATTAATACATTTTACTGTGGTATTTTTTAATAATTTTTTTTTTTGATCAGTTATGATTATGATTCAAACAACACTGAACTAGTTTGAAATATGCAATTTCCAGTCTTCACAAATTTGATAAAACTAAAAAAAACTTTTTCTTTACACTCATAAAATTTCAGATTGTTTCATTTATATTTCAGTCTTCATTAACTTCAAAATGGCAGTTGGTAGATACCACTTTCTCTAAACAAAACTGAAATTGATTTAAAACTTATCATTTGGGGCAGGAGTCAAATAAAATTGCTTGAAAGGAAAATTTCAAAAATATGAAATGTTTAGTATTTCATTAATCTCGTTGGAAAAGTGGAAAATGAACAAAATAAAAAATAGGTAACAATGTTACAGGGAAAAACGATGAGAAATTGAACATTAAAATAAACACTAAGGTTAACATACATACAAACATTACTTACTGTAGGATTTTTCATTTTTGCCAATATGTAAAGTAAGTCAAGTATAAGCAAGAAAAAATTTCAAGCAGAAAAGTCTGTTGGAATCAAATATAGGTCTAGAATTAGAAATAAATCCTTAAAAAATATTTAAATGCAGTATACTAAAACATCAACAGTATCAAAGTAAAAGAAATATATTTTTTAAAATCTGGTCTAACTGGAAGAGACTGAAAATTGGGTGGGTTATGTGGTTTGTAGAATTTTATAAACATATAATCCATAATAGGTTGATGAACCATATACTTGTATTAAGACACTCATATTAAATTAATTTTGTTATAAAGGAATCTGTAAGGCCACTCACTGTTAAAAAATAAAAATTAACATATGTAGGTTACGATTAAAATATGATATCTGAGAAAGTAAGATATCATAATGTAAACTGAGGTAAACAGATTACCACAAGAAATAGGAATAACAATTAGCATTAAACCAATACAAATGACAGGCATTAAAAAAGAATATTAAACTACAAATTACTGATTAAAAAATGAAAAAAAAATTCTTTTATTTAGGTTTTATAATTAATCTTTCCCTGTAAATTTATTTTTTTCAAAATTATAATAATAACAACCGCAAAAAGTAAAATAATAGATATTCTTCTGATTAACTCATTTTAAAAATATCTCTTGCATTTAGTACATCTAAAAATAAAATTCCCCTTTTTGTTATAATAAAGATTTAGTATGTATTATTTGGCCACACCAAAGAATTTTCCTAGACACTTAAAGACCATTAACAACAGTGTTTCTGCCACTCCACTGAGAAGAATCTCCAAAAATTACCTTAAATACTTTTTAAAATCATAAGCAAATACTGAATAGTGCTTAAATTGTTCATTTAGTTTGAATGAAAAAATCTTATTGGCATTTTGAACCTTTAAAATGGAAGAAATGCATATATGTATGCGCAGAGGTCAGCGCAAGTACAGTGGTGCTATCTTTTGGCGGTGGGGTTGTAGTACGGAAGTAAACAAGAAGTCCTCAGATAAATACGACGGAATTAGGGTTAGTAGCGGTTAAAGCTTCTTTGTTGTTATTGCTGGGTATTCTCTGTTCTGGAATATATATATTCACCTGAACTTTTTGATATATTGTTCTTATTAACAGATTTCATATTTATTACGGATTATCTGTGGAAGGGATTGCGTTAATTCCTTATTTTTAATATGTATTAAAGTAATAACTTCATATCTAATTAGTAGTGGATATTTTATTGATAAAAATGACATTACAAAATTATTTGTACTCATTCAGTACTATCAGTTGTGTATACAGTAATGTTACAAATGAATTTATTATTAGTGACGTTTTCAGGACATTTAAACAATTTACATCAATGGAGTTTATAAATAATGTTATCCCCGCTATGGATTACAATCCGTTGGTGTGGTCTCTTCTTGGTTCAGTAGTTGTTGGTTTGAGCGGTATTTTTCCTCTGCTAGTCATTCCAATTGAAGAAGGAGAAAATTTAAATAAAGGAGGTATGTATATTTTAATATAATGTAGTATTAATTATTGACTTTTCTATTTATATGATGAAATAAATGCAAATGCAGTCAAGTACTTAAGTACTTGACTGTAATTTGTGCTGCCCGTTCAACTAACTTCGTTTTACGATCGCTTTACATTTATATTATTTATCCTCCAGGTCGTTTTTACTATATTTATTAATTAATTAAGCAAAGTAATATTTTATTTTAAATTGGTAAAAAATGTGTTTTTATTTGAACACTATTTCAGTTAATAGTTTGTGACTATTATTTTACTAAGGGTATTTATGTTTCAAGTTTTTGTTTATTATTTGTTGCTATTTTAGAATTTTTTGTTGTTACAACCTTAGTACTTTGGGTGTAAATTAGTTTAATAGTCATTTACTTTCTGGCAGTTGCCTTGCATTGTTAAAAAATTATGATTGTAATTACATAATGATTTCAGAGGTATTACATATTCATTTGTATTTAAAAAAATTCAAATTCATGGAGTTGCTCTGAAAAATGAAAGAAAGTAAACAGTGTTATCTTCAAAATTAACTTTGGGCGTTGAACTCTTAATTTGCATTATATTTAATTTTATAATTAATTGCTGTAGTTACAAAGTGGTGTGTTAGATTTATTGATCTCTTGAAAGAATCTTATTTAATAATTTATTGAATACTTTAGTTTGGAGAAAAATAATTTTTGTAATAAATCAAAGTATCTTACAAAGTATCTTACAAAGTATCTTATTATTTATATTTTTTACATAACTGGGATAGACAAAGTTTTATGGCTGTAAATCCTTTTGCACTGTGGCCAGCATATATAACCATTGCCTTGTTATAAGTATTAGGTGACCCATCAAAACTGCGTATGATTCCATATTACACTTTAAACATTGATACTATGAAATTTTAGAGCCAGCTTGTAGATATTTAGTGATATTTCTCTGAAGTAAAGCTTCTAACAAGTGCTTGTAACAGTTTTATGTTGTTGCCCCACTATTTTTTTGGCAAAATCTCCCCATACTTTCTACTTTATTTCTGTGAATGGATGGGTAAATCAGATGACAGGATTTTGATGGTAACTTGAAATCTATTTTTTGTTAGATCAGCTCCAGGCTGATTACCTATTTTGGGGAAACATTTTCCAAAATCAATGGTACTTAAAATTCTGGCTCCCTGTTGGCTGTAAACATAGACTTGCATGCACAGTTTTCAAGTAGATTTCTGGCAAAAAAAAAATATGGCATGAAAAATTGTTGGTTCTGTATTGTGAAGACTGCATTATTAGTGCTCTAATTAGTCCCATCATAATAATTTATGTTCTGAACATTTAAAAAAATTATTTCTTCTGTTATTAGAATGCAAAGAGCAGATGATAAGATAATAAAATTAACTTCTTTTTGGCATTTTTCATCTTTATTTGTACCAGATCCAAATCATTGTTTATTCCAGTAAAGCATGTTGCTATATTTGAATTTATTATTGTGATTCATTATGCCATTATTTTTATTAATTTACTTTATCTCTATGATCCTAGAATTGAAAATTTCCAGTGGGTTTTAGTTAAGAACAAAAGCCCACTGTTCTTTTAACATTTCACTGAAAGTAGCCTGTAACTTACTGGATCCTGGTTATTGGAACTTTTTCCCCTATTATGATGTGGTCCAAATATTACATTGTTCATATCTTTACATTACTCTACACAAGTAATTTGCCAAATACATATCCTTGAGCTATAGTAATTTCTTAAGAATATTTATTTATTAACCTGTACTATTGAAAATGTATATTAATGGGATTTTTGTTTAAAATAAATAACAAAATAAAATAATTAAAAATTAAGTTCTCTGAAAAAACCAGAAATCTGAATATTTTTGTTTAAAAGAGTCACTGAAAAAAATTGTACGTTTTACTATAGATAAGTTTGTATAAAATTATTTATCATTGGTAGTTTAAAAGGAATCAAATGGAATTGAATGAAAATTGCACAAAAATAAGATGTGGAATACAGTTCTTAATTATTTATTATTGATACCATCTATGTCTTACAAATAGTCATAGTATGAAAATTAAAGCTTTTTTAAATTCAGTCATTTCGTTTATCTTTCATAGTTATTCTATTGTTTTTAAGTTTCAGCTGCCTTTTTTGTGTATTCTGTTTCAGACCCCTTACATTTCTTGCTTTCACTCCATTAGATTAGTATAAAGTAGTAAATTTTTGAATGTGTTAAAAAAATGATGTTACTGTGTGCCGTATGCAGATTTGAGGAAAATTTAATATCTGTACTTATTAAAATTTATGTAGACATTATACAGTTACAAACAAATATTCCTGTATGCAAGACTGGTTTTTCACAAATTACCTTTATTCTTCAGGACCGTGTGAAATTTTTGAAAGCATAACAGTTTTATTTAAAAAATTTTGGGTAACATTACGTAAAATATCCTCCTTAGAAACAAAAGTAGTTGAAATTACTTTTTAAAAAAGACCCAGTTTATTATAATTTCATAACTTCTTCAGCAATGTAGAGTTTTTAAGGTGATTTCCTACTTTTAACGACCTGCCTTACAGGATACCATCAAATTTCTTATTAAATAGCTGTTTTTATACATTTAGTCATGCTGTTCTTTGTACAGGTATTGGTCCTTTATCATTTAATTATTTTTATTGGCATTTGATATGTTTTTGTTTGTTAGTTTTTCTTATATATTTAAAAAATCTTCTTTGTTAATTGCTCCTATATATTGATGCTAACAGTGAAAATATATATTTAATTTTAGATCTTTATTTCTTTGTAAATGATTATTGACTATTTTCTCTTTAAAATTTATTTATTTCATTGACCATTTAGCATATTTTTTATTTGTAAAAAAATATGCTAAACTGTATATATATTGTAAAATATATATTTATATTATTTTTCGTAAATATATATATATATTTTTTTAATTATACATCTAAATAAAAACTATACTAAAACTTTACTTTGGAAGTCCACGGTAAAGGATTAAAATAATATCCATTAGTTTAGAAGAGGTTAGATTTAAAACAAACCCCTTTTACCTTTGTAGTTTTTTCTAAATTAGGCTGTTGTGACTTTTGGCCTTGGAGAATAGGTTTTGTGCTCTTAACATGGAACACTTTTCAAAAACAACTGCTTAAGAATGTATCGTCTAAAAAGTTTTTTTGTTGACAAAAACTTCCTTTGTTCTGTTGAAGTGGAACTTGCCTTGAAAGTTTTTAAGGAGTATCTAGAACTAACAGTAGTAAATTTGATTCTTGATTTTTTCATCACATGATTTCAATTTTATTTTGGGGGTTTGGCTGAGATACTATCACATATCTGAGCATTTGTGATCAGATTAGAAAAAAAAATTAAGCCTTGTTCTTGTTTACAGTAACAATTTTGAGAAATCTATTTTATGAATAAAACTTTTCTGAAAGTTTGATTTCAACAAAATGTTTTTATTGAGTTACCTGTTTTAAAGTCTGATCGTGTCACATTTTTGATATGATCCACGTTTTGAAACATAAAGCTGAATTTTTCCATAAAAGTTAAACAAAATTTTTAATTTTTATCTGTTGTATGAATTATAGAAATAAAAGAAGGTTGTTTTGAGTTATGGTCATTTTAATAAAAACATTTGTTATAAAATAAGGAGAATGATTTGTGCTAGTACATTTCTTGACTAAAAAAGTCATATTGTAGTTTCATTATATTTGCAAGGAATGTATCACCATAGACAATCAGAGAGGTGAAGTTTTTTGTTTTTGATTAGTTCTTTGGTCTTCGTATAAATTTTTATTTTATGTATATTGATATCTGAATATTTAATTTATGATATTTTATCATGTTTATTCTGTTTCATTGATAATGAAAATAGAACTTTGTTATATTACAGAACATTTCTGCTTAGTTATATTTTTTGTGTCTGTTTTAGATTTCACTTGAATTTAGAGCAGTCATTTACACATTTGTCTTTTTAATGAAGATTTTTTAAAATATTTTTCGTTTATAATTTCCTTTACATTATTAAAATTTTAAGATGACATTTAGGTCCCTTGAGTGTTTGTTTGTCTATTTTTAGATCTTTTCTGTGTAAGTCCAACCTATTTTACTAGGTTTACTAGGTTCTAGCACGTAATAGCCCATTCACTGACATTCTAGAGACTTGTTTGAATGTCTGCACAGTTGTTCCTTTATTGTCCTGTAATAAGTTGTTTCACATTTGTTTATCAGCTCAGTTGATTCTGGTTGCTAGTGTACTGTTGTCTTCCATTAATACCATTTTCTTGAAAGTATTTGGTCTAGTTGTACTATAAGCTTTTACTCCAAAATTTGTTTCTATTAACATATCCAGCTCTTTTGTTTTAACACTATTCTACAACTTTAATCTAACTGAATAAATTATTAAGCTTAATTGTAATTATGTGTTTTTTTATCAAATGAAACATGCACATTTTGCTTACCGTACCAAATAAAACAAAAAATTTTTCCATGGCTTCTGATTTAGGAAGGTTGAAACAGGTTATAGACAATGTAGGAATACATTATTTTTGTGAAATATTTTATTTTTATTTGCTGGAATGAGCAAGAGAGTAAAAGTGTGTAAATCAGCTGACAATTTTTCTGACTCTGTTTAAAATAATTATTTGAAATTTATTGGTTGGAAGGATAAGGATAATAGACATGCACAAAAAACAGTAATAGCACGTGTTTATGTTATCACAGACAGAAATATCTGGTTTAGTGTTAAGCATATCAAATTATGAAAGGAAACTAGTATAATTTTACAATAATGTTTACCAAGTATGGTAAATAGGAGTTCAAAAACTAAAACACCTTTATTGTTCGTTACCTTAAATCTGTATTATTAAAATTTGTATTGAGGATAAAATGCTGATTTAAACAGATGCTGTATAATTCTTTCATGATCTATTACTGTTGGTCATTCACATGTGTAATTAGTAATCACAACCTGCACTAAGAGGTCTTATTGAATAACTTGCATTAAAAAAATATAATTAATGCACCTGATTGATGAAATAGAATTCTTTTCTATTTCTAATCTAGCGATGATAACTACAGCAAAAAATCTGATGTGAGCACCACATGACTTCCTTATATGTCTATTAAATTATATATACACATTTTTTTTAAAATGAAAAGTACATAAAATTTTATTTCATTAACAACTGATAATTTTTCATATTTTTTTTTGTTTTTATTGTTATTTTTGAATTATTATTTATTGTAAAGATTTTTTTTAAAATCAGAAGTTAATAATAATTAATAAAGTAATATATTTAAATTAAAAAAAAAAAGTTAAAAAAAAGGGAGATGAAGTCTGATTTGAACTGATGTGTTTCCCCCTTTTAAGAGCCAAATATTTCATTAATTAAAATATGATTTTAAAAGCTCTCAATGAGGGCTTATTGCTGCAGTTAAGAAAAAGTACAAAATCCTATTTTTCTGGATTTTGGTCTTTTTTAGACACTTCTGGTCCAGTCGATTGCGATCAAAAGGGGAGGTGCACAACTAGATGTTACACCAGTCCTAAATCCGAAATTTCAACATCCTACGGCTAATCATTTTTGAGTTACACGAGATATGTACATATAGACGTCATGCCGAAACTAGTCAAAATGGATTCAGGGATGGTCAAAGTGGATATTTCCGTTGGAATCTGAAAATCGAAATTTTTTGCGATCGTAATACTTCCTTTACTTTGTACAAGGAAGTAAAAATGAAATATGGGTACAAATTGGTAGTCGAGCTTGAAGCTGGGAATAAGTAATTCCTTTGCATATCCAGCAATCAGATTTGTGATTTGTTTTTTAGTTGTTTTGTTTCACATCAGAAAATCCCTTTATAGCTGTATCTTTTTCTTCCTTATGTAGAGAAATTTCTTAGTTGATCATAAATTTAAGATTATTTCTATTGGTTGTGTAAATTATTAAAATGACAATTCAACTGATTTTTTTTTTAAAGAGATCTTGGGTTAGGCATTGCATCTCCTACAACTCAAATAAATTAATAAGAACCGTTGGCAATATTGTATCTGATCATCCTATTTTTTCTACAGATAATTACTCCCAAATTATATCCATTATATTTTTTGCATTTTGAAGAAATTTTTTATCTATTTATTTGTTCTACCCATTACATCTAGCTAATCTTTACATTTAGTTCACTGAAACTACAGAGAGTTGTTTTTCTTAAAACATGTTTTAAAGGAATGTGGCTGTTTTATGGTTAAGTGACTTTTGTATGAATGGTTTTGCAATAAACTAGCTGACCCCTAATGGTAATGGAGAAGGCATCGCTCTAATCCTAACTACTGTACAGACTTGCCAACTTTCCAGCTTTGTAAAGTAATTTTAATTTCCTTTTGCTACAAATGATTCTTTTGTAGTCAAGATAAAAGTAATAAATAATTAACAAATTTGAGTTGTAAAGCCTTTGCTTTGATAATTTAATGGTTATTTTGAGATAATTTTCCGAGTAAATTTATACAACTTTGGAAGTGGTATTTTGTGTATTTCTGTGTTATGTGTGATAAAACAATATGTTTGTTATGTGCTTCATGTATTTTAATTGAATAAATCAGTGTATAAAACATTTTTATAAGTCAGTGTTTGATGTGCATTTTTGGTGGTTTTTAATATATTTTTCATGTTAATAAACGATTTTAAAAACTTATCTTAATTTCTTATAGAACCTGTTATGAGAGATTTAATCTATTTTAACAATAAAGGAGAACAAGAGTGATTTGCTTCTTCTTGATAAGTATTTTTATAGCTATTACTATTCTGCGTTTAGTAGAGAAGTATTTAATAACATTTGACTCTAAATACAAATAAACAATATTATCTAATGGGCTAATAATATAATGCAAAAAATATTATCATGCAAACCATGCATTTATTGTTTGCCATGTTTTGATAATAAGCTTATTATCTATAGTGTAAAGCATTGCAAATGAAATATTTATTGACTACTTCTTTCAATAAATTATTTAATTTATAATTCTCTGTGTCAGTAATTTTACCATAGTAATAGCTCTTATTGTAAATTAATGGTATCAAAAGTTTTATCAGCTGTAACTGTTTTAATACAGCACTGTAAATTTAATTATAAAGCAGAGATCTTTTAAATATAATCAGTGTTTGTTCTCTTACATTTGAAATTCTTGTTTAATAATTGATGTAGGATTTAATTAATATTTCATTGTTTGAGAATTTATTTTATTTCAGTATATTTTTTCCACTGTGCTAACAAAAATCCATTTGATATTAATAAAGATATAATTTAGATTAATATAATATTTAATAGTATTTCTTATTTACATTTTTTATATTCAAATACAGAGACAATGTTGATATAGTATTAATACAATTTTATAAATGATATTTGATTTAGTTTTTTTAATATATATACTCTAATTAACTGCAACACTACTTGTGTTTTCTTTTTCTTTTTTTAACAGTTATCTACATATAGGCATAAAATTAAATTTGATCCAATTATTTTTTTTAGATATTGCAAAAAAGTTTCAAAACAAAATGCTTGTTTTGGTTGAAATTATCTCATTACATTCTGGTTTTGTATCTAAACAAATATTGCTTTGGAAATGCATTATTTTTTCCATAAAATAGAGGTGTAAAATGAGTCATCTTCTAAGTACTTCAAAATATATCTGCTAGGTCTTTTCAGAACTGCGATTTAGTTGATTGTTTATCGGTGTTTTACATAATTACAAGCAGTTAACTGTGCGGCGTTAACTTCTTTTAACAATTTTTTTTTTTAAATGTTTGGGTGGTCTGTTTAGTACGTGTTTAAATAGTGTATCTGATCTGCATTATGCCTATCAAATTTTGTGTTTTTGTAAATGTCATATTGTTAGAGTGTGTTGGTGGTTTCCTTATATATACACTTTCGCTGTCGCGTGTCCACGGCTCGATCAGGATATTGAGAGATTGACAATTGAAGATGTTTATGTAATTACAATTTATTGGTTCAAAAACATAAGTAAAATAAGGTAAATCAATAATAATGACAATAGTAATGATAATAAGTGACAATAACAATTAGAATAATGACAATAATAAATAAACAAATAATGGTCGCAGTAATCATAACCACAAAAACAATAATAATAATAATAATAATAAACAGTGATTACATACAAAACAGAATTTAAAGTAATCGTCAGGATTTATTCACAGGTAGATAAATAATGAAAATCAGAATTCAGTACCATTGACAAAAGACATTAGCATGACCGCTAAAATTAACACTTTGAACCGCTAGTCTTGTATTAACAATAGTACAGTAGATAAGACAAGTATAAAGTTATTTCACTGTAAATACCTTTGCTGTTCACAAATAAAACTACCCTAACAATTTATGAATGAAATTTAGTACATTATCTCTTTCACTTATAGTCTTACAGTAACACCGAATCATTTATTGTTTCCGTGTTCTGTGCACACTGGAATTACTTGTGATGTCACCTTAATCGCGTCGAACCTAAACTAGAAATTCACTCCTTCACTAACTTCTTTGCAGAATATCGCAAACTGACTGACATCATAGCGTCTCGCTTAGACTGTTCGCAGAACTGATTTCAACTGGTCTTCCCCGGAGTATTTATACTCCTCTCTTCTTTACCTGCCGGACCAGACCGCAGTTGAGCGTGAGAACTATTGACCGAGCCCTTTCGTTCCCATGCGTTCGCAACCTGGGTCCGACAACTCTTCTCACGGGAGAACATCTGTTTATTGTGTGTCAGTGGGCAGTATTACAAAAGACGATTGTTAAACAGACCTATTACTTTTACTAAAAAGGTTCCTTTTAGCCCCTTTCTAGATTCTTCCCATTATATTTTCTACTACTTTCTTCTTAATCGGCAGGAATCTGTTACTACCGGTCTTGTTACAATATTTAGGTATATGTATAAAAAAAGAACGTTTCTGTGACTGAAAAATCTCCAAAACTGCTACATCAATTTCATTGAAATTTAAATATGCTGTAGAGTGTATCTGAAGTTGTGCTTGTGAAAATTTAATGAAATTTGGTTTAATGGTTCTAGAGTTACGCCTAATTTAATGTCGAAAATATTTGAGCGAGACAAGTTAGAATGTTCGTTATGATGCTGTAAGTTGGAACGTTGACGATATGTGCGATATCTATTGATCAATGGTTTTTTTTTGTAAAATTTTAGATTAGAATGAGTTGATACCTTTTCTAAAGAAAACAATAAAATAACGAAAAGTCAGTGAAGTAATGAAATCTTAATTATTTATTCTGGATTGCTCTGTTTTTATGTTTTTATTAGCGAGTTAGCTGAAATTATGTCTTTATCATTTTTAAATCGACACGTACTCTTTTAACATTTTCTGAATATGTCTCCAGTCTACGTGAATGTCGGTTATTGTACAGTTTTTTAACATTAATTTCTAATTCTCTAGATGGTTCGGAATTTTTGTTCAGTGTCGTATAACAATATTTCTGTAAATCTGGTAATAATCGCTAGATACTAATGATCATAATATGTATTTTTATTATTGTATTTTTATCATTTTCTGGCAACATGGGTATTTTAACAGGTGGATGTGTTTAAAAACCTGCATTTTTGTGCTGCTTTTTGCTGTTCGGTCGGTTAAATTCGTTGTGGTTTAATGTATTGTTTGTGGTCTATAAAATATTTTAAAGGTATGCTTGTTTTCTATTAAAAGATTAAATAAGAAGGAAATTACTTTTTACTTTATAATCTTACTGAATATTTTGTCATTGAGTGATTTGGACTTCACAATCAAACGTTGGTACCTTTGAATAGGTATATACGGAGAAAAAGATATTGTTAGATATCTTTTTCTCGAACTTCTTCGAACTTTTGGAAAACAGAAAGTAAAGCGATTAAAAAATCATAAAATGCAGCCGGTTACAAATCAAATGATCGGCGAGAAGGAATAACCAGGTTTATAGCAGGCGGCGTGTTGCTGTGCACATAGGCTGACGGCTGGCTTACCGCACTATTAACTATCATGAACAACTCTGACAATGTGCTGCGTAGTATGCAAGTTTACGGAGCTATACGAGATGTTTTCGTAAAGGAATGACTACCTAACTGCTCCACCCGTCCTGTCAGTTTATCTCTCTCGCACGCAGTATGCACCGATATACGCCGCCCTCTGTGGTAGTGTTGGCGAAGAAAGGTAGGGCGTGACCTTCAACCGCCCATTGAGTTTGAAGTACTGCAATTTTGCATATATTTTGTACGTCATCTGTTTTGTTCCAGATATACTGCCAAATATGTATCCAGCACTGCTTTTAATAAATTACTGTGAAATTACAGTAATTTATATCTTGCTGCCGAGCGGCTTATTAGTGGTAGTTCATCGATTTAATTTTCTCTTACTATTGATTATATTGGCTAAATTTCAATTACATTTAAAAAGAATGTGGATTAAGTTGAGAAGAATATAATGCGAGAAATAAACTAGCAAGTATTTGGACTCCTGTTCTTCACTTATGTTTTTGTAGCAGCTGATTTATTCTCGTTCTTTCCACTGTGTTCAGTACGATTATTTTTTTTTTTTAAGAGGTAGAGAAACCCCATTTACGGGCGCCTAGGCAGTGTCGGGCTCGCTATCAAGAATTGCATCAAATGAAAAATTTAAATAGGATTTAAAATTATTAGTATTATGAATAACTTTAATAGTAACAGTATTCTAACAGGTTCCGCACGATGTTATTAAATGCGTACGTGTTCTTGTGCACTACCGACTAAACCTTCACCACTGGCTAGCCACCCTTCCTGATACAGCTGGTGTGCATTACTTCAGGAAGGGGAAAATACGCCCTCACACACATTCAGACACCACAGTCAAGAGACACCGACCTCACAGCCACAAGATACCAAACATCAGACTAGAATCTCACCACACACTCCACGACATCCAAACATCACTCCTAATAACAGGTTACAATACATACCTCACGCTGCACGCTCCACACATCACATAAGTCAGTCACATCCAATCACATAAACAAACAGCTCACAGGCAATCGAATACTACAGCATACTTATCTCACGGGTCACCATCAGACACGGGAGCGGAGGGCCCACGACCTCATTACACCCAGGCGATCCCCACTCATACGGGGAATCCGTAGGCTGTCAGCCGCATGCCTGTCCGCCCCCGCATCCTCCTCCGACCCCTTCTTTTACCTTTGCGAGACTCCTCGCAGACGTACAGCTCCTCCATGATCTTCCTAGCAAACCTTGGTACAGCCGTTCAGTTTTCCGCCGCTTTCCAATACGATCTGCTGCAATTCCTCTGGGAGGAGCATTTCCCTTCTATCTATGGTGTCCAATGTTCCCCTTCTCGCATCCTGAAATCGGAGGGCTGCAAGAGAAGACGAGATATGCTCATATCACGTCAATAGAGCCTCTCTTTGTATTTCTTAATACTGATAGCACCACCGATTTCTCGCAATTGGATGATAAAAACTGAATTGAATTTATTATTTTTTTATTATCATAAAAATGTAATCTAAAATTTTAGTGGACAATTGACAGTTTCATAACTTAAAAAATTCAAGGAACTGCGTAACAATAAACTGTTATAATGAATAAAATACTCATGGTTTATCAGATGTGGCAAACAAGAAAGAAATATAACGTAAGTATAACGTAACGTAACGTAAGTATAAATATAACGTAAATATATAAGTAAGAAATATACATTGATTATTTGTCCTAACTTATTTATATTTAAAATATATGTATCTATATAATTTTTGTAAAATATAATAGAGCGTGGTTACTGAATATTAACGTCGTGTAGTTTCTTTTATTGCATCAGTATTTTCACGAGATGCTTGTGAATCGGCCGCCTGAATACTCGTACGCGCAGTCTGTTTATTTGAACTTTATAACCTAACAGAATTAGTTACAGATGCTGTACTACCTTACGTAACTTGATAGCTATCACGAAAGAAAAATCTTGTCTTTAAATAATTATGTCTTACGAATCCTCATATAGAAAAAATTGAGTTATGGTATATTTAACTTTGTTAATTTCAAAGTTATTCTTGAGAATTTTATATAAAGAAAACCTTTTTGTAATTATGGCAAATTACACATTAAAAGTACTCTTTTTGTCGTTTGTTCGGCGACTGTTGTTCAGCGTTCCGTAACATTATAAAGGGTCCGCCAGAGAAACGGACGTTTTTTAAGTTTGAATTACGCATCCGGTAGGAGTTGGAGAGGGGAGCCAAGGCCGGCGCGTCACTCGTCTGACCTTGCAGTTTATGCTTGTTCATTGCTTAGTTGCCATCATGCTTCTTTGGAATGTAGAGCATCGCGTTTTCGTGTATGACAGTTTTGTGCGGAGCGGCGAATCGGTTACGGAAGTTCAACGTCTCTTTCGTCGAAGGTTTAACGTTCCTCGGCATGGAGATATACCGAGCCGGAACACCACTTTGCGATGGGTTAATGCCTTTCGTAATGGAGGTAGTCTAATGAAAAGGCAGCCACCGGGACCATGTCGCACAGTTCCAACTCCGGAGAACGTGGAACGTGTAAGACAGGCTGTTTTAACTAGTCCAAGACGTTCAGTTTGTAGGCATTCTGCAGCACTACGAATATCCAATAGTTCAGTGCGGCGAATTCTACACTGAGATTTAGGTTTTCACCCTTATTAAATGTCAGTTGTGCACAAGTTAACAGAGGGCGACTACCCACAACGTGCAGCTTTTGCTGAAGCGATGCTCCAAATTTTGGAAGATGAGCCCAATGCGATTTTGATAATGAGCGACGAGGCTCATTTTCATCTCAATGGTGTTGTGAATCGTCAAAACTTCCGATACTGGGCCTGTGAAAATCCACGCACTTTACATGAATTACCATTACACAGCCCCAAAGTTACGGTGTGGTGCGGCGTCGGGAAATTTGGTATCGTGGGGCCCTACTTTTTTGAGAAGAACTGGAACACTAACCGTAACAGCTGATCGTTTCGTAAATATGGTGAAAACATTCTTGAAAACTGAGCTGAGACGACGACGAATCAATCTGCCAGGTGTTTATTTTCAACAGGATGGAGCTACGGCCCATACTGCCCGAGTGTCGATGGCTGCTGTTAGACAAATGTTCCCTAATCGCGTTATCTCCAGATTTGGTGATCTGCATTGGCCCCCTCGCTCACCAGACCTTTCGATGTGTGATTTTTTCTTGTGGGGGTATTTAAAGTCTTTGGTGTATGAAACCAAACCTCGTACATTGGCCGAACTGCGACAAGCGATAGAGCAGAACATCGCTCAGATCGACCGTCAACTATTGGAGAGAGTGGAGGCTAACTTCAGAGAGCGTCCTCACATTTGTCAGTGTGAAAATGGACACCATCTTAACGATATTATTTTTCGTACATAGAGGTAAGCCAAACTGCATATTCTCAGAAACTTATTTCTGCCAATAAATTATTTTTTAACCTTATAATAGTGGAGTGTCGTTAATTTGTAAAACGTCTGTTTCCCGTGGCGGATCCTGTATCAAAGAATTAATCTTTTAATATGTTTAAATGTATTATTTGTCGTAAAAGATTTTTAATTTTAAAACATACTTTCTGTTCTCTGTGAAGATAAGATTTTTTTACTGAACTGTGGGTTTTAATACTATCATGGTAAAAAATTGTTCTACGCCGAAACAGCTGTTCAAAAGTGTTTTGAGCGTCTAACGTGAAGTTATTATACGCTTATCTTAAAGATGGGAAAAAGTTCTCCCTCGATTTTAATGTAAATATTTTTTCTTACAATTCGTTGTCAATTGAAATGTATTCTGGTGTGTTCCGAACACCGTGTCCTCGATAGGTATGCGAAAATGCGAGCGGATCGAGTCGAGTAGCTATTATAATCTAATGTTGTTAAAACGTGACGTCATAGTAGTATAGACGGCGCCACTGCCTGTATTTCTCACAAAGTGCATGGACTCTGTGGGTGTAGTCCATACTTGCCGCCTTATCATTGTTAAAATAATCGCGTATGAAAAGTTTTCTGTTGTTACGGCTATCCGAGATTGTAATGTATTGTTAAAATAACGGAATTTCATAGTCGGAAATCACAGAAGAGAATAGGTCTGCTGTATGTAGTGATACTCTCTATAGAATTATGCGCAAACTTGGTGTATATAAAAAATAATAGTACTTCTAATTGATGGTTAGCTTAGCGATCATTAAATATCAATGAAAAGTGTCGAGAGTAGATTACAGGCTGGCGCACCGAGGAGCAATACTCAAATGGGAGATTCGTTGAACCAGTTAATTTTTTAATATCATCGTTCCTTGGCTGTTTATATTTGGGCTCGGTAACCCGAGCCGTTATGTATATACTGTATTTTCAGTAATACAGCAGCTGCTCACTAAATAAGGCTCCGATTAATATGAGCATCAAATATCGTGGAGACTTAACGGATTACACAACTCGTACCTCATGTATGAGACAAAATAGATATACATATAAAGTATGTATATTTCTTAACGTTAGTTAGAATGTTTGTGCATTGTAATGTATGTAATTTGACGTAATTCGTTTATTACCTGAAACTGCAAGAAACTTAATCGGTGAATAACTGCTCTTAAAAACCTTGCCGTTCTGTCGTAAAATAGCAGCTATGCTGATAGGGCCATTGCATGCGGGGTTTTTGTGCGTACGTTATTTGATAGTAGGTTTAAACGTTTAACCCTAAAAAAAAATGAAAATTTTCATTGTAGTTCAGTCACCATGCATAATGTTGCAGAAGAAGAGGTGTAAAATGACAAAATTTAGTCTTTCTAATACTTTACCTTCAAGTGGAAAATAATTTCGAAATGGTTCCCGTATGGTGAATAAGTATACCGAGTAGGATGTTATAATTAACAGAGATTCTAATCGAGGAAAGAAAAATCTGTTTTCTGTTCAGTCTCTTCTAATTTATATCGATACATCTACAGAAATATTAATCGACTATTTAATTTATTATGGAAAAAGAAGGAAACCATTGGATATCTGATCACGAATTCTCTGGATTGAAAGTTTTTTTAAGGGTCACTAAATGATAATGATAATTATTTATGAAAACAGATTCATTTTGAATCTATTGTTTTGCCTCAATTGTGCTTACATACTAAGTTGTCAATCGTATTATCCTATTTTTACAGTCAGATAATGATAATATTACTAAATAAATGGTACACAATTAAATACAAATATCTTAATATACAACATCTTCACTCGCATAACATTTATTAACGTGTTAAATTCTTAATAATTTAAAATCATTTCCTTCGTGATTAGTTCGTTTGATTACAGTTATTTTTTTAATCTAAATATTGAAAAAAATACTGATTAAAAGACTCCTTTTTTGACAGAAAAATATAACAACCGATTCACACATTTGTAAACAATTTACCTAAGCACTACAATATGTTTGGAAATCGATGTTTAAAATTACATCTAACATTTTTCTTGAATAAGTATGTGGTTTACATAGTTTACAAGATCAAAAACATTTATCACTTAGCTTTCACTTTATTTTTTAAATTATCCGTAATCATACAAGCCTCGCTGTTATGCTATAAAAAAAGCAAAATGTAGATTCTTGCACTTCACATATCTTCTTAATGTACAGTTGATAATCAATTATTCAGCTCATTTTAGGTGTTAAAAAAACAAAGCATTGTACTTACATTTTATTGTTGGACAGGGCATTTTAAACAGTTTTGTTTACAGTCTTATTAACATCAAACAAGTCGTACATGAGGACATTTTGTGGCGCATAAGACGTCTAGACGATATTCAGTTTCACGCCATATATTACGAAGAATATCTGGAGTTATTCCATTAATTACACCTTTAATTCTACTTTTTAGTTCATTGATATTGACAACCATCGTTGCGTGCATCCCCTCTCTTTTTCTGTTTACCTCCGGAACCACCGTAAGGTATTACTTAAGAAGATGAATGAGAGTGATATGTATGAATGTAAACTAAGTGTAATCTTGTACGGTCTCAGGTCTACCATTCTTGAGATGTGTAGTTAATTGAAACCCAACCACCAAAGAACACCGGTATCCAGGATCTAGTATTCAAATCTTTGTAGAAGTAACTGCCTTTACTAGGATTTGAACCTTAGAACTCTCGACTTCGAAATGAGCTGATTTCCAATGACGAGTTCACCACTAGACCAACCCGGTGGGTTGTTGCGTACATCCTGTCTTTGACAAACCCGCCAAAAATAAAAATCGAGTGGCGTGGTAACGTCAAGGGAATCGAGGTGGCCATGGAATTGGTCCACCCGGTCGATACAACGTTGAGGAAATTTTTCTTGTAGGTAATTCCTAACATGTGTAGTGTTGCGCCATTTTGTTTGAAGTAAACGTCGGGTTGCGGATGTTCAATTTGTGGTACTGCATACTCCTGTAACACGCCTAGCGCTAGTAACCGTTGGCTCCGCGAAGAAAAATGGTCTGATCACTTTATAAACAACGTTCACCAAATGTTAATTTTCGGGCTATCACGTTGTGTTTTTCGAACTGGATGAGGTTTCTCGCTACCGAAAATCCGATATTCATGACTGTTAATGTTACCAGTAATAGAAGCTAGCTTTATCAGAGATTACGCTTTCTAAAAACGCACTATCTTTGTTCACTTTAACAAATGTCCACGGAAAAATTGTAACAGCGTTTTTTATAGTCATCTTCAATTGCATGCATCGACTGAATATTGTATGCATGAGATTTTAGGCGCTTGTGTAGAAGCTTCATAATCGTAGGTTACAGTATTCCCAGTTCTGCTCGACGAGTCGATTAACCCCTGTTTTTCTGAAAAATTCCTCTTACTCGATCCACAACATCCTCGAATGCGGGAAGTTTGCCAGCACCTTTTTTTTTTTACTACACTTCCTATATCCTTAAACTGCTGATACCAACGTTTAATAGTCTTTATTAGGTGGATCACGGCCTTATTCTAAACGAAAATGTCTATGACCAGAATTAACAAATAAGCTTTCATGAAACCACAGTACTCGCATCGCATTCTCCTACACGGTAGCCCAACTGACGATTCCCCTGTCGTTGGCTGGTGTGTTCATTTAAAGTCATTAGTAACTCTAGTACCTACATTAATGTTTGAAAAAATCAACGCGCGTTACATTACTTTGTTCATGTTTAACAACCCAGAAAAAAAATTACACAATCATCACCAAGAGAAATTAAACAAATAAAAATCTTAAAAACATATTACTATACTCAGACAAAAAAATAAATAAATAAGAAGAACCCCTTTAAAATGCTCTGAATAATTTATGTTCACTCTGTATTATATGTATCTACTTTAATATTTGTCGTAGTGAATACAGTGTCATTTCGTCACCCTGACAAAGAGGAAGCAAAATATTATCTTTAATGACCAAAAATGAATTACAAACATTTTTATTTTTTGATTAACAGAAATAATATTAAAATAATATATTAATATTATTAAAATATTATCCAATATTTTAATAAGATTTCTGTTAATCAAAAATACATATCAAAATTCTTTACGCATTGATATGAGAAACGATAATAACTGATCTGTATTTTAGGCCTATAGAATTTTGTATATCGTAGTTCGTGTGCACGCGTACGCAGATGTGTATTTTTTAAATTATTTATTTGCATGTACCACTTTTTGTTACCTCTCCGTTAAGCGTTTTCGCAGAGATTTCTGCTTCTTTGAGTCGACTTTAATAAAATATAATAAAATTTAAACCTTAAAAGCTATGGAAATATTTGCTTACTCTATTGTTAATGTTATTTTCTTACTCGTTGAAATAAAATTAACTAACTATTTATATTGAAGTCTGTAGGTATATAATGACTTTTTTGCTACTGTATTTGAAAAATATTTTATATTTAAATTATTGAATGATTTAAAATTAAACGTATTTCGCTGTTATCGATCGTCTTTCAAAGTTTACCCAATTAATTACGTTTTATCACTGTATTTTTTCAAAGGTTTGTGTTAAGCGGCACTATCGAAAAGTGTTTGTACCAGTCTACCGGGCTGGTCTAGTGGCTAACTCGTCATCGCACATCAGTCGATTTCGAAGTCGAGAGCTCTAAGGTTCAAATCCTAGTAAAGGCAGTTACTGTTATGCGGACTTGAATATTGGATCGTGGATACCGGTGTTCTTTGGTGGTTGGATTTCAATTAATTACGCGTTTCAGGAATGGTCGACCTGAGACTGTGCAAGACTGCACTTCATTTACACTCGTACATATCATCCTCGAAGTAATACGTGACGGTGATTCCCGGAGGCTCAACAGGAAAAGAAAGAGCACGCTAAGTCCATCGAAGTGTCTATTTTTCAAACGCAAGGGATTAAAATTTTTTGTTAATATTGATTTTTAATAAGTAATTGTTTTTATAATATTTTAAAAGAAGTTGCGTTTTGCGTACGGCTTTACTGAAAAGGAGACTTCGAAAGGTATGCTATTAATCGAAGATTGTGTAAAAAGTGTACAGATGAAATAAAATAGTATTTTTATTTCAATTTGCTGTTATGTATTATGCATTGGACTGAACTTCGTGTACTAGGGAGGATTATGGTTTATATAAAAACTATCGACAACGCTATTGATTTTTGGCGTATGATTGGCAGCTTTGTTGTATCGTCCTGACTAAAAACATCATCTTCAACGGATCCCAGGTTCCTTGTATTGAATATGTATCTACAGAAATAAAATTCTTTTACGTCGAGTGTAAGAAATAATGTTTGATGTTTTACGTTTATTATTTCAGTTAATTTTATTTTTTAAACAACAGCTGTAAAATGTTATTTACAAACTATCTGTATTTTCAATGGGCGAGCTAATTCGTATCTCCTTTTCTTTCTTTTTCCTGTTTAGATTCCGGTAATTACCGTTCAGATAATACTTCAGAGGATGAATGAGGATATGCATAAGTGTAAATGAAGCGTAGTCTTTTTACAGTCTCAGTTCAACCATTCCTGAGATGTGTGGTTAATTGAAACCCAACTACCAAAGAACGTATCCACGATCTAGTATTCAAAATTCTTATCTCCCGTTCACTGCTGTTATTACTACCGCGATAGTATAATTTAAATGCTTTGTATCAACTGTCTGGTTTTTTATTTTACATATTCTCTTAAATGGTATGCTTGCGCTAAGATTTAGCGTCTATAAAAAACTGATTTAACTCAATGTTTCTGTGGTTACATTATATTTTTAATAAATAATTTTAATTAATATTAATTTTATGTGTCCTGAACATCATATTTAAAAAATCCGGAACCGTGCTTTTTTAAGGGAGTCATCAACAAAAAGTTTTCATTGTTTACATGAAAAAAATAATTTATTTTGCGCCTGGATTGCCTTTATTATTTTATTATTGACGTTTTCAAATTTATTGCATTAAACGGCAGCTCGAATAAATAATCGATTGTTTCGTGTTTATGTTACTACTGCCTTTTTCAGTTTTTATTCGTTACAGTTTTTAATTATAAAAATATATTACTAATTATTTATCGATCTTCACTGTAGACGACAAAATGTCTCATTTTCCTGTTAATCCTTCAAGATACAGAGTAAGGTAAAAATAGTTTACGCCAAAACACAAAGCGACCTTAAACTTCTTTTAAATCCACTCAGTAACAGGTTAAAACACTACTGTATTGCAAATTCAAACTAAATATTTTAAAACGGTTAAGTCAGCTGATGTAGGAAATAAATAAAAAATTATAAAGTCATAGACTTCACGGGTTGAATCCTACTAGTTAAATAATTTTCAATCGTTATAATATTTTTATTTTGGAACTTTATTTGTCTGAAATCGATTTAATTTGCAAATAATGCAATTCACAGATATAATGCGTATTGGTATATTTGATCGAATGAATTCAGAGAGCGTGTATTAGTCATCATTATTTTTTCATGACTAAATAGTTATTTTTTCGTAAGACGGTATTGTGCTCTTCGTAGTTCGCCCGGCAGCTCAGTCGGGGTGCATTACTGGATCATTAAATAAAATAAAAATAATAGAATACTTTCAGTTATATTGTTTTATTGTCAAATTCTCCACCTCAATGCTTTTGTTACTTAATCAATAAATTTCATTGTGCGCGTCCTTGCAAATGTCGTTCGACGAATGTTCAATCGATATTCAGTTTCTGCCCGTATACGATGTAACATATTTTCTGCTACCTTTATTCATGTAACGTAATTTTTCTAGTAAATAATATTTTTTTAATATTTTAACAATAATTTTTACGATTCAACAGGTAAAAATCGTTTAGCACATACTCGTACTCTGCTTTGCTTTCTAATAAAGAGAGCACTGTGCGGTACGTTCCCTTTCTAGCTGATGTGCTGCAGTTTTCTGACATTTGAAAAGTACTTACTTCAACAACATTGATCATTTAGTGTCTGAAATAGCAGAGATCAGGTGCAAAAAAATAGTTTCGGTTACTATACTTAAAATACATCTTGTAACGTAATTGCATTTCGGATTAACTGCTTTTCATGTGATGAAAATATTTATGACTGATGCTTTGATGAAAGAAGAAAAATCTGTACTAACGGTTCTTAGTGTTGGCCGGTCGAGGATTTCGACTTGTGTTAAGAGACTCGTCTTGTAAGAGTCTTTGATAGTTCTTGATAACGATAAAATCCGAATATTTATTCCGACGGAAGATACCGCATCGAAAGAATCTCTTAATATGAAAGGAAATAATGAAATAAATTCAGCTTCATTTTATCAAATACAGTTGGAAAGGATTACTGAAATTAGAATAAAGTTGGCAGTCCAAAATGTAGTTGCGATTTATTTACAAAGTTAATTATGTCAATCAAGCTTGGTTAAGGAAGACGACAAATAAAAAAAATAATAAATGTAATAGTGGAGTTCGGAGATCTCGAGTTACGATTATTAATGTAGACAATATTGAGGATGCCTTTCTTATAATTCATTAAGTAAATTCTGTAAATTTAAAATAATAGAACAGAATGATAGCCTTTCCTCGCTGGTGCCAGTAGCGAAACGGATCTTTGTTTGCAGACGGCTTGAGTTCCTTGCAGAGTCTGGCATTTGTCGCGGTTTCTTCTTTTTATGTCATTTTCATTAAGTTATACTACAAATGTAAGTTTAAGGTTGTAATAGTGAAAATGACGTTTATTATAAAGGTTATTTTAACTGAGCTCTTTGGTTAAGCTGCAGAAATTAAAAAAAAATTCAGATCTTTGGCTTACAACCTCTTCAGAATGAAAATAGCTTCTTATTTTTTTTCATAATACAAGTGAACTCCTACCTCAGTGATATGAATAATTTTCTTCAGTGACTCAATATAACCGGTTAACATTTTTATTTCTCATCGTGATTATTTAAAATACGAGTATGTTGCCGATACGAATCAGTTAAATAAACCTGATTATATTTTTGTATTTAATTTAAACTTGATGTTACATGAATTTGTTATATATAAACCTATCTGTATTGGACTCAAGATCGTCCAGAAACTTTGAGCTACCTAGTTCAAAGTCAATCGAGCAGATGTTCCAAATTCACAGTGAGATTCTACTAAATTTTAAACTTGGACCGAACGATACATATTGATCGCGCGCATTCGCAACTTAACGATAAAAAGCCTCCACTATGATCGCACCACCCTAATCTCCGTAATCACTCCAGCGTTTATTGATGATAAATTTTTGGCAGTAGAAGTATGTATGTTAGCCGTTTACCAGTAACATAACATTAGTAGAGCTAAACTGAAATCATAACTTTTAAGAACATTTGCAGTAAATGGTAGTTAATGGTCGTGGGCTGCGTTCAATGCCTGATGACACTTTTAGATTTCTGGGAACTCTGGTACCCTGGTTTGCTGCTTTTAGTTAGCAAGCTTGAGATTTAAAATACATATCTGCAGGCTTTTTTTCGTTCTTGGCTATTTTGATGGAGTTGAACCATTATTCTTTCCCAATTCGGTATTGTAGTAACCCAGTGATTCCCAAGCTACGCACCGCGGCGCCGCGGCCTCTTCACAGGGGCGCCGCGAAATATTGTAAAAGCTTCATAATTAATTAACCAAGACATTTACATTTGGCCTGACTAAACAAAAAACAAAGTGAGAAGCTAAAAATAAAGTCGCTGGCGCAGAATATTCTAGCGAGCGCGAGCCGCCAACGCTGCGCCTTCTCCATCGCGCCATTTGATCGTACTAGACACGACGAGGTGCGTAGACCGTTCGCGACAAATTTGGACCGTTCTGGAAGATCTTGCGGAAAGCATATAAGCAAGCGTTGCCGGCTCGATTCAGTCAGTCGGTTTATAATCTAAGTCTAGTAAAATTAAACTCAGCGCTTCATACAAATATACAGCGATATAAATAAGTTCATGTAGTATATAGTTAGCGTTATATTACTTATTGTTTATTGTCTTTGATAATTAGTTTAGTCGAAGCAAATCTTGCACTGTAAATCCGTTGC
This sequence comes from Lycorma delicatula, assembly GCF_047948215.1. Classification (NCBI taxonomy): domain Eukaryota; kingdom Metazoa; phylum Arthropoda; class Insecta; order Hemiptera; family Fulgoridae; genus Lycorma; species Lycorma delicatula. The sequence continues at coordinate 220,689,342 of NC_134455.1, read as the reverse complement.
ATTATTCATAGAGAAGCGCTTGCGTCAATGCATCTTGAGTCCTGCACTGAATCAGGTGTTAGAATGTGTGGTGAATGTGGTAAATTTTGTAAAATCTCGTCCATTGAAAGTAAGGTTTTTAAAAAACTGTGAGGATATGGGAGCCGAACACTCGTCGTTTTGTACTGTAGCTGTGCACGATAGCTCTCTTGTGGTAATGTTTTATCACGTACCTTTGAATTGCGGCAAGAAACATTTATTTTCCTTAAAAGAGGAAGAATACAAAGATGCAGAAGATTTTGCTGATGCCGATTTTTTAATAAAACTGGTATTTTATGCGACATTTTTGAAAAGCTGAATTCCCTTAATCTCTTTTTGCAGGGAAAAACATGCAACTTTTGAAGTCAACAGAAAAAATATCATCTTTTATAAAAAAAAAACTCTAACTATGGAGAAGAAAATTGAATGAAGATGCAGGCAAAGATTGTTTTTTAATATTGCAGCTATTTTTGACGTCAAATAAACTCGATCCTTCTCAAGTTATAAAAACCATGCATGTTTGAAGAGCACTTATCCACAGATAATTATCTGGTTTAAGAAATATTTTCAAAAAAAAATTCGATAGGTTTGCACGGATTCAAGATCCATTTAACACTAGTGTTCCGTCTGAATTTACTTCTGCGGAAGAAGAGAATCTTATCGAGTTATCTTGCGACAACAGTTTGAAAGCAAAATTTGACAGCATGGAATCGACAGAATTTTGGATTTCAATAAAATATGAATATCCCGTTCTAAGTTACACGGCTCAGCGGATTTTAATTCCATTTTCGACGTCGTATTTGTGCAAAGCTGGGTTTTCGGCGGTCGCTGTAATAAAAAGCAAGTATAGAGCAAAAATCAACGTGGAAAAGGAAATGAGGGTGCCCGTGTCCGGTTTAGTTCCACGATTTGAGAAAATGTGCAGTGATTTGCAGGCTCATCCATCACATTAATTATTCATTTAATGTTAGTAAAGTAAACAAAAATCTTAAATAATGAAGATACACGAGTACTTTTATATCTTACTTACGATTAGTCATATTTTTACTTAGGGTAGGGCGCCATTGAAAAATTTTAATGGAAAAAGGGCGCCACGACTCGGAATTTCTGAAATATAGCAGATTTATTTTTTTCCATTACTCTTTTTTGGTGGGAATCCTTTACACTTTTAACTCGATATTTGCAGTGTATGTTTGTTATAAAAGCTGTACTATTTCTGTTTTTATTGTATGAATTTCACTTTTAGTTACTTTTTATTTCTGAATCTTTTATTGATGCATCTTTTTTGATGAGAGCCCTTGAGATTCCTACCTATTTTACTTGAAAAAAGAAAAAAAGAAAGAAAAAAATATATGTGTGAATTTATTATTATCTTGGTTAATATATGTTAATTTTATCTTCTGTTTGTTTGGAAGGGGGAGGTCCGTTATAATCTTAAATTGCAGTTCCTAATCTTTGTGTGCCGCACGCTAAAAAATCTGTCTTGTTTTTGCAGCTTTTCTTTAAAATATTAGTGCATATTTTCCATATTTCAGTGTAATTCATTATTCAGTCTATAAAACCTATTTACTTGTTTGTCCTTAAAAAAAGTCTGGGTGACACTCAATGGTGGTGACGTTTCCCAGGTTTATTTTCTGTGGTCTCTTTTCAACGTCTTTTGTATGGTTTTTCCATCTGTGTGAAGTTGTTTACCAACTTTTTTTTTAAATCGATGGACTCTAATCTGCTAGGTTTTTCCCGTTTAAACGTCAGAAATAAAAGTAAGAATTTTTTATTACAAAAGAAATTGTATTAAGCTTTTAGGTTTTTAGGTGAATTTTTTGTTTATCTTATTTTTTTTTAATAATATGAAGATAATGTTATTTCATGGCTGAGTTTTAATTTAGTAATTTTGTTTATGTTGCGGTTTTTCTTAATGTTTTACCGCAGAATATTTTAAGATTAATTTTATTTGAATAAACGAGAGTTGCCTCAATACGTAATCAGTTTTACGTTAGTAACGGGAGTTGCTGTATGATGAGTAAGTCGTGCTTTCATTACAGACTTGGTAGCCTTGCTTGTTCATGCCTCTGCTTCCTTTCTCTCCCTGAATTATCATGAATTTTTTTTATTCGTGTATGAAATATTATTGTTGCAATTAAATGGATCTCCATTGGAAAAAATCACGAACCCACGGTTACTGTTAGTTTTCTTTTTTTGTGCGGTATTTAAAAAAAAAAATTTTTTTTCAATGTTTAATTATGATATTGAAGATAGTCTTCTAAAAGTAACGTTTAAAAGTAACGTTCTAAAAGTAAGGCCCAAATGTATCTTCATTGTTTATTATATTTTCTGTCATCATTAATATCTTTACGATTATCTTTGAGTCGCTATGTCTATATATATATATATTCTATGACCTCACTTATGTTCATTCATTCTAATTTTTCTCCCTTTTTCGGATTATTTTTGAGAAATAATAATAAAATCATGTAACGTGTTTTAAGCTCCCATTTTTATATTTTAAGTATAATCTTCAAACTTTTACCAAAAAATCTAACGAAGTTTTGATTAAAAGAACCTGAGAAATTCATTAATTTGCATGTTAGCCTATTATTCTTAACTTGCGATTTTTTTCATACCCATGTTGAAAAATTATGGATGGTTTATTTGTTCCTTAGCCGCTAGATAATATTTAATTAACCTGTTTTTTTATTTTATTTTTTATAGCCGACCACATTATTTGTAAGTATTTCGCGGTAGAGGTTGTTTCTAATCGTAATTAAATAAATATGCACATATGTTTGTATACACACATACATACATGTTGTAGGGAGTATTATGTTAGTGGAATTGATATTTGTATTGGTAAACTTATCTGATTTAGAAATGGTCCGAATTCAAGATATCGTTTTCTTGCACGAACAGCGAAAACAACTAACTTCTATTCCAGTCTTGCGGGGTGCTAGAAACTATTCATCTGTGATAATTTAAATAAGAATATTGTCAATACTGCCGTATGAAAAGTTAGTTAAATTGCCCTTCGACACTTTCTACTCGAAGACAAAAAAGATGTTTTTTCAATGTTTACAGTATAGTAATAGGACAACACAAATTGTTTTTGTCCAGCGTATTTACGTAAAGATAAAGATAAGATGTAAATACGTCCCACATGTTAAGAAACGAAGCAGTATGGTTCTAGAACGTCCTTTAACATGGGTAATTTCAGTAAACTTAAAATATACATCATCATTTTATAAATTTTTAAGAAAATTCCATGCTCGTTTTGGTGAACAGTTAATTGGAATCTAGGCATAAAAATTACTCATTTTCTGTAACGATATCTTAATGTCTATATTCAAAAAGGAAACAAAAACAGTTGAAATCGATTATTACTTGTCATCTTGAATGGAGCTGGAACTTTTTCTGTTATTCATTGGATACTATATCACGTAGATATTCAAGGATCATATATTTTAAGACGTTAGAAAATCAGAGATTCAGTGGCTGATCTGAACATTTGAGCGCTGATATCGGTAATATTACTGTATGAAAAACTAATTTAACTGCTCTTCGATCATTTGCTGTGGCTACTAGAACAAATAAAAAAACTTTTATCCAATGTTTACAATAGAGTAAGACTAAGAAGACATTATGAAATAGACTGATATTTTGTTTTATGTTGTCAAAAATTTTTTGTGATGTTATTAAATCGCTATTTCACGTGGATCGTTGCTTGTTTCGGAAAAGTGCTAAGAATCTGGTATCAACTTTAAACTATAGTAGTCTACGATTGCTCACTGTTCTGCGTTCTTTTCCAGTGTAAAATGTAGTTTCAAAACTACGATATGAGAAATTCATTAGTACTATTGGCGTTGATAGCGACAGATATGAACATGCATGTGTGAAGTGTACAAACAAGAGCAATTTACAGTTTCAACTTCAGTTTACAGGTTTTTGTTTACGTGCTCCTTGTAATTTGGTCTGCTTGTTTAATACTCTTGTGAGAGCGTCATGTTCGAACATGCAAATGATACTATTGAACACGTCGTGCTCTCAGAAGTATGAAAGAGGCTTAAGGGATTGCAGAACGTCAGTTTAGTTTCGAATGCAAAGCGTGCGTCTGGTCCCTTTATTTAAGGTTTAAAAGTGTGGTTTCATTGAAAATAATAATAATAATTGAGGTTTCGGTTTTTTAGTGTGCGGTCAAACGGTGTAACTGTTTTTTTTTATTTTATTAGATTCTTATGCAAAATGGAGAAATTTGTAGAAAAAAACGAAGTTGGCTATCTGCATCCAGTAAATTGATTGGTAAAAAGACAAGATTGTACAATGAGAGTTATTTAAATTAGGTTTTACTTCATTGATGGAAAGCCACAATGCGTTGTTTGCTTTTAAGTCCTGTCCAATGAACTTGAAACTATCAAAATTAATTCGACACTTGGAAACTAAACATTCGGGTCATAAAAGTAAACCCTTAGAATTTTTCAAAAGAGAAACCAACCACATTGAGAGACAAACAAGCTTTTATTTGTAAATCAAGCTATATTGATGAAAGTACACTTGAAGCATTTTATCTCATAGCATTAAGAGTAGCTTAGATGTCCAAACCCCATACAGTCGCAGAAAACCTCATATTGTCTACAGCAATTGATGTGGTCAGTGTTCTAATAGGGATGGAAGAAGCAAAAAACTGAAAAAAATTCCGCTTTCTAACGTTACAGTATCAAGGCGCATCGATGAATGACATGGCTGCCGATATTCGCGATCAGATAATTCAGCAAGTGAGTTCAAGTGAACTTTTTATTCAGTTTGATGAATCAACAAATGTTACAAACATTTCTCAGTTCTTATGTTTGATGAGATATGAATGCGAAAGAAACAGACCAATCAAAGAAAACGTTATTTTACAAATCAATTCCTGGTCATGCAACATGACAATATCTTTTTGATGTTTTTTATGAATGTACTGAAAACTTTAACTTAGACTGAACAAAATGTATTGCAGTATGTAGGGATGGTGGAAAGGCGATAACAGGAAACAGCAGTGGAGTTTTGGAAAAAATTAAAAAATCGTCTTATATCAAGGGCAGAATGGACAGGCTGCTTCCTTCAGATATGTTCTTTCCACAAAAAGTATGCCGTGATATCTCAAACAAATTCTTTTTAAAGCTGTAAAAACGGTTAATTTTATCAAAAGTTGACCATTACAGAATAGGCCGTTTGCTAAACTATGCGATGAAATGGCGGAAAGAAAAAAATCTCTATCCATACAGAAATCAGATGGTAATCGCGGGGGAAAGTGTTTACCCGGTTTTTGGAATTGTGAGGTGAATTAATAATATTTTTTCAGGATAAACAAAGCCGTTCTCCATGTTTTTACAGAATAATGAGTACATACGTTGCTGTAGGCTTACTTATATTATGTATTTTCGCATTTAAAAGACTTGAATGTGAATTTATAAGGACGTGATAAAAACAGTTTTTTAATGACAGACAAAGTTCATGCTTTCATTAAGAAGCTCGATGTCTGGATTATTCGCCTTAAAAGCAGAAATTTTCGACTCGCTTCCGATTATATAGAAAATAAATTTGGATGAAAAAGACAATATTATCATAGTTTGGATAGCATGAAGATGCATTTGCGTGAGGTAAAAATTCAGCTGGCGGAATATTTCCCAGATAAAAATGATTTCTCGAAGAGATGGGTATTGAATCCTTTCAGGAAAATGTTGCTGCTGCTAAGTTACCTGTTGAGATTCACAACCAGTGCGTCAAAATGTCTGCCGATAAAACGTTACAACTACAATTCACATCTAAAGATGTAGATATGTTTGAGTTTGCTCATCAAAGTGAACATGGAAATTTAGTCACAGAAGCAGTGAAAATATCAATTTCGCCACGTCTTACCTCTCTGAAAAGAATTTTTCTTCTGTGGTTGAGCTAAAAGTAAATATAGGAATCGTCTTCTATCACTTTAAACAATTTGCTTTTGGCGTTTCTAACATAGATACACGTATGAAAAAAACTTTCAAATGAAAAACAAACGCAACCATCTCATTAATGTATTTTCTGCACGTGTACTTATAAATGTTTATAATAAATGATTTTTTTCTCATAAAATGATTTCTTTGTTTACATGTAAAAGTTGTAGGCTAATTTCCTGACCCTGTGGGGGTCGCGACCTCCAGGTTGATGAGCGCTGATGTAAAATAATCTGATTACCATTTTTCTTTAACTTCGTAAAAGTGTTTTAGATGATTTAATCTTTTTTAAATTTAAAATTAAATTTTATTATTTCTTTTTCAACTTGGCATCATCTAATATAGCATAAAAAATTATTCTGCAGAAAAGTTTTTCCCCTCTTTTTTACTTAAACTTGTAAGTAAGGCGTTCACCATTTTGAAAATTACCTCAGTGGAAGAGTGGTAGCGTCTCAGCTTTTTATCCGGGAGGTCCCGATCAGGGATGACATTTTTTATACTAAAAAATTTCCATTCTATATTCTCACGCGTAATGTAAGAGCTTATGTGAACTGATCATTGACCAAAAAAGGTGCGATTCCTGGACGTATTTACATAATGGGAACTGTTATTAAACTACTCATTTTGTTCATTAATAGAAAGAAATGGAGACAATAGTTGACTCGCTTCTCATACCGTACTGAAATCATTGAATACAGCTTAAAATGCTATAAGTAAACTGTAGTAGTGTAACTCGGAAGCGACTGTTGCTATACATCGTTGAATCTTAACCTGCTAATAAGACCAGCATCCCAACTCCGTAGGGGAAGATACCCGCCTTGTGACGCTTCCGGTCGCCATCCCCCCTCCGTTCCTAGCCATGATGGGCTTTAATGAGACTAGCAGACCAATAGCAGATACGAGCCACGCAGTTATGCGTTCAAGTCTCTTAAATTTTAACCGGATCAACTAAAATTGCAGTGAATGAATCTAGTACGGCTAACCAATTCCATGCGAGTTTGTCTTATTCTACTGATATCTCACTACGTTGACCTTACATAATACCATATCTACCATATCCTGCACGAGACTTGAATTGCAACAGGCTTGCCATTAGATTGTATTTTTTAATAATTGCTTCTAAATGTAACTGGATTATCTATCATTCTAACTTTGGTTATTTTGATTATCACAACTAATCATTTATTTAATTAATCAGTAATGTACTATAAAAAGAGTGTTTATTAATTATTGTAATGGCATTAAATCCAGTTAATTGTAGTAAATATTACTTTTAACATTATTTGTTTACTTTTATGATATTAAAGTTAATCATATAATAAATTTGATAAAATTCAACTTAAAAATAACTGTATACCTCTCTCTATATTATGGTAAAAGACCAACGAAATTAAAACCTATTCATTACAGAAAGTTGAATTTTCCGCAACATGCTAATACAGGTGCCGCATTTAAAACCAGTCCAAGATTCTATTATACTTGGTTTGTCTTATTTAGCTTATCCTTTTTTGTTTTCACTATTAAAGTTTGTGTTTAAGATTTTTTAATCGATTAAAGTTAATGTTAACGATTATTTTGTAATTATTATTTTAATTTATCATTTTTTATTAACAATAATTTATTTAACTTATTTTATTGCTTTAAATAGTTCAAAAAAAGTATTAATTTTTATTGAAAAATTTGTATTCTTTAAATTATGGTAAATTTGAAAAGGTAATAGGAAATAGACTAGTAAAGTTTCATTAGTGTTTTATAAAGACGTATTAATGAATTTTACGTTCGAGTACTTAAAATTTAAAAGATTGTTTGAAATGTCCTCCCTCGTCAGTTATACATATTTATGCACGCTGTATCGTATTATGAAACAATTCGTGAATCTCTTCTTCTGAAGTGGCAGTTTCTTGTAGAATAGCCTTCTTTAATATTTCGAGGTTACTCCAATTTTCTAGACCTTTCCTTTTTGCAAGTCCCGAAGATAAAAGCCAAAAGTTGAAAACCAAAAGTGGAGAACGTTCGGGCCGTAAATTTTTACTATCCTCTCTTCTCCTTCTCTGAAAACATTATGTATGCGGACTAGTTTGCCTGGATGTGTGGCAGTGGACCCCATATTATTGAAAATATCTGTACATAAGATCAGTTTGGGGACAAATTCATTAAATGTATGCATTAGTATCGCGGTTTATTCAAAGAATGTCGCTAATCCGATGATTCGCGTTCGGTGTATGTGTATCAATGTCTTGTGGTTTGTTAATTTATACATTCCTTTAAACAAAACCGTGCCTCATCCGAAGAGTATCAGAGGCTTATACTCAAATATTCCTTGTTCAGTGCTATCCAGGAAACGTTTGCAAAGTGTTTTAGGACTGCTAAGACTAAAAGGTGAGAGATACATGGAAAGAAGGCGGAGAATGTATGTTGCATATTCTGACCTAGAAAATGCGTTTGACAAAGTTAGATGCGATAAATTACTGTTAATTTTGAAAAAGAAGAGGGAGTTGACTGGAAAGAGAGGTGCCTGATAAAACAGCTGTGTAACTATAACCAGAGAATAAAAGTGAGGGTGGGAAACGAAATGACAGGAAGAGTAGGGGTTGGAAGAGGAATAAGGCAGAGATGCTACATGTCACCAACAGTGTTTAGTGTACATTTAGAAGAAATAATTAAATGCTGTGTTGAATGCTAAAAGAGAAATTAGCTCAGTGTTTGACTGTAAAAGTAGAGTATTTTACCTCATTACCTCAGAATTCTTTTGGACAACATCGATTTTCATGAAAATTTGTAGAAAATTAAGGTTATCTAACCCACTGCTTCAAAGCTTATATGTACCTGATGTGTGCTTTTTGTTTTTTGGCCTACAGAAAATTGGGGACGTTCATAGGAAGGCGATGACTGATTAAAAAGAAAAAGAGGCAAAAATGATGTTTTCCTGATATTTCAAACTAGAATTAAATATTTACTACATTAGTACAAAAAAATTAAAGGGACACCTATATTTTATGATAAAAAATGATTGTATTCAACTACTTTAACTTTGCAACCAAGAGGCTTAAACAGACGAATATAAAAAATAATAAATGCTTGACATTTTGACAGTATACTTCAGATTTCAAAAATCATCAAATTAAAAACAAAAATCAGTGAGAAGAAGAGTTATAAAAATTTGAAAGTTTTCTACGTGTTAGATCGATCGCATTGGGGAAGCGAAATTTTTTCAGTAAACTGGATTATAATCGTTTAAAAGCTAAGATTTTAGCTTTAATTAATTTTTTGTACGTCTCTACGAATTTTCTAAACCGAAATATTCCACTTTAAAAAGAAAAGGCCACTTTTGTCTTTAATGCTGCATATCTCTGGAGCTAAGCAACGTATTGATACATATAAAAATAGAAATTAAAGAGTTTTGCTGTAGCTGATCTAGATTTAATGACAAATTGAGAGGTCTTTAATGTAGTGTTGCAGTTTTTGGCTTTTGTTCATTTTGTGTCGAGTTATTGAAATCCTTAAAGATTGAGACTGCAACATGTATCGCCCCGATCTCAGCTTAACCCAAGATCAATATATATTGCGGTGAAATACATTCTAATCTTGGTGGGTTTGATAAGCTACCGGACAACAGTATATTCGGCCCAGTAATGGAAGGAACGGGAAACCATTTCTCAATTTTCTACTAAACCAGGCACGAGATGCTTGTTATTAAAAATGTTTACGTAATTTTCTATTAACTATGTTTCGTGTGAGGTCGCCAATATATTTAATGGTTGTGGTACCTCTAACACATAACGATTTTATTCACGTATCCGCCTTTCATGGTGTCAGAGTGAAGTGATAAATAATGTAAAACCATTTAAAAAGTTGCTTTTCTTTAATTTTAATTCACTTGTATGCGATAGAAGAAGTGCAGGTTTTTGTAATTTGTGTACGTCCAAGGTATTTTCCTTTTTTTCACACGCGCGCGCACACACACACACACGTACGCACGCACCTCTATATATATATATATATATATATATATATATATATATATATTGTCGCGTTTTCGCGGCTCGATTAGGATATTGAGAGATTGACAATTGAAAATGTTTCTATAACTAATAAATGTTTATTAGTTAAAAATATAAATAAAATAGGACAAATCAATAATCACAATGACAATAAAAATAATAAACGACAATAATGAACAACTTACAATAATAATCAGAATAATAACAACAATGACAACAAAAAACAATAATAATAATAATAATGAATGTCTACATGCCCCTGCGATGGCAAGCATGTAGCAATGGTGCCCATGTATGTCGGTGCATGGGAGCTCTGAAAGCTTCGGTGAGTAGGAGCCTGGAGTCAGTGCAGAGACTGCGCATCCGCTCTCTGCCAGGACGTATGCCGGTTCCACCGGAGTACCGGATCGGACCTCTAAGGTTAGTAGCCCTGTAGTGGGGGTGTACCCCGGCGGCTAGCCTTGCTACAGAAGGGATCAATCGTTCATGAATATTGACAATCAAACGTGGCAGAGGGTGCACGTAAACACCCTTGTATAGAATCCTCCAATTCGCCACAAACCAAGAGGAAAAAGAACAAAGAGTGTGACAAAATCAAGAAAGATGCTGATAGAATCAGTAAAGACTTACGTAAAAGCTTATTTGGCTGTAGTGTACCTAAGCCAAGATTTTTAATTATTACAAAGGAGAATGGAAAGTTCCAAAAAGTTAGTCCATTCTTAATCGCAAGAGAAATTACAAATTGAGCTGGTGGTCCCGTTAAAGAAATTCGAAAGACTTTTAATGGATTGCACGTCGAAACTATCAACGACGTGCAAAGCCAGAAAGTCCAGGCGTTGAAGAAGATTGGTGAATTTGCGGTTTCTGTCCAACCGCATAGCACACTGAACTCATCCAGAGGAGTTGTTGTTTGTCGCGATCTTCTTAATTGTACAGAAGAAGAAATTGTACAAGAAATGTCGAGTCAGGGAGTGACTCAGTGTCGCAGACTAACCATGCGAAGAAATGGTGAAGTTGTTCCTTCGGCCTCGCATGTTTTAACATTTAATAGGCCGAATCTTCCTGAAAAGGTACGAGCTGGCATCCATCGGCTTGATGTACGAGCATTTATTCCGCAGCCGATGATATGTTTTAAGTGCCAACGATTCGGACACACAGCAGCTAGATGTGAAGCGCCAGGATATATTCATGTGTTGGAGAAAAAACACATGAGAGGGACCCGTGTAAAGACCCTCCAACCTGCGTTAACTGTAAAGGGCATCACAATTTTCGTTCAAGAAACTGCCCTACATATAAATTAGAAACAGCGATTCAGGAAGTTAAAACGCTTCAGAAGGTCAGTTATCCTGAAGCGAAGAAGATTGTTAATCAACGTACACCACGACCATCGACTTCTTACGCAGAAGCAGCGGCTGCCCCTTCCACGTCTAAAATTAACGTGGAGCAGTTGCTTAACACGATGGCTCCAAGTCTTGCGACGATGATTGAAAGAATCATTGATTCAAAGATTGAGTCGACTCATCGGATGGAACAAACTAAACATGAGAAGGCTTACTCTCCGTCTGACGCCGTTGACAAGAGACGCACCAGCACAGTTTAAACATCAGCTAAACCTGCGATTACTAAGCCACCAACTGAAGTAAGAATAAAATTGACTTATCTAGCAAAGAGAAACGGATCACTCCGTCGTCTAGTCACAAGCTTAAAGAAATTGTGACAAGAAAACCTGAATCTACGGAAATGGAGGTGCAAGTTATTATTGAGGAACCACCAGACGTAGAGAATATAAAACCTGTACCAATAGAGCCTCCAAAAGCGCAAAGATCAGCTTCGGTGAGAGCATGTATTTCAGCTGGACCCAGTACTGCAGTAGAGATAGAGTCCAGCTCATCCGCCGCGGAGACTGCATCGCTTATTAGTTTAGATTCTCTAGGAAAGATGCTAACAGCACCGACGAAACGTTCATCAACTGACGTCAGCCGCAGAATGTCACTGGCATCCGAAAGAGAGGAAGACGATGCCATGTCTGAGGCCTCAGATACGCTGTCATCAGAGGTTGAGGTCGTCAGAAGAATGGAGAAACGCAAGAAAGGATGGCCGAAAGGAAAGCCTAGAAAGTAATATTCTGGATTCGAAGGTAGAAGAACGTAAATTTTTTAACATTTTTGATTCATAAGAATGTGAATAATTGAACCTTTTAATTATTTTTTTTTTTAAGTGTGATGAGGCTAATGACTAAAGTAGTCGATGTCCTAAAAACCTCAAAAAAAAAATAATGATAACAGCGATTACATAAAAGACAGAATTTAAAGTATCGTTAGGATTTATTTACAGGTAGTTAAATATTGAAAACCAGAATTCAGTCCCATTGACAAAAGATATTAGCATGACTGCTAAAATTAACACTTCTAACTACTAATCTTGCATTAACAACGATAGTACCAGAGTTAAGACAAGTATAAAGTTCTTTTACAGCAAATACCTTTGCTGTTCACAAATAAAACTACCCTAACAATGTATGAATGAAATTTAGTACATTATCTCTATCAGTTATAGTCTTAACAGTAACTCACCGAACCACTTCTTTTTTCATGTACTGGCATTTCTTGTGACGTCACCTTAATCGCGTCGAACTTTACGCACTAGAAATTAGCTCCTTCGCTGACCTCCTCGCAGAATACTCTCGCTTCAAACTCGCATAACTCTTCGCTTAGAACTCTATCTTACCACTCTCTCACAGACTGACCGTCATCTGGTTTTCCCGAAGTATTTATACTCCTATTCTCTCTTATCTGCAGGAGCGGACCCAACTTGAAGTGTGAGAATGATCGTACGCCCTCAAATTTTCCCATGAGATTCTTACCCTGGTCTGGTAACCTCTTTTCATTGAACATCTGTTGCGGGCAGTATTACAAAGAACGATTGTTAAGCAAACCTGTTAGCTTTACTAAAAGGGTTCTTTTAGCCCCTTTTTGGATTCCTCCCATTATTACATTTTCTACTACTTTCTTCTTAATTTGCAGGAATCCGTTACTCGGTCCGTTATACTGGTCTTGTTACAATATGTATTGCGGTTATTCGCGGCTTCGCACGCGCACGTGTTGCTTGAGCTTTTCGACGCTCGTTTAATCTTCACTTTCGGCAACTCCGGATGCTGCTTGAAGTTCAGCTTGCGGTTTTTTTGTAGCCTAACACTGAGCGAGTAAGATTTTACAATAAGTTGGAAAACGGGTGAGAAGGAGATAACAGTTGAAATGGTGCATTCACACTCACAACGGGTAAAGAACAGAACAATTGGGCACCAATTTTCAACTTTTGATTGTTAATAATTTCGGGACTAAGAACGCTATCAGAGCCGGGTAAATTGTATTTTGTAGAAAATCATATGGGTTTAAAGTCTTCCACTTTGGTCATTTCTTCACTGTTTTCGAAATATTCGCAAAGTTACGTGTTAGAGTTTTGCTTAAGGGGGTGGGGTAGGTTTTCGAAATGAAATATAAACAATAATTCTTTTCTTGTTTGGAACTGTTAGTCTGCAAAATTTCATCACGATCAGAGTGAATTTATATAAAAGACAAACGGAAACACAAACATTCTTCTTTACGTACAGATGGATTCAGAAGGAAATGTAAATAATTTGGGTACTGATTTTAGAGCTTGAAATAAGGAAAATGTTTCATAGAAACATAGTTTCTTTATTTCAAGCTCTAGAACCAGTTCCCAAATTTGTTTCCCTTTTCTCGTGAATCATTCGGTATATATTTGAAATAACATTACCGTTAATTGTGGTACATATAATTACAAAAATAAGCACAGTTTTTGATTATGATATAGCTTGAAGACTTGCCAATGTTTTATATTCTTAAAAAATAACCTCAAATTGATCAATCTAGTGATTTAGCCCGACCGTGACCTATTAACAAATGCGAGACTGTATATATTTCTACGAGAAAAAGTACAACCTGGATTAGATTAATTCGTGTATCAGAAACTAACTTCGTAATGAAACAGGCCAACTTATTCTGTCACCCTAATACAATAAGTTTTCATTTCGTCTTTGTGAAGTCTGAAATCATATTTTGAAGTGGTTGGACGTTCCCTTGGAAAACTATTTTTTGATGGTCCTCAATAGTATGAGCTTTTTTTCTTAATTTGGGTAGATACCCGGTAAAAGTAACAATATCCGCGAGTACTTTAGTTAGTAGGTTCATTAATTTTGCGGTTATATTTGCCGTGACAAGTATACATCTTTTTTTTCTTATTAAAACCATTCGTTGTTAATTTCGTCTTCAGTAACCTCACTTTTTTACGGGTACAGAATATATATAAATGACGATCAATGCATCAATTCATACCCCGATCGTTCGGTCAAGCCGAGGCTTTTCGAAGTGAGATGTGGACTTTCGGAAGTCAATCAATGGTGTTTCTCTACTTACGTATCGTAATAAGTCTAAACACAACTAGTTTGTGAAGAATATGTCGTTCATGTAAGTTGTACAAATTATACATGTATGTACAAATTCTGTATCTAATCTTAACAATGTAGTACTAAATATGAACATTGAAAAATATATACACTTGTCTCTTAGGTGCATATTTACTTTTTAAATTCCCTGTTTAAGCTCACCGGTAATGATTATTTTCATTGTTTGTACGAATATAGATTACTATATTAGTAACTGCAAATATTGAAAGCATACATTTGTTATCTGATCCTGAAATACATTCTAAGATCGATAAATTGTTATCGTATACTTTGCTTGTAAATCTAGGCTATATTCTTCACAAGTTGAGTTACTATTACCTTCAGCTACAGTATTTTACGCGTTTTATCTAATATTTTATGTATTATTTTAAACTATTTTTTATAATTATTTGCTGATATACGAGTGTGTTGGCTTAAATACTGTTGGTTAAATAGCGAGTTAACGTTTTAGTAACGTTCATTTATCCCGTAATAAAGCACATTATTTTTGTTTCTAATGGAGATGAAATTTGTTGTCGATACTAACTTTTATTTGTCTTTTTTTTCGTACGAGTTAATGATGCAATAGTTCTTTACTTAGAAGACTATAAAACTTTCTTAGATTTTAATACTAGCATTTTTTTTTTAAGTGCCGTTTCAGTGTAAAAACAAAACTGAATGATTAGAAAAAACCTTATTACAGTAAAGACTTAATCTACGTGTGTTATTTTTCTTTATAGTTGCTACATAAACACATTTTTCATATCACTTTACTGGGTTTATTATTCCGTCTTCACTTACCGCCAGTGATTTAAACCAATTTAATACTTCGGTTTTCAGTTTCTCATCATTTTCAAACCTCTGCAATGTAAGGAATTGTATTAAATGGGGGGAAAAAATTCAATATTCATTTGTAAGGTTAGGACTGTACGATTTTTCACTGGACAGTTCGAAGATTTTTCACTGAAGTCGCTTTGTAGTTCTTAACCGAAAGACAGACAAATGTGAACAAACGCTTGTTAAAATTTGTAGATGTTCCTTTTATTAGCATGATTAAGGACAGCTTTAATATAGCCTTCGTTCTTCGTCATTCGAGTATTATGTTCTATTGACCTACGTTGATGACGATGATTATGATTATATGGTAGTAATGGAGGTGTACATTGACTCATTAGCGATTTGTTTAACGTTCAGTTCACATTTATCTATTTAGTTTACACTTCCCCACTTATTTTATATCCCTCCCACAGTTAAAAAGTTGTCAGCATTTATTTTTTTAATGTACTATTTATCAGAATCTTTGTAAACATATTTTAAATATATATCATAGACTTTAAAAGAAAACAGAAAATTTGGCTCTGATGTAAAATAAATTTCTTATCTTGTTAAGCTTTAATTCTAGCGATATATGAGTAGTTCCGTAAACAACCATCTACCAAATGCATCCAGGTTTGGAAAATTCAAAAAAAAAAATTGTTACTTTTCGGACACGGGTGTTTTCAGTCCCTCATGAAGGTTTTTTGTGTCTACCCACAATTTTGGTGTCGCATGACTACTGTAAATGTAGGTTTCATTTGTGTACACAATCGGTCTTCCTTCTTCGCGAAACAGGGAAATTTGACGTAGAAATTTCATTCTTTGCATTTTAATGTCGTACCATTCTATCAATATTTTCCAGTTTGTTTTTTTTTTCAATGTAAATCCCATTTTAAGTAATATTCTCCTTCAAGATCTTCACTTCCTTTGAAATTAATCTCACTTTCGCAGACATTTTGCATAATTCTCTTCACAGTAAAAACGCATTTTTCGGTTACATAAAATTTATTTATTAAATGCCTCAAAGCATCCGTGTCAAACGAATCTAAATTACACTCAGTACTGGGGCGATTTACACGTTTTTCGGCGAAACTAACACGGATGGCTTCTCAGTTTCATTTGATTTTCCTTCGGCTAATTCTTTAGACCGTTCGTTTTGATACTTTAGTCGCTTGAACAACTGTATGCAGCACTTCAGTTTTCCTCACTATTCCGGTTCTGGCATTGTTTTGTAAAAAGAAATTATAAACATTGAATAAACATTCAATTTCCCTCGCCTGGTTATGAACTACTGTACCTTTTCCTCCTAACTTGGGCATTTTAAAAGAAAATAAATGTATTGAAATATAAAAAATTTACATGACTGAATTTATGACAAAAGTCTTAAATGAAAACAACACAATAAATAGTAAAAATAAATAACTAACAGCTATTCATTAAGTAAAATATACACCGCAATAAATTTTTCTATAATAACCATTTCTAGAACAAAATTACAAGCGATGTGTGACATGATTCTTCACAGCGCAATCATTAGAGTAGTATAAAAATTAGTAAATGGAATTCTTAGAACTGCGTGTTGTGTTTACAACAGTTCATGAACAGCACATTAGCCATGTATAATTCATGAATGATTCTATTATTATTATTAGTTGCTGTATAACAGGAAGTAGGCCTAGATCACATCAGTATATAAGATTCAACAATTACATACGCTACAGCATGTTTTTGAAACCTGTTTTTTTATATATATTACCATACCATAGAAGACATATAGAAAATGACAATGCTTTTAGTTTGCTTGTAACAGAGGCCAATGCATGCAAAATGCTAGTATATAGGCTTTCAGTCCCTGCGCCAACGTATGTGCCGATACATCTGTTGAATGTACTGAATGTTGGTTCGTAGTCTAGGTGAAGTAGTTTGAATTACAATTCTGTATTGATTTTTTTTTTTTAATTTTAATGATTGCATCATTAATGTGAACCTGAGTACAAAAGATTAAAAAGTTAAAATCTACTTCGACACGGAGAGTAATTTGGCAAACGCCATTCCGGACAGAATGGTGCCCGCGGTACAAGAATGTTTACGGTAATTAGTTTGAATTTCTAAGCAAAATCTTTCTTAATAAGATAAATATTAGTATGATTAGTTTACATGTAAAATACAAAGTTAGGTCGACTGCGCAGACATTGTAGCAGTTATTTAAGTAAACTGAGTCATTTTAACGCGAAAGTACATCGCTTTTAATGACACGTAATATTTAATCGTATTTTCATTTTAAAATGTTATTCATTACGGCATTCTAATTATGATTATTTTTAATTACATTTTTTATTTAACTTCTCAAAAGATTTAACTCTCTCATTTTTAGTGGAATTTAACCGTTCTTTTAAAATTAGTGTATTTAATTGCTGTTGATTAAATTGATATTCCTAGAAAAATATTACCGAAAAACCGTTGTTCTCAGAATAGCAAACATTCTTGCTAAAAACAATATTTTATATGTAATGGATTTTAGAATTTTTTTGCACTAGTACAGGCAATTTTAATTTTAAAACTGAATGAATGATCAGTTTAGGTTTATTTAGGGGGAGTATTTTTTCTCATCTCGACGGAGTGAATGTTGATCACTATCACTCCAATGTTTTATAGCATTTTGTTTTTTCTTCTATGTTTATAAGCATTTTCTCCTGTTTAAAGAGTTTTTTAAGGTCCTAATATATTATTTATTTCACAACTTTGTTATTTTTATTCGGATAGCCTACACTTAAAACGGGTTTTTTTTCAGTGTTGCGGAGAAGTACCATTTACGTACCCCCCCACAAAGTGGGGGGAGTGTTGGACTCGTACAGGTTCGGCTAGATTTAGTGTCGGAGCCTATGTATGCCCGTACATACATAGGCAATAGGAGTTTGAGTCTAACGACTCAAACTCCTATTTCATCGTATCTCCTCACCCGAGGTCGGATCAGCAGTCAAGCATAGCACAATCTCGGGAGTGACTTTTGAGTTCAGAGGATCAAGAGTCCCCATTCCTCATCACCAGCACCCATCCGCTCAGATGCAGACGAATGATGGCTCCGCAGAGGGCTGTCCTTCAGCCCTTCACTCTCTGGTTATTCTTCGTCTTGTGTCGCAGGAGATGCTGGCCTTCCCATCCACCAGAAGGGTACGTTACAGGTCAGTTCTCTGTTCGTTGTTTGTGACTAGCTGCTAGAGTGAGGTGCCCAGGTCCGACTATGTCATCCCTGTGCCTCACTCTAGGAGCCGCGGCTCAGTCTTTGGGTCTTCTTACTTCCACCTCGTGCATCCTGAAGGGGCGCCGTGTCGGGTCAGGGTTTAAATTTTGTGTTCCACTTCCTTTTTTATCTTGAAACATAAAATTGGAAACATAGTTGAGTATTTACAAATCCTATTTGTAGTAATGGAATTACAATACATTTTCATAAACAGATAAATATTGGAAATACATATACATCATCATGATTCATAAATTACACACATTATGTAAATTACTTAAATTATAAAATTGCACATTTTCTTTACAAGGAAATACAGCACAGATAAACATTGTTTTTACATCATTATTTTTATTTATGTCACAACAGTTATAGAATATGCATTATCATGATTTATCATACAAGATACAATTTATCTACAAACATTTATCTGCATACAATAGAAGATACAAAGACATCATATTTCACCGTTCAGTTACTCTATTTACAATATATAAGCATACAGTGTTAACATGGTTTACTTTAATGCTTTTATAGGCTTCGGAATGCTGTTCGGGAGTAACCTCCCATTTATTACTAATCTGTTGACATTGACGCTGTTTTTTGGAGGTTATCCTTCGTATCTTCCCATTCCGTCCTCTCTGTCTTTGATTGTGAACACATGTGATTCGTATCTTGCGACAGTGCTGAAGTTATCCCTGCTATGTAACATAACCTGTATTGTTGTGTCGATTGTTATAAGACCGGTAACGTTAACGCATCTGCGCCGTTCACCTTACCAATGCCTACATTTGAACATGACGTGCTTCGGGGTATCGGTCTCTCCACAGTATTGGCATAGTTCGTCATCTGCTCTTCATCTTCCATGGAGGTACGTTTGGAACACGCCATGGCCCGTCAGTAGTTGGGTCAACCAGTAACTCAAGTCCCCGAACTTGCGGTTGACCCATAGATCGACCTCTCTTATCAACTGGTGGGTCCATCTTCCAGTTGTCAATTGGTCCCACCATTCCTACCACTCCTGGAACAGCCGTCTACGCGCCACTGTCCAGTTTTCCTCTTCCTTCACTCGCCACCTCATTTGAGCAATCAGGGTGAGGGGATACTTGCCAACACTAGGGCTGCGTCGGTGGAAACCGACGGATAAGCAGAAGTGATACGCAGCGCTATTCTCCGTTGCACCCCTTCCATTCTGCGGCGACGGTTTCCGAATTCTAGGGCATTTCCCCACACTGAAACTCCATACTGAAGTATAGAGTTTATCACGTACCCATACAACCTCTTTTTACAGGTTCTAGGGTCAGTGACGTTTCCCAGCAGCCTGCTGACAGCTTGTACCATCTCTCCAGTTCTTTCCAGGTCTTCTTAACGTGAACCGCGAAGGACTTCCTGTGGTCCAACGAAATGCCTAGGTATTTTGCTGTTTTCACCTGTGAGACTAGTGTGCTATCTGTCTTCGCAGGGATGGATGTGAGCGGTCGTCTGCTAGACAAACAAACGTTTTATCCCTGGAGAAAGCCAGCCTCTTGTTTGACAGCCACTCTTGAACTCTTCTGATGGCTTCAGTCGCTGACGTCGCTACTTCGTCTGCTGTCTTCGCCGTCACCACCAGGGCAAGGTCATCTGCAAATGCTACTGGAATAATACCCTCAGGGAGTTGAAGACGGAGTACTTCGTCAAACACGATGTTCCACAGTGTCGGGCCCAGAACAGACCCCCTGTGGAACCCCACACGTAACTGGGAGGCCGGTCAGTTGGTCATTTGTTTCATATAGTAGGTACCGTTCTTCCAGATACCTTTGTATTATCCTTCTTGTTCCGTCGTCGATCCTTCTCTCCCTGAAGTCTTGGAAGACGGCATCCCAGCGCAACGAGTTGAAGGCGTTCTTGACATTTAATAATACGAACACCGGTATTCTCCTCGTGCACCAAGTGCCTCGTGCAGGTCGGAATAGACTTGCATTTCCGGAAACCGTATTGTTTTTTGGAGAAACCGCCATTTGTCTTCTATGTTTTGTTTCAGTCTGGTTTCAAGCATCTTTTCCAATAGCTTGCAGTGTGTTTGTCAAACATATTATCGAGCGGTAGGAAGCGCTCAATGCGCCGGGCTCAGGAAGCAGCACCAGACGCGATTCCTTCCACTCCTGAGATATATAGTCCTCCAAGAGAATAGTGTTTATTACGTGAAGGAGTTCGGCTGATGCTTTTTCCACCAGTACCCGTACCACCTCCACCGGTATGCCGTCCGGGCCAGGGCTTAAGCCTCTTTCCGGTTGTTTTCGATTCCTCGTGGTAAACGGAGGTGGATCTTCTCCAATTATTGAAAACGGGGTATTATTCTGAAAGTAATACACTCCAGTTTACTTAAGTTTGGGGATCTGCTAAAAACCTTGAACTTTTTTATCGTGTACATAAAAGAACTACTATGAGAAAGAGTACTTACTGTCATCAACTTATTGGATAAAAGATTCTAAATTTAGAGTATTTTTAATCTAATATTTTTGAATCGTTGTAAAAGTTACAACTAGTAACATTGTATTAACACATTATTTAGCAAAATTTTGAGAATAACTACGGTATGATCATAAATTTCTACTTCCCGGAAAATGTTATATGTCCTTAGAAAGGGTAGCAAGAGTTTTATATCAGTTTTATTCGTTAAATTAATTTATGTAATTATTATATTTTATAACTGTATAATTAGCCACTTCCTGTTCTGCCGATAATGATTTCTTATTATATGATTGCTCAGTTTCGGAATTTTCAATCCAGTTGTTCACTATTTCAGCTTATCTATTGACACGTGCCGAATGATCGATATAATTTTTTATAATTCCCATTATAACCTTAATGAACAAATTTGTTGTTTAAAAATTATTGATGTATTCTAACCGTTGAACACAGACTAATTTAAGTTTTATGATTGTATAGTTTTTATATGTCGCGCTATATCTTTGGCTATGACTTAGAGCATAATATCTCGTTTCTTAAAGAGGGTAAAACATTGAGACGGTCTAATTTTTTCGGTAATCTTTTTCCTCTTAAAATATGAATTTCCTATCACAGATATTTATCTTAAAAAAATAAAAAAAGTATCCTTTTTACTGCTTTTTCTTTTATAAGGACATTTTCTTTTATAAATATATTAAACTACCTAATAGCAAATCTTTTCCGATTGTCTTCGGTTACTATAAAAGTTTCTTGACTCGAATAAGAGTATTCCAGTTTTTGGCCATTTATAGGAAATAACTATTTCACTGGAATGATCATTAAAATAAAAATTTAATTAACACATTTTTGGTTTATTGAAAGGGTACACTTTTTGTATCATTACATATATACATATATATATGTACTAGCCAGTCGGGGCTCTGCCTACTTGGAACCCCGATGCCCAGGCGAATCTTTCTTTGTTTTTTCTTTTTCTGTTTAGCCTCCGGAACCACTGTAAGGTATTATTTCAGAGGATGATAATGAATGTAAATGAAGTGTAGTGTTGTACAGTCTCAGGTAGACCATTCCTGAGATTTGTTGGCCTAGGCGAACCCAGGAGCTCCCCGGGAAGTGCCCCAGGATCGTAGCTCGCTCGCATCACTCGTCATTCCCTCAGAGCTCGCTTCAGTCGCCTTTCCCGTCTAGCCAGTGCTTCGCTCCCTGGACACCCGCAGTGTTCGTTATCCTCATGGAGATGAGAATAATACTGATAAATAATAAGTAAAGGTATTAAGGCTTTGTAGAAACCTGAAAATGAAAAATAAACCAAATTGCAAGAAAAGAGAATAGTAGTAGTAACTATGGTGTTTAGCACACACACCTTTGATGGCGAAAGATTCATAATTTATTCCTGTTGCCATCGTGTCAGAAATATAATAATGAAGTAAAAGGATTAATTTCTTTTTTCTTTAATTCACAATTTCATCTCCAAGGGGGAGTCAAGGCTTACATCCTCCCCTGGGATAACATGAATGTATCCTGTAATTTTAGATGCAGTCGCTCGGTTGGTTTTCGTATGATGTAGAACAAACAAACTTCGGCTTTATATACACACTAGCTCCCCGTCGCAGCTTCGCCTGCGCTATATGGTTACTTGCGTTTCCCGTAGCGTCAATTCTTTTATTTTATGTTCTTTAGTCAAGTAACTGGAGATAGGTGCAGCCAGTAACATATACAGTTACGGTGGCAGTGGCTGTGTTGGTTGAGCCACAACGCCGTATAGCTTCGCATCTCTTAAAACATCGGAATTAAAAAACCCTAAAATGGTTTTTAAATATTTCTGTGAAGAGTATTTGCAGACTAGAGAATAATCTCTAATTTACTATAATCTGGATTGGGAAAATTTACAATCATTCAAGATTCTTTTACCTTTCTTCATGCCTTTCAAGGTCGAATTTCAAAAATTTAGAAATTGGTTTATTTACATGAAAATTACACTCACCAGAAACCAGGTTGATTTCTTCATTTGTTACCTAGTAATTAAAAATATAACAAGTTTAAAAAAAAATCAAAAATTCAATTTAACATTCTGAATTTCAAAAAATGTAAAAATCAATTTTCAGATATTCATATTAAGATTATACATACCAAAAATTAAGTTAATATCTACTGAGAAACCAAAAAAAAAAAAAAAAAAATAGTTTTATAGTTACTCCATTGTAACACATTAAAATCTAAATTTCAAAGTGGATTTTCTTAGTATACACTTATTCCGTAAGGAGAAAGTGTATACAAATTTTCATCAATTTATTTTCAGTAGTTTTTGCTGGGTGTGGATCACTCACGACATCATTACTACGAGTATTACGACGAGTAAACGAGTATTACGACAAGTATTATTATATATACGAGATTATATCGTGTATGTATCGTATATATCTCGTCCGAGATTGTAATGTAGCCAACTTATTTTCTAACACAAAATTGATATTTTTTTAAATTAAATTGATAGAAATTCCGGGCATATATTTTTTGCGGCGTTTTGATTTTCTGGTAGCAAAATGTATTGACTTTCCAAATTATCAGTTCTAGAAAGTCCAACATATAATATTTTTTTTTTTTTTGGGTGGGGGGAACGCCTGTGCGGTATCATCGCCCGGAATTTTTATTAATAAAAGGGTAAAATAACTCTAAAATAATAACATTTAATAGGTGTAAAATGAATATAAATCATATAATAAACATTCATTAAAACAAAAATCAAAAAAGTGAAATAAAACTTACAACTAATTCGCAGACGGAGTCTTTAAAATATAAAAGTTAAAATAATAGAATAAAGAAACTATATAAAACTTACCTAATTTCGGTAGGTTGTGCAAAAGACTCCCTTCTCGGATAATAAAATTAAAGACATAGAACCAAAAAATCAAAATTAAAAATAAAGGTTAAAAATGATCAAAAACTCTTCAAGCATAAAAATATATATGATAATATTAAATTTTTTGCAGTAACCTGGTACTATGCAAAAACAGAAACATCCGGTTCAAAATTTCGTTATTATTGTGCAAGATATCACGGATGTTTCTGGGTAGATTAAATTTACGACGCAACGCCGCATAACATATGCAGTCATGCGGCAGTTGCATCGTGTGCATAGGGGTGCGATTCCAACCGACATTAGGTACTCATGTGTGATCCTCGTATGTCCTATCCGTAACGGACAGAGGACCACTTTCTATAAATTGTCCATAAGAAAAACAGTCTGATCGTAAATCAATACAAATATGTTCGAATGTCTGGTCTTGCGCTTTATTGATTATTATAGCAAACGAAAGTTTTACAGGAAATTGAAATGGTAAGTCTGTTGGGGTCACTGGGATGCGAGGTATAAGAGCTGCAGCTCTCCTGCAGCTGGCCCTGTCAAAATAGTAACTTCAATGATGTGATTTCGCATAGTTTTGATTTGCAACCTCGTGCCGTTACATAACTTTGAAGGGTTAAGGTTTCGTAGTAAAATAATCGGAATTCCCATTGTAACATTGAGATTATGAGCTGGAAAAGCTGGATTAAGAGAATTCAAAAATTCTGGAGGATAGTGTACTGCATCTTCAGTATTGATTACAGAATCTACAGATCGATGTTCCTTGCTTTGCCCTTCAACTTTTTAAAAAATCATACTATTAATTTCAAATACAGAAATATTTCGAGGAGTTTTGACAGAATCTTTGGCAACGCCACTCGTACGGTTTTTGTAATAGCTTAATAATTTCTGGATAAGTATTGGAAATGAGATCACCCATTTTATGCACAACGGTATCAGTGTTTTCATCGTCAGAAATCTAACCATCATTGTGAGAAAGAGTTCCATTTCCAATGTTTAGTAGCTGTAAGGAAAAGTTAGGCATCGCCACCCCCAACATGAACTCTCATATTAGTTCTGAAGTTGTTAGTGAGGACAAATTTCCATAAGGGTGATGATTTAAGGCATGCCTGAACAATATTTGCCCTAGTTCCTCTCTGGTTGTCGGGCAATGTTTGCCGAAAGTCTCCAGCAAACACGAAAGTTGTACCACCCATTAATTTACCTCATGTTCTAATATCTCGAAGGGTTCGTTCAATGGCTTCAATTTGAACTCGATGGCTCACTGTGCATTTATCCCACACTACAAGTTTAGCATCTTGCAAAATTTGTCCAACTGGACCATTTTTACGAATAGAACAAACAGATTCTTGCCCGCATGCAACATTTAATGGTAACTTAAAAGTGAAATGTGCAGTTCCTCCACCATTTATAAGTGTATCAGCTATTCGTGATGGTGCTACACCGATTGCATCGTTTTTAGTTGAGCGAACTTGAGCAAGAAGCAGAATGATTAAGAAAGTTTTCCCAGTGCCTCCAGGAGCATCTAAGAAAAAAATATTTGGGTTGTTGCTAGCAACACTGTCATTTATATCATCAAACGCTTGACGTTGGTTTGTTACTAATTTAGGAAGATTAATATTTAGAAATTCTATCTGTTCGTCGACGTCGAAAGAAAGTCTTAACATTGTATCATAAGCATCAATAACTTGATTATCACGTGTTTGTGTAGTTAAACCGAAATTGCATAATTTTTTCTCACTTAAAGTAACGACAATATCTTCAATCTCAGTGAGACCTCTAGTCAATATTTCATCTGAAATTATAATCTCAACGTTACTGGTTTGACTTCGGATTTGATATAAAATATCTTTACAAAAATCTTTTTGGAACAATTCCCACAATACGGGCAGGATGACAAAAAAATAATATAATTGCAAATAATTCTCTCAATTTAGGCGAAAACTGACAGATAAAAGCATCAGAAAGCGTGTCTTTCCAGTGATTATCATTTTCCAATAAGCCAGATGCAGCGCAAGCAGCTTTATATGTTTGGTGCAGCACACCATCAACAGTTTGGATGCCCTTTGGTTTGGATGAATTGTATATACTGTACCCAGAGCAGCATCCTTTTTGATCCCAGGAAATCCTTCGATGTCAGTTCCGCGCTTTCTTCTGCTAAACTTGTTATTATTATAGGTGCAGTATCTAGGAACTTCAGGACATAGTGTCTCAGCGAAGTCATCGGACTGACAAAGCTCAAAAAAAGTAATAAAAGTTATCTTCTGTGGAGTTTCAAGGACTCGTTGGAGATTTTATTCAGTGAAATAAATACGTTGATAGTTTTCTAAGTGAACAATAGTGGGATAACATAGATGAACTGGAAAGTCAAAAAAACCTCAGTCGGCCTCAGTTGTACATATATATCTACCATTACTGCACTGATTCAGTTCATCTCTGATTTTCAATTCAGGATTGCACGTAAAAGTAATAAATAAATCTGGACGCCCATGTTTTCGCACGTATGTCATAGCATCTTGAGATTTCTCATGCATTTACCGTGGTGAACCAGTGAAAGATGAGGGAAGTATGACACTTTGACCCATGTTGTTACCATTAAAAATGTTGTCTAGTTGCACAGTATCTCGGAAGATGAACGCAATCATCAGCTTGTAATTTTTTGGTTATTACGAATAAAGGCCAATCTTTCAGTGATCATTTTGGCCATCATGTCAATACAGTATTGATTAAATAAGTTTCTGTACTAATGTAAAAAATTGTCAATGTAATCTCAAACCATAAGTCGATATGCGTAAAATTGCATGCTGGAAACCGTTTTATTTTGTTCATATTATTTTGCGGAATAGTTATATAATAATTATCTTTATCCTTAAAAAATGTAAATGGATATTGTAAAGGATCATAAGAGCGATAAAGCTTAGAGACACGTTGCATCTGACCGTCATGATAACGTAAGATTATACCCCTAGGTCTTTTATCTTTATCGACCGGTAAAAGAGCAACTTCATTAGTAGTTGGAGCATTATAGCGACCCATGTACTGATTAACAGGTACACGATCATCATGAATTATTAATTAAAGATTTTCCGCGTTACCCAAATGTGTGTTGTCAATATTGCATTTTAACTTTCTGATCAAATTATTATGTCCGAGCAAAGTTTTCTAGAGTGCTGTTATTAGTTCCTTCTTCAAGTTTGAAATAATATTAGTACAAGTAGAAGATGGATCTGCATCAGAAAGGAAGTAAATTTGTAAAAATCGGTGATCGATACAGATGCTGGCAATAAACTTCCTATGCTATGGTAAACATGACCTTGAATTTTAAAAGTAGTCATAAAATTTCCTTCTACAATTTGTTTAGCACCGAAAGAAGTCATCTGAAATAAAGTGTTGTATTTTCCAACATTATCGAGAAAATTTTTTGACAAAGGATGAGATCCTAAAACTAAAATGTTGATTGGTTCCGGTAGCTCAGGATGTGAAACTTTTCCACCAGAACAACACATACCAGGTGCTTCATCTTTCCATTATTTTGCAAAACAATGATTGAATATTTTAATCGTTGCACTAATTTGTAATTCTTTACTATTAATATAATCCAACTGAGAGGTAGCTTTCCTGTATTGTATAGCATCGTAGAATTGATCGTTACACACTACCATAGTCTCATGTAAACGCGATGTAGACATTCGCCTCGCGTATCTAGAATTTTTACTAATATTATGTCTGTTCCGTTTCGGTATGATTTTAGAAAAAGAACTCAACAAATACCGCCAAAATAGATTGATAAATCAATAATAAAATAAATTTGAATAATCAAATTTTTATCGCCTATCAGAGAATCAATCAACCTGAGAAATCGAATACAACTGCATTAACCTAACTTCTATACGTATATCAAAGAAACGAAGTAAAATTGTCTGATATTCAGTAATTAACAATTATCGGCAGCTTACGCTGTCGTGATTAAGTAGACACTGAATTTAGTGCAACCAGTCCCCCAGCTAGCAAAGAGCCAATATACTACGTAAAAAGTTATTGGGTGAGCGCAACATATCCGCCGCCCAGTGGAGAGTCAACGTACTACATATGGAGGCAGTGAAGCATTATCTTTTTAACGTGTTTTTTTTATTGTTGTTTTAATGTTGGTAGATTTTAGAGCGAGGTTAAACTGTATTTTCGTAGGTGATGAATGAAGACAACGCCTTGTTGTTTGTTGAATAATGGTTTAATGAATCGTCGTCTTGACATTTAATGAAATGTTTAATTGAACTTGATACATATCTTTTCATATATAATTAAATTAAGTAACTTATACTAATAAACTAAACGTTCATCCGAACATGTCCATCCGGACTGAGAGTATAACATGACCGCCTTGGGTTAGATTTGAGCGCCGAAAGCTATTAACTATGAGTAACACTGATTGTCCATCTGGACGAAATGAAAAATGCGACTGCACTGTACGGGATTCTAACGTAGAATGCCAGCACGGCTTCACCTTCCGGTGAGCGCTAGCAGCCACTACATCGCAGCACCGGACGGCTCGACGTGGAACGGAACAAATGTTTTTTTTCGAAATTAGATGAAATATATCTATAAACCTTCTCAGTTATGTCAAGAAACGCGGGTAAAAATTTGGTTGCGATTAATCGGGCAGTTTTTTTGTTTATTCCGAACAACAAAAAATCCCTTCCTCTTTATATAATAGTATAGATAAAAAAGACAGAAAAATTCAAGAAACTCAGAAAGTAGAACAGAAACAAAACAGGACAAGAAAATACGATTTAGGCTAAAAACAGACAAACGAAACACAATGAAAAGGGTATTTACGGATGAGGAAATGAGAGAGAAATCAGTACGAGTGAAGAGATAGGGAAGGTCAAAAGAACAGTACAGTTCATTCATCGAAAAGATGGCCGGACGCAGATTGGCAAAAGTGATCCAATGAGGCCGTAAAATTAAAATAACTAATAAAAAAAAACACACACACAGCGAAAAGTTCGTTTTTGCGCATTTAAATTAATTACAAAATTGCCAATTATGTATTCAATCACGCCGTAACCTGGAGTCCGGGTGTAGGCTCTTGCTGATACTCGATGTCGTAATAGAAATGTACAATTTTACTCTAGCCTCAAAAATTGTAATGTATTTACCGTAAACACCTAACATGCTGAATTCTTCATTCAGCATTCTTCTTTGAATGCAATCGGTTGGTTAGTTCCCTCGTGATGTGGTTAGTTCTACCGTGTCAGTAGATGTGTGCGTATCTTAGAAACAATACTTTAGAACTGAAATATTTTTGTAGTAATTATTCGGTTAATTTTATTTTGTACCATTATTCATGTTTACAGTCAGAAGACCTAAAGAAAGATGCTATTATTAATTTGTGCTCGGGCGCAGTAAATTGGTCATTATTTTTAGAATTGAAAAACTGATATAGTTGCGGAAAACTCGGATCCAAGTTCCTATTAGCTATACTGTTTTTACGGGGAATTACTGCATCAGTCAGAATAAACAGATGGTTTTACTGATTTTCTGGTTATTCTCTGTTGAATGGGTTGGTAAATTACATTAATAGAAACCACGTAGAAGTTGTCCTCTTTTACGCAAAATTTTTAAAAACCCATTAAGATTTTAACTTTATGATATGGTTGATACACTGTCTCACTTCTTTCATTTTAATTTACCATTCTGGAATTCAGATTATGCAAATTATTATTAATTTATGTAAATTCTGTAAAGATAAATAATAAATCTAAATATTCAAAATTATACTCTGTGTTTGAAATACTCTTTTTTTGTATCATTAGGAGTTAAAACTGATAATATTTTTATTTAATTTGCGTTTTTTACTGTGCTGTGAAACGATAACTATTCTTTTAGATTGTTTTTACATTACGATTATAGTTATTTTCAATGCTTACTGATTTTATGGTGAAAGTGGTGTTTGCAGAGTTGTTTGATGTGCAGGCACTTTTCCATGGCCATCCAGTCATATTTCTTTCAATCCCACAAGTATCATATCATTACATATCGCAAGGATGATATCATTACATTTCACTGTTACTTCCTGTAGGAAGTTGACAACAATTGAAGGAGTAGAAATATTGCAATTATGTTATACAACTGTTTTTATAAGTAGTTTAATGTTATAACGATTGATATATATTAACACCGCTATGTTTGTTATTAAAGGCTATTAGATTGTGTGTGAGCCTGTGTATAAACTTGCATTTTAAAATCAAAGTTAAGTTTCTTTAATTAAATATGCAAATTATTTTTATGGTGTTTCTGATGTAATTAAATATTACTGACTGCATTTAAATAATCTTCTGCTTAAGTGGTGTTTATCGATCGAAGTTTTGTTTTAAAAACTACGTATGTTGTTCAGGTACGATCTAAAATCGTCTAAAATTTCGATATGAAAATCAAATTGATTACAAAAACTTATATTTATTTATTCTTATCCTAATTAATCGTTTGGAACGGCAAGTCAGTGGTATAAAACCCCATATTTGAAAAATTTCGATTCCGAAAGATGATGCTTCATGTTTGAAAAATAATCTTCTGGTGTCCTTCCTCAACTTTGTGCATTTTTATTTCCTTGTACGATGTAAAGGAAGTATTGTGATAGCGAAGAATTTCGGTTTTCTGATCTCAACGGAAAAATCCATTTTGACCATCCTTGAATCTATTTTGATTACTTTCGGCATGACGTCTCTACGTATGTACTTATCTCGCATAGCTCAAAAACGATTACCCGTGGGATGTTGAAATTTTGATTTAGGACCGTTGTAATATCTAGTTGTGCATCTCCCCTTTTGATTGCAATCAACTCAACCAAAAGTGTCCAATAAATCCCAAAATCAAAAAAAAACTGGATTTTGGACTTTTTCTTAACTGCGGTAATAAGCTCTCATTGAGAGCTTTTCAACGATGTATCATAAGTGGTACTTATTTTTATTGGTTCCAGAGTTATAGCCAAATAAAATTTTAATTAATGAAATATTTGGGTCTTACAAGGGAGACACATCGGTTTGAATCAGACTTCATTTTTTTTTTTTAACTTTTTTTCTTAATTTATTTTTTAAACTTTTTTTTAATTTAAATATATTGATTTATAAATAATTATTAACCCGTGATTGTAAAAAAATATTTTACAGTAAAAAGTAATTCAATAATAACAATAAAAAAAATAAATATGAAAAAATCAGAAGCTGTTAGTGAATGTACTTTTAAAAGTATGTATATGTAATCTAACAGGCATTATTACATATGTGTATATGTAATGAATTTTGTGAAACATCTGATTATTTCATTTCTGTTTAATTTTATCTACATATAAGTTAACTACAGTGACTGAAAAATAAACCCTCACAAAAACATCATATATACTGAGGCATACGGTTTTAATAAATTGCAAAAAGTTCTTATTTTTTAGTTCATTACTTTTCTGATATTATTGGACAATATTCTCCCTAAGTCGGAGTTGATCATCATTTCGTTTATTTGTTTTTT
This sequence comes from Lycorma delicatula, assembly GCF_047948215.1. Classification (NCBI taxonomy): domain Eukaryota; kingdom Metazoa; phylum Arthropoda; class Insecta; order Hemiptera; family Fulgoridae; genus Lycorma; species Lycorma delicatula. Next base: position 220,658,003 of record NC_134455.1, on the reverse strand, counting down.
GTTGCCAATCATTTAATCGCTCTTTGGTTTGATATAATTCTTCTGATCTTAATTTGTGTGCACGTTCTCTAGTTTTCAAATTTTCTCTCTCTTTATATTTATGATCCTCTTAATCTTTTTATTCTTTCCTTTGCCTTAACATCTTCTTTCTCTATATATTTATTATCTTTTAATGTTTTTATTCTTTCTTTGTTTGCAACATTTTCCACCTTTTTCTTCTTTCTTTGGTTTTAACATTTTGTTCTTCTTCATATTCATCTTCTTGTCGTTTTTTGAGGTATATTTCTTCTTGTTAACTATCTTTTTCCTGTATGATTGTTTCTTTTTCATTTGTGATTATACACCAAATAATCCAATAATATAAACTGAATATTTTACACCGTGAGGTTGAAATTAACATTTGTAACCAGTATACAGGAGTTCACTAAACGGAATGGTTTAATTATAATTAACTTTTATTTATACGACACACCAGAAATCTGAAATTTTTGTTAATCGGCAACTCACGAAGATACGAATAATACTGATCTAGTAATGCGAGTAGTAAAGAGACTTTTACTCTAATCCTAATATTTCATGTAAGATTGTTGAATTAATAATTGTATAAATATTTGATGTTAATAAAAACTAATATTATAGCAATCGTATAACTGACTACTTTTTTAATGAATTGGAGGATCGTTTCTCACTTTCAAATGAAATAAATTTAAATGAAGTGCAGCAGAAAATGTATATACGTAATTTAATAGACGTTCAAATAAGTCATGTGGTGTCCACATCAGATTTTTTGCTGTGGTTATCATCGCTAGATTAGAAATAGAAAAGAATTCTATTTCATCGATCGGGTGCATTAATTATATTTTTTTAATGCAAGTTATTCAAATAAGACCTCTAAGTGCAGGTTGTGATTTCTAATTTAAGTAAATACATTATGTGTCTGGATGGTGTGGAGGATAAGCGTTAGTCTTCGACTACGGAGGTTTAACAATCGGAGCCCGGGTTAAACCGATTATCCTTAATGTCGTCGGCTTCTTAGTACTGCCTTCCGGCTACCATTCTGTTAATGGGTTCTAATTAACTGTACATCCTGTCCCGGTGACAGAAGACGTGAAATATGCTAGACAGTACATTCATTACACTAGCGTGGTTCTGTACTAGATATTCGATTACTGAGATTTTTGAATACTGTACGAAACAATCGTTTGCTATGGAAACGATTGCCATGAAACGTTTGTTCAGCTAGTATAATCACGATATGAGACGTGGTTTGATGGATGAGGAAGTCGTTTTATTGTGACCTTGAAGGTGATATTCTTGAATAGTTCTCGTGGTATAGTTTCGTGACAGGTAGTTCGCTAAATTTGCTTCAATAACTGGAGAGCAATTTTACTGCTCGGATAAAATTACTTTCTTGACGTTTTACGGAAATATACATGCTTAACAATTAACTAGGTTATTATTTGTTTATTATTGCTTGCGTAGTAGTTGATATTAATTTTATTATAAGTAGCTGGTCAGGACTCCGCCCCTTTACCCCGATGACCCAGGTCGGCGCAGACGAGCCCCGGAGAGCCGCAGAGTTCGCTTCACTCGCCATTCCCGTCTAGCCAGGGACTTCCGTGGTGTTCGTTATCTCATGGTTGTGAGAATAATACTGATAAATAACAAAGTATTGAGGCTTTATAGAAACCTGAAAAAGAAACTACCGTGCAGAATACACAATAGTAGTAATTATGATAACTTAAGTATACAGATCTTTGACGAAGAAAACTTCACAATTTACTTCTGTTTTCATGGTGACAGAACTTAATTTTTTTTTCTCTAATGAATATTTTTAATTAACTTCACCCCCAAGGGGGTTAGGGTCTTGGTCTGTAGCTAAAAGTCTTCCCTGGAATAACATAAATGTATTCTGCAAATTTGAAAGTAATCGGTCGGTTGATCTCGCACAATGCGAGAACATACAAACAGACAGACAGACAAACAAACTTTCGGCTTTATATATAATATTGTCCGGTTAGTAATCATTCTGTAATGATACGTATTTACATTAACATACAATATTTTAAAAAGAGTGCAGTTATGAGAAGTACACTGAGGTTTTTACGTTAATGGATTACGCACAAATACCCCGTTTCATTATGTTCTTTGGAGTTTCGAAAATTCATTAACAAAAAACTATTTCACTCATAAGAATAAAACAAGTACTGTACGAAAGAGTACTTCAAATAGTTTTTCCACATATACTAGGCAGTTAGTAAACCATTTTCTCGCTAGGCGTCGACAATAGAGAAAATGGCTGCCGCGGGAAGCGAGAAGTCGTTTTGTGTGTTAGAATTTTCACTTGTCAAAGTCAGTAATTTTCTGTGCAACGTGCGTTTCGGTTGAAATTTCATAAGGAGCCACCAAGTGACAATTCAATTCGTTTATGGTATAAACAATTCAGTGAAACCGGTTGCTTGTGCAAGCGAAAATCAACCGGTCGTCCATCAACCTCAGAAGTCAATGTCGAACGTGTGCGTGCAAGTTTCATTCGCAGCCCGTCAAAATCGACTGCGGCTGCAGGCAGAGAATTAGGAATTCCGAAAACAACAGTGTGGAGAGTTCTCCGTAAACGTTTATTAAGCAAACCGTATCATCTTCAATTAATCCAGCGTTTTCTGATGGAGATAAAACACGTAGGCTCGATTTTTGTTTACAGTTACAGGAAAAGATTTTGTTAGATGAAGGTTTTGTAAACAAGACAATTTTCAGCGATGAAGCTACTTTCCATATTAGCGGCAAAGTAAACCGTCATAGCGTGCGAGTTTGGGGAACTGAAAACCCACACGCTTATGTGGAATACATTCGGGATTCTCCGAAAGTAAACGTTTTTTGTGCGATCTCTCGTGAGACAGTGTATGGGCCGTTCTTTTTTATGGAAACGACAGTAACCGGCATGATATACCTGGATATGTTATAATTATGGCTTATGCCTCAGCTACTCAACGACTTCATTTTCCAGCAAGATAGTTGTCCTGCCCGTTTTCATAACGAGGTTCGACAGTACCTTAACACAACATTACCTCAGCGCTGGATAGGGCGTGAGTCTGAAGAAGACCAACACATTATACTGTGGCCACCAAGATTACTAGACCTCACGCCATGTGATTTCTTTCTCTGGGGTTACGTGAAAGATAAGGTATTTATCCCTCCAATGCCGCACGAAATCGCTGAACTAAAGGATCGCATAATCAATGCAATCAACTCTATCGAAAATGACGTGTTAGGACGAGTTTGGCAAGAGCTAGACTTTCGTGTTGATGTGTGCCGTGTCACCAGAGGATCACATATTGAACATTTATAGATTTCAACAAAAACTGTTTGAGTCCCTGCATCACCTCGTACAACTTTCGTTTAGGTAAGTGAAATACTTTTTTTCTACTGAATTTTTGTAACTCCTAAGAACATTATGAGACGCCCTGTATTATTATAAGGAGAAACTCGTACGAGATTTCCTCAATAAAGAAAACGAGACAATAGGATCCGTTGGTACAGTCATTTGACGGGGACGGTTTCCAACAAATTGCCAATAATGGCATCTGAAAACATTTCAAAAGGCCAAAAAGGTGTAGGGTTTTTAGACTAAGTCTAATCCATGTGTGAAGACTTGCTAGGGACCGCGAGGAGTTAAGTGGTGTTTTCCGTTGCCCTTTTCTCTGAACCCATCTATCGTCGTATACGCCATACCAGACCCACTGAAATGCGGATGAAATTCAATTAAACAAAAGTAGCACATCGACTTTTTATCTCGGGGACTGTTAGTAGAAATCACTTTCAGGTAAAGCAATTATGACTACTCCCTCTTTTACTTCAAGTGTTTCCTATGCGTCGCAGATTTAATAAAGTCTGGGGTAGGTGGTGTAAACAAAAAAATGCAATGTGTCTGTTTTTATGAAAAACAGGGGGGTACATTTGCTCAGAGCGGAGGTTGTAGGGTGGGGATAAAAGCGGTGAGTTGTGCGTTTAAATTATTTTAATAAATTATTATTTATGGACGATACCTGTGAACTTTAAGTTCTAGTGGCCATTAACCTATAAAGTTGTTTCCGGTGTTAGGCGACTAATTTTAATTTCGCTTCTCATTTATTTATCACAAATAAATGAATAATATTTCCCTAATTTTTTAAGGTAATTTATATTATTATTCCTTGGTTGCCGAAAATAACTGCTTAACGCTTACGAAGAATATTCTTTTCCATTGGAACTCATTAATGTGTGAGGTCGATTAAAACCCCTAAGAGCTATCGGTGAAACATATATCAGTTTTGCCGAATCATTTGTTAGTCGACAAATCCACCCATTTTCGTTTGTAGTCGCACATTTTTTGAATCGGTATGAAAATTACATTTGTTTGAAAATGTTACAGATTTTTTGGAAGTTTTTTTACCATCGGAGTAAAAAATTCATGTTAGTAATTGGTAAATTTAGTGATAGAAATACTGTGGTAAGAAGATACATAATAAAAATACAAAGATTTTTTCCCCATTCCTTACCTGTAACAACCGTTGAAATTTTATGGTTTTATTAATTTAAATTTAGAATTATTGCCTAATCTTGTATTACGTTCATATCTCTGCTGGAGTGAATTTTTTAATTTTCATTTGGATGAAATCTTGTTATACTTTTCACTTTTTAAAACAATTTGGATGGATTCCACATTGTACGATTCTTGCGTAAACTTTTCAGTTAAGTTAAAACTGAAAGAATAAGTTAATGAAGTTCTTCAGCTTCCAACATTTTCATTACGCTTAATTAACTTAATAAAAAATTAAGTTAATTTAATCATTAAAATGCATTAATTTTCTTGCTTTTCATGAGGTATTTTGAAAGCTCTAAATGTCTTTTTTTTTACTCTCGTTAATATAATTGGTTTAAATTTTTTTAATGAACTCGTTAAATTTATATATTGGGTTTTTTTTTAGTAATGTTTGCTAATTTGCAGTGTTAATATATTATACACTGCTTTATTAGTGTTGTAAATTGTTTCATGAAAAATTAAACTTTATATGCAGTAGTGTGATTTTTAGCCAAATAAAATCACTTTTACTACGCGATTTATTTCTTTGAAGAAGTGATTAAATCTTATCAATTTTCTTCGAAATTTATAATATTCAATTAATTTTCTACTAATTTTTAAAAAATTACGATTTCGCTCCTCCGGACCAACTGCTTAATAAGTACTTTTTTTATAATTTTTCTGTGGAGCCGAGTAAAATCTTGTATATAGTTAATTATAAACAAAGATGGTTTAATGGCGGGTGAGCTAACAAAAAAGACAATTTTAAACATTTTATAATTTACTTATTTAACTATAAAAAATAGTTTACTGAAAATTGACAGTTTATTTTATTTAATAGCATTTAAGTGAACCTTACAACATTATAAGTTCTGAAAAGTATATTCTGAAGACGGCCACCATTTCGATTTACGTGTTCAAAACTAATTTTTATGTTTTCAATCGCACACATGTAACAAGTCCAGAGGAATTGTGGTAACTTCGTGAACAGTTTTTTTGTTTAGTTCTTCAATAATTCGCGGGATGAATCACTGAATACTTACTTAGCTCCTCGAATAACCCTACCTGAAAAAATCGGATATCTAGCTACCTCTTAGGCCGAGAAATGTGTCTGGAGAGAACACGGTCTGAAAACGATCGTTTAACTGCATTAATCGATCGCTTAGCCTTGAAACCGGTCACCTCATTCTGTTGAAACCAAGCCTCTGAAATTCATAGTAATAAAACATTTAGGGCGACGTAAAATAAGTATGCGATGAACATTATTAATTACTAAAACGAAAGTAGTCAGACAGTATTACGTTAGTGTAACCATTATAAGAACTAGAGATAATATTATTGCGGTAGTACGTTTACTTGCATAGAAAATTAAAAAAAATATGTAATAGCACAAAGGCCTACATAAAAATATATTATAACTGTTTGATAGTTGAAGGCCTGACAGAAATTGTTACATTTTAACGCTACCATTTCCTCGATGCTGTCCCTGGCCATCATTCCGTTGTTGGGTTCCAGTTTAAAAAAAATGTTCCCTGACAATCCATGGATGTAATTAGCGCTTGATATATGAACAATATAATTACATTGTTCATAAGTGTAATAATTAGATTTATTACATGATGAAGGACGCAGCTACCTATGGGCTCTGAATCGAGAAAGCCGCACAAGGTATCAAACGCGCATAACAAATAAAACGTCTATTTTCATTATGTTGTACTTCCTTCCGTAAAGATCGACGAGCTAATTTACTGATTTGTATGATATATTAAGAGTAGCTTTTTATAATTCTGGATCGCCAGACCGTAATATGTTGGTGATAAGATCCCAAGAATAAATTATCCGGAAGATGATTTCGATAGTTAATTCATTAAAGGATAATTCGCCGGCCGGCCTTGAACTGTTAACATTCGGCACGGGAAGGTGAGGTCCTAAATATTATGAATACGCCGTCACCTTATCGCACATTATAGTAGATATTGTTGCTATAGTTTCTATTGCAATGTTATTCTGGCTCCGTTTTTTAATGGTTTTTTCAATTTTTAAACGCATTTTCTATATCAACTCATCTAAATACATGTTGATTTTGTTCAATGTTCAGAACAACTATTCTTACTGAATAGCCGTAGGTTGGAAAATGGCCAATAACCGAAAAACCCGGTCCTTAAACGTCTACATTCAGCTAGAACAATAAACAAAAACTAATTATTAAACAATAATTACTAATTCATTTTTAATTTTTTACTGGGGTTAGATAAAAACTAATCGATTAGTTTAAAGGTAGTTGCAAATGTGGACTTTCATTCGGGGTTTTCTACATAAATTCCAGAAAATGGTCGTATATTACCACCGGGATGGTTGGAGAATAAAGTAAAGCTTTCATTAAACTTAAATATCATTATTGTGAAGTTGTTTTTAAGTTTCTAACTTTTCAGCTAAGATGTGCTGCGAATGGTATAAATAGTATTGTTCTGCTGTGATAATTTATAACACAAGGTTTCGATTAGCATTTTCCTTACAGAGTATGTTGGAAATCATGACAAAAGATTACTATAAATGGATAAATTGTGTATAAATCATGTGATGATTTTTTTGCTACTTAAAAGATCTAGTAATTAAATCCCCCGATTTAAAAATTGATTAATATGGAACGGGTTGCAGTCGGAGTTAAAAATGCGATTAAATGTTAAATAAACCTTATTTGGGTATGAATTTACTGTACTTGGGTTCATGAGTGGCCCAATAAAAGAATTTCCTTTACAAAAAAAAAATAATCATCAAAATTTGTTCTCTCTCGTAAGGTGGTTGAGCTAGATTTTTAAGTTTTCAAATTGTGATTTGGAAATTCACTGTGCACATCACAGCTTCGATACGTAGCCGAATGAAAGACATTAGGTATGGTACGTGTTGCCGGCGTTTCTTTCGCCTTTATGCATATTGCCAATTCATGTTATTCCGCATAACCGACATCATGGGGCTAAGACACCCCAGTATTATCTTGAATTTTTTTATTTTTGGTATATCTTTATACCAAATATATTAGTATCTTTGGTATCGAGAGCCATTTTTGTCGCGGATATTTAGTCTTAATTTTCGTGTGGAGTAGAAATTCATGTTAAAAATTGATGGGTTATTGGACTCTAGTTCAAGATTTAAAAAAAGAAACGTAATTTGATTTTTTTCTCTTCATAGGATGTTTTTATAATATTTTTTACATTAAAACGTTAATTTTTAAGTTCATTTGACGTAATTTTTCCGTTAAGTGTCAAGAAATGTTTCAGAAATTATATAATTATATGATTCTAATATACCAAATACTTAAACAAAAAAAAGAGAAACTGCCCTCCCTTGTCATCATGGAGGCCAATAAGCGGCACTGTCTCTTAGGATTTGTTGAAACAAATTGTGATTTTGGTAGCACTGACGCCACATAAATTCAACGAGACACGACTCAAGCAGTGTTCTAGAGGTGCCGCAGTCAATTTTATTCCGTTTTTTGGCGGACCTACACATACTCTCTTTTGAGTGTGCGCCCCTGTTTGCGGGTCGGGGAAATTTTCCGAATGATTAACCGTTTGGCGTTTATAATTACCCGGTAGTTTTCGAACGCCACTCGTCTGGATTAATTATCGATCCCGGCCGAATATGATGCTCTTTGAGAGACAGTAACGTTTCTACACGTCCATCCTGAACAGCAACCAGAAAACATTACTTGGTTTCACGGCAGAAACTGCCGAAAACCCGTTGCAGAGATAGGACCCGGCCGAAATTATGTTTCCGACGTTAGAACTTGTTTTCATCGATTTCAACTGTTAAACGAGTCCCCTTCGATTACTAAGGGATTGTTTATATTATTGTTGGCACAAATCTCACGCTTATAGTTGCACCGACAAATTTTTGTGTTATGATTAATCTCCAACTCCTCCTGGCAAAACATGAAGGTTGAGCCTCTTCGCCAAGCAGTAAATAAAAAACACAATTTTGCAGAACGGTAATCTAGACCCAGCAATGAATATTTCCTGACATAACGTCAATATTCCCTATAACCATCCCGGGAGCCCGATCGGAAATGAAAATGGAAATAAGCACCCGGCTGACAACATATGATCTACAGGTTTGAACATACAAACGAGCGTCATTAAAACAGAACTTTATAACGTACAAATCATATATGACTCGTCGTCATGCTATGTCTTTGTTTTATAATTTTTGTAATCGCTGAATTAATTAATTAGTATGTTTAAAAGAAAAAAAACAAGACCAAAGAATATAATGAAAGATGATTTCCTGACACGTAACGGAAAAGATCCGAAATAACTTCTGGAATGAACTGATGGATACCAGTAAAACTAATTATTCTGATGCCTTACTGTCGTTAGCTAATCCTTGTGAATTCAATTCCGTTGTTATTTAAGTTCGTAACTGTAGACTGGTAATCTTCAGGAGAGGTAGGTATATTGTTATGCTGTTTTAGGTAGATATACAAGAAAACGAGTGGTTCGGTCAAATTTTAAAAATAGATTTGGAAGAATGTATTCTGCTTCAGATTTAGCGAATTAGAAAGATGGACGTTGTTTTATTGTTGTATCTGTGTGTGTGGTTTGATTTTGCTGACTTTTTGAATAAAAGTACGGTATTACTTTCGGTCTCATGGTGGGAGTGAGAAAAATGGTGAAAATGAATTTTCTTTACCTTTTGAGGTGTGTGGAGTTCGAAAATACCATTTATTTAAATTATGGTTTTCTTATATATATTTATTTATAGGTCTATGTATAAAACCTTGTGGCTTAAAAATCGTCAAAACTGTAAGATTAGTTTCGTTGAAATTTAGATATGATGTATTAGTGTATCTGAAGGTGTGCGTATGAAACTTTTATAAAGATTATTTTAGTCGTTCTTGAATTACGCTCGATTTAAGGTCGAACAAATTTGAGCGGGGCAAGTTAGAAGCGTGGTTCATTATGATACAGCAAGTTAAAAAGTTGACGTTTCTTTATCTGTGATATCTTCGTTAGCAATATTTTTCGGCGTATTTGGATAGCGTTACCTACTTAGTCGTGTCTGCATTAATAGTATTATGTATTTCAGGCTTATTGAAAATGAAAAAATTATTTGTGAATTTTTAGCTGACCGATTAAATGAGTAAATTTAAATTATCTTAACTTTGAAGCTTTCTGTTAAATAGGACATTTCTCCATGCGGCTGTATTTATCTCATTGAGAATGTAAAGTTGGCTTTCTTTCTTATAGCTGATACTGACGGTGGTAGATAATTCAGAAGTGCCGACACTGCGCAGATATTTTATTTTATAGATTTAATTAAAAAGAAAGAAGAGAATAAAACATAATTAATCGGGGCTTATGAGATAACCCGAATTAGTTCATAATATGAATGCTAGAAATAGTGTATACAAAGAACCGACTGACAACACTGAACCGTTGATTAAACAACGTTAAATTAATGGTTTGCATATCGCATTAATCAACATAACACTTTTAATCTAACAAAATACAAAACATTTATGAATAATCAATCACTGCCAGTTAGCAAATAATAATACTATTTTTTTTTCTGTTAAAGAACCATTCAATTCTGATTTTTTGAAGTCGGTGCCAGATTAAGAATTAATATCTTTGAAGTTATTTAATTTGGCGCCATTTCAGTTGACTTCCTTGTATGCCTATTAAATTACGTATACACATTTTTGCTGCACTTGATTTAAACTTATTTCATTTGAAAGTGAGATACTATCCTCTAATTCTTTAATAAAGTGGACAATTACACAATTGCTAAAATATTAGTTATTATCATCAAATATTTATACAATTATTAATTCAACAATCTTATCTGAAATATTAGGATAGACTAAAAGTCTCCCTTATTAATCTTTAAATAAATGTATTTCTTATATCTATCTAATACTTTTTTTTTTAATTATTATGATGCAACCATCAACAAAATGAAAACAAAAACGAATAATCCGATGTTTTACCAAATCTGATGTGGACATCACATGACTTATTTTTACGCCTATTAAATTACATATTCACATTTTTTTTAAATGAAAAGTACATAAAATTTTATTTCATTAATACTTTGATATTTTTTTCTTTTTTTTATTATTATTGAATTACTATTTTTTGTAAAACTTTTTTAACAATCAGAGGTTAATAATTATTAATAAATCAATATATATTTTTTTTTAAATCTGATACGAACCGCTTGTAAGATCTGTGCCTTCCCCTTGTAAGATCTAAATACTTTTTAATTAAAATTTAATTTGCCTATAACTTTGGAACCGATGAAAATAAGTACCACTTATGATACATTGTTGAAAAGATCTCAATTAGGACTTAATTTATGAGATTTTTGGACCTTACAAGGGGAAGGCGCATCGGTACGAATCAGACTTCATCTCATTTTTTTTTTTTTCACTTTTTTTAATTTAAATATATTTATTTATTAGTAATTATTAACCTCTGATTTAAAAAAAAAAAATACAATAAATAACAATGCAATAATAACAAAAAAAATAGACATGATTAAATATCAGAAGTTATTAATGAAATAAAATTTTATGTACTTTTAAAAATGTGTATATTTAATTTTATAGGCGTACAAAGACGTCACGTGGTGTCCAAATCAGATTTTTTTTAAAGTCGGTTTCCATTTCTTCTTTACTACTATTTCAACTATCAGCTTTTCTCAACTATTTCTCTAAAGAATTTCTAGTTTTATAATATACTGGCTTTTTCATGATATTGTTGATATTTATTTGATTATGTTTAATAAATATAGTTTACTGTGTATGAACTTTTATAATATTTTTTCAAGTGTAAAGTTGTTCTGGAACACTTTATTTTCTATTAACATCTGAAATGTGCTATTTAAGCACTCTTGTTTGATATCGATCAGTTTAAAAATTGGTTTTCTAATTTGGAAATAATGGCGTTTATATTTAGCATGTTGTTTGAGTCTAATCACAATGTACCGGTGTCAATCGAACGGTTAAGAAGAATCGTTTGCCATCTATTTCATGAAATTCGGTGCGACCGTTTCGTTGTATTTGTACTGAAACCCGTAGATTAATAAACATACTACTATAACTGGATATTCAGATAAAATTTATCGTTGTTTTTTCTCCACGATACTGCGTTTTCCGTATGCGTTAACTGCACTTTTCAGAGCACGTCACAAGGTTTATTAGCCGTTTACACAGTTGAATGCAATGACATTGTTTAATGATCAATAAGTCTACCCTGTAAGATTTTTTCGGTTTTTTAAAAGTCTGTTGCAAAATCTTTTAAAACTAGTGTAACGACTTTTAATTTTCACATTTATATTCAGTTATACCGGTTGATCATTTGAAAACTTACTATATTTATTAAACAGCAATCAGGCCCATCGTATTTGTTCACAAGCGTGTATACCATTCTCGGGGGGAACTCTTTTAAAATTATTTTCAGAGAGGTGGAACTCACCCTCTCCGCTACACCTACTCCTAAATTATAAACACAAAATTTTGCCCTCAAATGTTTTCTAAATTTTCGAGGGTTGAAAACTTAATTTTTTTTAAATGAGACGATGTAGCTGTGACAAGTCATTGGAAGGCCCTTTAAATGACATGTAATTTGATACAAATAAAATAAAAATTGGTCCACTGATCTCAAACTGAGGTCTGAAATCGTCCGTTCTTGTTAAAAAATATAGGTTTTAGGTTTCTCCAGTATTGAAAAAACGAACCAGTAAACACAGCATTATAACAGAAGTTAAACATATGAAAAATCAGTACATTCTTCTTTGCTGGCAACATGTTGAAAAATTGATTACTTTGTTATATTTATCAGGTTATAATTTTCTGCCAATTATTGATATCTTAGTTCGTATGATAAATTTTTGCAAATTGTTTTCTTTCATATTGTAATTAGTGGTAAACTGTATTTATTGTATTTATTTCATCATCATGTTTTATTTAAATTGTGTTCTTTAGTTATTGGCATTTAGTTTGTGTTATTTTTCTACCATTTGGCTTTTTATTTTTTATCTTTAGTAAATTTGTCTCGCTAAAATGACTTACAATCTGGAAGAAAGGACTGAATTAATTTTTACATACGAGGAACAGAATAAATGTTCTGTTCCTCGTATGTAAAAACTGCCCAAGCGTTTAATGAACGGCATCCAAATAAAAATGTTTCACACTCTTACATTGTAAAACTTGTAAAAATATTCCAAGAAACGGGGTGTCATGAACAAGAAACATGCAGGGCAATAGGATTTAGACGAATTAATTTTGGTTGAAATCTTGAGAAATGTAGTAGCAAATCCTCAGTGCTCAATTCGTAAAATATCCCGTGAAACTGGGGTTTCTTATGGTTCTGTTTTTACTACATTAAAATTGAATAATCTTTTCCATATAAAATTCAACTGCATCAAGAACTGAATGAGGGTGATACTGATGAAGGATTGAATTCTGTGTAGAAATGATTCAAATAATAGATTCCAATCCAATGTTTACGAAAAATATTTGTTTTTCTGACGAATTCACCTTTCTAAATGGCTTTGTTAATAAACATAACTGCCGATATTGGAGCTATGTAAATACTCACGTTTTCAATGTTGGAAATACCCAGCATCCTGAAAAAATAAGTGTGTGGGTCGATATTTACGGTGATAACATAATCAATCCAGTATTTATTGATGGTAATTTGACAGGTGATAAGTATTTGCAGTTGCTGGATGAAGTTATTCACTCACTAATAGTCTATGCCCTAGAAAATCAGTTAGATGACAATGGAAACATGTTGCTTAACGAAGACGTGTTTCACTTTCAGCAAGATGAAGACCTGCTCACTATTCACTTCCAGTTCGACAATGTTTCTTGAGCATTGGATAGTTAGAAGAGGAACAGTTGAGTTGCCGGCAATATCTGCTGGTCTTATACCACTGGACTTCTTTTGTATTTAAAATCAATAATTTATAAAGAAATTCGTGCTAACGTACAAAGTTGAAAAATAAAATTGTAAGAGCATGTAGGGATGTAACAAAGAAACTTTAATAAAAGTAAGTTGGGAATTTCAACAAAGACTTTATTTATGATTGCTTACAGGAAAATGGGAATCATTTTGAACAAATGATTTAAAAATTGATACTTTTATCTTATTTAGGTAAAAAAATGTGTTTCATTTATTATTTCTTGAGAACTCTTATTATTAAAAACCTTCATAAAAAAATAAACTATTGATGAATGATTTAAGCTTTATTTTTCAATTAACAATTATTTATGAATTAGTTTTTATTTAATTGCTATCTGACCGGGCAATACTTCGACATTGCTAGATTTAAGTGTATATATAAATTAAATGAACAAATGAAAGTTTGATAAAACATTAAAAAACTGAACATTACGGAACTTCACAAAATTTAACCTTTCCCTTTTCCCTTCCCATCTTTCTTTTTTCGCATCTCCTTTTCCCTTTTTCTCTTCTTCCATTTCCCCCTTTCACCATATTTCTCTTTTTTATTTTTCACAAAAATTTTTTTTTTCATGTAACTAATATTTGTCCTGAATATGACCCAAATCGGTCCATAAATACAATTTTTCGAAATATCTCGACCCCAGCCGCCACCTAGCGGGTCCAAACTAATTCAGAAACCTTCGCGGGCAAGCGCATAACAACTCTCAAAAGTTTCATCGGAATCTGATAAATTATATAGGAAAGCATACGGGACAAACTAACATTCATTTATGTATAAGATTTTATCATTAGGTTTATCTGATAATAAATTTTCCAACATGTTACCAGAAAAAAAGTAGGTACCTTATTACTGGTTTTTCGTATGTTTAACTGATGTCTAATGCTGTGTTTACTGGTACATTTTGTCAGTGCGGGAGAAACTTAAAAAACATATTTTTAAGAAGAACGGACGATTTCAGGCCTAATGCTTTGGGTCAGAAACACTGTATCTCAACATACCTAAAAAACCCATATTTTTAATTCTAACTTGACCACTAACCACTGACCACCTTTTTAACTAACCAGCGACCAGTTTTTATTTTATTTGTACCAGATTACTTGTCATTCAAAGGGGCCTTCTAATGAGGTGTTACAAGTTACAGTGTCTCATTTTAAAAAAAATTAAGTTTTCAACCCTCGAAATCTTAGCAAACATTTAAGGGCGAAATTTTGTGTTGGTAATTTAAAAAATAATTTTCACAGTTTTAATCCAAAGATTATGATGATTTCAAATAGTTTAAGAAGTAATATCACGTAATTTCATAGTTATTTTTGTAGGACTAAAATTTAAAAAAATTACTACCCCAAATGGTTTTTCGCGCCTAGCGAGCGAAGGGGTGGGCGGATTTTAATTTTCTTTTCACCAAAATTCATTATTTTTTTGGATTTTCAATTAATGTAATTACATGTTGTCATTGCCATTTAAGATTTTGAGTTGGGGTATGTGTAGTGGAGGGGGTGGGTTCCACCCCTTTGAAATTAATTTTACAAGGGTTCCCTCTGAAAATGAATACATGCCGGCAAACAGAAATACGATGGGTCTGATAGCTGTTGAATAATAAATGCGGTAACTTTTCAAATGATCACCCGGTAAATGCTATTATTATTTTACTCTGCTAAATGTTAATGGAACAATGACAAGTTAATTATATAGACATTTAATAATTAAGGTCATCACCTGCTGTGTGCTCGTTACATTGTTTTACTTCCTTATTTCACTGTTACTTGAAAAGTCAGATTAATAGTGCTGTTTGTTAACGGTCATTTATTTCCGACTCTTTATGAGGGTGGTTCACTTTCTTTTCATGTCGCGTGTTGGAAGTCGTAGTTCGTGCATCGTTCAAGTTATACTTTTGCAAAAATATTTTACATTTAAGTTATGAATGTAATAATATTTTTTCTTCGTGATATCCTAAAGTGACGTTCTCATTATTTTAACGTTTTAAGGTTGTATTTTTCTACAATTTAGAATGCTCAAGACTGATAATGTTTTTTTTTTTATTCGCTCTTGGGATGAACACGTAGCCCCGGTACATCTTACTAACCGAAGAGACATTTTCGTAATCTATAGTTTAGTCGTGAATTCAGTTTTCATCCCCTATCGAATGCGGTTCCAGAACATTTGTCGTGAGGGCTGATCTTTTTATCTTTGTTATAATTCGGGTATTTATTCTTATCGGTTCCTATTTCCGTGATGAGCACACTGTCCGGTGTGTCTGTTCAGAGCCGTTCGTTTATCTCGATACGCTATTTATCAGCCGGTTAAATATTCTAATTGTTTTGTCATTATATTTCATATTTTACTGCGTTCGTTTCTTATGTTAGTAAATTAAGAAAACCTTGATTGCAATTTAAAATAGTTGTCTCCACAAATTTGTTATTTTGTTCAGAAATTTTACAAACTGTTTTCTTCAACTCTAAAAACTCGAGCATTTCATATTCTGTGTAACATTTTCATAATTTTTTCACGATGACAAATACGAATGCCACCTTTTTTTTTTAAATTCTTTGCGATACGTTTTAATTCTTCATTAGTTATTTGTTTTATTTACAGAAACGATAATTAAAAAAAAATGAAATTTTAATTATTAATCTATAAATTTTGAGTTTTAAGTGTTAAACTGTAAACGTCGGTATAATAAACGTAATGGAGTACATTGTATTATTTTTTGTTATCTCTTTGCACACGTATTCGTGTAAGTTTCCTTTGTTATTTTTGAAAATTGTTAGATCATAAAAACTTGTGTCATTTAAAAATAAAAATTGATAAATTCTTATAAATTATTTAGGTTTCCTGCTTATAAAACGTTCTATTATTTGTGTAATCTATAAAGTTTATTATAACTGCATTATATTGATTTTTTAAAAATTACTTAAAAGGTACCTTACTTAGAACTTTCTTATTGATATAAAACTACGACATGACGGGACTCTTGTGGTTTTTATTGTATCAGTTTTGTACATACGTGCTACAGACAGCATTTCATGTCGTTTTGATTTCTACCAGTTATTCAAATTTAAATATTGTTTTGTATATTAAACCTGTAGTCATAATCATCGCCGATTTATTATTATAACCTGATGACTTTGTATTCGTTGTAGAGTACGATTCTGTAACGGAGTATATTGTGATCCTTCGACTATTACACCTGTATTTCTAACTAGGTTTTGTGTAGAAATTTATCTCGGCATGGGTTATCTTTAGGCTTTGAATTAATGAGTATTTCATGATTTTAAGTATTTTGTTTAAAATCGTAAGTTTGGCTAGCTGTGAGACTACTACATTGTCATATATTGCGACTGCTGTTCACCATATGGAGTGGTAAAATTACATTTAAGAGATTTAGGTCAACTGTAATAAAATTATGGGAATCAGATAAACTTCAGATTAACGAAGTCGATAAGAAATTTTGTAAATTTGAAAAGAAATACAGTTAAAAAAAAATAATAGTATGGATAATGCTTCATAATAAATATATGCGTATTATAAATATATCTTAATAAGTACTGAAGGTTTGTATCAATAAACTCGGCTGCTCGTGATTTCCGCGACGATCTCTTTCTTGGTGTAGTAACAAAGATAACCTACAGTTTTCTGCTACGGTTATGAGGAATTTCTGATTCGCTTCAATGCAAAATTCGAAGTTTGCAATATTTTGCAGACAGAAAAACTTTAAGGTGGTTCCACACTCGAATTTTGTATCAGTATCGTATTATTTATCGGCGAGTTTCTGTACAAGTTACCTATCAGTCTGTAACGTCCCTTTTTATTTGAACTTATATGGAAAAAAATTCGAAGCAGAGACAATTTTTTTTTTAAAACAAAGAAAATACTGACATTAAAGTTCGCACGGATTTGTCAACAATGGCTGAATTTAGCCTTGTGAAACTTATTACTTATTTAATGTTCTAATATATCATTAGATGTTTGCAAGTAAAATATTTTTACATCCTACCCTATGAGACTGAGTAATATACAATATTGTTTTTGCATGTCCTGAGTAATGTACAATAGGTCTGACGTTTTTATAAATTAATGCTAAAAATAATTTTTTTTTTTTAAGTTCAATCGGTTTAATATATTAATTGACAGAAAAAATTAAAGACAACAAATAAAATTTTGTGATTTAACATCTCTGATTTATAACTAAACAAGTGTAATTATTCAAAATTATGCCATAAATTTCATTTAAACAATTTATAATTAGAAATGTAATTAATAATCGATTTAATAATTATTAATAATCGCCCTAGAAAAAAACCTTTCATTTCTATTTGGTTTTTAACGGTAAACTGTTTTACTTTACTGTGACATCGTCGAAGATTGATGTCGGGACTTTATTGAATTTGCATTACCTTAAAAACGAAGTAAAAGAAAGTCAAAATTACATAATGAAATCACGTAGTACTGAAAACTGAAAATGTATGGAAATCCAATGTAAGATGACGACTCACAAATTGCCCGGAACAACGAAACAAACAGCTTGGTTTTGTGGTTCGTCTGACCGAGGTTAAGTTTTTAATGTTGCCGTTTGTTACCTCGCTGTCAATGAATGCTTCGCCAGATTTGAAAAATTCTTTCGAAAAAAAATGAATTCAATTTATTTTCTACAATTTATTCACATTGTCATATAAACTGAAAAATTTCTTGCAAGGCGACTCAGATTATCAGAAAATTGGGAAATAAACGCTTCTTTTATTTCAAACGAGTATTTAAAAATCCATATTTATTAATGTATTCTTCTTCTTGGAAATTTAGGAGTGTACATTTGAAAATTTATAATTTAGAGATTTTTAGTGAGAATAACAGTTCAGTGAAAAATTTAATTTTTTTTAATTTGAATATTTCGGAATTTTTAAATAAACTTTGAAAAGGTAGATTTGCTGTATAATTTTACTGAATAAAAAAGATTTGCTACTCTTTTTTTATAGATTGTTATATTTTAGGGCTTGTTTGTTAAAGTAGAAATACGGGCCTGTTTTTTGTGCCCCTCCGCGAAGTTCCTTTTTCTGATACAGACAAAAAAAAAAATCTTGCCGTACTTGCCAGCAGAAAAATATTGACAGCAAATTAATAAATGCTTGCTTATCTTGCGCTTGCGAATAAAAGATGATTTTTTTTAAGAACGACTATGGTTTGTTGTAATCGATAGCAAGAAAATATTATTTCACATATTTTACAACTTTTTAACCACTTTTTAATTACCGGAATGTATTAATTGGTTGTTTCTACAGTTAACTTTTTACGGTGTTATTGATGTTTGTAATTTTTTACAGTTAATTGTGTACACAGTGTTGCGGTTAATTTTTTTTTTTAAATTGAACTGCAAAGTCGTTGCAACTACAGAAGCGATTAGAAAAGGTTTTTAAAGTTTGCGAATGTCGACCGAAACACGACTTGACTTACTCGCTTCATCGTAACTCTTAAAAAGGAAATTTAGGTGACCGAATAAAGCTAATTTTCAAGTTTCATTAACAGCAAGATGATATAACTGAGAAATGTTCGAGTAATTCAGCCGCTCTCTGGGTAGATTGTTTAATAATGAACCCTTCGATGTTGAAAGGGTTGCTCTTGAAATTTGGTTTACAAGATCGTAAGATTCAGCACTATTGGATAACTCTCAAGGGACTACGATCGAAGACCTCCGTCTAAAAATAAAAACCCAGAGAAGTATATAACCGGAGATTTACTTATTTCTACCCGTTACCGCATGAAAATTCCTCTCCAACGGTTAAAAAATTATTATTCTCTAAAATTCGCGTAGATGAATAATTATCTGCATAAGTTTAATTCGGGCCATTCATAGCCAATCCTGTCCTGCTATAAGAATGTATTTTTACCTGACAGCGAAAGGAAGATAATGTGGTTAGACAAGCTATTAAATTGCACGTTTGTACAGGTTTGTCAGTTTTATTATTATTATTTTGTTTTTTTAAATATTTCTGTTTCGCCTTTAAATGTGTTACTACGCTAGTATTTTATTGAGAAGTTGAAAGGGATAAAATGGCAGGCGAAAGATGCTTGATCTTCGCCGGGATCGAATCCAAAATCGGCTCGACTAGAACCTAGCATTACACACGATACGATTTAGATCCTTGTCAGTCTATCATATCGGAGAAAGTTTTGATCCGACAGAAATTTTTACTTGCTGCTAATAACTATAACAAATTAAGCCGTTCTTTCCAATGAAATAAACGTAAATTAGTCACGGCTTATAGGTATTTGTAGTAAAGTTGGTCGTCCCGGGAATTGCTTGCTGAATCCTTGAATGAACATTTCGTTTACCCAAGATTTAGTCAAGCAAGATTCCGATTTACAGCGGTGTGAAGTTGACATTTCGAAATTTCCGAATTTTCTTTTTACCAATCGCTTGGTGGAATTTGATAATTACATACCATCGTTTAGTGGTGATCAATAAAAAATGGATCTTTTTTTATAAAACGTTAAGTAAGCTCCCCAATTTTTGAGTTTCCAGATCTTCTTTTTACTAATAGTTTTTTGAGTAACTTGATAGTTACAAATTAAAATAAGTTTTAAGGAGCAATTTACAGATTGCACGTACTGTTGATTATATTACCAACTTAGGCTATATTATTAATTTTCTAAGAAATACAGAACACTACAGACAGATTCAAATCGCTCAAAAATTAAATTAAACCAATGTAAAGAAATCAAGCGCGCGCTCATGCACAAATGTTTTAAGCGACACTGAAGGCGAATAAAATATGAATATGATTTCATTAGTTTAGCGTAGATAAACTACAAAAAAATAAAAATAAATAAATAAAATAAACAGTGCTAATACGCACTGATAATTGTAAATAATCCATAAATTTAAGTGATATAATTCAGTTTTTTGGTTTTGCCGAAGTAAAGTTGTCTTTCTACCTCCTCTTTTGGTGTTCACTTATTCTTTTGAAAACGTTGACGAAATGATAAGGTGGATAGGTAGCTAAAATAAACAGTCTAACGCATATAAAATTGTTATTATTTCTAAAATTCACCATAATTTTGATTAAGTATGGTAGTTACGATATGCAAAAATTAAATTATATATTTATTTCCTAATGTGTATGTTGCAGTCTCTTCAACTAGTGAACGATAAGTAACTCTCCTCCGCCACTACTTGATGAGAATGATATGTGTGACATGTAAATGAAATGTAGTCTTGTACCGACTCAGTCCGACCAATTCTGAGATGTGTGGTTAATTAAACCTCAGCTTGTGTGATATTAAACCTCATAGTGTACCGGTATCGACTGTCTAGTATTCAAATCCGTGTAAAAGCAAACATTTACTAGGATTTGAAACTTTGAACCTTCGAATTCGAAAATCAGCTATTAAATAGTGATTTGTGAAAACGAGTTGAGTTAACCGCTAGACCAGGCCGGTTGGCTTTGTTAAATCATTTAATTATACTTTAATAGTAAACATCGAGTAGGTTCACCTTCTCCGCAAAAATCCCGAATAGGCCCATCTTCTACCCAGAAATCCGGAAATTATACTGCCCAACAAAAAAATTTTTTTGAATGTTTCTTTCACTTCATTAGTCAAATCTTAATAATTTTGGGTTGAGAAAAACGAATACGTCAAAGAAAAATTTTTATTAGCTCTAGTTTCTGTGATATACAATAGATGGAAGTATTTTATTTTAACAAATTAAGAAAAGGATACATTTTAATTACATATATCAACAACATAGAAAGTCTATTTGACATTTTTTAATGACAGTTACATTCTAAGTGTTCTTAATCGATTGAAGAATAGCCGGCAGTTGGTTGGGTCTGAAGAAAATCATTGGTGGCTTCGTGATATCGTTGTCTTTTGGCTTTCCTCTTGCAAGTGAGTTCCGGAGCACCCTACACACAGAGCAGCAGTAATCCGTAAGCATTACTTCATTCCAACGATCCAAGGGACATCTTTTTGGTCCACGAGAGGCTTGGCAACGACATTTTTTTCGCTAGAGTTAAGATTTCTTGCAGGACAGTCTGTTTGAATGTAATGTGATTTCGTATCCCTACTATCCCACATATATAAAAACAGCAGTATTTAGTGTACCCCAGTTGCATTCCTAAGAGTACAGCGATGAGGTTTAGATCCTCACAGATTTTCCACTTACGTTCAGCATATTTGATCGAGTGTAGGAGGATTGCCATGTTTGCATAAGTCTCCTTCATGTGAACTGCATGACCAACAGGAATAGAAGGAAGACGGTTGCCGTTGTGAAGTAATACAGTTTCAAACTAAGCTTGGAGAAGTCTATGAATAGCTTCCAGTCGGTTGGATCATGATTCAGATTCAAACATTTCATTAAGCCATTAACGTCGCAGCAAACAACAAGATTGTTTTTCTTCTCAAAAAAAAGAAAGCATATCCCTATGACGATGTCTAAACTGTGAGACCCTGACATCACGTTGGAGAAGATTCCATTGCTGTAGTCTTGACCCTAGAAGTTCTGCCTTCTCCTTCGACAAATCAAGATCTCGAATGAGATCCCTCAATTCCGCTTGACTCATTTTGTACAGTTTATCATTTTTTTCATCAAAATCAGAGTCATGGAATATGCAAGGCTTGTTGGGTTTTTCTTCTTCTTCCACACTGTCTTCATTTTCTACTTCAAGCTCATAATTTCCGGTGAAGTAGAAACTGGTAAAGTATCTGAATGTGGAATAGGTCAGATAGCAGATGGAAGATTAGGGTATAGAATTGTACCTCTTTTCTTCATTAACAATCCTGCCTTTATAGGTGGAGTCAAGCAGAAATAACAGTTATCTTTATGGTTTGTAGGCTCCCGCCCAACCATAGACACAGCAAAAGCCATAAATCGTTTTTATTTTTCAGCCATTCTCGTAGTATAACTGAACAAGAGTTGCAACATATATGTCGAGCCCATGTCTTATCCTGGTCCCTTACCTTCATATCAAAATAATGCTGATAGGCAGCCATCACAAGAGACGTCAGATTGCGTTTCTGTGATGAAAATGTTATTTCACAACAAATTTAACAAAAATTATTCGCTGAATTTACACATTTTCGTGGCATTTTGATTTAACAAATTTTTCACTTCAAAAACACTCGAAAACCAGAAATTCTGCACTAATCACCACACAAACAATATTAAAATCACAGTTACAGCAACAGTAATAATGTTTATAACCTACAAGCGGCTGGAAAATGGTGTGTTTTGTCATTTAACAGGTGTGACAATTCAAAAAACAAAATTACCCCCAAACTAAAAATGTAGATCGAATAAAAAATGACATATCATTGTATCAAAGCAAGAGCTAATCGGGATTTTTATGGTGATTTTTGAATTCAGCAGATGGAAATACATAAGAATAAGCTATTTTTGAGCCTGAAACATTTTCATTGTTAGGCAGTGTTATTATTATACCGGTGGAAAAATACCGCAGCTATAATGAATCTTTCTTAAAGATTGAATAATTTTTCAAAAGTCGGGAAATCTAAATGAATTCACTTGTTACAAAATAGGAGAGTATAACTGCATCGGGTTCACTCATTTAACTAGAGCCGTAATTCCTGGCGTTTTTACGTAGGTCATAATAAATTTCCCAATGTCTCGTAACTGTAGTAGTAAGCACTGAAGAAGAATAACCGGTGATACCAGATAATCTGTAAAATTTAGATATCCTATCATTAAGAAAATCATTTCTACTCTGTACTCTTAAATACGGCATTAAGTTAGCTATTTTTTTAAGAATAACTTGTCATCCCTTTAAAGTAAGTCAGTTGGATTGCTCAACTTTTATTGATTTTTCTAAAGAAAACCTCCAGCTACTGGTTCAGGTCTGTTCTGTTCCGCTATAACTTATTCTACAATTTAGAAAGAAATGTTACATTTTTTTATGATTTTTATTTTTTACCGATAAATTCTGCTGTAATTTTTTGGCTAATAATTATACATTTAAAAAATCAGAATGTTTTTAATAATTGCATAATTAGTTAGATAAAGCAAAATAAAAAAAAAATGAACCGGTCGTTTGATTTTTCTATGGAAAATATTCTGAATATAATAATTCGAAACTCATCAATAAAATGAAAACTTATTTAATTTGCTACGCATGAAAGATTTAACCTTTTAAAGTATACATTTTTGAATATTGAATAAATTTTCTTAAACATTGCAGGATTAGGCATAACGAGAGATATTATTTTTTTAATTTAATATTATTTAATTCGCATAAAATTCAACATGCGTCATATAGGCGGTGGTGTGGATACGGCTTCAGACCGCCTTGAATGATGTACTGAATGATAGAATTCAGCTCAGTAATAAAACTGTAGATAAGTAATTTTATTCGGATGTCTGATGACTTAGATGAAAACGCTCGGAAAGTTCATTGCGACCTGTACTGACTTCGTAACAATCGAAGGGATTTGTGAAAAACCAGAGAACGTAATGGCGTACGATTGTTCGGCTCGCTTCGGGCATTATCTACCGAATCCTCGTATTAATGACATTACAGTCTTATCCAAGTCACCTTCAGCTTACAAGATATGGTGAATTCCTGCCCAAATTTAGACGTTACTTATCCATTACTAGAATGTGAAATAAGTATGGCTTGAATTGAGGCGTAAGATCCTTAAGAAAACTATAAACATATTTTAGAAATATTCAAGTATATAACCTCCTACTTAGAAAAGCTGTTATAAACTTTTTAATTTCTTCTGAATTATTATAATGTTAAAAAATTAGCTTCATGCATAACTTGTGCTTCAATTGCAATGTTTAATCCCACGCGCGTACAAATTACAAATGACGCAGCTAAATGAATAATCTCAGGAAGTAAATGTATACTTAATAACTACATATTTATACCGCACTATTCGAACCGTGTGTATTTAACATACTTTTAATCTGAAACGGTCGAACAGACTGAACCGCTAAGGAAAAATTCTAACTTTACGCTCGGGTAAAAATAGATCCAGTATTTCTTTAGTCTTAGTCTACCAAGCACGGTACAGGTCAACAAAATGATCGGTAAAAGAAATTCGGAAACTCGAACTTTGGGGTGCTAACTTCATTATGATAAAAGAATAATGTGGTTTATTTTTGATTACTAGCAAAAGACGATATGCGATTACCAAACGTCTCTTAATCTGTCGGTAAAAAAAATTCGAAAAATCGAAAGCTGGGGTTCGAACTTCACAGGGGGTTCGTTTTTCTTTTAAATATTCGCCTACAGAATATGATACAATATATCTTTAGATTTTATAGATTAGTTTGCTGTTTAATCTGCATTTTATTACTACGTTTAATATTTCATAAACAAGTAAATTTTTGGTTTCTTGTTATGTGCTCCCATTTTACTATTCTCGTGCCTTTAGATGAATTCTTTTTCTGAAAATTGTTATTACCTTTTATGTATATACTGAAAAAGTAAACTGTATTACGTAAATGCATAAAAAGAAGAAGCATATTCTGCTTATATTATAGTATTGTGAATTGTTTTGTTCTTTTATCTTAAGATAAAATTAAAAAATTGTTTATAAGGAAACAAAATTTTCTCATTACATAATTTCGTAATCTTATTAGAAGATCGCGCATGGTTTGCTTGAACGATAAACCGATCTTATGTTAACTGCTTTTTCTTGTCCGAGGCCAGTTCAAGGGCAGTTGATGTAATAGATATAAGACCGCACGCGCACACTCCATTTAACTATCTTTCCATTCTTCGGTGTAGCAAGTAAGCAGGGATTGTTTATTGAAGAATATATATTTTTTCGAATAAAATTCTAGGACGTGATAAGTAAGTAAATAATTTATTCTGATCAGTGTGTATATATATATATATATATATATATATTTATATATATATATACCGATCCCATTTATATATGTAAATGAATATATTAATCTACATATCTATAATACAGTTTACAGTATGCAAATATTTATATATATTACGTCAGGAACGGTTAAGTATGATACTACTAACTTTATACGGATAAAGAAAGAACTGCCACAGCATTCGTTCGGATGAATTTGGTGAAACGTGGTAAAAGCTTGATCAAAGCAGCACTACAAAATACATTATTAAATAAAATAAAAAGTAGACGTAGTTAAACTACGTAGTAGTATTCTCTTAAAACGTTAAAGTACATATTATTCTCTTAGAATACTAATATTATATGAACTAATGATTAGCAAATTAAATAAGATAATAAATAAATAAACTTCGCCGATCTCCGTAGCGGAGAGGTAGCGTCTCTTATCGGCCTTTCATCCAGAATCCCAGGTTCGAATCCCGGTTAGGCATGGCATTTTTCAGACGTTGGGGGTTGGCCTTCCGACTACACCCAGAGCTGCAGAACTCTGTACTACGCGCGCGCGCGCACACACACACACACACACACACTACACAAATTACAACATATACCCTTACACAACTACATTACAACATCCTACACTATTTCTTCTTACACATACACTCGGTGATGTTGCGATACCTTACAAAGCGCAACCGTAACCCAAGGTGGAACCTTAACATGCCGATGGATGAATGGCTCTACGTAGTGAGTTTTGAACGATGTTCAAAACTCACTAGAGCTAAACACCAGTTGTGTTTAGCTCTAGCTCTAGCAGGCATGAGATCTGTTGGACTGTTCCGTTATATCGCCGGTACGCATGGGACCAAAATTACTAGTCCACAAAATAATCTGACGATATGGTTGGTGGTCCACCTGAAAAAACCACCAAACCTTGTCATGTGAAAAGACCTCATTTGCCGTTGCCCGACGAGGAGAAAAACTATATCGAAAATACTGTGAATCTTGATGCATTCCATCCACTATATAAAAATATACGATTTATCATTCGTCAAAACAATCAGGAAGTAAAATGGCTTCCGTCAAAAGGTCTCTCTCTGCCTGATAAATAAAATGATAACAGGTTCAGGTGGTTCACCGAAAAACGTCTGGAAGTTAAGAGACGGATCAATGTTGGTTGAGACATTTAGCGATGAACAGAGCCGATCCCTCTTACGTCTTACCAATATGGGTAATTTAAATATAAAGGCGGTATATCACAAATCCTTAAATACTAGCGGAGAAGTAATCTTTTGCCGGAATCTTCTGGAGATGGACGTTAATGAAATAGCTAGTGAGCTTCTTACTCAGGAAGTTGTGGAGGTGAAGCGAATAATGGAAAGGCAAAGCGGAGTGGAAGAACCTACACCTTCCCTTATTTTGACATTTAATCTTCCGTTACCACCAGAGAAAATAAAAGTAGGTTATCTATCGATTAGAGTACGACCATTCATACCCAACCCACGGCGATGTTTCAAATGCCAACGGTATGGTCACCACTACAACGTCTTACTAAAAAAACAGAGATCTATGCTCGATGTGCCAAGGAAGGCTACTGTGACACTAACTGCCAAGAAAACGAGATTTGTGCGAACTACAGTGGATCACACACATCCCAACCCCGTAGGGGAAGACACCCGCCTAGTGACGTTCCGGTCGCCACACCCCAACCCACCCCCCACCAGCCGTGCACTGTCCTGATGGGCTTTAACGGTAGTCGTCTATCGCCCTCTGAATTTTTACATCTCACAGTAATAAGCCTAGCCTCGTTGGGATGTCACCTATGTAAATGTCTCGGTAGACATTTACATTAGTGATTTATTAACTCAGCTTTTGTCTTCGCTGTAGGCCTGGTCCGGACATCTTGAATGTCCTACATCATCTCCCTCTGAACTAGCTAACCGAGTTCGCGGAAGCACGAACCCTGCGGCTAGTTCTACTTTATTTGAGCCAATTCTGTGAATGTCTCGAAATTCGAGGCAAATTAAACACAACATACCACCAAAAATATTGCTCGCAATAACGAAATTTAATCCTAGTTCCCTTACTGAATTCAACTTTGGTTCATATCCCAGACTTAGGTTAAATTATGGACTCCGGTCTGGTCTACAAGGGAGAGGCGGAAAGACCTCCTACTCGCACTAAGCTCCATGGCAGACTCCCGCGCGTGACATTCACTTCTTAAACCATCGTCGCCATGCCGCTACACCTCACGGCTGCATGGGATCCATGCCATCGGCAGTGCAGTCGCCATCCTGCCGATAGTGTCGTGTGCTCACTCGTCCTAATCTGCCCTCGTCGAAACGCCGCTACACCTCACGGTTGCTTGGTAACCCATGCCCTCGGGAGTGCAGTCGCCGTTCCGCCGACAGCTAATACAATTAATAATCACCACAATTCTAACTAACCGTGGCTCGCCGTCAATGCGCCTACCGTCGGCCAGTAAACTGTCCAGGCGGTCTCCTAGCCACCCGGGTTCCTACGCTACTAAATCCCCTCGGCCGTCCTGCGATGGGCAAGGAAACCAAGGAAGCCAGCCTCAATTGTGCAATCTCTGCGAGTCCTCCACTTAACTGGCAGATCAAAGAAGGATTACTCTCTCAAGTTCTCTAACAACTCTGGTACGTTCAGCTTCGTACCGGGATCACTGGGATCCGCAATCGCATGAGAGAATCGAACTCAACGACCCAGACGAGTGGACTTAGAACACTGCCCTGTGGACAACCTTTAAACAGGGTTTTTCCTACCTCCGAGCTGCCGTCACAAAGGACGACAGTTCTTTCGCTGAAATAACTCGAGAGAGTCCTAACCTCATTTAGCATGCAGCCACGCTGCTGCACTTGAAACAAGGCAGAGGGCCACCACAAGTTATTGAAAGCCCCGGATATGTCCAAAAAGACGCCGAATACATATTTGCACTCGCTGAACGAAGCCAAATCCATGACGCTAAGAAGCTATCCTTTGTGCCCTAGCCGGGGCGGAAACCATACTGGTTGTTGATCAGCGTATGGCTAGAAGTTAACCTACTGTTAATGCGGAGGTACAAGACCTCAAAAACCTCACCTACTACAGGCAAGAGCGTCAGAGGACGGTAAAAAGAACTTACAGTGGGATCCTTGTCGCCACCTTTGAAGAGCAATTTCAACACACCACGTTTCCAACACATTGGGAAGTGCCCAGCAAAAAGGAACCTATTAAAAACCTTAGTCAGAGGACCAAGAATCACGGTCAGTGCGCGAACAAGGAGCTCCACTGTGATACCATCATATCCGGGGGCTTTATTCCTATCCAGACTACAAATTACTTGACGGACTTCCGTCTCAGTAATTCTGAAGACAATATCTCAGAGCGAAAACCTACGACTTCCCTGCGAATACGTTGATTATGCGAGGTTTCACCAACCTCGGTATCATCTGGAAGCAGATCGTTCATGAGATGAGCGAGGACACAATCCATATCTATAACAACTCCATCCTGGGTCAAGAGAGCCGACAGAAGAATGTCTTTTTTCCGCTTATGACCAAGTACTCTATAGCCAACACCCCATGGGTCTTTATTTCCTTGCTCTTGCACAAAAGAGCGCCAGGAATCACGTTTAGAAGACCTAAACTTATGAAAATACTCGGTTCTCTTCCGCCGATAATCCGCAATCCAGACTGCACGTCGATCTGGATCACCTTCACGTTGTGCGGCTCTTCTGAGTCGGCCCATAGTCCTCTTTATCGCGGTCAATTCTCCGAGTCCACCATCCAGCTACTCTCTCCCGACCCGTGCTTGGGGGAATGGACTGCTCAGCGGCATCAACTACCGCAAAAGAAAAAATCTCTGCCAGGTTGTCTAATGGGACCTCGTCCAGACTTCGAGCAAAACCTCTAAGCCTGGCCTCAAGAATGTTTGAAAACCTTGGCCAATCCGCACGCCTGTGCAGGAAGCGCCCCTGCTGAATAGGAACGTCACCCCTAAAGACATCATGCAGCCCATCTATCCAATCAAAAACTATTAGCCGGTGATCGCTTTCGCAATCATCGACTACCGACCAGTTGAGAATCCTACCGGGGATATCCTTACTAATGGTAACATCAGTGTTGGTACCATGGAAAGCCCTCCGTAAACCGACTGCACCAGCGAGATAGTCAATTTGCCGGCTACATTGAAAACATCAAAATGATGCTGCGCGATGAAACCTTCGATCAATTCGCCGCAATCATCCGTGATCCCACTGTGCTAAAGAAGCTATTTGGCATTTGTATCAACTCCTATAAGAATAGGACGACCCGCTACCAACCTAACAATTTTATCCCATCTTTCCAAATATTGTTCAGTGGGATCCCTGTACTGAAAGTACGAGCTAACTACAACCAGGTCCAGACCATTCACGGGAAGCGTAACAACTACGTTATGTGTGTCAGAGGCCTGCCGTACAAAGACACTATCTATAGACTTCCTGCACAGTACGGCGAATTTGCTGTCACCAACGAAAACTCTATTCCAACCTGAAAAATCTGGCAGATCACTCTTAACCACATACGGGTGTAGCAGAAGAACATCGAGGCTCCGTTTCTCAACAACCTCACCTAACTCAACTTGGACTGCATAGGCTCCCTGAGCATTAAGCTGACCGAACCTAACCATCAAGAGAGTTTAAATACATCTCAACAGCTCTCAAGTAGCAAACCACACTTCTTCCTATTCATCGAGTACCTATGACTTTTGCGTAACCTTTTATACTTCACGCAAGACGGAGCCTCTTTCTTTTGCGGACAGACATCACGCTTTTGACCCTCCTCGCCTCAATGCGCGCAGACCGACGCATACAGAACTTGGCCCTATGGCCGAACCTATAACACTTAAAGCACCGCTGTACGTCAAGGTATTCCTTGACACGACAGGATGCGAAATCTATGAAGATTCGTCCCACCGACACGAACTTCTGGCGGAGACCAGCCCCTAACTCGAAAACTCCGTGATACCGTGGGGCATAACGCTTGCCAGTCTTGAATAATATCCGACACTGATCCTTGAACCTCATCCAAGTCGGTGTTTTGCTCTCGGATGGGCGACAAAACTTCCTCGTCGGAGAGGCTCCGTTCGATGTCATAAACTATGACACGGGGCCTTCTTAACCGCTTGGGATCAACCTTGACCTTAAGCTTCATGACAGCAGGAGACTCCGTAATGTCTCGGACAGTCTCCTTGTTTTCAGGAACAACTACCAGCCCTTTACTGGTCTTCTTGATGTCCCTGATTTTAAGCTCCTTCCAGTTGTCACGAAGGGCAACTTGGAAGTCGCGTTGAGGTTCTTACTCGTGGTCAAGCCCTCCGCCTTGTTTACAAAAATGACCTCTGGTTTTTTCGCCGCCTTGCTGGCTATACGCTTGGTCTTCAGCACATCAGCGTAGCGCCTGGGGTGCGCTGGGGCCTGGACCACCTCTAAACTTCCTTAACTTAATTATAGTGTGAACCATTAATAATGTGCTTCCAAGAAATGCAGCAAAATGCGGTAACACTCAGAGGCTATATATGTGACATATACTATTGTCTTGTAGCTATTAGGGCTCTCCCTAAAAATAGCATGAAAATAGCAACACCTCCACTCTTGGTGGTGTTGCTATTTTCATGCGGAACAAGGTGTCGGCTACAAGGCTATAACTAGCTACCCTCATTCCTGCTGTTAGTGTAAAAATTTCAGTTCCCTTTAAATTGCATATCTCCAATTTGTATCTCTCACCGAACTCTGAGTTCAATGCTCTATAAATATCAAATCCCCTCACCTAGATGCCATCGTCGCGTCGTCGTTAATAGTAGGAGACTTTAATGCCCACCATTTTTCCTGAGGCTCATGTTTATCTCTCGAGGAAATATAAACAGAGTGAGACAAGAGTTGGACCATTGTCTAGTGAATGATCGATCACACACATTTATGTTCTCCTCATCTTCTGCTACACTTTCCAACATTGGTCTCTCCTTATGCCCACCAAATTTACTCCCTCGTCTTAATTGGTCTGCTTGTGACGACCTTCACGGCAACCACAGGCCAATTATTATATCTTTTGGTTTCGACTGCAAGGTAAATAAAAAACGACAGAGATGGATTGTTGAAAAGGCAGATTGGAACAGTTACCATAAATCCTTCCCATGACGAAGGAAGACTTTTACGTCTCTGATACTTGACAATGCTAATAGATATATCCCACAAACATCGGGAAACCCAAGATGTCTTTCCGTTTCTGGAATGTTGATTGCCAAAACGCTATTAGCAATCGACGAAAAGCACTGCGCAAATTTAACCGCAGGCCTACAAATGAACACCTAGATGTACCGTAAGGTTAGAGCGGTATGTCGTCAGGTATTGTTAGACGCTAGGAAGAAGTTATGGAGGAAATACGTGGACACCATCTCACGCACTACTCCTACGACTAATATGTGGGAAAGGATCCGTACAATCTGCGGATCACCAAAACAATCCATTCTCGGGCTCATTCATGAAGGAGAACTCCATATATCTCTTCTACAGTGGCAAGTATTTTGGCAGATTGTTTCCGTTGGGTGTCCCTCACCTCATCATGCAGTAATGAATTTCAGATGTACAAATTATAGATGGCAGTACTGTTGTTAAACGTTGGTGATTCTATAGATGAATTAACCGCTCCACATTCATTCAGCGAGTTTTTACTCGCACTTAAAAACTCATGTGACACTTCCCCTGGGGACCTGACAACATTCGTCTCAGTATGCTCTCGTACCTTCCTAATTCGGCGCTACAATACCTATTGTGTATTTATAATAGTATATTCTCCTCAAAAGTTTCCTTTTGGTCTGGTCCGAAACCATTGTCGTAGCAATACTTAAACCTGATAAAGAGAAAAGGAAGTCCCTCGAGCTACCGCCCTATATTTTTGACAAGCGTTTATGCAAAGTGATGGAGAGAGTGGTGAATCGCCGGCTCACATGGTACTTAGACATTGCCTTCCATGTCTAGAACAATACGGTTTTGTCCAAGGACGTTCTTCCATTGACCATTTAGTGTCACTGGAAGCAGCTATTCAAAACACTTTCCTACGCCGCCAGCGCCTTGTAGTTATCTTCTCTGATATCAAAAAGACGTACGATATATCGTACGGCCTTTTTTTCGCCAAAGGGTGATTCTTTACACCCTTAAAGAATGGAGAGTCAAGGACTGCATTTATTAGGGTTAAATGACCAAACTTTCCGTGTTCGTGTTGGAAATTCCTTATCGGATAGCGTCACCTTGGAGAATGGAGTGCCTCAAGGAAGTGTTAATTAAGTACCACCTCATTTTCTACAGCCATTAACAGTATTACTAAATCTATGCAGCCACCTGTTTCATGTTCATTATTTATTGATGATTTGTCTATATACGAGGTGCGACAATAAAGTAATGAGACTGATGTGAAAAAAATGTTGCTTACCGTTTTAGTCATGTTTAGTGTTGTCTCCTTGAAAGTTGTTCCCCTCTGATTCCACACACTTATGCCAGCGCTTCTGCCATTGATGGTAACATTTCTGAAACTCATCTTCTGTAATATCCTCCAAGACCCTCGTCACAGCTTTTTGGACATCTTGTGTTGTTTGAAAATGGTGTCCCTTGACCGCCATTTTGACTCTTGGAAATAGAAAAAAGTCGCACGGAGCGATATCTGGTGAATAAGGTGGCTGTGGTAGTACTGAAATTTGTTTTGAGGTTAAAAATTGCCGTACTGACAGAGCAGTATGGAATGGCGCATTATATGATGCAGAATCCAATTATCAGCAATGTTGGCACGGACACGAAGAACTCGTTTACGAAGTCTTTCTAAAATTTCTTTGTAGAAATATTGGTTAACTGTTTGTCCAGGAGGCACCCACTCTTTATGAGCAATTCTCTTGGAATCGAAGAAGCACACAAGCATGCATTTCACTTTTGACTTT
The DNA here is from genome assembly GCF_047948215.1 of Lycorma delicatula. NCBI lineage: Eukaryota > Metazoa > Arthropoda > Insecta > Hemiptera > Fulgoridae > Lycorma > Lycorma delicatula. The sequence continues at coordinate 220,624,675 of NC_134455.1, read as the reverse complement.
GACATGCGAGCTTTTTTTGTTTTTTGGTCTGGGTGATCCCTTTGAGCACCACTCCCGAACTTTGGCGTTTTGTCTCTGGATCGTATTGAAAAAACCAACCTTCATCACCAGCGATAACACGGCTCAACACATCTGGATTGATTTCCGTTTGCTCTAACAGATCGGCTGCCACATTTTTCCATGTTTCTCGCTGTTGTGTGAGATTTTTGGGAACCATTTTTGCACAAATCTTTCTCATACCAAGCTCTTCAGTTAATATTAGACCGGACCAACTTTTAGCATCTTATTTTGCCCGTCTCAAAGGACAGCCAAATCACTCGGCTTTTGACTGAGTCCTTGGGAATCCAAATTTAGGAAGTTATGAGGACCATCCACGTTGTACTGCACCTTTAGGTGTTCGTACCCGACGTCTACTGCCCCTCATTCATGTTGAGACACCTATTTTTCCAGCGTATCCGTATTCATAACCTCCGTGGAGAATCAACCTTATAAATTTTATGTTAGACCTTACGATATACACTAAAGAATCAACACCACCTACTGCCTTCCAAACTACTGTGTAAAAACGTTTCACCATATTCTCTCCAAGATAAACCCAGAAGTAGTAGTATATACTGATGGATCGAAACAGAACGATAACGTGGGTTGCGCGTTTATCAATGATAGAACTTATATGAGTAGTCTCCTGGTATTATGAGTGTGTTTACTGCTGAACTATACTCTATAAATAAGGCTACGAATACCATTAACCCTAAGTACCGAAATATCTTTATTTGCAGTGACTCGTGTGGTGCTCTCTAATCCTTAGAAAACTTTTATTCCAATATCCTATCGTCATCGAAATCTACAACCAACGTAATCGCTGAGTTGAACCATTGCAACGCACAAGTGTGCCTTTTACACTCCTCCCGGAGTTTGTTAAATTTTATTTTAGTTATATATATATATATATACATATAGAATTTTTCTTTTTTAAATACTATTTATTTTTTATTTGTGATAGTAGTTATAATTAATTTTTTTAGTATGTTAGCTGTAATAGTAGTTGTATGTTTTTGTGTTTAATATTTTAGTTAAAATTTTTATTTTGTCTATTTTTTTAATATTTTACTTTAGATTTTAATTTTGTTTTTAAATTTCTAGCTTAGGTTTTTTATTTATTATTTTTTTTTTAACGTTGTTGCTGTTTTTTTTAGATTTTATATTTTGTTTTTATATTTTATCTTTGTTTTCCGGACGATGATAACACGTAAATGTTTTTCACCCAAAAAAAGAAAAAAAAGAATGGCATTTTTCATACGCTACTAATTTACATTTGGGCTAATGACCATAGCAGTGGAGTCCATAATCTCATAAAAAAATGAAAAAATAAATAAATAAAATAACTATAAAATACATAATTCAGTTGGCTTCATTGAAAATTATATCGATAAACATATTGAAGGAAGATGTAAAATTTTTTTTTATTCATGAACTATTTAAAAACTGATTAACTGAGTAATACAGTTAAATTTTTTGAGTAATATTATTATCGTTTACTTTTATTTTAAATAAATTAGCAGGACATAATTTTAATGGCTCGGTAATTTATTAACGATGGTTAATGGAAGCAGGTTTTTTTTTCTTATTCCTAAGTATTGTGTTTAGTTACACGAAAACAGTTGTTTGGTTTGATTGAGGTGGATTAGTAGTAACGTTTTAGAAGTAAATGATTATTGTATGATGTGAATGTATAATTGTATTATCCGACTATTTTATCACGTAAAGTGTTTGTATCTAACCCTTGAACTCTGCCATTATTTTTCATTTTATTTCTATTGTTCCTTATACAAATAAATACTTCACTTTTAACTCATTATTATTATTTATTTATTTTTATTCAACTGCATATGGTTGTCTTAATTCTTGAATATTCATTCAACAAACCTAAATCGCATTTCATATATAAAACGTCTATACGTGTGGTAAGCGTAATTAAATTTCACGTGTATGTAACATGAAGATAAAATGTTCCCTAATTATAGAGTTCTGTAAATGAACGTTTGAAAAAATTGTTTGTTTACACGCCGAACACATGGATTGCTGTTTCACGTACTACGTCTTTACCATTGTGTCTATTAATAAACTTATTACAGTTATTGCACTGCTTAGTTATTATACCTCTCTCTTTTTTCCTGTTTAGCCTCCGGTAACTACCGTTTAGATAATTCTTCAGAGGATGATATGTATGAGTGTAGTCTTGTACATTCTCAGTTCGACCATTCCTGAGATGTGTGGTTAATTGAAACCCAACCACCAAAAAACACCGGTATCCACGATCTAGTATTCTTAGTTATTATACCTGATCTTGTATTAACGTACGTTTTTTGTAGTGCGAGGTTATTATTGGAAGTAGAATTTTGTTGTCCCAAGTCTGTACACTTTTATTTTTAATTGATAATATATAATTAATATATTATATTAATCAAGATAATTGATAAATGGTAGTTAATTTCATTTTTTCCAGAGTTATAACCAAATAAAATTTTAATTAATGAAATATTTGGATCTTAGGGGAAGACATACCGGTTCGAATCAGACTTAATCTCCTTTTTTTTAATTTAAATATATTGATTTATTAATAATTATTAACCTCTCACTGTAAAAAAAAATTTACGATGAATAAATAGTCCAATAACAAAAAAGAAGTATATATGAAAACATATCAGAAGTTTTTAATGAAATAAAATTTTATGTACTTTTCATTTTTTAAATGTGTAAATGTAATTTAATAGGCGTACAAGGAAGTCATTTGTTGTCCACATCAGATTTTTGTATATAAATATAAGTACTGATTGAAAGACAGATCTCTTTGTTCTATTATCCTATCAGTTATCGCGTGTATTTTTTTTTTTACAGTTGATAAACATATGAGTAAACTTCGTGTGACATTCTATGATTATTTTCGTTTGTGAAATACGTTCGTACAATGTTCATTTTAATATTTTTTACTGCGTATATACAGAAAACAAAGAAAAAACACAGTAACGGGAATGTCATTATAGTTGTAATGACCTTCGCAAAATATGCGCTGTTAATATGTTAAACCTGCGAAATATAATCCAGTTTTTTCTTACTAAAAATAATAATCCGTATCATATCAAATTTAACATTAATTTGAATCGTTTGGGTTTGATGGTTTTAAATTAGTGTTCCAAATCAACAGTTCTGTCGTTTTAGATTATTAACTTTGAAGCGTATTAAAAGTATGTATTTTAGTTATAGCCTATTCTCTTGAAAATCGATCAAGCTTACGATTCGCCACTTTTCAACGTCCAAAATTTGTTTCTTTTCATATCAACTCTGCCGTCATTCAAAAGTGTGTTTTTTGTGTAAATATAAGGAATGACTTATTAAATAATCAAATTCTAATTGATTTTGTATTTGTGTAGGAAATTTAAGATTTGAGTTTGATGAACCGTAGTCTTTTTAAAAATATTGATCTTATTTTTATCGATTAGAAATCGATTTTAACCGCTAACATTTTTGAACAATGAAGACGACATACGTTACTGGCGTTGAATGGATTATTTTTTATTCTGAAGTACACTCGATAAAAAATACTGAAACGTTGAAAGTAATTTAAAAAGTAAGGTAAGGAATAAGATAAAAAGTGGTGTTATAATTAGCGGTGATAAAAAGTGATATTAGAACAATGACGTTAACTTTATACATTGATGTGATTTTATTTTGTTTTTTTTTGTTTTTTTTTTTAAGCTCAGACTTAAAATGCGTTGCATTTTATTTTATTTTTTTAAGTAGATTTTTTCTCATTAAACAAAACTACTGTTTGAACCATTTTATATTTTAATAAATGCGTCCGGTTTATCGGTATAAGTTAGATTTCGTTTTTGATTTCTTTATTGTTTGCACTTATTGCCTCTTCATTGAATGTGCCGGATGTAACCCTCAAAGCATAGCCTATTGAACGCGTGATGCCAGGCTTTGTAACTTGTGTTAGTGCAAATTATATAAAGTGATGTTAAAGAGTAAAGAAAAGGTCGTGATCGTGATGTCATCTACCGTTCGGTTACAATAATGTAAAAAAACAATGAACTGAGACTTTTGTGATTTTCTATTTGTTCTTCTGTGTTTCGTTTTCAAAGTTTAGAATTTTTTAATTAACGATAGATTATAAAGGTCTTACAGTTACACGAATATTTAGTTTTTTTATCATAATGAATTTCTATGTGGTTATTTCATTTTCATTGTGAACGCATCGTTATCATAATTAAAAATGTTTCATACTTTAATCGTAAAAGTAATAGTAGTTTATTTTCCTCTCGCATTTTTAATATTGCATTTTACTCTTGTTAATATTGAAATTTTATTTTATTTTTTGCGGTTTCTAAATGTTTCACAACCACTTACCGTATAATTTTCATTGTTTATCCTGTGTTTAATCGGGTTATATATTTGTCCATATTTATCGTTTAAAATGCAAAATAAGAACGGTGATTGAAAATATTTTATTATTTTATAAGCGCGGTCTTAACTGTTTTAATTTTAGTTCTTACCGTAAAGTCTCCTTTTGCGGTTTTTTTTTTACGTCACTGAATTGGATGAATATGACTGTAGGCGTGTGAAATTACGTGTGATATTTCTCAATATCGCGGCTCAGTGAACTTTACAAAATTGCTTTCTGAGAATGACGTCATGAAACCGTTCATAGAGTTGCTGAATGTAAAGAGAAATAATGTCACCGACTGTTTGTAATGTGCAGTATATCTTTAATTCTACACGATTGTGTAATAGAGATATGATGTAGAGAGTCAGGCCTTAATTTCCATTACCTTACATCAGTTATTTATTTATGTCAGTCTTTTTTACTGCTTAATTTTAAATATGAAATTCACAATTAGCAGATTTTGGATATTTTGTCGTAATTCTAGAAAACTTAGTTGATGAAAAACATACAGTTCGATTTAAGATATAATTTTCCAAAAAGTTTATTTGTTTTGCTGTCGCAGTCGAGATAATTATGCCTTCTGTAGAAATTTCCTAGGTAGTTATGGGCGTATCTCGTTTGAATCAAATGAAATGGGACTTTTTGAAAGTTAATGTTTATAAATCAGTAAAAAAACAAAAATACCTTGAAAACATAAAATGAAAAGTCTGATGTGGACATCACATGACTTCCTAGTACGCATATTAAATTACATATATACATTTTTTTTTTAATGAAAAGTACATAAAGTTTTATTTCATTAATAACTTCTGAGTTTTTTCTTTTTTTATTGTTATTACTGAATTATTATTTATCGTAAAACGTTTTTTACAATCGGAGGTTAATAATTATTAATAAATCAATGTATTTAAATTAAAAAAAGGAGATGAAGTTTGATTCGAACCGATGTGCCCTTGTAAGATCCTCCATCTATTTCATTAATTAAAATTTAATTTGGCTATAACTCTGAAAATAAGTACCGCTTATGATATATCGTTGAAAAGCTCTCAATGAGGGCTTATTACTGCAGTTCAGAAAAAGTCCAAATTTCATTTTTTTTTTGAGCTTTTTTGAACTAATCGTTTTTGAATTATGCGAGATACATTCGTACGTACATACATAGGTATGTATGTACATACGTACGTACAGACGTCACACCGAAACTAGTCAAAATGGATTGAGGTATGGTCAGAATGGTTATTTCCGTTGAAATCTGAAAACCGAAATTTTTCGCGGTCACAATACTTACTTTACTTCATACAAGGAAGTCAAAATACATCGCTTTAATGATACGTAATGATAATTTTATTTTTAATGGTAAAGTTTGTTCACGGATTTTTTCGGGAAGTAAGTCAAGGAAATATCTCAAATTACTCGTAATTTTTCCTTTGAATATGAATAATAAAACTCAATTTAATGTTACTAACCAAAGATAACTCAAAACGAGCAATAAATCTCATTCACTGTCGGTATTTAACACAACGTGAGATTCTGTTTATCAGGTTTTCAATAATACGAAAATTAGAAATATATAAACTCATTTTTGAAATTGAAATAAACTGTTGCAAGTATTCCCACCCTCATTTCAGGTTAAAAATTATTTTTTGTAAATTTTTGAATTTTTAGTTTTAAAAGATTATACAGTTTGAAATAAACATACAGTCACACAATTGTACATGTTTGAATTCTATCATAAGTTGTTAGAGATGAAGCAATCTTCTTAACCGGTTTGTCATGAAGATATGAGTAGTGAAACAATTAACCCTTGTATGTAGTGTAGTTATTAAATTGATGAAAATATCAACAAACATTTATTAAGTAAATGTCGTTCGAAAGAATGTGAGAGTAGCTCAACAAATATTGTACATAAAAATGAAACAAAGCATATCAAAGTTTTTCTTTAAAAAAAGTTGGGAAAAATAAACTGAGGGAAGTGCCATTTATTGTCAAAATAGATGGAACTGTTTCATTTGCATTTAGAGAAAAATTACAACCATGGAGTTTCAGTGTCATACTCAAAAATAAAAAAATTGATAAAAATACTAACTCTTTTCGCAGTAAGAACATACACATGAACGATAAAATCGTGTGGGACACAATTATCACTCACTACAGAGAAAGTATTGGTTTCTTTCTTAGTCCACCTCCTAAACGAGTTTATATTCTCATGCATATCATGTGCTTGCATACATATGAATTTGTAACATGCCCACTTAATATGCAAAAAGCATAACTGGCAGTAAAATATATATCTTTGGCATTTTCACATGGGAAATGCATCCTTTTCGAGAATGGAGTAGTGAACTATCTCTTATGATAAAAATTATATAGGTGCATTTATGGAATTATTTCCAAAGATCAAGGGTTCTTAGAACACAATCCTCTCGTGCATTAAAATCGTTTATGGCATTATACTGTACGAAAGAACTGACTGAGATGTACAAAACAAAATATTAAATCAGATGTAATAATTTTGGTTGAAATTTTTATTAGTGCACTTTATTTGATACATTAATTTTGTGTGTATGTATATTTTAATTTTGGTCATGCCTACAATTATGCTTTCTTGTTACTCACATTAACTTTTGTAAATTTTTCTAGCTGCAAAAAACTAATTTCTAGTTGTGAACTAACCAACATAACTGCCTATGTTGCTTATATTCAGCTAGCTTTCTAGCACGAACAGTGTGGTCACTTTGGATTTCACATATTATGTGAAGAATCTGTTAAAAGCAGCTCGGAAAAGTGAATAGTTTGCCACTTTCAATCTATTAAATTTATTGCTGAACTGAACTTATGCTAATGACAGCCATTAATAAGAACTGATAATATCATTTTATTGTTTATATTTTCGGAGTTACTGTAGAAGATTAATGCATGAATTGTGTCCAGTAATATACTTACATAGAGTAGTGTAGTTGTATGTCTTTTGTAACAGTGTATCTCATAAGAATCACACCGAAAGGTGGAGGTCGAGTTCACCAGTGCTAAGTAGTGGATAAGAAGGATTTCCACTTTAATATTTAGAAAAACTTCAAATTTATTTAATATGACAATGGTTGCATGTGAAAAAAGTTTCACATGTTTAGCATACGACCCCCATCTTCTTAGATTTCCATCAACATTTTGGTCATCCCTTGCCGTAAGGGTTGATCATATCAAAAATTGTTTCAGACAATAGGTTTAGGTAATGTTTAGAGGACTAATGACCACTTTAAACCAGTTCGATAGTGTACCTATTAAGGGAGATATGATTGTTTTTGTCTTCGAAACCCCATTTTTTCCAACCCCTGGGCCAATGGTTGGCGATATCAAAAAACTTTACTTATGTAAGTTTTAGGCCCTTATCCAAAGAATAATAAGAACTTTAAACAGATTCAATATTTACTTAATAAGGTTATAAAGACATTTTTTTTTTAAACAGCCCCAATTTCCCACCCCCATGGTCCGATTTTGCCCATTAATGAACTCGACCTAGATTTTTGGTCGTTATATTTTATGTATCAATTTGAAAATGATTGGCGCAAAATTATGGCAGTTATTGTGGCCACAAGAAAGTTAAATATATATATATATATATAAACTTATGACAGTGGTTTTGGGGTGTGGGGGATGTAAAATGTGAAGATATGTTGAAATTTTCTGGAAGACAAATCATGTTACCCATTACAATAGGTAGCTTTCTTATGAAATCTACCTAAATGTGTATATCATTTATTTTTTTAATTCTTTGTAACCCATCTTGCAAACCCAGTACCAGAAAAGTATCAAGAAGTATTAAAAGAACTTTGAATTTGTGAAATAATTTGTCCACTTATTGAATAATTACATTTTAAAGCTGGACTGAAATTAATTGTATTATTATTCCTTCTTTTTGTTATTACAAGCTACACTTACTTTGTGAGCTACAGGCATGAAATAAGTGAAGCGAAGTAATTTTGGTATTTGTTAGCTAATAAAATAGGTCAATCAAATGACTTTTTGTCTCACATCAACCCACCGAAAGAATTTGATACCTTATGCATGAAAATTAAGGATATTTCATTTTTGTAAAATCAATATTGAAACCTTATTATTAATAATGTAGCTTCTAGGTTCAAATTTCAGTCTTATTTGGCATTTTTTATGCGCTAAAAAATCTATTTCTATTATCTGTTAAAAAAAAAATTGTGATTGTAAATGGGTGTGAGCCTTTTGTTATTAGTAGAATAAATAAATTCTGGGTATCTTTTCTTTTAGTTTGTTCATTACCGACTTAAAACTATTTTCTTAAATAATTAACTGCGATTCAATTTAAAGTTATTTTACATTATCTTTTATTTTCCCTTGTTGAGTATCAGGAATTTTGGATTTTCAGTTGGGGAAAAACTGTTGCTAGCATCAGCCACATTTTGTGTTTTACTCAAATCATATACATTTTAACATTGCAGAGATCAAGATAAAGTTTTTTACATCTGTTTCATTAAAGCGCCCTCAGCTATTTTGGATTACACTGTTAAAAGCAAACTTACTTCTTACACATTAACTTAACACATCTTCTTTTGGCATAATCATTTAAAAGTAGATGTACAACAGTTGTGTTTATAAAACTAAATTATAATTACTTACTGGCATTTATAGTTAGTTATTAATAAACTATCCATGTATAAAACTATTGAAGATCTCTGTCATTATCACATTAAAATGATTTCCTGTTTGGATTTGAAATATTTTTCCTGAGTATTGAAAGTCTAATTAATACATCAGTTGTTGTCTGTTTGTGTCAGAGGTTGAAAATAACTTTAATAAAATAATGAGTTATAGAGTAATTCAATTATTATTTAAATAATGAATGAATGAATATAATTTATTTGCACACACAAACAACAAATAACTATTTTTTGAATACTCTAATTTGAATAAAAAAATAATGATGACGCTGTTAAATAACAATAGATACTATTATGAGACAGTACATATTACCTAAAATGTATTAAAGATGCTGTGATAAGGCTGTTTTGAGGCAGCTGATAAATTTAATTGTTAATAACTGCAATATGACTGAAGTGTTGATAAGAATGATATGTTACTGTTGTCTAGAATCTGTTGCTAATTCGTTTAAAGTTATATTTCAACACCTCTTCTCTCATTTTGAAAATAGCAGTATAAAAATAAACAAGAAATCGCACTAAAATTTATGGATTACATAAAACCATGCCATACCTCATAATAGTATATATGATGAAACTCAGATGCTGTTACTAGAGATAGCAGGGCAGATTTAATAATGTATTCTTGTATATTGATAAAATAATTGAAAAAAGGTATCAACAGTTTTACATGCAAGAATAGATTCCAGTTCTAAACTGAGGAGAAAGGAGTACATAACTAAATAGATTAAGTATATTGTTACACTGGTGTCTGGATAAATCTTGTTTCACACTTTTGATAATCAATATTTTATTACATGAGTATCTTATTATGTGAATATGCCTAGTTTAAATCATTTTAAGTTTTCATAAGTACTTATTCAGTAGCGAGTAATTCCTATTAACGTTTGTTAGTTTTATCTTTATTACTGGCTGACGGATTATTCGACATGTTGGCTACAGTTGCTGGTTAATGAAACAGGTTGCACTTAAGATTTCTTAAGACAGTAGGTTAATTTACCTTCTGGTGAGCTGTTACATGTTTTAATTTGATGGTCAATAGCCATAGACCTAATAAATTTGTATCAAAGCTACAGTTGTTACAATAGTTTCTTTCACATACTTATTCATGTCTCAAGGTATTGTAAAATACTATTCTATATTCTATCATCTAATCACTAAAATATATTGTAATCAAAATCTTCTTTTTACCATGTTTTTGATGTGCATACTTATTTTTCTAATAGCTTTTGAATCAATCTTTTATTTAAATTCTTTAATTAAAGACTACTTTTCCATTCATTTATCATTTATTAATGTTTTGCCACACCATATACATATATATAGTTTTTAGAATGCTTAAAATTTATAAAATTAGACATAACTTTTACAGTTATTTTTCTCGTATTTCTGCTCTTGATCGTACAATGCTGATAATCAGTTTTTCTCTTTGACTTTCATTTTTTTGTGTGATTCTTTTACTTTATTATTGATTCTATCATTTCTTTGCAAATTAAAATATTTTGATTGTGCTAATATTAAATATATTAAATATTTCATTGTGCTAAATTTACCTTGAAAAAATAAAAGGCTTTTAGAAGCAAAATTGACCGACTTAATGCATATTAAACCATTTTTATAAAATAAATTGAAATTTTAAACTATTTTCCTTCCATTGTTATTTAAGTGTAGAGATCAATTCAAGACATCTTTTGTTCAATATTTAGGAATGAAATGATATTGTGACTGAAAGTAATGAATCAAAGATTATAACTTGTAATTCTGAAGTTCCAACTGTGGAAGATTAGAGTACAAAAAAAAAGTGTAATTTTCTTTCTTTCTATCCTTAATGTTATGTTAAGTTAAGTTAAGGCTTCTTGAGTAGAATTCTACACAAGTATAAAACTGTTATTAAATTATGCAGATTGGCAAAAAGAGAGCAAAATGTCCCTCACATCACTTTATTATGGGATTGTCGTGCTTCTATGAAGATTAAAATGCTTGATAAGTCAGCAGGTCAAATAAAATACCCTTTTCTCTCTAAAGATAGCAAACTTAAAAATTAATAATAAAATTATAGTATAAATTTAAAGGTGGTACTTCTGTCACATTAAATTTTATACTGACAAAACCACAGTAAAGTTTTGTTGGATCCACCTTCAAGAGAAGTGTAATTTTAAAAATAAAACAAGATAAAAATTACTCATACAAAAATTTAACTCTTAATTTGTCTAGCAAAAGAGAAAAATTTACCTTTCTGTTTTTAATTTTTGAAATTGTGATTTTGAAACATGTTAAAGTTTTCTTAGCATTTTTTATTTTAAGTGGTCCATGCTTTTATAAAAATGTCACCAATCTTTTTGTTATGTTATTTTTCTTTAAACTAGTTTCATGTTGTGTATATATAAATCATTCTAAATTTCCAAATGTATGACGTTATGACGTATTATAATAGTATGTAATTTACACAAGATTCACTCCTTGAAGGCGAGCAAAATCAGACTCTGCTGCATTTTAACTAACATACTGTAAATTAAACATTTTAATGAAACTTCTTGAAAGTTAAGTCTTTTATTAAATTTATTAGTTGACAAGATAATAGCTAAATTTCTGTTTTAATAGAATGTATAATGATTTTCTGAATACAACATAGATTTTCAACAAATATTTAATTAGTGCAATACAAGTCCATGTACACCATATCCCATTCCAGTTAGTGTGAATATCAAACTTTATTTATGAAAGTTTTCCCTGATCCTTCTGGTCCTTCTAAGAAAATAATAGATCCAAGTAAATAATAGATCTTGGATACTGTTGTTCTTTAGTGGTTGAGTTTCAATTAACCACACATATCAGGAATGGTAGACTTTAGATTGTACTAGACTACACTAGAAGTACAAATGGTAATCCTTCTGTAGACTCGTCAGTGTCTAAATTTATCCTGAATATAAATACTTTATTATTTATGTTTTCCTAGTTAGAATTTAAGCGCATATGTTATTTTTGTAGAGCTTAGTAATTTGAAGCCATGTTCCATTATATAATCCTGTACACTCAAATTCTGTAGTAGCATAATAACTGCAGATTTTTAATTCCAGTTTGTGAACTGCAAACCTGGGAAAGTTTAAATTATAGAGATATTCAGTGTGTTAATGATATCTTCTTTACACGCTTGTCTTCTACACTTTTATCTTTTTTACACTTTACTCTTGGTTTTGCGTAATCAGTGCTGTAATATATATGATTTTCTTCTTTAAGTTTCTTCATAACTTTATTCTTCAGTATTATTATGCCATTTTTTTTTAACCTCCGGGACCATCATTAGGTATTGCTTCAGAGGATGAGATAAATGATTTATAGGGTGTGTGAAAATACCATGCTTGACTGGGATTCGAACCCAGGACCTCCAGATGAAAGATTGAGATGCTACCCCTCGCGCCGTGGAGGCCGGTCCATTGTGGGACATTAAAATAACATAATTTGATAAATCATTGTGCGGTCCTATTTCGTTTCCATAAATATCAGTGACAGTATCATTACTGCACCATGTTTTTGTATGTAGACAGAAGAAATTAAACTGTTTCCAACATCTATTAACAAACTGGCATGATGTGCAAGCATATTTTTTTCAGGTGTAAAGTTTTACAGAAAGGCCAAATGTACGCATGTTTATCAGTGACGATTCGATTACAGTTTGAGGCTGAGCAAATTTCATAACTGGCAATGTTTGCCAGAAGTCACCTCCAAAAATAATGTACTTTCCACTGAAAGGTGTTCCTGTGATGTGCACAGATCTTTCAGTAGTTTGTCAACCATGTTTTCTTCTTTACTCATGAAATCATTGATGCTTCATCCCAAATAACAACATCACATTGTTGACATCACAACAAAAAATGTTTCCTTCTCAATTTTAACACTACATGCAACACTCACAATCATATTGATAGGAAGTTTGAATGTCCAATGTGAAGTCATTCCTCCTGCAAGAAGAATTGATGCAATACAAGTCCATGTACATGATATCCCATTCCACTTAGTGTGAGTATCAAACTTTATTTACGAAAGTTTTCCCTGATCCTCCAGGTCTTTCATTGTACTACCCTTTTAAAATTTTCTTATTATATTACACCACGTGACCCTATAAACTAAAATCAACATCTGGCTCTGGAACATGAAAATGTGAGCAGCTGAAATTTTCTGATTATAGTATACTGGCAACGTGTTCTAAAACCTTGTATTCATTATTATCTTATACTTCTCCCACATTTCTAATGGATTAGGTAGACTGTCAATACATAAAAATGTATTGTATTTCACTGTGTTCTTATTTCACCTTTAGCTTACAACATTGATATTTTACATCTACGCTGTGTTTTTATATTAATGCTGCTTAATTTAATAAGTGTTGTTTAATTTTTCAATTATTATTTTTACATTCAAGTTAATTTTTAATATTTAATTGTTTACTATATTAGTAATATTTTTGGGCACTGATAAAGACACTTCATAGGGTGCCCAGGAAAAAATAAATAAATAAAGTGAAGTACTGATGCAGCTGCTTCAGCATCAGTTCACTGAAAATGGTAAAAATGATACATCTTTTTCAATAAATCCCAGGGTAAGAGCCATCTGTCTGTAAGAGTTATATGTAATTCCATTAGTGTTCTTAAGTATTCAAATGAAGTAGCTCCTGATATTAGATTGAGTAATAATTTGAAATGGAAACGTTCACTATCCTTTGGATAGAACGTTGTGCAGATTTAACCTATGACTTTTGAAGCTCATTTCCTCTTCTTCCATTCTTTAGTAGTAGCACTGAATGTGTATTATTTGGGTAAATTACAGTGCAGAATTTTATTCACCTCTGTGTCTGTTTTATTCAACTCAAACCATGCAGTTAACACTGTTTTTTTGTGCACATGGATTCTGAACAGCATCTTTCTTCCTTCCTTCTAAGAACATAACATACATATTGTTGATATTCGCATTGAACAGGCAAACAAATTATTGTATGAGAACGATCAGTAAATGGTTACTCCAAAAGGTTTCACCAAGCAGCTTCTCTTGGACTGACATATCTACCATGTACATGGTCAGTTATTTTATGCTTAATACAGACGGAAAATCTCCACATTAATATGGCAATGATAGGCTTGTAGAAGGTACGGATTATAAGGAACAACCATTGAATTATCTGCCCTTACTAATTTTCCATCAACTTTCAGCATTATCATTTATGTTATTTTATCTTCCTGTGATGGGAATCCATTTTTATGTAAAGTTGCATTTTCCTTAAATGCTTTAGGAAATTTGTTTGTACAGCCTTTTATTCTTGTAAAACAAGCTTCGCTATGTGGCCCATGTAACACATTCTTTATCAACAAATTCTGTAAGTGTCCTTTGTATGTGGAGAAGTAATCTCAGCAGTAATGCAGTTATCAACCTCTTCCAGAGTCCCCAATTTGTGATTGGAGTAGAGTAAATAACATGTGGGCATGTGGAAGTCCTCGTTTTTGAAATGTAATTGTGTATATAAGAGTAATAGTTGGACTAAAAACGTTTCCTGATATTATGGTTTTCAGTAATGATTTAAACTTCTAATGAAATAAACAGCATGTGTGATGGTTACAACTTGATAGTTCCTCTTTCAACTCAGGTCAGTTAAAGTTGCAGGTCAACAAAGAAATCTGGTCAATCATATTTATTAACAGTGGCCATAGAATCCTGGTGTATTTGCTGCATGTACCTTCACCCAATCTAACTGTTTGGTAGTACAAAAACAGGGCCTAATTTTGTTCACTATTGAAAATTTATTAATTATATAAAGCATTATTTTTACCCCTCAATTCTTGGTAGGATTCAGTTCGCAATTATTTTTTACTGTATTGAATGTAACTCAAACATGTACTTTCAATCATAATTTAAGCAAGTACAAAGTACTGCTGAAGAAGGAAAGAGTAGTGGGAAACACCATCGGATCCACATGGCAAGACAGTTTGCTCAATATTTTTATACTGCTTCCCTCCACTGGATAAGTACATAAGTCGAACTCCGGAATTCTTCCATCTTTTGAGATTATTAATGCTGCATATTCAGCAGTGACCAACGAACATCTTAAAGCTGATTGCGAATGAGGTATGGAGTATATTCATCACCATTGTATTTTTCTATGCATTTTGTTCAAATTTTTATAAGATTTCAGATTAGGGTTGATCTGTGTGGAATATTGGATATAGTGTTAATATATCCTTCACTGGTATTTGTTTGTTTCACAATTCTTCCTAGTTTGTAGCTGTATTTCCGGTTCATACTTATAAATCTGACCACTGTATCCAGTGGGTGATTCATACAAAGTTGTTGGAACAGTATGATGAATTTGGCCGTGTGTTTTCATAGTGTAAATGCCAACACCAGTTGATGGACTTAGATTTTTAATATCACATAAAGCAAATGTGAACATGCTATTATAATATCTTTTCAGTGAATGAAAATTTTTACAGAGTAATTTTTCAATATCAGCTGGAATGGAGTAAACTTAGGCAGCTGAGCTTTTCTAACATGACAACAGTTTATAACTCTCATTTTCCCAATATGCTGCTCCAGAGTACTGACAAGGCACTTTCATTTCTCCAGAATGGTGGTGCATTGTAAGTGATGGGCCATTGATTTTAGGTTTAAGGGTAGAACTAATTCTTCTAAAACATTGTATAACCCATTGAAACCATTCCCCCTGTACAATAAAGAAAATACATAATTTTTATTTGCTTCTTGGTTTTTCCACGAAACGCATTCCATAGTCTGTGAAAACTTTATTATTGACAGTGAAGATGAGAGCAGCTGCCTATAATTCAATATGACTACTGTTGATACTATTCCTTAGCATACAGTTCTCATATTCAGCAACAGAAGTAATTGAATGAAACATCGTAAAGGTCTGTGGTTGCAGTAATGAGTCTAAAAAAATTCCCAATTCATCCTCACATACGTAACAATACGTCTTTGAATCTTGCTGCTGAAATGTTGTTGATGTTTGTATTTACAATATGACCGTGCTCGGAATAGA
Organism: Lycorma delicatula; assembly: GCF_047948215.1. Lineage (NCBI taxonomy): Eukaryota > Metazoa > Arthropoda > Insecta > Hemiptera > Fulgoridae > Lycorma > Lycorma delicatula. The sequence goes on along the minus strand of NC_134455.1, from coordinate 220,608,498 downwards.
CAGTTCCCATCACCTTTAATTTTGATAACAGAGTGAGTTACATTTTCGTTAAATAGGAAATCGGCCCTTCTTTAATGTCAATCAGAATTAGAATCCTCATCATTCTAATTTCGGTCTTTGATATGCGTCGTTTATTATGAATGAGTTTAGCATTAATAGTTCTCCTGCCAAGATCCATCTCACTATAAAAAAATTACCACCTAAAAATTCAGGAAACTGTATTAGCCACGAGTAGGAAAGCAAAATCACAACTGGTTCTAAAATATTGTTGAAAGTGTTTTTGGACCAGTAAGAAAGCAGGAAGATATCATTGTTTATCACACTATCACCTTATTGATCAGTTTGTTGCATCAATGAAAAAGCAGCAAAATGTTATAACAAGGTTACCTTTCTTCCTTTTTCTTCTTTATTTTTTCTAATTCTTTTATATTTTATTATTTTCGTAAGTGTTTTAAGCCATTGACCAATTAGATCTCCAGTTATTGCAATTTTCGTATTTTTAGCATTCTTCTACCATTTTATATTGTAGATAATTGCAACAGCCTAATAATAAAAATGTGCACTCATCAAATAGGAATACTTGAGGTATGTATACAGGTGATTCAAAGAAACGGGAAATTTTAAAAATTAAATAACGTTAATGAAACATTTTTTTTAGAAATTAATTTTATTTCATGTAATTGTACAAATGTTGCCACTTTAGGATACATACATTTTAGTTTATTTTTTAAAGATGACATCTTGCAGGTGACCTCCTCTTCTACGTAAACATTCACGAAGTTTCTTCGTTAAATTGTTCATGGTTTGACGTAACATATCAATTGGAATTTCCGCAATTGCTTCTCGGATCTTTGCCGTCAGTTCTTCCGTTGTAGCAGGTCTACTGTGGAGCACTTTGCTTTTAAGGTGACCCCACAAAAAGTAATCGCAAGCTGAGAGATCAGGCGATCTGGGAGGTCATCTAATGTCACCATTTTGTGAAATGACACATTGTCCAAACAATCGGCGTACAGCTGCCATCGATATTCGTGCAGTATGTGACGTTGCTCCGTCTTGTTGAAACCAGGCTGTGTTAAGAATTGGTGGAAATCTCTTTTGTTGTTCCACAACAAAGGTTCAAGCATGGCTACGTAACGAGCCGACGTCACTGTAATCGCAAGACCGTTGTCATCCTCAAAAAAATAAGGGCCTATAACACCCTATAATATAACAAGATGACATAGCACACCACACGGTCACTTTCTGGCTGTGCAACGGACGCTGGTGTAGCTGCGTAGGATTTTCTGGTGCCCAGCATCTGAAATTTTGCTTGTTAACAAATCCACTGAGGTGGAAATGCGCTTCGTCTGACATCCACAGTTCGTGAACAAACTCTTCGTTATCATTTATCTTCTGAAGCATTACATTACAGAATTGTGCTCGCACAACTGCATCGTTCGGTTTCAGTTCCTGGACGATATGCAACTTGTATGAATGGTATTGCAAGTCCTTCACTAACATTCTTCGAACACTTGAACTATGCAATTGTAAAGATGCTGAGAGACGACGAATTGACCGATGTGTGACAGCATCTTGTAAAGCTTGAACATTCTGTGGTGTACGGACGGTTCGCTCACGGCCTGGAGGTTTCTTTTTCATTGCCGAACCAGTTTCCTCAAAATTAGATAAACATGTTTTAATTGCATGTGCTGATGGAACACGGTCGTGCCGTTCCAGATTAAAATGACGGCGAAATTCTCTACGCGCTCCCTCCACACTGTCATTGTTTTTGTAAAACGCTTTGATAGCAAATGCACGTTAAGCACCACTCCAAGGATCCATGACAACTAAATGGCAGGTTAGGTTAGAGAGGCTGGCACCACTTATCAAGTGGTACCAATCGCCCACGGCTACCAACACAACTTTCAAAATTTCCCGTTTCTTTGAATCGGCTTGTATAAAACAACTTTTTTAATCACATCCAAAATTGCTATTCATACCCTCACAATCTGCATCGGTTCTTTTCAGTGCAGTTAATAATTCAAGCAAGTTGTCAGTATTCGTATAATTTTCTTCAGTCGTTAATTTATACTTTCCAATCAAGTGCTAAGACTAAATTTAAAACTTTAGTGCCGATCTCTGTGGCATCAAGTGATAGCATCTCAGCCTTTCATTTGGAGGACCAGGGTTCGAAACGGTCAGAAATAACATTTTTCATACGCTAAAAATTTCCATTTTCCTAGGGCAGAATGACAAAAACAGTCAATATCCATCATCTCAAAATAAGCTATTGGAATGTAATTTGATTTCACTGTAGCTGTATAATTAAGTAATAAACCAAACTACTGTCATTTTTATCACAACTTTTTAACTGTCAAAGAACCTGATTAAATTTAATAATATAAGACACATTTTGCGTATTACTGAGTATTTCTGCAGTAACCTATTTTACTTTTATTGTAACTCACGAATGGAGGTTGTTCACTTCCAGTGATTCTTTCACAGAAAATATATTTAAAATGTTAATTCTCAGGGAAATTAGTATGCATTTTATTCCAAAACTGTACTAGTTTGTATTTTTTTTAAATTTATTTTGTATGTTGTTCTGAGAGGTATTAAGAAAATTCAAAGAAAACATTTTCTCAATCTATGAAACAATTATTAAGAAGTTACAATTTATTTAGAAAATCATTTTACTTTGTTAAAACGTATTTAGCTAATAATTTGATTTTCTCGTTAACTAATCATTTCTGTAAAAAGTTTTTTTTATAAAGATGGTTGTCATTTTCAAGAGGTTTTATGAAAATGATTATGATATGTTTGTAAAAAGTTAGCAGTACAACTTGCTCACTTCTGTTGGGGGTAAAATTGCCTTGACACAGTAATACCGTTTTACAATTTATTGGTTGCAAAATTTTAAAAAATGAAAAAAATGGCATAAGTTTTGTTTCTACCTCATTTAAAATGCACACGGTATTACATTCTGAAATCTCATTTCATTTTTGAAAGTATTTTTAACTTCATTGTTCCTTCTTAAGATGGAATTACATTTATTTTTTTTATAGATTCTAAACAGCTAGTAGTGAAACTGCACTCAGAATTATTTTTATTGTGCTAAAATAATGGCAATATTAAAAATTCATTTGGTTATAAGGTGAATGTATCAGTTCCCAAAAATTTGCTCAGGAAATTTCTTTCTCTCGGGTCTATTCTTATGTTATAGTCTAAATTTATTGCTGCAAATTCTTTTACCCACATATCGTAATTAAAAGAGTAAACAAAGTCAGACTTCAATGAGTGAAAATTTGTTACAAAGGAGTGCAAGAGTGAACAAAATTATCACTTTTATAAATAAAATACTGAATATTGTCAAAAAAAAATTTATTTCAAATGTTAATTGTATTATAAATACAGTGGTATTTTTTCAGCCATGTCAGAAATTTATCAGGTCATTGATAAATGTGTCGCATAAATAAACTTTTTGTTGCTTGAGCACACTTTAAAAAATTTTGGCACAAACAAATGATAAATAAAAGTTTTGGTTCAATTAATTTTAAAAATTGTTTCTATGAAATTTTCTTTCCTGTAATTGTAATTTTAATGTTTTCATAGTCAGAATTTTTAAATTAAATTATGAATATTCAACTTGTTATTGATAAGTTTTTATATTGTTAAGTAAAAAAGTTATAAACGATTGAAGTACATACTCTGTAAAATTAAGCAAAGCATTATTTTATACTACACTTTTCACTTCAATTAGTTTTTATTTTCAAAATATGTTTGATAAAACACTAAGTGAGATACATCATCACTCCATGATCATGTGGTTTTTTTTTTATTGTCCTTAAAAAATAAAACAGCTCAACTGTGTGAAAATAACATTTAAAATCAACTAATTAAATGTTTCTGAGATAGGTTTTTATATCTTGTTATCAATATTTAATCTATAATTAATTGTCATCCCATATTGCTTCGAGTTGCTACATTTATGTAATTTCATAGTTTCAATTGTGTTTATATTAATGGAGTGTTATTAAAAAGTTATTTTTTTAATTAGTAAATTATAGATCACAGTATTACAGAATTTTATAAATTTATTGTAGGTTTATGATATATTTTTGCCAATCTATTGTGATGATTTAACTTTTGTTTCAATGTTGTAGCTGTAAACCCAACTTTCATCTCCCTGTATGATTCTTTGCATGAATGTTTCGTCGTCATCAGCTTGTTCAAGAAGTTGCTGAAAAACGTTTATCCGATGTTCTTTCTACAGTTTGGTTATCAAACGAGGAACAACCTTTGCTGCAACTCGATCCGTGTTCAATTTTTCAGTCAAAATGTCATGGCATGATCCAATTGAGATGCTAACTTCTACAAGTTCTCTGACAGTCAATCGGCGATATGCACACACCAGATCATTAATTTTTTGAATATGGGTGTCATCTGTTGAAGTGGAAGGACCTTCCTGGTCGAGGGTCATCTTCAATCGACTGACGACTACTTTTAAATCGTTTTAAATGTAACTATTCGTAACATTTGGTACAACCCAGAGTGTTGTCTTCATAATGTTTCAAAAGTTGAAACGTTTTTGTGAAAGTTTTCCCCAGTTTCACACAAAATTTTATGTTGTATTGTTGCTCCTGAAAATCGTACATTACAAAAATTGCTACTTACACCTAAACAAGTTGCAATCAAATAACAATAACACGAACATCAAATGAGTTATTAACAAAACAAGAACATGTGGTTACTGAGGAGATTATGCGGAACACAATGCTGCCCAACCGCTTTTCACTAAATATCTCCTTTGGCGCGTAATTAAAAATGTTACGTTATTTTCTGAACAAATTTTTATTTATATAAAAGCCTACAATAAATCTGGTTGCTGTATTTAGATATAGAATGTTTCATATGATTCTTATGAAACAAAAGAAAATTAGCCTTTAAAATCATTTTTTTTATTCATTAAGTATTACCAGCGTTTCTTCAGAAGTAGTAGTAGTAGTAGTAGTGGTGGTGGTGGTGGTGGTGGTGGTGGTGGTGGTAGTTATTAGTAAATAACTTAATTTTATTTTTATTAATTGACATATGACTATCAAAGAATTACTAATACTGAGTACTATATATTCAGTAGCCAAGATTCCTATTTTCTGATTGTCAGTAATTCAAAACTTAAATTAACCCTTTTATGTTTTTTTTTTCCAGCAAGTGGAAGAACTCTGAAAGTATTGTTAAGTTTTGCAGTGGGTGGTCTGTTAGGTGATGTTTTTCTACATCTATTACCTGAAGCATGGAGTCAGCAACTTCAGTCATCAGGTAGGTTGTATTTTTATTAGTTATCCTTTCGTTAAATTTAGTGATACCTACAGTAGATTCATTAACTACTAAAAGCAGATACTGCCAAATGCATGCAGTTATCCATCTGTAGAAATCTGCATTCAGTGTTATTTAACATAAGCAATCAATGGAATTTGTAAAACATGGCTTTGAGCACTGGAATTTTTTCATTACTTTACAGAATTTTATGATATTGCATATGCTGTAGAATGTCAGGTTGTAAGTGATACTTGAGATTACCTTTTCTTCTTTATAGTTTTCACAATACCTAGAACATCTCACGATTTAGTTTCCTATTTTATTGTATTTTTTATTTTATTTTACATTTTTGACTATTTTAAACAGCTTTTGACTTTTACAGCTTTGACGAAAAATAAACAGAAAATCATATTATTCTGTACCTAACAAACATTATTCTTAATATAGAAAACAAAAAACACAATTTTCATTGATTACCAGCTGTTAGTATTTCCAACCTATACAATAAATTTTGTTTAAATATTTATAATAACATACATTTCAATTTAGTTTTTTGACGTAATTATTTTATTTTGTCTGTGAAATTGTTGAATATATTCAGCTAAAATATTGTTTTATACATTTTATATTTCTTTTAAAATATTTTCACAATTAGCATTTTTTTTTTTTTTTAAGTGTTTATTAGGTACAGAAAGAATCATATGATTTTCTGTAATTTTTCATCTGTTTTGCTTCAATAAAAAACTCATTTTTAAAAGTTTTATTTTCTTTTTATTGCGTATATTTAGATTAATTTTTTAAGAATGAAATATTCTACAAGTTTTGTTACTAAATCTTTTGCATTTATTAGTCATTTAACAAAACTGTTGTAATACAAAATTAAAAAAACTTGTTTTCGACACTGAATCTTGTGTTTTACGTTTGATATCTTAATAGCTACTGGAGTTACAGTTCTGGGACCTGTTTTATCCAATATCCCAGCTTAAATTATATATGAAACCATCAACTTACTTTTTAATTTGGGTCCCAAAAATTACAGTAGGGCTTCTTTTTATTAAAGAGCTGAAATCCAGATGAAATCTTTCACTAGCCGTAACTAGAAAACAAACTATTTCCAGACCTATGTTTATATGAACTTCTTTCATTATTTTCACCAGTAGAGCATGTCCTGAAATTTTCTCAGTGGGACACTGTATATTCCATTTATTAATGTATTCAAAACTTACTTTCCACTTAGGTTTTTATTGACTGCAATTTGTGTGAAGATGCCTTAATGATATTTCAAAAACATAAACTTAGGATCCTAATCCCTTTAAGGACAGTGGTTTATCCTTGATTTGACTTTACTTTTAAGGAGTTTTTGACCTGTGACAGGGTTCACCTCCATCCCGGTGAACCACTATCACTCTTGTATTAACTTAAAAAAACTCCCTGAAATCTCCAGGAATTCTCTTGTGTACTCAGTCCTCCTATGCTATGTGCCTTTTTTATGGAAAAAGACCCCTTACTTGAAAAGTCCCAGCAGTAGGAAATTTCTCAACGACTTTTAGATCCATATTTGCTTCACGAGTTACCTTTTTGTTGGTAGTGCCAATTGGTGTATCACTTCTCCTAAACAGAGCAGTTTGTTACAATGAATTTATTGAGAGCGAGAAATAGAGCTGATGTTATCTGCCGTACAGTGCTGTTCACAAGTCACAGAAACATCCATTTACAGAACTTGATGCTGAAGATTCAGTGAAAGATTTCTTTAAAATTTTTCCATAAAAGAAAAAAAATTGCTATTTATGTAAGAAGACAGAGTTGTGGAGACTTATTTTTCTTTATGTTGGTGAAGCCAAAAAGAAGGATTATGTGTATGTGTGATACTGTAGATTTGTGCTTGTTTATGCTCCTTGATGTCTTGTAAATATACCATTAGATTTTGATAAAATCTTCACTTGTGAATTTTCTAAAATCTTTAGTAGGCTAATTAGTTTGGTGCTCTTTCCCTTCTTAGTAAATAAATAAAGAGGAGAGCTGTTGCAAAATTAAAACGTAATGCATTACTAGCTTAGCACACTCTTTTAAATAATTGCCTTGTAAAAAGAGAAAGTTCTCCATTTGATTGATTATAATATATATTTTTTGTATATGTTCAATCTTTGCTTCTTACTAAATGGACTGATGTGATGATTTTTTTTTTATTTTGCAGAGGAGTTGATCTAGTTTTCCTATTGTTAGATTTTTCAGTTGCTTAAGTGGAAAATTTTATATAAAAAATTGTATTTACATTCTAATTACATTGCATTCATTAATGTGATACATAATGCAGTTGGTCCATTAATCGTATTGACTTAAAGAATTATTCATTTTTTTCCACCAGCACAGTGTAGGATTGTTAGTGTTGAGGTATATACCACAATGTCATTCTGATATTTGAAGTATTTGCAACAATTCAGGAAAATTAGAAACCTTATATGTGAGTTGGAAAGTTTAATATATTGTTTTTTTTTAAATACACATTTCCCAACTCTAGATATTCTTAGCTCACATTTTAGCAATCTTTACATCATCTCTTTGCAGTCTGGATCTCATGGGTTATATAGGGTTATACGTCCACCACTATAAATATCTGCACATGTTCAGTTATGAGATAACCAAATAAATAAATATATATAAATTTAAATAATAAATAAATCTAAAAGTATAAATATAATCTAACCAAACTTAACCTACGCTCGCTTCGCTTGCTAACCTTGACTAGCGAGCATAGGTTAAGTTTGGTGGGTCTTATAATATGCATATATATATATATTTATTTAGTTATCTCATAACCGAACATGGACAGATATTTATTGGATGTTTATAGTGGTGGTCATATAACCCATGAAACCCTGCAATCTTCTTTTTTTTTCAAGATGAAGATTTCTCGCCTTTGAATTTCGTGTGAATAATTTTTTTTTATGCAAGCAATGTTTATTTACAGGTTTATTAACATGTTAAATGAGAATAAAACAAAAAAAAAGTAAAACAAGATTAATAAAAAGAAATGTCTTAATTATATCACACTAAAAAAAAAAAAAAAACATTATTTTTAATTCTTTACAGACTTGTAAGTTCTGTAAAAACTAAGTTTAATTTTTTTGGTTTGTTTATGAATAGTTTAAATAATTATGATATAAATAATTTTTTTTAATTAATATAATTTCAGAAAGTAATAATAGTAATTTTATTTTAATTAGAATTATTAATCAATCTTAATTAATTGTAAATATTTAAATTCAGATTCTTACATTAATTTTATATATATGTATTATTACAATTGATGTCTGAAAAACTCGGTATTTATTCAGTTGTCTGAATTGGATTATTTTCTGCTAAGTACAGCTTGAAGTGCTCTGAGCAAACATGAAGAAAATCAGTTATTTTAATATAATGTTTTCAAAACTATTCAGCCCCTGAAAAACTGAAAGGGGTTGGTTAATTAGATGTTTATACTTGACATTAAAATGTAAGTTTTAAAAATGTTAAATTTAAATACATTTGTTACTGTTTTGTATTCAAACTTTATAGTTTTCCATAATTTTCAGGATTGACTGTCATGATCACAGATTTTCTTTCCTTGTTAATGGTATAATAATTCAGGTTTCACCATTAACATCAGTTGTAGGCCTATATGAACTTTTTCTGATTTTTTATCATGTATCATTTGTTGCATTGTAGAGCACATCTAACAGCCTGACAGACCAGATTGTCTTTAACTAAATTACTTGTCACCAGATTAAGGGCAATGCATCCATCCATCGGTTTGGCAGTTGCATCTGCCTTGTGGTTGTTGTCAGTAGTAGTGTATTTGGTAGTAGTTTCAGCTGTAACTTAACATCTCTTATTTATGTTAGTGCTTTAAAAATTGTTTTTGTGGAAATAAGTTTTTTTTTAAATTAGAAAATGCAGAGCTATATTTCTGTCTTCCTGAACTTAATGTGGTTTGACATTTTTAAAGTTAAAATTATGTTACAAATAATGCTATTTTAAATAATTGATTTTTTATTAATAATTCAGCACTGTGATAAGAAAATTAATCAATATTAGATTAAAAAAAATAATATTTTATTTACTTTTTGAAGCAGTTGTTTTTTATATTAAAAAAATTTGTAAATCGCATTTTAGTTGTCTTCATTGTTAATATTGCAGTTTTTTTACCACAGTACAGATGTTTAACTTTTATCTCTCTTTTGTAATAAAGTAAAAACTTTTAGATTATCATTAAGTAATTTAATTGCTTGAAAATACTTCAGTTTCTTTTTTATAAAAAATCTTATTCCATTGCCCTGTTTTCTTTTTGTTTTTTTACTGTCATTTAATAAATTATAATTTTAAAGATATTTTACAATTAAAACAAGTAATTCAATAGTTATTATCTTAAAACAGATTGATATACATTTTTTCTGTGTGTGTGTTATGTTGCTGTAATATTTGTACAGCAATGAATATAAGTGGATAATACTTGACAATAGATTTAATACTTCTATAAAAGGCTGTAATAATTTATGGGCATCAACTGCTGTAATACAAGGACAAGAAATTCCAATAAATTGTTTCTTTCTGAAAAATAGCATAATAATAATAACTATACTGTTGAATTATAAATTTACTCCATAAAGTATATTCCATTACACTGTAATGATTCTATTGTTTTGATTTTTTAATTTTAATCATATAAATAGATAATAAACAATAAATAAAACTTACATTCAATTTTTAATGTAATGAATTGTTAAAACATTTATTAAGTTCTAGTTCTTAATGATTAATAAATTAATATTGGTTCAGTTTTTTTTTTTTTCATTTTTATAATTACTTTAATAATAGATTAACAGGATTTTTCTTTATCCAATGTTAGCATTGTAAAAGCTACTGCTACTTTTTACTGTAAATATATGTTCTAACTTATTTAGCATGATTGCAAATTTTAATCCATAAGTTTTCTTTACAGGACTGAGCGATTGTTTTATTTAAATATATTATCCATGATTTTCTCCTGTCCTCAACCAAATCCCAGGTACAATTGTTTAAAATGTATGTAAATTGCTGGTATTGTAGGTAAAATTATCTTAATTTTGCAGTTAGACATACTGATCAAAACTTAACTTGTGTTAACTTTTATCAGATAAAAATCACTGACATTAAATTAATTATTAGTTTTTAAAATTACCCTCTCACCCTTTTAATAATCTATCTCAGTGATTGAGAAATCTAAATTTTTTAATTTTTAGAATTATTTCACTGTAATTTATTCCAGTGTTTACTTGTTTCTATCTTCATAAGAATATGAGCAAATGATTTGGCTACATTTATTGGTGTATTGTTTAATACTTATGTAGTCATTCGTTCGTAATCGAAGTTTGATAATAATAATAATGCAATGCGCTTGTTTTGGATAACTGAAATTGTGTGAGAGACTGCAGACTGCACCATTCTTTTGTCAGGAATTTCTTATTTTCAGCCTTTTATACCCAGATCTTAAGAAAAATAGTAGAATGAAACAAACATTTTTTTTTAAGTTATTATTTTTAAAAAGTAAATTTAATTTAGGAAAAATTAAGTTCATGGTTTTGAAGACAATGATGATTAAGACAAATTAGCTTAATGAATATTGAAGATATGTAAGTGCACACAGCCACAGAATGTGACACTAATCTTATAAGCCCATACCTAAACTCATTCCATAAGGATATCATACTCATTCACAAGGATGAGTAAGGATCAGAAGCAGGACAGTAATGATAGGATCCTGTGTAGTTGGTTAACAGTCACGAGACTATCAAGATAAAAAGTTATATCAACAAAAATATAGAACAGTGAAGAAAAAGGTGCAAGATGCCAAAAATGATGAATGGGAGGAAATATGCAAGAATATAGGTCAATGTACATTAGTTACTTGCCATGATAACTAAAGCTTGGAATACTGTTCAAAGCCTTAGGAAGGATCGCAAAGGGACAGGTATGATAGATGTTGACAAATGAAACCAATACTTCTCTGAAATTTTAAAAGAGGATTGATAGAATTATATTCAACAAAGAGAGCAAAATCAAATATCTGAAGATCATATTGATGAAAAAATGGTGAACAAATAACAAGCTATCAGGGAAGTGAAACATGGCAAATTTTCTTCCTTCTAACAATTCAAGAATACATGAAATTCTGGTTAATAAATTTAATTGATGTCTTTTAAAGCATTATGAATTGCCTCAAGATTGGAAAGTAGGTTATTTAATAGTTGTAAACAAAATATTTTATGTGGACGCCACATGATTTCCTTGTACAACTATTAAATTACACATACACATCATTTTAAAATGAGAAATATATAAAATTTTATTTCATTAATAACTTCTGACATTTTTTCTTTTTTTTTATTGTTATTATTGAATTATTGTTTGTTGTAAACTTTTTTTTACAATTAGAGGTTGACACCTCTAATAACCAATTACTAATAAATCAATATATGTAAATTAAAAAAAAAATAGAGATGAAGTCTGTTGCGATGTCGACGGGACGCCCTTGTTCAACAGCGTTGCGGTAGATTTTAGAGCGAGGGTGGACTGTATATGTTCATAGGTGATGAATGAAGACACCTTGTTGATTACTGAAGGATTGTTTAATTGTACGCCGTCTTGACGGTTTAAAAGAATTGTGTATCATAACACTTATGACTTATAAATTGACTTTAAAGATAGCAAACATAAGCTAAATAAAACTTAAAGTAATATTCATCCGAACAAGAATTGAGAGAATCCATCCGGACACGACCGCCGTGGGTCAGGTACGAGTGCAGACTGGTTTAGAAGACCCTACGTACAGTGCTCGAGGAAGCAGCTTGTGACGTAGAGTGGCGTGATGGTCTGGTGACCATAGTTTTCTGTGAGCACCCTAGCCATCGCTAGGTTTCAGCACCCGGTGGCAAGAGGGGATGAAAACGTAACACAGCCCCCACCAAATTATAATTATAATTTTTATAAAAATTACAATAAAATGGCGTTAAAAAAGAAAAAAGTCATCGATTGGATTTAGAATAATTCATATCATCCCAATCATCTAATTTTGGAATAATAATAAGTTTATTAATGGTTCTTTTTATACTGGTGTTATTTGTTTTTACGTCTACTAGTCTAGTGAGTCCACTATTATTTCTAATCTCCATATGAGTGGAGGAAGGTTATATTCCTTAATTATAACCACATTACCAACGCAAATGTTGGTATTTGAAACCTTGCACTTACTTCTCTGTTGTAGAGAATGTAAGTAGTCGTTAAACCATGTCTTTCAAAAATATGTTAGTAATTTTTGTGTAAGCTGCCACCTAGCAAGCTTATTTACGTTAATGCCTGAGAAATCGGGGTCAGGTAAGGAAGTTAAAGCAGCAAAAGTTAAAAATGTACAGGAGTAAGTGGAGTAGGATCGGATGTATGACGGATATGTATTTCCAACGTGGAATTGGTTTCTTGTGGAGAAATATCTGACAATAAACGATTATTTTTATTTCTTAAATTATAGATGAATCGACGACAATATGAAAATATGTTTAGTGTTCGTGTGAACGAAGAAAATGGTTTTGGAAGTTCTATAGTTTCTGTAGCTTAAAGAGTACCTGAAATTCACATTAGTTTTGCTAGACTTCTCTTCCCTGAACGAATCTGGCGGAATCATAGAAATAACAGATTGATTGGATGGCCAGGCGTTCTCTTTCCTCAGAAAAGATGAACCATTCCACCAGAATTGTTGTGACGATGTTAATGCATTCGGCATGCAACCACGTGACAGGATGTCTGCAGGGTTATCCCTTGAAGGACTGTGCTTCCATAAGCATTCCTTAGTTAGCTGTTCAATTTCGCAAACTTTATTTGCGATGAATACCTTCCATCGATTAGGAAGCGATGACAACCAGTAAAGTACTACTTTAGAATCCGACCAAAAATGGATTGAATCAAATCTTATACCTAAAATACACATAATTTTATTGAATAGACGAGATAATAGAAGGGCCGCATTCGGCTCTAACCTAGAAATAGAGATTTGCTTGACTGGAGAAACTGTAGATTTTGAACACAATAAGTGGATTTCAATGTGTTCATTGCTATCAGCAGATCTGATGAAAAAACATGCGCCATATGCGCTGCTACTTGTATCACAAAAACCATGTAATTGATAACTCTTACTAAAACTAATTTTAACTAATCTAGGAATCTTAAAATTACTTGAAGATTTCAGTTGAGAGTACAGAAAATTACATTTTTCTGCTAACAGAGCGGGAAGAACTTCATCCCAGTGAAGGTTGGCGTACCATAAATCCTGTATGAGCACTTCAAACGGAACGATTATAGGAGAAAGTAGTCCTAAAGGATCGAACAATGAAGAAATGATTGACAAAACGGAACGCTTGCTGTAAGAAGTATTCTTATCCCTTGGTTTGAATTGATAAATGAAATCATCGCCTTGAGAATTCCAAAATAATCTAAGTGTCTTGATATTTTTATCCTTATCTAATTTGATGAAACAATCAGAATTGTCAAACGTATCTGGAACGCTGGAATGGCATTATGTAGTGAAAGTTCGTATTTTCTAAGCAATAACGAAACATCATTGTACAGGGTCATTCACGGGAACCGGATGTTTTTGAAGTGGGTTGTACTCGGGCGTTCGTGGTGGGAGGGGCACATGGCTGGTGTCTGACGTTTCCTTTGTTCATAGCATTTTACATTTTAGTCGTTGAGATCGAGCCGTGGACGCTAGACCAACTGCTGTTCAGCGAGATTTCCGCCGTCAGTTTAATTTCCATTGTAATGCAAGTGTCCCTTCTCGTAACACAATATTGCGATGGGTAAACAACCTTCGAACAAGTGGTTCAATATTGAAAAACCACCGGGTCCCCGACGAACTGCTAGCACTCCGGAGAACATCGAACGAGTAAGGGAAGCCATTGTCAGAAACCCACGCCGCTCTATTCAGAGGCATTCAGCAGCGCTTCAAATGAGCACAAGTACGGCAAGATGTATTCTGCATACAGACCTGCATTTCCATCCTTACAAGATAACCGTCGTGCAGCAGTTAAATGAGCAAGATTTTACGCAGCGATTACAATTTTGTCGACAAATGCTTACCATTTTTGAAGAAAATGAAAATTTGTTATTGTTAATGAGTGACGAAGCCCATTTTCATCTGAATGGCTTAGTCAACAAATAGAATTGCCGGTATTGAGCAGAAAGAAACCCACATCAGCTTCACGAGAGACCACTTCATAGCCCAAAGGTGACTGTCTGGTGTGCAATAGGAAAGGTCGGTGTTATTGGACCATATTTTTTTGAAGAAAATGACGCTGCCGTAACTGTAACAGCTGATCGTTACATTGCGATGTTGAATACGTTTTCCATCCCTGAGTTACGAAACCGGGGAATCTATTTTCAAAATGTGTTATTCCAGCAGGATGGAGCTACAGCGCACACAGCGAGGGCAACGATGGCTGTTCTCCGTAACTTGTTTCCGGGACGGATCGTTTCCAGATTCGGCGACATTCCTTGGCCCCCTCGGTCCCCCGACTTGAGTAGTTGTGATTTTTTTCTGTGGGGGTTTCTGAAATTGCGTGTGTACGGCTATAAACCGCGTACATTGGAGGACCTAAAGATCGCAATTCGTCATCACGTCACCCACATTGATGTAGACATGCTGCAAAGAATTGAGGCCAGTTACCGTGAAAGGCTACAACAATGTATTGCCCAAAATGGACATCATTTGCCGGACATAATTTTTCGTTCATGAGTAACAAATGCTTTGATTTAACAAGTGTTTCATTAACAATAAAACTTTTTTAAAGTAAATATTCATTTTTTTATGATTATTTTAAAAACATCCGGTTCCCGTGAATGACCCTGTATAATTGTTTCAATTGATCGATGTCACAACCAGTAAGCAGATCATCGATATAAAAATCTTGCTTAATTACTTGGCAAGCTTGAGGAAAAGAGGCTTCATTTTGATTGGAAATTTCAATCAAACATCTTGTTGCTAGAAAACTTGAAGGTGCTAAACCATAAGTAACTGTCTGTAAGTTATATGGAATGATTGATGAATTTATATCATCATAATACAGAATTCGTTGTAATGAAAAATCTAGGATTAGTGCGAATTTGTCTGTACATTTTAGGAGTGTCTCCTGATAGCACGTAGCCATGAGTTCTAAAACGAATTATAATGGAAAATAAATCTTGTTGTACTACTGGACCTGTAGCAAGAATTGAATTGAGTGATTTACCATTTTAAGTTTACGCACTACCATCAAATAGTAGTGCGTAGTAAATAAAACAAATATAAGGTTTCACTTGGAACCTTGGACTGAGATGAATCTACAGGTTGCATGTGATCTAATTCGTGATATTATTTCATGAAATGGAAGTAATCTTTAAGTTGAGCGTTTTTCTAAAATGAACGATGTAACAAATTGAAACGCATGCCTTGCATTTTCATAAGAATCTCCTAAAGCAAATTTTTCCTTACGAGGAAGAGATACAACAAATCTGCCACGAAACGTATGTTCAACGAAATTTTTTTCGCAGAAAGATTCTTTTTTGATTGGTAAACGATCTTCTATCTCTTCAGAACTCCAAAATGATTTAAATGAGAGGAAAGGTGTTCATTACTAACAAGAAGTGATACTGAATTTGAATTGTTTTTCCGCTTACTAGGTTTAGTAGGGATTTGACCAGAAACTATGAAACCAAGACGAGTTTCTTGAAGTATTGTATGATTGGAATTATGAATTATTTGAAGAGGCTTAAGTAGAGAAATATAATATTGAGCTCCTAGGAGAATGTCGATTTTTCCAGGAATATTAAAATGAGGATCGGCTAGAAAAAGGTGAGAAGGAATTTCCCAGTTTGTTGTTTACAAAATGATTGGGTAACAAACCTGTAATGGATGATGGCATTACATGGCATTTCAAATTAAAATTACAATCTTCATATCTAGAATTAATATTTAAATTAATACTTCGCTTAGATTTAGTAACGACATTGCTAATACCCGTGATCGGCATTGGAACAGATTTGGTTTGAAGCCCAATGGCGGCAAATCCTTCAGTACAAAATGAAATCATTGAAGCGGAATCAAGTAAGACTAGCTTGGTTGAAATTACTACCTTTTTTATTCTTAACGTTAACTATTGCTGTTGCATGTAAAACAGACTTGTTAGGTTCTGATTTTAAAGTAAAATATGAACTATTAGCTGAAGGAGCTTGATTCTGCTTTAAGATTTATTTGCTGCGTCTTGCAGCGCCTTACCTAAATGAATTAGCGTGATGATTGCTTGGGCAATCTTCGACAACATGTATACTTAAACAATTAAAACATAATTTTTCTTGAAATACAAATTTTTTTCTTTCATTAACATTATAACTTGAAAACTTATCACATCGATGCAATGGATAGTTGCTAGTTTTACATAATGTACACATAAAATTATTAGAATTATTTACATGAAATACATTTTTACTAGAATTAGGTTTTGAATAATCATAATTTTTGCCGGTAAATCCTGCATTAGACGGCCGTGGCATTTCATTAATTTAAATCGTGTCTGTTGATTGAAGTAATTTACATTTAGATTCTAAGAAAGACATAAGTTCTAACTTAGGGAATTTACTACCTTCTAATGATTTTTCCCAATTTCTTAAAGTATTTAAATGTAAGTTTTGTGTAATTAACTGTATTACAATAAATTCTAAATAGTCAATATTTAGATTTTTCAATGCATTAATGTTTGAATTAACTTGGTCAGTGAACTTAGATAAATTTTCAGAATTTTCCTTTTTTAATGGTTTTAAATTAATAATTTCTAAAGCATATTTAGCTACTATCAGCCTTTTGTTATCATAACGAGCCTTAAGTAATTCTATTGCAGTTTCATAATTTTCAGACATTACTGATAAATTTTTTATTACATCAAAAGCATTGCCTTACAAATTTATTTTTAAAGAATTTTGTAACATAACAGTTGTGACTTATAACTTAACTTTAAAGATAGCAAACATAAGCTAAATAAAACTTAAAGTAATGTTCATCCGAACTAGAATTGAGAGAATCCATCTGTACACGACCGCCTTGGGTCAGGTATGAGTGCAGACTGGTTTAGAAGACGCTACGTACAGTGCTCGAAAGAGCAGCTTGTGACGTAGAGTGGCGTGATGGTCTGGTGACCATAGTTTTCTGTGGGCACCCTAGCCACCGCTAGATGGCCGACCGTCTAGCTAAACCTTGGCTAATACCTTCGCTAGACCGCCAAGACGGTGTACAATTAAACAATCCTTTAGTAATCAACAAGGTGTTATCTTCATTCATCACCTATGAACACATACAGTCCACCCTCGCTCTAAAATCTACCGCAACGCTGTTGAACACGGGCGTCCCTTCAATGTCGCAACTCGTTTCTTGGTCCTCCAGGCCGGTTGAAGCCGCATCATTCAAGCCAACGCCCATACGTTTTATGGTCATTCGTCTCCACATCAAGAACCAGATGGTCAAGTCACTATACCTACCGGATCGACTACTGCATCTGTTAACCAGCATTTCATCGTCAAGTCGCCGTATTAACGACATGGCAAGAGGGGTGAAAACGTAATAAGTCTAATTTGAACCAATGTGCCTTCCCCATGTAAGATCCAAATATTTCATTAATTAAAATTTTATTTGGCTATAACTCTGGAAAAAATGTAAGTAAGTAGCATATATCGTTGAAAAGCTCTCAATGAGGACTTATTACTGCAGTTAAGAAAAAGTCCAAAATCCAATTTTTTGGGGATTTTGAGCTTTTTTGGACACTTTCGGTCTAGTTGATTGCAATCAAAAGGGAGGTGCTCAACTAGATGTTACAACAGTCCTAAATCCAAAATTTTGACATCCTACGGCTAATTGTTTTTCAGTTATGCAAGATACATACATACGTATGTACAAATTTCATGCCAAAACTAGTCAAAATGGATATTTCCATTGAAATCTGAAAATCGAAATTTTTCACCATCAGAATACTTCCTTTACTTCGTACAAGAAAGTAAAAAGGAATGACTGCAAATTACCGAAGAATCAGTGTGTGTTGGCCACATTGGTAAAGCTGTATGGTTCTGTAATAAGGAAAAGAATAGAAAAATATATAATGATTGGAGAAGGGCAGAGTAGATTTACTACAGGCAATCTTTTATAGAAAAAATGTTTTCTTTGAAATAAGTTATTGCAGAAAGGGAAATAAAGAATTCAAAAAAACATTGATTTTCAGGGATTTAGTAAAAGCATATGATGCAGTTTCAGCACAAAGATAAAATATATAGTAACAAAGGAGAGCTAAGGAATTTGTAAGTACAGGGCCACATAATTGAAAAGTGAAACAAAAATAAATTCTTGGAAAGTGTAAGATCTGCAAAAAAATCACAAGCAGAATTGAACAGGCCAGACAAACAGCACAAAAACTGAATTGATTTTTGTGATCAAGGAGTTTCAGCATAGAAGCATAGATTTGAATGTATGAAGACTTAGTTTAAAGTATTTGACATATAGCTCAGAGACATGGGAAATGACCAAGAAGGATGAACAAATAATAAATGCAGTTTTTACAAAGAAGCTGTAGAGTGTCCAGTTGGACTATCTGAGAAATGATAAAATAAGAGAAAGAATTGGGAAGTACCAATCAACATTATGCAATATTGAGAAAAAGAACCTTGCTTGGTAAGAACATGCACAAAGAATGGGGTTTGAAAGGTGGCCAAAAATAATACTAAATGGAATATTACAGAAAGGTTGGTATAGACCAGCTTTATCGTGACAAACATGTATTAAATCATATGTGTGCCAGAAACTTAGAAGTAAAAGATTAGAGTATGAGAGAATGATGACATTCTCATTGGGATATGAGAGATGGTTTGAGCTGAAAAAAATTTACTATTCATAAAAAAAGTTTAATTAAGTTGCCCTTAGGATTACTTACAAACTCAAGTTTTCTGACATCAGTTTATGTAATTTTAAACACTTTATTTCTGCATTTAGGTATCAGTTAAATTAGAGACCTCTAATTTCAAATCATATAATAAATGGATGTTGTTTAAAGCACAAAACATAACTACATTTATTTTGTTAGTGATCTTAAAAAAAAATTATTTATTATATCGGAGTTCAATACACTATTTAGTCTCTGGTGTTCCCAACAGCATTTAATGTGTTATTGACTCACCATTAACTGGTCTTTTATTACAGTACCATACAGAAAGAGAAGGTCTGACAGAATTACCCTTATCAAATCACATGAATACTAAGGATGCATTAGCTTAATTAACACAGTTCTGATTGGCTAAAATCTTTTTAGGATGGGAAATTTAGAAAGGAAACAATTGGGGATAAGTTAAAGTTGTGATTGATGATTAACAGGTGATCTACCTCAAGGGGAACTATTCAAAGACCAACAACCTTAGTCAAAGCAGTATTTCATGCTTCCTTAGTCAGTGAGGATTCATCTTGTCCACAATTACTCAGCAGTCAGCAGTGCATCAGAGTTAAAGAGTCGATACACTTCCTGCTAGTGCATGTGGGGCAGCCGAAGTATTTGTCCTCTCATTTAAAGGCCTCTGTTAAAGTCACAATTGTCTTCACATCGTAGTAGCTGACCTTCTGCATGGTCTTCACTTCCTGAATTTTTATTTTTTGCTTATAAACTGAACTGTTATGTGATCTTGCTGTGTGGTGTCCGTGGCAATTGACACACACAGTTGAGTCCCTGCACAGATCATCAAGGTGCAACAGATCACCATACACACAAACATAGATTTATTTCTGTGAACATTACACTGCTGTATGTCCAAATTTCTGACATCCAAAACATGCAATGGACTTGGGATGAATGGATGAACATCTAGTCAATGAAAACCAGCTTTTATCTCCTACAGACACTTGGGTCAGCTGAATGTCAAGACATGCAACTCAGTGGATACAACTTCTCCATTGCATTTGTGTTCAATTTTCGACATGTAACAACTCCTTGTGGATGAAGATCTTGATCAGATCCAGTTCGGACTGGGAATTGGCATAGTCTGGTTGGCACTGGAGGTCTTGCGGCAAAATATGCAGTTGAATCCATTACCAGAGTCTTATATTTGAACATGTCAGGAAGCCTTACATCAGATATCAAGATGGCTGATGGATCTCCCGGCAAAGGTTGCAAGATTAAAAAGGAAGTCGTCAAACAGCAGAGGGGTTGTCCTTCATTCACAGTTCAATAACCAGTGGCTGTAAGACCTGTCATCGTTTCACAATGTCTTCTTCTAGGCAGATTAGCAGGTCCCTGCACACAACAACACCTTTGGAAGTATTTAAAGTACTATGTAGGATAACTTCAATTTAATGAGTCCCATCTTCTTTGCTTTAAGTAGCCTAGACTGTAGGTCGTTGATGGTCTCAACAATTAATCCTGTTGCAGTCTTTCTTGTTTCCTTAACAGGTCATCCAGCTGCTTCCATGATGCCTTGAGGTATCCAGAAAGGGCTAACCTTTGAAAAATCGTCTTCCTTCCACTTGATAACAAGATATTTAGGAATTGGTCTATCCCTCTTCGGTTGAAACTTAATTCGATTTTTCTTTTCCAAAACTTTGCACTCTTCTTTATCACTAAACTCTACATTCTTCCTCCAGTTCCGAAGAAAGAGGTTCTCCAAGACAAGGGTTTTTACGTGGACTCTCTGCCACGGAAGTTATGGAAGTAGTAGTTTCCATAAAACTATAATTCACCAGTCAATATGTCACAAGGTGCAGGCAAAGAGATGGTTAGTTGTGCCCTGGATCATTGATTCCGCCTGGGTTCCCCAATCAGCCATCTCTCACAGATTTAAACTGGGCCAGGGAGTCAGGTACTGCCTGACTCATGATAATGATATCCCATGGCTCACACATAGAAGTAAAAGCTCCAATACCCTTACCCATGGGACAATCTCTGCCAAGGGCAAATGACTGACACACTGAGCGACACAAGACTTCAGCAGAGCAAGCTCACAGCACCCCATCCTCAACCCGGCTCCACAATCAGGAAGAGGGATGAACCCCCTCTTCCACTCTGCTCAGTGTTAGCAAAGCAGATCTCGGTCATGCCTCCTGCCTCCACTGCAAACACCGAAACCAAGAAGCACAACTGCATTTAAATTTTAGTAGGAGTAGAAACCCAACTTTATTTGATAACATAAACATATCACTAGTCCAGGAAATTGTGCTGATTCTTACTCCTTTTGCTGCTTGCAAAAGGATTCCTGGACAGATTCGCAGACAAAGATGCCACCTCACCGAACCACAAAAAAGAATTAGTTACGTCTTTGTTAAATAAAATTACAAATAACATTTTTAATGCATCATAGCTGTTATTATTTTTTTATTTACATATTGTTGGCTATTATGATTTTAGCCATAAAAAACACATGAAAAGCTATTGCATATATTTTACAGAATTTTATTTTTTAATTAAAATTTTCAGAAGAAACTGTTAGATAGCAAATGTAACCATTTTTGGTTTATTATTAACTATTAATTTTAGATTAAGGCACTAAGATTAATTTTTGTAAATTACAAAAAAATAAGAACTTAGCAGAGCAAAGCATGTTATTCATTGTTTTGTCTGATAGCCTTCAGATTAAATATTTTTTTATGTATTATTTTTTCATTAATTAAAAATGTTTTTTTTTATCCTTGTGTTCAATTTTTTTTTAAATGCATTGTTATTTAACTTAAAAATTGTTAAGTTTTATAATATCATATTTTTAGGCAATATGTTACTCAAGAATTATGTGAGTGTTGAATACAGAATGTTTTAATTAATAAAAAAATTGAATTTTCAGGTTTGAAGCTATAACGTATTATTACATAATATTAGTTACTTTATTGTTAATAAAGAGCATAAATGGGTAACTTACTTTCGCTTGTTAATCTTTTCCTCTCATTTATTTATTTATTTATTTATTTATTTATTTATTTATTACGTATAAAGTGAAATGGAAAATAATTTTTTTAATGAATATTATTTTAGTTGCATGATGTCTTATGTAATTTTGATTGTTTTTATAATAATAATAAATTGTTATGAAGTTTGTTATTACATAATAAAAATAAATATATAAAAATCATAACTCTTGTTTTGTATGCATACTTTTTACTTTTTTAAGTGTTTGTTATTTTAGATTAATTCCTAGATACATGTTCCATTTTTTTTTTATTATTGGATTCAACATACAATTCATTGTTATAACATCTTATAATTATTATCTATTTTGGTTAATTATTTATTTTTCTATTCATAATTTTTATATTTTTATTTCCTTGTACGAAGTAAAGGAAGTATTGTTATCGTGAAAAACTTCGGCTTTTAGATTTCAGCATTAATATCCATTTTGACTAGTTTCGTTGTGACGTCTGTATGTATCTTGCGTAACTCAAAAATGAATAGCAGAAGGACGTTGAAATTTTGATTTTATGACTGTTGTGACATGTAGTTGTGCACCTCCCATTTTGATTACAGTTGACTGGACCAAAAATGTCAAAAAAAGTCCAAAATACCAAAAAATTAGAATTTTTCACTTTTCCTTAACTGCAGTAGTAAGCCCTCATTGAGAGCTTTTGAATGATATGTCATAAATGGTAGTTAATTTCATTGTTTCCAGAGTTATAGCCAAATAAAATTTTAATTAATGAAATATTTGGATCATACAAACGGAAGGCACATCGGTTGAAATCCGACTTCGTCTACTTTTTTATCGTTTTTGTTTTTAAATTTAAATACATTGATTTATTAATAATTATTAATCTCCGATTGTAAAAAAATTTTACAATAAATAATAACTCAATAATAACAATAAAAAATATAAAAACTGAAAAAATATCAGAAGTTATTAATGAAATAAAATTTGATGTACTTTTCATTTTAAAAAAATGTGTGTATGTAATTTAATAGGCGTACAAGGAAATCATGTGGTGTCCACATCTGACTTTTCATTTTACATTTTCAAGGTATTTTTGTTTTTTTACTGATTTACTGTCCGCATCAGATTTTTTTATTTTGTGATAATATTAAATTTTTTTCTGATATTGACATCAGTTTTTTTTTACATATGTAGTCATGTTTTAATTAACTAATCATACTAATGATAGCAGTCAGTTAATGCCTGTAAAACTATTTGATCTGCTATTCTACTATTGATTTACTAATTATGTCAACTGTGTTTAAACTTTATTACATAAACCAGAAAAAAGATGTTTTTAAATTTATATTTTATCAGTAAACCGATTAAAATCAAGATTATCATTTTTACGGATTCTTTAAAATATGACAAAAAAATATGTAAGCAATTTTGATTGGGAGTATTATGAATCAATCTATTTTCATAATCATGATTTCTAATCACTTTTTTGTATGTTAATAATATGTAATTAAAAATAAACTCTAGATAGAGGTTTGCTTTGTATTTCAACCTATCATTGCTGTACTTCCCAAAATTATGCATTTATAGTAACCTCAAGTAATATAAGGAGTGTCATTGTTATTTAGTTGACTTATATCAATGATGACTACTACTTGATTGTAATTGTCCCTTGGTTTATTCAATATATTTTGTTTGTAAATACAGTTGAAGTAATCCCATACTGTATTTTTTAATGTACTATTATTATTCAAAAAGATAATTTTTTAGATTTGTTTGATAACCATTTTCTACTGATTTTACTTTCTCACTTATTAGAAAAAAATATTGTGATAATGAAAAAAATTTCATTTCCATTGTCTACATTTTACTTATTGGATTTCCTCATTTATAAAAAAATTGAATTAAAAAAGTAATTTATGTTCTCATATATCCGTAGGAGTTGATGATTAAAACTAAACCGTTAGATTGATCTGGCTCAGATTTTGTTTACATAAACAGGGGCTCATCATTCTTACTGCATTGATTTCTGGGTGTAAATCAAACAATGCTACTTCTATAATCTTTAAAATGGGTTCGTCGACGCCTTCTGTACCTTCAAAATCATTTTTAAATTTATAAGAATGATTTTGGATGTATGAATTGCGTTTAAGAATCCTGAATAAAAATGTAATCTTATACACAAAGCAGTTTTATAGTAAACATTCTTGTTTTTTTTATTGGAGCGCATTAAATTTCCACAGTAACTTTAAAAATATTCAGACTTCAGAATGGTCCAACTGAGATCACCAGATCCTTATTGGTCAAGAACAACTCAACAAATTTTAACATTCATATCTACATTTCAATGAAACTGATGTAATAGTTGGTGATATTTGAGCCTCAAAATTTTATATGTAGGCATTATTTTATACATATTTTTTTTTTTTTTTTTGTCTTCAGTCATTTGACTGGTTTGATGCAGCTCTCCAAGATTCCCTATCTAGTGCTAGTCGTTTCATTTCAGTATACCCTCTACATCCTACATCCCCAACAATTTGTTTTACATACTCCAAACATGGCCTGCCTACACAATTTTTCCCTTCTACCTGTCCTTCCAATATTAAAGCGACTATTCCAGGATGCCTTAGTATGTGGCCTATAAGTCTGTCTCTTCTTTTAACTATATTTTTCCAAATGCTACTTTCTTCATCTATTTGCCGCAATACCTCTTAATTTGTCACTTTATCCACCCATCTGATTTTTAACATTCTCCTATAGCACCACATTTCAAAAGCTTCTAATCTTTTCTTCTCAGATACTCCGATTGTCCAAGTTTCACTTCCATATAAAGCGACACTCCAAACATACACTTTCAAAAATCTTTTCCTGACATTTAAATTCATTTTTGATGTAAACAAATTATATTTCTTACTGAAGGCTCGTTTAGCTTGTGCTATTCGGCATTTTATATCGCTCCTGCTTCGTCCATCTTTAGTAATTTTACTTCCCAAATAACAAAATTCTTCTACCTCCATAATCTTTTCTCCTCCTATTTTCACATTCAGTGGTCCATCTTTGTTATTTCTACTACATTTCATTACTTTTGTTTTGTTCTTGTTTATTTTCATGCGATAGTTTTTGCGTAGGACTTCATCTATGCCGTTCATTGTTTCTTCTAAATCCTTTTTGCTCTCGGCTAGAATTACTATATCATCAGCAAATCGTAGCATCTTTATCTTTTCACCTTGTACTGTTACTCCGAATCTAAATTGTTCTTTAACATCATTAACTGCTAGTTCCATGTAAAGATTAAAAAGTAACGGCGATAGGGAACATCCTTGTCGGACTCCCTTTCTTATTAGGGCTTCTTTCTTATGTTCTTCAATTGTTATTGTTGCTGTTTGGTTCCTGTACATGTTAGCAATTGTTCTTCTATCTCTGTATTTGAACCCTAATTTTTTTAAAATGCTGAACGTTTTATTCCAGTCTACGTTATCGAAAGCCTTTTCTAGGTCTATAAACGCCAAGTATGTGGGTTTGTTTTTCTTTAATCTTCCTTCTACTATTAATCTGAGGCCTAAAATTGCTTCCCTTGTCCCTATACTTTTCCTGAAAACCAAATTGGTCTTCTCCTAACACTTCTTCCACTCTCCTCTCAATTCTTCTGTATAAAATTCTAGTTAAGATTTTTGATGCATGACTAGTTAAACTAATTTTTCTGTATTCTTCACATTTATCTGCCCCTGCTTTCTTTGGTATCATAACTATAAGACTTTTTTTGAAGTCTGATGGAAATTCCCCATTTTCATAAATATTACACACCAGTTTGTATAATCTATCAATCGCTTCCTCACCTGCACTGCGCAGTAATTCTACAGGTATTCCGTCTATTCCAGGAGCCTTTCTGCCATTTAAATCTTTTAATGCTCTCTTAAATTCAGATCTCAATATTGTTTCTCCCATTTCATCCTCCTCAACTTCCTCTTCTTCCTCTATAAGACCATTTTCTAATTCATTTCCTCCGTATAACTCTTCAATATATTCCACCCATCTATCGACTTTACCTTTCGTATTATATATTGGTGTACCATCTTTGTTTAACACATTATTACATTTTAATTTATGTACCCCAAAATTTTCCTTAACTTTCCTGTTTGCTCCGTCTATTTTACCAATGTTCATTTCTCTTTCCACTTCTGAACACTTTTCTTTAATCCACTCTTCTTTCACCAGTTTGCACTTCCTGTTTAGAGCATTTCTTAATTGCCGATAGTTCCTTTTACTTTCTTCATCGCTAGCATTCTTATATTTTCTACGTTGATCCATCAGCTGCAATATATCGTCTGAAACCCAAGGTTTTCTACCAGTTCTCTTTATTCCGCCTAAGTTTGCTTCTGCTGATTTAAGAATTTCCTTTTTAACATTCTCCCATTCTTCTTCTACATTTTCTACCTTATCTTTTTTACTCAGACCTCTTGCGATGTCCTCCTCAAAAATCTTCTTTACCTCCTCTTCCTCAAGCTTCTCTAAATTCCTCCGATTCATCTTTTACGTATCGCCTGGCTTTTTCCAAGTGTATATTCTTCTATTATGATTTTTAAATTGGGTGTTGGCAATTACTAAATTATACTTCGTGCAAAACTCTATAAGTCGGTCCCCTCTTTCATTCCTTTTGCCCAGCCCGTATTCACCCACTATATTTCCTTCCTTGCCTTCTCCAATGCTTGCATTTCAATCTCCAACTATTATTAAATTTTCATCTCCTTTTACGTGTTTAATTGCTTCATCAATCTCTTCGTATACACACTCTACCTCATCATCATCATGGGCGCTTGTAGGCATATAGACGTTAACAATCGTTGTCGGTTTAGGTTTTGATTTTATCCTTATTACAATGATTCTATCGCTATGCGTTTTGAAATACTCCACTCTCCTCCCTATCTTCTTGTTCATCACGAAACCTACTCCTGCCTGCCCATTATTTGACGCTGAGTTAATTACTCTAAAATCACCTGACCAAAAGTCGCCTTCCTCTTCCCACCGAACCTCACTAATTCCTACTATATCCACATTTGTCCTACCCATTTCCCTTTTTAAATTTTCTAGCCTACCAACCTTTTTTAAGCTTCTAACATTCCACGCTCCGACTCGTAGAATGTTATTTTTTCATTTTCTGGTGACCCCTTCCTTAGTAGTCCCCACCCGGAGATCCAAACGGGGGATTATTTTACCTCCGGAATATTTTACCAAGGAAGGCGCCTCCATTATTGCTATGTGAAAATGCAGAGAGCCACATTTTCTTGGAAAAAAAGCAGCTGTAGTTTTCCATTGCTTTCAGCTGCGCAGTACTCAGAGGACTGAGTGATGTTGATACGGCTGTTTAAGTCGTCCTGACTCACGCCCCTAACAACTACTGAAAGAGCTGCTGCCCTCTTTCAGGAATCATTCCTTAGTCTGGCTCTCAACAGATACCTCTCCGATATGGTTGCACCTTCGGTCCAGCTACTCTGTATCCCTGAGCACTCAAGCCCCCTCACCAACGGCAAGGTCTCATGATTCATAGAGGAGGATTTATACATATATGAGATTTAATTTAATATTTATTGAACACTATTCGCACGTACAACCACACTTTTTCAAAACAGAAATTTGTCTCCAAATTTATCTTCAAAATAAGGGATCATTCTTTCTTAGGCAAAAAGATTATTTAGGAGCAAGTATGACTTCATGGTCTGCACTACTTTTTGGATTAAACTTTCATTCGATAATTTTCCTTCTATAAAAACTTTCTTTTTCATTTCAAAATAAAGACATTTTTATTAATTCTACAAATTGTATGAACATTTCCATCTTCAACTCTAGGCAAAAAATGAAATCAAAACATATTCTGTCAAGCTTAAACTTTCATTTAATAATTTTCATACTATATGAAATTTCTTTTATATTTCAATACAAGACATTTTTTCTATGTACAATTCTGTGCCTATAGATATTTTTATTGAGCTAATGTTTTATGCAAACCTTTTTATATACTAAATTTATAGATTTAGATTATTTTATAGATTTATATACTAAATCTCAACAACAGAGTTGTGATGAACATAATGCATCACAACTTATTTTTAAATAGTACTCTTAATAGTTTTTCGTATCTTATTGAATTTATACTGTAGAATTCATTGTAGGATTAAAACAGTATGTATTGTATTAAATTGGGATCCCTATAGAAAAAATTGTAATCAACCAAGTAATCCACATCGTTACTCAATTTATTTTCAATTGAAAATATATTGGTTATTGATTTTAAAAAGAAATGTGAAAAATATTTCCTTGGAAAATACGGTTGTTGTTTTTGATTACTTGCAGTAATACAATATTGTAAGTAAAGTCGATAAGTTTTGTATTTCTATTTTTGCTAAGTTTCATGTTTATGTTTACATGTGCATAAAACACTAGCATTGAAAAATAATGAAGATCTGCATTCACGATTCTGTGAATAAATTCTCAGTTTTCATAAGTAAGTTATTTTATTATTCTGCATTATGAAAGGCAGATGTGACTACTCCAGTATAAAGGTCTGCAGATTAAAGTTGGCAAGGCTAAATTAGTATAAAACTTTGCAAATAATATAAAAGATTATTTAAAAACTAAAAAAAAGTGTTAAAAATTTTGACCAGATGATCATTGAGTTCAGCTAATGAATGACTTCAATACAATACTGAGTGTGGTTGTTATTTTCATAATTTAATATATTTGAGTGATAAGTTATAATATTTTTCTTAGAGCCTGTTAGTTTTTTTTAATATTACAGGGATAATCATTGTTTTATTTTGATAATATCCTATCAAATTAAAAATTAATACTATGCCTGAACACATGTAGGAAATAACCTTTAGATTGTATGAATGAATTTTTTCACTCTGATTTCAATATATTTTTCAGTTATTCAGTGATCAATCTGTCATGAATAAGCAGTTTAAAGAACAGTATTTAGTTAAAGAGAAGATTTTTGCCAAGAACTTCTTGTATAAATAGCATTCATTATTTACTCGTACATTATCCTTAGATAAAAATATGAGTACTAACTGAAATTATGTTGGTAAAAATACTGCTTTTTTTTTAATGCAAAAAGTACACATTTAGGTTTGGTTTAAATATAATTAAAAATTAAATATATTTATACATTTAAGCTTGCATTTATTAAATATTTCTCTCTCAAACATTGTTTCCTCCTGCCCCTTTCTCTCTTATTATCCAGATATATATATATATTTTACTGCCCCACACCCACACCATACATAATGGTAATACCATTTTCTCGCTGTGTATATGTGTGTGTGTGTGTGTTTATACTTCCTCTAAGAAATTATAGAGGTCTCAGTTGCAGCTTTAAATTGAACAATTGAGTTTCTGAATCACTGAATCTGTCTGTGCATGGGCTTCAAGTGCGTGGGCGTCACCTTTGTGGTCAGAACCTGATAATTACTTTATTATCTGCTTACTTCATTGCAGAGGTTGTTTAAATGACATTATATTGTGCTTAAACCATTTGCTGGATTTGTGTATTATTAAACATGTAACTATTCTCATTTTATGTATTTAAAAATTGTTATATTTTATTGTAAAATTAATGAAAATATTATATGTTGAAATATTCTGCAATGAAAATATTTTTTTTTCTTTTCTTTTGTGGCATACAAAAGAAATAATACACTAAAGTAATATTTCATTAAATATTACTTTAGTGTATTATTTGTAGTGGTATCTGTAAAATTAAAAATTAAAGTTAACTCCTAACACCAAGGTTTTCCTCAAAGAAGTGAGAAGGAGTTAGGTGCATTGGATTAGTCCGTTCATTTCACAATTGGTTGTAAAGATAATGAGGCTAACACCACATTTTTAACTTTCTTCATCATCATCCTGACACCATAGGGGAAGACTCCCTCCGTTCTGAGCCCTTATGGGCTTTACCGGAGGTCGAAACTTCAGCTTTTGATATATTCCAATCTGCCTTAGATGGATGCCGCCGATACGAATGCCAAGAGTGACATTCCCATCGGTGTACTACTAATTAATGAACTCAAAACAATCTCACACAACTCACCGAGTCTTAAGCAAAACTGAAAATACCTAACTAACAAAGGAATTGAACTACCTACCTGTAGAAGGCAGAAGTGAGTTCAACATACAACATGAAACATAAAAATATTTCAAGGAACAATAACAACACAGTAACATTGAAACAAAACAAAACAAGGACAATAACAACAAAAACATAATTTCTAAAACAAAACATCAATAAAAATAGAATAAAAGAGAAATCCAAGCAGAGGCCATCAGGCGTCCCACAAACCAACAACATTTGGACAGAGATCATGGTATAACGCTCACCATCTGGCCTGCCACAAGGCATTGCCATGTTGTTCAATTTCCCAAACTTTATCCAAAGTCAACTCACCAAACTTCTTAATAACATACTGCTGCTGCTTCTCAGACGCAATCAAGTCTGAGAAGCAGCAGCGGTATTTTGCATCAGGCGCCATGTGTAGCATAATAGCCTCGCACACGCCTTTATACAGGATGCTCATGGTCTTAAAGTTAAGACCCCAGTCAGGATTGACAACATGTCGAATACCAAAGAAGGCATTGCAAGCCCTCTCCATGACATATTGAAGGTGCATCTTAAAAAAAATCTTTTTTCATCATCAGTAAATGTATTTAAGACTTATATTGATTGATTTAATCTTATATTAAATTTTTATTTTAATTGATATGATCCAGATTAGATCAGCCACTCTTGAATTAGAAATCTACTTCTCTACCCGTGAGCTATCTTGAATCCCCTTTCTGAAGTTAAATATCTTCAACTTACCTTGGAAAACATTTACCAAAGTTTAGATACCAATCTTTTGTAATGCTTGGCAATTTTAAAAATCATTTGTAAATTAATATTATGACCAGTTTCCAGACAGTGTTAGCCTCATGGCAGTTTCTCTGTTATATTTCTATTGAACAAAATGCTTTTTATTCTAGTTACAATATTAATTTTAGTCAGCCCAATGTATCCTGTACAGCAATTATTATTAGTATCTTTACAAATAAATCTATAAATACTGTTGTTCATTGCTGCTGATTACAAAGAGCATTCAATTTTTTTTTGTACCTCCAGGACACCGTCAGGTATTGCTTTAGAGGATGAGATGAAATGACAATGTGATAGCATGTGAAAATGCCAATGAGAGCAGTTACCTAGACTTAGCCAAAGTAAAAACTTGTAGTTTTATTAAATAATTTAAAAAAAAAACACTTAATAGTAATAAAATATAATAATTATGAAAATAATAGTAGATTTTATTATTTTATAATAAATTTATATTATTTTACTGAATTCTCAGTTTGTCCTTATTAATCATATTGCCCTTCAGTTAGAATTCATCATGCACAATATGTAATTTTTCAAAGAAAAGGTTCAGCACCTTTCTGGTAGGTGTGGAGCCTTTCAGGACTTTTTCAGAAGTGGAGATAGGATATTTCCATTCAAGTGAACTGTATTTCACTTTTAAAGCTCTGTTTTAAGTGAAAAATTATTGATTTTTTACTCATTTCCCGTTATTTGTTTCTAATTGTTTATTGTTACAATTTTGTCCGCTGTTTTGTGATCGCTTGGCATGAAGAATCACTTGCTAAACCATTGTACACTTGACTCAACTAGCGATAAATTTCAGCAGGTAAAATAAAACTGTTTTTTTTCTTTTTTTATATATATATATATTTATAGAGTCGCATAACAATTAAAGTCATTAGTGACTTATCATTGTAATGTAATTGTACCGGTAAATTTGTAATCTTGAACAAACTCAGGTCAACTACTGAGACATGTGAATTGAAACTCAACCACCAAAAAATACTGGTATCCACGATCTAGTATTCAAATCTGAATAAAAGTAACTTTATTTATTAAGATTTGAACCTGAGAACTTCAACTTTGAAATCAGCTGATTTACGATGATGAGTTTACCACTAGACCAACCGAGTGGGTAAAACACTGTTTTACTTCTGTAAGTGTGACACTTTCCTCTGAATTTTTTTGCATATATTACAGATCTGTAAGTGGAATATTTCTATCACCCACAGTTTATTAGAAATGACATAATAAAGGTGTATAAAAGTTAATAAAACTAATCTTATGGGATGTCTTTTGAAACTACTTAGTAGTTTACTTTGAAACTTTTTAGTAGATACTCTCCTTTTGTAGGTAGCTCCAGGTACCTCTTGAATTAAAGACCAACAGTTGTTAGCTAACGCATTATTACACTATTTGCCTTTATAACGGTTTTGGTGGAAACGTTTACCATGTTCATCACTTATTGACTCAAGGTTTGGCAGAAGAAATCCAGATGTGAATGCAGAAAATGGTCTTTTATTGACATGACATTTCATAGCTTTGTATGAATTTACCAGTTTATCAGCAATATCTTGGTAAAATCTTATTATATCTTGGTAAATTATCTGGGTGTCCATAAACACCCAGAAAATTTTTAAAGTGTCTTTAAACACTGTCCAAGCGGTGTGCTCTACATTGGTTAACATAAAGTTAAACATTTCATCTCTCACCAGTTCCCTTATTTGTGGGCCAACAAAAATTTCTTCTTTAATTTTTGCTTCACTTATTTTTGGGAATTTCTACCTTACGTACAAGAATCCTTGACGCCCTTTTTCATAACTTTTATAAAATTTTTTATTTATTCCAATTTGATGTGAAGGCACCAAAAAATATATTTTTTTGGTTTAGGCTCATGAATGTTTTTTCACCAGGAGTTAAGTTCTCACATTTCTTCCACTGTTTTATTGCATAATGCTGATCCCTAGTTCAGCTGTCCCACTCACAATTAATTAAAACAGCAGTATTTTGTATATCGTAACTGTTTGCGTAACAAAAGAGCTATTATTTTTAAATCTCCACATACATTCCAACTATGCATTTTATATTAACTTTTTAGTAACAGTTTTCATAACATCATATGTTTCTTTTATATTAATTCCATAACAGATTGGTTCAGAAGGATATTTATTACTATTGTTTAACATAACTGATTTTAAGCTACACTTGGAGGATCTACGAAAAGAACATAAAGCTCATCGGTATTTGTACATTAAACTAAGTAATTTTCTTCAGCAAAGTATTAAGTATTTCGTTCTGCTGGCTTATAGTTTTTTTTTGTGTTTTTTAAGTAAGTTCCAATCTTGCAATCTTGACCCTAAAAGCTTAGCTTGAATTTTTACAAGTTTAAATCTCTTACGGAGTCATTTAATTCACCTTTCAGTATAAGGGGTGGCTTATTGGATTGTAATTTAAAACCTGAATCATGACTTCCATAATGTCTGCTTCTTCATCACTGTTTTCATGAAAGAAGTTTTAAGGAACCTTGGGAACCGGATGCACTGTGAGGTACAGGTCTGACTGCTGATGGCAATAAAGTTTAGAATGTACGGTATGTTAGACTCCTCAGTACATTCAATTCCATTCACATTAGTTAAACTGAAATAACAATTGGTTAATTAATTTAAGTGATCTTTTGGTTCATACCAAACCATAGAGACACCAAATGGCAAGATCTTTCAAGTGTCTTTTAGGCATCCTCTTAAGTTGACCACACAGTTACTATATATTGTGTGAAGAGCCCATTTCTTATCCTGATCACTGATTTTATAGTCAAAGTACAATTTATAAGCTTTTTTAATTAATGTTTTTCTGTGTGATTTTGTAATGAACTCACCACACATAACAAAATCTGTCTTGAATCATTTATACACTTACGAGACATTATGAGACTTCAATGCTCACTCTCACTTTTTAGACATTGACAATATAAAGTGAACAGAATACTGTAATGTGAAAATTGGCTGAGGATATAACTGAACACTACAAACATTCTTTTAAGACGAGTCATTTTCAGTTACTGATTTCATCTGTGAATTAAAGCTGCTTTGTCATTATCATTGAAATATTGAATTTTCTAGCATCAGTGTCAAGGTTAAGTGAAAATTTTATACATTATTGAATTTGACTATCCAGAATTAGATAAAGATATAAAAGTAATAAATTTCAGTTAGAAAAAGATATTTATTAATAAAAATGGTTCAGTAGTTATTTATTCGAGATAATTTATTTGAAATGAGAGTAAGTATTACATAGTAAACAGCATGAAAAAAAGGTAAAATCTTACATTCTGTTCCTTATCAAGGGGCGTCACTAGCGCCCCCTCTGGCAAGTTTGACAACTTGACAGAGAGGAGGTGAGGCTACCTCTGTAATCTTTAAAATAGGGTTTTCCAACACCTTCCATGCCTTC
Organism: Lycorma delicatula; assembly: GCF_047948215.1. Classification (NCBI taxonomy): domain Eukaryota; kingdom Metazoa; phylum Arthropoda; class Insecta; order Hemiptera; family Fulgoridae; genus Lycorma; species Lycorma delicatula. The sequence continues at coordinate 220,573,901 of NC_134455.1, read as the reverse complement.
ATTTCATTTTATTAAACAAATAAGAATGATTTTTAGATATTTGAATTGTGTTTAAGAATCCTGAATCAAAGTGTAATTTTATGCGCAAAGCAGTTTTTTGATTAGCATTCTTGTCTTTTTATTGGAGCACATCAAAGTCCCACAGTAACTACTCTAAAAATATTCAGACTTTAGAAGTGGTCTGACCGAGATTAGCTGATCCTGATTGGTCAAGGACGACTCAGTAACGATTTAACCAATTTTTATCAAATTTTAACAAGCATTTCTAAATTAAACTGATGTAGTAGTTTGGAGAATTTTGTGCCTTACAATTTTATATGTAGTCATATATATATAAAACACACCCCATAAAGTATTTTTCATGATTTATTTAATATTTATTTTGAACACTGTTTATGCAAATAACCATGCTTTTCAAAATTGAAATTTGACCCTAAATCTATTTTCAAAATTAGAGATCATTCTTTTTTTTACAAAAAATTATTTAGGAGCAAGTATGACTTTATCTACCTGGAATTTTATGGACATTTCATCTTCAAGTCCATGCAAAAAAATGAAATCAAAACACATTCTATCAAACCTAAACTTTCATTTGATCATTTACTACTACCTGAATTTTCTTTCATATTTCAATATAAGACATTTTTTCTTTGTACAATTCTACGCCTAAACGAATTTATGTTGAGCTAATGTTTTTTCAAACCATTTATATACTACATCTCAGTGAGTGAGATGTGATGAACAAAATTTATCACAGCTTATTTTTAAATAGTATTCTTAATAGTGTTTCGTATCTTACTGAATTCATCCTGTAGAATTCGTTGTTGGATAAAAACAATATATCTCAAATTAAAATGGAATCCCTGTAAAAATGTGGAATCGACCAAGTAACCCACATTGTTACTTGATTTATTTTCAATCGAAAACACATGGAACTTTGACCATACCCAAGTTAGTTTACACAAACTTTCAAGCAATCTAAAGTTAGCAGAGGTGACAAAACTGGTGTCAGCTTGGAGTAGACGCCATAAATTAGAATGATTTGAATTTGATTTTTTTCCCACGTTTATAAGTTACATTGCTAATTTAAAATACAAATATATACAAGAATTCTAAAGACATACTATAATAAAAAAATTTACTTGTCCAAGCAGCCCAATTATTTCCAAATAGGAGTATAACTTACTCTGAAATCTCTTTTGCCAGACTGGTCAAGTATGGTCAAAGTCCTGTGTGTTTTTGATTAAAAGTAAATCAAGTTACAATCTGGGTTACTAGATCAATTTCATTTTTTCTATGGGAATCCCATTTTAATACGAGACATGTTGTTTTTGTCCTGCAATGAATTCTACAGGATGTAATTCAGTAAGATACAAAACCCTATTAAGAATACTATTTAAAAATAAATTGTTATACAGTTAGTTCATCACATCTCTTTCGTTGAGATATAGTATATAAATGGTTTGCAAAAAACATTAGCTCAACATAAATTTGTTTAGGCACAGAGTTGTTCATAAAAAAGAGTCTTATATTGAAATATAAAAGAAACTTCATGTAGTAGGAAAATGATCAATGTAAGTTTAAGCTTCACAGAATGTGTTTTGATTTCATTTTTTGCATAAATCTGAAGACGGAATTGTCCATGTAGATAAAGTCATACTTGCTCCTAAATAATATTTTTTGTAAAAAAAGAATGATCACTAGTTTTGAAAATAAATCTGAAGACAAGTTTCTGTTTTGATAAAGTATGGTTGTATGCATGAACGGTATTCAATATAAATATTAAACTAATCATGAAAAATACTTGATGGGATGTGTTTGATTTTCAGACTCTACTTTATCTTTATTTAAATTAAGTTAATAATTTACTCATTTGAAAATAATTTCTTTTTAATTTTATTTTATGAATATACCAAATGGTATGTTAAAATTTACTTTAAAAACAACCAATGAAAACAGGCATTTACTGATCACCTTTATGTACAATTTATTATTTACTGAAAATCATTAGTTTTACAGGAGAACAAAAATTCAGTTTTTAGATCAAATGTAAAAAAATTTGTAACTTTTCATATAGTAAATTATTTCAGAATACATACCAATGGATTTTGTACAGTCTTTATGATTACATCGTTTTAGAGTTAAAATAACATCCTGTCATTGTTAATATGTGTAAATTAAATTGTATGCTATCAATATATTTTCAATGTGATATTTCTATGTTTAAAAAGTTTTATTTTTTTAAATTAGCGTTTACTTTTTTTTTTTCAGAATCGTCATCAATGTTCTGCGGTTTATGGGTACTGGCCGGATTACTTGTCTTCATTATTGCTGAAAAAGCATTTTCATTTCCTTCTGAAGAAAATACAGAAGTTGATGTTAAAGTACTGATAAAAGAAGAAGAATTAATCTTGAACAATAATACAGTCGAGTTTCCTTCTAGCAAAAGTGCTGATTTAAAATACTTAAATGGTGGTTCTTCTTATTCGGTTAAAGCATCAACAGTGGATAACTTATATAAAGAAAAATCTTTTTCAGTTACTGAAAAAAAAGTTTCAAACAAACAGGTATATTTATACATATATTAAAATTTTAATTTTTTATTTAACTTGTTACTTTTAATACACTTGTTTTGGAAAATGACCCATATATATAGATTTGTAACCTTTTATAGACTAGTTATTATTCATTAATACAAGCTGTTAGTCAGTTATTTTTAAAACTTACATTAATAATAATAAAATTATTGTTTCTTTGTGATATATAGAAATTTGCCTTCCTAAAAAACTTTCTGTAGTCTTTAGTTAATACTAGTCGATAGTGGCCTTAGATAGTCTACATGGTTTATTGATAACCCCTATTTTGAGTAAATATTAATATTAACACAAGTGTGTATAATAAAATGAAATTATTTAAACCACCTCATAAAAGATTATAAAAATCATATTTTATATTGGTAGAACTTTTGAGAGTCTGCTTATCATTGACTGTATTTGATGTTTATTAGGTAATCTTTCCTCATTAAAATGCTTCTCTAGCTCATCTGAGGTTATAATAATAATAAAATGAAAAGTTAAATTTAAGAGGGTTTCTCCCCTCATCCATTTTTATACAAACTAAATAGAAGAATTAAATTGTGATCCCAACCGACACCTCTGTACAGTCTAAAGATGTATTAGGGATAGTAAAAAAAGATAATTTAAGATATGATGCCTTTAAATAAGAATAAAACAAATTGATATAATTAAATTAAAAATCACAGTCTATATACGGTGTTGAAAAAAATGTTTAAGAATAAGAAAATAAAAACCTGCCATTCCACTCCATTTCATTACATTTCACTAGTCATTTGTATTTACTCTAACTACTATATATTAATATTATTTATTTAAATTATAAGTAAATCTTATCAAACAGAAATTTTAAGAAGCTATTTTTCCTTATTGAACAGTTTTTTTCATTAGCTTTGAATGATTTAGTTAACAAATATTTTCTCTTTTCTTCTTTTTACTTCCTTGTACGAAGTAAAGGAAGTATTGTGATTTTAAAAGATTTCAGTTTTTAGATTTCAACGGAAATATCCATTTTGACTGGTTTCAGTGTGACGTCTGTATGTACATATGTATCTCGCATTACTCAAAAACGATTAGTCGTAGGATGTTGGAATTTTGGATTTAGGACTGTTGTAATATCTAGCTGTGCACCTCCCTTTTTGATTGCGATCGACTACACCAAAAACGTCCAAAAAACCCAAAATCCAAAAAAATTTGGATTTTGGACTTTTTTTTAAGTAAGCCCTCATTGAGAGCTTTTCAACGATATATCATAAGTGATACTTTTCTCATTGGTTCCAGAGTTATAGCTAAATAAAATTTTAATTAATGAAATATTTGGATCTTAGAAGGGGAAGGCATATGAGTTCAGATCAGACTTCATCTCCTTTTTTTTAATTTAGATTTATTTATTAATAATTATTAACCTCTGATTGTAAATTTTTTTAAGATAAATAATAATTCAATAACAGTAAAAAGAAAATATATGAAAAAATATCAGAAGTTAAAAATGAAATAAAATTTTTTGTACTTTTCATCTTAAAAAAATGTGTATATGTGATTTAATAGGCATACAAGGAAGTCATGTGATGCCCACATCAGATTTTTTTCATTGTTTACAGCTTTCAAAGCAGTTCAAAAATTCCATTAAACTGCTATGAATCTTGTAATTTAAGGATCATAAATTCTATCACCTTTAGCTTGAAAAAGTATATCTTACAAACAATATTTACATATAGATGTAAAGCAGGATCAATGAAAGCTCTCTAAGAAGATACCATGTACCACACAAACCACAACTTAATCACAGCTGAACAAAAAATAAATAAATTGCTTTTTTTCATTTTGCTTGATGATCTCGCCACATAAGCTTGAAGTTTGTTCATGGAATGTGTGGAAATGAAATTTTTAGCATATGAAAAATGTCAAGCTTGATCAGTATTTGAATCCAGGGCCTCTGGATGAAAGGTTGAGATATCCAATTCGTTTTAAGATATAAGCTGAATAAAAACAACAGATACTGTGAAAAAGCAACAAAATGTTTTCCAGTTTTTTAATATAAGATTTCTTACTTACCTGGGATGAATTTTTTTATCAGTCCTTTGACTTCTGTGATACTTCATTCTATTGTGTTTTATACAGAATGTTCAACTATCCATTACCTTTTTGCTTCTGTATAGTTTTTCCTCTTTCTATACTTATTTATTAACATTTCAGAATAATTAAACTTATGTGTAATTCATCTATACAATCCACCGTCTTAGTTTATTACATTAGAAAATTTTGATACAGATTTACTTTAACATTATCAAACCACCTAATTTTAATCCATATTATAAGATTGTTACTTTTCTGGTTTTCTTATCCATGTAACACTACCATAAAGAGCTACAATCCACTAAACATTTTAAATAATTTCTTTCTAATTCCTAAGTTTATGTTTAATATTACTTCATTTATTTTCTCTGTTAAACCCATCCTTGCTTGTCTGTTTTCAAAAGAATAAACTCTTTGATGCTTCCTTACCTGATTATCTTTTGTAATTTTATTACATAAATAAAAAAGAAGAATCTGTATTAGTCACTATAAACTAATTATTAAATAAATAAGTTTGATAATCATGATATTCAATGTAATTTAATAACAGACTGACATAAATACTTATCTGATGAAATGTAAGAATATATATAGGTGTCAGCTTACTTAAACCGTAATTTTAAAAGTGGAACTGTATTAATATTCAACATTTAATTTACCACGGGATGATTTTAAATTTATTTGTATAATTGTGTAGTAACAATTTCTTTCTTTTAATTATTATTATTATTAATTGAATGTTTTAACTTGTGGAAAAGAAAGAGCAGTTGTTTTTTCTGATCTCTTCAATATTGTTTACCTTCACACATTCATTGATTTTTTATGCAATTTTTATCGTGAAGGTGTATCCCTATGCATAATTTTTATTTAGGATTAATTTTCCTCCTTTCCTTTTAATTCTCCTAAGTAAATAATGATATTTACTTTGTGCAAGGACTAGGTTCATGAAGGATGTTCCTCTATTTCCTGCTTGAAGATATGTAGTAACTTCTTGTGATAAGCAGTATGCAGACTGGCATCATCGTATTAAACAATAAGGAGATTGTGCATGTCAACATACCTTGCTGCTTGTTTTCAGGTTCTTATAATAGGCATCAGCATTTAGAGTATTCCTCAAGGCAGAAAGTTGAGTGGAACTTTTTCTTCTTCTTGACTCTGATAATAATCTCCATTACTTAACTTTTTTTTGATGTTGTTATGAATTTTTTGGTGACAATCATTGCTTGTGATACTTCAAATACACAATACCATCTTACTTTTTTTGCCATAAATGTAATAAAGTTAATGATGATGAATTTTAATGCTGCTTCTTCCTTAGATGCTGAAGAACCAATAATCTTGTCTCACACTTCAAGTGCAAAGTTGCTGTAACTGAAACCTGGTACCTTGTCTGGAGAGATGAAGATTTTGTCAGACTGATAATGCTGCTGCATTGTACGTCTGCAATGGAAAAAAACCTATTTTCTTTGCATTTTTATTAGCCACTTATATTTATTTTCTGGTTAGCCTTTATAGGTTGCATAAAAAGTTTTTCTGTTTATTTAAAAATAATATTCATTACGTTCTGAGGGATTCTGTGGAATTCAGAAGTGTCTCAAAGAATAAAGGATAAAGTCCTTCTCCGTAGAAAAAAGATTATGCTGTTTAACTGATGTTGATTGCCACCAGTTATGAATTAATGTATACATTAATTCATCACACTAAGTGATTAATCTGCTACATTACCTGTAACAAACAAGTTTGAGGCGTTTTGTTAGATTTGAAATTTTTCACTTGCTTCTAAATATAACTTCACATATATCCTTATGATCAAGCTTTGCAAAATGAAAAAAAAAGAAACATTATGTAATAATGGTAGCACTTGATAATTAACCAAATTGCAACAGATGACAGCACTATTGAATGTAAATAAATACTCTGGATAGTTAACAAGTATTATATTTTTGAATGATTCCTATTATAACTTCGTGACATTTCATCAATGAATTTTTGTTATAGCCATTTAAAGTAGACAACTGTAGATTTTTTTAATAATAAAAACAAGAACATGTAATTAATTATTAATGTTGACATTGTAAACATCTCATCAATTGAACATGTATTCATCTCAGGTGAACATTTGCAATTAAAAAGGATAGCAAAATGATAAGGCATCAGCAAATAATTGTTTACTACATTTACTCATATCAATGTCGTCACTTCTACACAATGTTTAGAAGTGTTAAAACATAATTCTAATGAATTTTTGCATCAGTTCAAAACACAATTTCATTATTAGTTACCAGAAAAAGGAACAATTAAAGCAATGGGTAGAAGTGCTTCAAAAAATCCAAAAGTCACTGCACTGCCTGGAAAGATTATGGTAATTGATTTATGGGATACACAAGATGTAATAATAATTGATTGGAAAAAGGAAACGCATTACCAGAAAGTATTACGATAGAACTATGAAATAAGCAACAATCACCTTTCACAAAGAATGATATGCTTCCATCATGAATGTACGCAGACTCACGTAGCAGCAATTGCACTAGCGAAGTTTCATAAATTATTTTAAATATTGCTATCTCATCCACTATTTTTTTTAATTTATTACTTTTCCTCTTTATAAACATAAAAAGATGGCATGCTGGGATGAGGTTTGCATCAAACAGTGATGAATTATAAATTTAATTTTGTTAATACATAAACTACAGGGTGATTTCTAAGTCCTGTTACCCAATTTTTAATGTCTGGTAATTTTTTTCTAAGAAAGGGAAATTTTGTTTTGTGACACAAAGTTGGTAGCGCTACTCAACCGGTATAGATACGGCAGTGTGAGTTGATTCTCCTTGAGCTGTGTAAACTTTTGTGCCGTTTCCGGTTGTGTTACATCTTTTACCATAGAACAACGAGTTTTCATTCTTGAACAATATTTTGCTACGAAATCATACGCAAGTATAAAAGAATCATTTCAAATTAAATTTGTTGGTGTTCCTCTACCAGAAAAAAAGTCAATTTCTAGGCTAGCAAACTGATTTCGAGAGACAGGTAGTGTTTGCAACAGAAAACGTAGTAGTCGACCAACTCGCTTGACAGATGACGTTTTAGAGAATGTGAAAACAAGATTGCTCAATTCTGCACGGAAAAGTTTACAAAAACTTTCCACGCAAGTCGGTTTGTCATATTTGAGTGTTCAGAAAGCCGCTAAAAATTGAAATTGTATCCATATCGCATACAATTAGACCAAGAACTTCAGCCTCCAGATTTAAACAAGCAATTGCAATATTGCCGTTGGTTTAGGTCTCTCGTAAATAATAACGAAATCTAATTTTTAAACACAGTATTCTTTAGTGATGAAGCTTGCATCCATCTCGATGGTTATGTGAACAGTCAAAACTATCGAATTTGGGCGGTTGAAAATCTTAACGCTGTACAAGACAAATCTTTGCATCCTGAAAAAATTGGTGTGTGGTGTGCGATATCTCGTCATCGTATAGTCGGACCCATATTCTTCGAACAGACAGTAAATGGTGAAGTATACAGGAATATTGTGCGCCAATTTGTGTCCCTCCTGGAACCTCAAGAACGGTATTGCTGGTTTCAGCAAGAAGGTACTACATGCCACACGTCTCAAGAAACCATGGATTTTCTGCAAGAGTTCTTTGATGATCGAATAATAAGCAAGGGCTTATGGCCCTTGCCATAAGCCCTAAGGGACCCTACCATAACTAGAGACCCTACCATAAGGGTCTCCAGACCTCACGTCTCCTGACTACTTTTTGTGGGGCTATATTAAGTTCGAGGCCTTCAAAAACAATCCTCACACTCTTGATGAACTTAATATTACAGACTTAATCATGAATATTTCCAATGCAATTCTTAAAAAGGTTTCTGCTAATATGGTGAAAAGAGTCCGTGCGTGTATAACCGCAAGGGGTGGGCATTTTGAGCATATTCTTTAACAATTATATAAGTAATAGCTTTTTATTAAATCTCTTTTGTAAGTTACAAATACATTTCTTTATTTCACCTAAATTTCCCTTTCTTAAATTACATTTAAAATTGGGTAACAGGACTAAAAGATCACTCTGTACTTTTTATATAAATATATATATGAAATTTTGGCTCTTCTGTACTTTTTTTGAGTCTGGTAATTTTCAGAATTTCAAAAATATTGCAGTTAATTTATTTGTGGTTTATTTTCCAGATGTCTGGTTATTTAAATTTGATGGCTAACTGTATAGATAATTTTACTCATGGTCTAGCTGTGGGAGGTAGTTTTTTGTTATCTGCTCGTGTCGGTGTATTGAGTACTTTTGCAATACTGATTCATGAAGTGCCACATGAAGTTGGAGATTTCGCTATTTTATTAAGAGCAGGTTTTTCACGTTGGGAAGCAGCTAAAGCTCAACTGGTTACTGCTTCTTGTGGTGTAATTGGTGCATTGGTTGCTGTTTGGTGCAGTGGTGTCAGCGATACAATGGGTAAGTAAATAAATAAATTTAAGCAAGTCTAGAAAGAGAAAATAAGGAGTAGTAAGAATAAATGAGTCTATAAGAAGATAAATGTCTAAGGGGAATGTAGAAGGTGGCAACAGTTCATGTATATAATAGTAATCTGCATTTATTCTTGAAATTTTGATTTTATTTATTTTTGTTTTTTACTTTCTAGAGGAAAGGGAAGTAGGAGATTTTAATAGATTAATACTTTTTAGGTAATTTAGTAACAAAGATACATATTGTAATGAGTATCATGATTCGACTTCTGGAAAATTTGAACATATCTTCGCATTTCACATCCTCCAGGCCCCAAAACCACCATCAGCTTAAAAATTTATATATGCATTTTTATATATATATATTCCACTTTCTTGTGAACATGATAACTGCCATAATTTTGTGCCAATCACTTTCAAATTGTTCCCTAAAAATAACTAAATTTAAAATCTTGATTGAATTTGTTAACAGCCAAAATTGGACAATGGGGGTGGAAATGAGGTGGCTTTTTCAAAAAAATATCGTTATAACTTTCTTATTAAGTAAAATATTGAATTTGTTTAAAGTTGCTACTATTTTTTCGATAAGGACCTAAAACTTATCTAAGTAAAGTTTTTTGATATCACCAACCATTGGCCCAAGGGGTGGAAAAATGGTTTCAAAAACAAAAAAAATCAGGGATGGCCTTATAAAGGCCATCCCTGATTTTTTTTTCTCCATCTGTCTGCCTTCACAGACAGACAGGATGATTGACTAATCATCCTGTCTGTCTGTGAATCACTCCAGGATGCGACATGATGAGGAAAAGTACCAAAAGAAATTCCTAAGCCGATACAAACAGAAAGATCCGATCGATGGTTGCTATGCTAACTAAACAGACCTTGGTAACCATAGGCCAAACACAAAATAAAAATGTAAAACATGTTATTTAATTTAAACCAAACAGAAAAACAGAAACTAAACATTAAGTATACACTGTAACATTAAGTAATGTAACATAACAAAAGTAGACGTAACTAAAAAATACGAAAAACGAATAAATTACATGCAACCGAATAATGTAAACAAAACAAATTAATGAAACACAAAAACTCAATAAAAAAACAAAACACCTAAAAACAAAAATACAAAATTGTAAAGAAAAACCACAATAACAGCAAATACACAGAGCAAGAAAACCCCGACCATACCCATCAAGACCTAGATATCTGTCTAAATAAATACACATTTGTTAAAAGGTTATGTTCCTCTCATATTTTGTTTTTCTTATTATTAGTTTTACTAACATCTTTTGTTATTAAATTCTCAGAGCACATTCTACAAAAATTTCTTTTTTATCTGTTGCAAAGGGAATCTGTTAGTGTTTTGTATTTATTCTGGTTTGGTACTCAAGCAAAATTAAGTTCTTGTATTTGTAACTTTTTATGATTCTTTATTTTTGTATTCAGCTACTAACAATCATGTTTGTTGTTTTTTTACGTACAGCATTTTTAACTCACTTATTGGTAATGTTAGCAGTTTATGTTCGTTATAGTTCAGGATGATTCATCAATAAACAGTTGCATTCATTAAAACTTAACTACTAAAGTAATCTGCCCTCAAATCTGTTTCATTAAAACTGCAGAAAAAAAATAAAATTTCTACTTTTTTTAACTCTAAGTTGTGAATTTTTTTTAGATTTCCTTTCCTGAATTTGTTAGAAAATTTAGGAAACTTAAAAATTTGTCAGTGGCAGGTCTATGTACTTATTACAAAAATTTATTAAAAGTAGAATAACCCTTACATACTCACAAAGATAAGTGTCATACTGGTTTCTACATCAGTATTTATAGCACATGATTATACTGCTTATGTTTTCCAAGCGGCTAACACTTTGTTAGTAGAAGTGTTACTGTGAAATTTGGAGCTTACTAATGAGTCTTTGGAACCTGCTCCAGCTGAAATTCTACTAACCTTTCAGCTTAATATATGGTTTCATGATTTTTTCTAGTGCATATTTATAGTGTTCTGTTATTTATTGTGCAATAATTCTATACAGTAGTTGTAAATGTATGTATATAATAATTTTAGGAGTAAAGTAGTATTGAAAATTAATTATAATTGAGTTAATTAAATTTCAAAATTAAAAGATCATAATACATTCAACAGTTTAATTAGAATTATACATACTTGCTTAGTTTAAAAGTACTCGAAAAGATGCTTCTTTTAAAAAAAAAGTTTCAATTTGTTAATTATCTCCGGAGATATAACCGATCAAAGTTTATCATCATTGGAAGAAATTATTATCCATAAATTAATAGACCGATATTTAACAATAATTCGCATTTTCCAGTATGATATTTGAACTTTTTAGCTTACAAGACATCAGTTTAAAAAAAAAAACAATTTTGTTTGTTAAAATTGCAAGTATGTTTGAAAAATTCGCTAACTCCTAATTAATCAATTAAAATTTTTCAACATGCATTTGACAGTTTGAGTGCTGTTTTATATTCAATTAAATTTTCAAGTATCTAGAGCTTTATTTCAGGCTGTACACAATTTGAAAAAATTGCATTTTTTTTTTTTTTTAAATCTGGATTGCAAAATTATTGTGTAATAACAGTCAGGCCGATTTTGTTGAAATTTGGCATGTTGCTTTATCGTATCAAAAAGTTTTTTGAGGTAAAATCTGAAGGTCCTATGTATAATGTAAGTACTCAAAAAAAGTTTCCAAAAAATCTGTTTTTTCTTTTTTTGAGTTATTACTGTTTGTGCATCAATAATAATGTATTTTTCAATTTGGAACCATCAATATTGTGTGTAAAATTTAATAACAAAACTTTTTTCTCCTTGATCTTTTCTCTAAAATAAACAGTTATCAAGTTACCTAGGGAAATAGGAGAAAAGATATGGATATTTTTGTGATTTTTTTTAAATTTTATTTAATAAAAATTTAAGCACAGCTTTTTCAATTGGCGTGTAATGAAATAATCATTTTTGATGATATTCTGAAGGCATTAAAGCAAAAATTAGTGATCGTATAGAAAAAGTCAAACCCAAAACAGATACCTCCTGGACTATTAATTATATCATATAGTTAAGGTTTCAGCATTGAGAATGAGAATAGTCTTTTTTTCAGGAAATCTTACATATTATTAATTTTCTTTTGAGCATGCCAATTTAATTTTTTTTGTTTCATTCATTCATTTCAAATTTATTCATTTGTCATTAAACTAAAATAAAATAAATATAAAATAATAAATTCTTCTTATAACTTCTCCAGTACATGACACTACGTCAAATTGTAAAAAGCAAAGAGCAGCACCAGTGGAAACGCACACCCACAAGTAACGACTGAAAATTATTTTGTAGCTAAAAACTTGCATTTAATTTAGTATCAACAGTTACTTATTTTGTTATAATGCTATCAATTTATCCCTTCTGTTTGTCAAGTAATTTTAAGAAAAAGTGATTCATTTGTTATGACTAATTGTTTCACTCGACAGGAAACTTACAGATTATGTGTCATTACTTGTCTGTGTGTTGGTTTATTATTACTTAAAATAATATTTCATGTAAATTTACAGCATTTATTATTTTAAAATACTGGGTAATAAATTTTCATAATAATAACAATTAATTTTACTATTTCAAAAAACAACCAAGTAACCACCAAACATAGTAACAGAAAAACTAAAAAACTAACACCAAAAGTCAACTTTCACAGGATCCTGCATCATTAATCAATACATAATTCTACAATTACATCAAAAAAAAAAAAAAAAAAACACAAAAAAGGAGTAAAAACTTAAAAATTTTGAAAACATAAACCCTAACAACCACAAAACTTGAACACACCTTTACTATGAAGTTCAGTGTTTGGTGGTTAATTTGTTGTCTTAGGTTAATTGGCACATTGGCGTGTGTTGATGAATTATTTCAATGTTACTATTATATTTTATTTTATTTTTCAAGAAAATGAAGTTATTGGTACAAAGGTAATAGTTTAGTGCAATTGTAATAATACTAATAGTATTGCAATTAGCACCAACTTAATATCTTTTTGTGTCAAAACGTTTTGTGAAGGACTATAAAAAAGTAATTGGATTCTATTTTGTGAAAAATGGTAGAAGGAAATGATTTTATAATAATTGATATACAGCATAATACTTATCGAGCAGCAAACTTCAAATACCGTGTTGACACCAGTACCTCTAAATCATTATACATTATTGACCGGTAATAGGCAAATAAGATTAACTTCCTATGTTTACAGTCCCAGAATTTTCATTTGTTTATCTTCTGTTTTCCAGAAGCAAGAACATCGTGGATTTTACCTTTTACGGCTGGTGGATTTCTACACATCGCATTAGTAACAGTGTTACCTGAACTGCTACAAGAAGAGAACCCAAAAGAATCACTAAAACAAATGCTATCATTGGCTTCAGGGATTATAATCATGGCAGTTCTTACATCTATAATTGAATGAAATTGATTTTTTGGCTCCTGCTCATACTCATGATGCTCCCTTGCCTCTGCTCATCCAATTGCCATTCAGAATTTATAATTCTGCTGTAGCTAATTGAAAAGATTAGGTTACTATGTGTGTGTAAATATATATCAGTATTGATAATTTTCTTTATGTTACATGTTTGAGTTGGACACATTTTAATTTCATTTGTATTTTAAACATATTTTTACTTTTTCTGGTGTTTCTGCTTTGCTGCTTATCTTCTAAATTATTGAAGATAAGAAGATAATAATTAATCATATCTTGCCTGGATATTCTGATATATCTCATCTGATATAAGATTGTTTCACCAATTGTCTACTCTTTGTTAATCCTGATAAAGCACTATACATTTCCCCCCTAACCATGAGACCTACTATCACATTCCTTTTCTCTTGCAAGAGATTTTATGTGATTAATATACTGACTGTACCTAACATTGCATATGACTTAATTATTTTTTGAAAGTCTTAAAAATAAACAATACGTAAAAATTCATATGAAATTCAGTTAGATAAATTTACTTTTTAATAGTAAATAAAAAAATAAGTGTTGACTACATCCAAATTATCTTTACTACTATCATTGTGGTATTTTTACTTGCTGCCATCTTATTCGTTGCTTTATATTTGTAGTAAATTAGTTTCTTCAGAATTTATTTCTAAATTTTCAAAATACATTTATTCAACTAAATCTATTAATTCCTAATTATTATTCAACATGTAAAAGCATTAGTTTAGCCTTGAATTACCTATGTAAATTATTCAATTGCCAATCTCTGTGTTAGAATGGAAGCAACTCCCTTTCATGTAGAAGTATGTGTTGAACAGAGAGCATAATATCCCATTCAGACTTGGCATATTTCATATGTACAAAATTGATTTCTTCATCATACATGTGTAACTGGACAGCAGTCTGTTAATACTCGAAATGTAAATAAATAAGCATGATAAGAGAAGTTATTTTTCAGCCTTTTTTGATTTTATTTATGCAGTCACTTATTAAAAGTATCATGTCTATCTTTATTGATTTTTTCTTTGTTCTTTTACTTTAGAACTTGGATGAGATACCAAGTATTGTTATGTAACTACGAGTAACTATAAATCAGTTACACCCATGAAATTCATGAGATAATTTTCAGCATCCATTCATGATGCAGCACACAGAATTTAACCACGTTTGTAATTATGCATATAAAATAATACAATGTATATTTTTCATACTTATTTCATGCTCTTCATAAAGCCTTATGCTATATTTTGTTAGAGAACCTTGATTTTTTCATAATCTGATTTGTTAGAAGCTTATGAATATATTTGCTTTGAACAGAATATATTGGTTAAATACAAATCATGCTGCACAAATATGAACATTATAATATTAATATAATTTTACATAAATGCTGTGTACATTAATACATTATATTATTTTATATGCATATATTATAAATATGATGATTAAATTCTATGTGCTTTTTAAATTGTCTCATGAATTTCATGGGTATAACCGATTTACATAGTAATACTGTGGTATCTCTTCCATGGTCTAAAGTATCATGTAACAAAGGATAACATTTATTTATTAATGGAAACATCTAGGAACAGTTTTTGTTTTGTTTTAAAAAAAAAACTTAATTTCTTATGCTTATGTGATTAAGATAAATTTTATTTTGGAATACATAAAGACATTTGTTTTGTGGTTTTTTTTTACGTAAATGCCTTATTAATTTTACATGCTTTTATTTTTTTGCTTTTGACAGTCTAACCACTGCTTTCTTATATTTTCATTATTGCATTTAGCATGTTTTATTTAGCCTGAACAGAGATTTTAATCAGTAAATAAAAATACTATGGAGTAAAATCGTAAACAAAAATTGCCAAATACAGCCACGAAATTGACTTCTGCGTATACATGTACTTGTTTGTACCTAATACTTATTGTTTTAAAAAGTTAGTCACATAGAAAACTGTTTAGGTGTTTGTCCTCAACCATTTCCTTTATACATTTAAAAATCATACAAATCTAAAACATCTAATCATAAGAATCATATACAAATCTCTATTTTAGAGGTTAATTTGTTTTTGACTGAATAGTTTATTCAGATAAAATGATAAATATCTAATTTGTAATATTTAATCTTACATTTACATTCATTATTATCTGATTTTGGCTTCTGATGTAAATTCAATTTCGTTATAAGTATTTCCCTTTTTCTCCTGTTTTTCAAAATGATTAACTGAATGATCCAGTAATTAAACCATTATGTTAGTATAATTAATAATTTGAAGTTTTTAAATATTGTCCTTAACATGTTTTTATAGTTAAAACTATTCAAAATTATACCTTAAGTAAAAGTTAATGATGTAATTTTTACTTCTTCCTTTAAAATATTCTGCTTGTTTGTTGCAGTAGTGATTTGAAATATATCAAAATCGAACACTGATTTGTTGTAAGATCATGAAATAACGTAGATAAAAATAATTTTTTGTGAAATATTTATAGTATTTGAAAAATGCATATTTTTTAATTAGTGTATTTATATGTACATTAACTGTAATATACATTCATTTACTCTGCACTTTCTAAAGATATATTATACATATTTTTATAAGAAATATTTCTTTATATTAATGTTGAATAAACTAATTAATGATGGGGAATCAACTTAAATGGATAATGGACAATTCAGTTTAAATTATCTGCAGTCTCTTTTAACCAAAATTCTTTGTTAATTTTCTAACATATTATTTCAATTAATTTTATTATGTATTTATTATAATTTTATTTTATTAATTTGTACAACTCAAAGTATGTTCAATTTCATATGCATATGAATATGAATAAGTTGTGTTAGTTATCCATGCAGTTCTATTCATTATTATCTTATGATTGTAGTTTTAATTTTTTATACTTATTATTATTATTTTTGTAATAGTTATTGTTTTCATTATAGTATATTTTCCTTATACTATTTTCACATTCGCAGCATATAAATTATTATTAGTATTGAAATATTTTTATTGACCGTGATATGCATTATACATTGTTCATTTATATTATTATTTTGTAATTGATTACTTAAGTGTAAGTGAAAGATTGTTCTGTGTTAGTTATTTTTACACAATTTTTTTATAAATTTATGATAAGTTTTTTTAGAAACTTATCATAAAAATGTTTTTTTTAGAAACTTATCATAAGTTTTTATAACCTTATCAAAGATCTTTGTTTTTCTGTTTTCAAATTTATAAAATTATTGGTAATTTCATAAGTTACTGCTAGATTTAGTTACACGACTTAAAAGAACATTTATAATTATTATTATATGTTTTTAGACTTCGTGTGAACATTCTTGAATTATTAAATAATTTATTAGAAATTATATAATACATTGGAGTAGTATGGGTGGTATTTTAGTTTGAAGATCAGTTTTTGTAAATTATCTCAGAATCTATAGAGTTTATCTGCATTAACTAAATTATAGTACTTGTATATTTACTTTTTAGTTTATTTTTCTTAATTTATGAACTCTTATGTTCTTTTATAAATATTTTTGATTATTAGTTCATATTGAATAACTGTTTACGTCTTCAGTATATTATATTTAATCATACTCTCATTTTAATAGCTTTTTCCTGCAAGTACACTTAGTAATTTGAACTAATTTAAAAATGCAATCTTCACTTACCACTACAGCAAGAGTATCCAATTATTGATGAAATTTAGATTAAGTTTAGATAAACATTGGGTGCATTCATTTAATTCTACTTTAAAACCATGAAGCATGAATTTCATTATAAAAATCTATACAGAGATTTCAGTATCACCTCAATAGCTCAGTCAGTAGGATAATTAACCAATATAACAAAGATCCTAATTTAAATCTAAATTTTTTGTGCAGCATTTTTTCCACTCATTTCATTTACTTTGTAGTAGTGGATTCTTTTATATTTACTTTCTGTTATAAAAAATGTTAAAAAAAGAATTGGCAATAGAATTAAGATTAGTAGATAAATGTTTCAGGTATAATATTACAAAGACTTGAAATAGGTAGCTTGGCAAGAACACACCAACAAGAAAAGCATTAACAGCAAACTGCATCTTTCCTGTGAGGTGTTTGCACTAGAAATAAATAGAAAGAATACACTGAAAAATAAAATCACTTATTTACACAATTAAGATGACACTACAGCGCTTACAGCACAATTTCCCAAAAACAGCCAGCCTTCTTGCTTACTCTTCTTTTACAGTTTTTATATAAAATTTATTTCAGTTTCCTGCTCTCCATAAAATTGGCCTGTGATCCACCTCTGAATACGAATCTTATGAACTTTAAAAATTACCTCTTGTTTGTAGACAAGATTTTATTTCAGTATTTCAGCAAATTACTATTTAAATATAGCATTTTAAAAATTTAATTTGTCTATTTAAATAAAAACTGACCTGCAGTTGAGAGTACTAAATTAATCCCTTCAATAATTCACTACAGCTTATTTTGTCATAATTATCTTCTAAGATCAAAAACTCCGCATTACTGAATTACTGCAGGTTTCTAAAAAATCACTTGATTCTTTATTTTTCCAGGTCTTTGTTTATTAATTATATTTTTATTGTACTTCATATTATTTTGTATTTAATTGATGTTTATTCAAAAAATGTACATGAACATTGAGATATTACTTAAGCCAAAAATTATCTTCAAGTTGGAAATAATAAAATTCTTCATGGATTATTTATATGAGATATTAAAATAAATATTTAGAAAAGAGAACATGAAATGTACGCTAATTAATATAGATATCAGTTCTGCCTAATGAGTTTTAGATATATTGTTTGGTTTATATAATTATAAGAATATTTAAAACTAACTATAATAATATTTGGAGATGATCTTAGTAGCCCACTAAAATTTATTAAGTATGACATCATGTTGCACAAGGGATATAAAAATATGACTGCTATAGCTAAACTTACCCTTGGTTATACAGAAAGTATACAAATGTTATGTATTCAGTGTGACTTACAATGTGAAATTAAAATTTTCTGATTAAAGATCATATTCCAGAGAATATTGTAGTGTTATGATATTGTAACTGATTTGACTAAGCGTTTTACCCTGCAGTAAAGAAATAATTTTAACTTTTCCAACTATTTTTATGATGTATAGAAGAACAATTAATTTTATGTTCTGTTGAAGTTTGAGAGAAGTGTTTTCCTCTAAATATATCTTGTCTGTAAAAATATTTATATTACTTTTTTGAGAATGGATGTTATTTTTAGCATATATAAGTTAGAAAAAAATGTGGTTAAACTATTATTATAATACTGTTGTAATCAATAAATATTACATATTATACTTCTATATGTATTAATATACTATTGATAATTGAATAGGTTTTTTGTAGGAAAAAATAAAACATGGTTGTTATTTGAAAATGTTAATACTCAATTTTAACAGTTATTTATTACAGTAAGAGTTTATTTAATTGTCGCCATTGTAAATGCTGTGTACTTGTTATTTGCTTGTTAAATATTTTTAATATACACACACACAAGTGGTAAAACAGTAGTGAAATCAACTTTATAACATAATATTACTCAAGAATTTTATTTTCTTTAATCCGAAAATTTTTCTTACACATTGTAAGGCATATTGAATCCACAAAATGTCCACACTTACTGAAAAATCAAGGGTAAGTTTTGTTAATACTTTTATATTTTTATATCCCTTGTTGTACAATATTGTATTATACCTATTAAATTTTAGTGGGCTACCACCATGACCATCTTCAAATATTATTATTAATATTATTAACAACAGATGTATAACTTAGGCAGAACTGATATCTGCATTAACCACTGTACATTTCATTTTCTCTATTCTAAATATTTTTTAATATATATATTTTATTTATTTACTTATTTTTTTGTTAGGTTTCAATTTTTGAACAATTACATTTATGTAGTTAAAATTTAGTGACAATCTTTCATGCATACTATCAGTAGAAAGTAATATGTTTCCTTTATATTAGTATTTTAATTTTTGTAATGTACATTATATATTGTTTACATATATATTACCATTGATATTAGAATAGTAATCATTCCTAATCATTTGTTTTGTGATTAAATTTTATTTTATAACTATATCGATTCTAAATTATACAGGGCATATCTTGTAGAATAATTAATTTTGTGTTTAGTGTAAAAATAGCTTATAATTAATCCCAAGTAAATTATGCTTTGGTTTCTGTGATATTTTATTCATTACAAACATTATAATTATCAAATATAGTATTTCCATTTCTACAGCAAAACTGTGTAATTGTTTATAGTTTATTACCCACGATAACTTTGGGTTATTTTGAATTGGGTAATAGAACAGGGTGGTTTTTTTTTTTAAATTAGATTTTAAAATGAAACACTTATTAAAAATTATTAATTATGTTTGTAAATAATTTTCTAAATAATAGTAAGCAATTTTTCCCCTAACTTTCTGTAATAACATTTCATAAAATTAAGAGATTTTATTAATATTCTTTCCTCATAACATGTGATGATTTTGAAGAGTGTTCTGTTGCAAATCAGTTGACATAATTCTGCTTTTTTTTCTTTTTGATGATAATTTAAATATTGCAGGTCGTCCTATCTTCGATTAACCTCTACTAAATTTATTATGTTGAATGAATTCCAAAAATAATTGTTTTATAAGTAATAAAATCTTTTTATTGTGAAGTGTAAAATTTTGGGATTTTATTTTATTGATTAAGGAAATATATAACAAAAAACAATCTATTACATATGTACTGTGTGAGTATGTTATTAAAGATATTTTCACCAAATCATCTTTTCATTATTATAACCTCATTTATATCTGGCAGTAATGTAAATTCAGAAGTCAACTTCATTACTCGCTTATTAAAAAATTCTATTCTGTTGTAAGAAATATCAGTAGTTATTTGTATTTTGATTATTCTTAATTAAATTTTTTTACTGTTCTTGTATGAATAAAAAAGTAATTTAGCCAGTAGAAAATTTGTCAAAACTGATAATGTTATAGGTAATTAAGATTTATCATCTAATTGTTAACATTTACTTAAATTAAAAACAGAAATAAAATGCTACTTGTGATTTAGGAATTAACTGTGGCAGTCAGAACATCTCCGTATCGTTTATCTTAAAAATAGGCCTCCCATTATTTTTTCTGTAACATCACTTATAGAACACATTTATAGGTGTAATTTCTTTAAGTATTAAGAAATTAATATCGTGCCATATTTTTTTTTTTCTTATTAGCTTACTTGTGTGAAATTGTATTATTTATTCTAAAAATTTAAATTATCATTAGGTTGGTGTAAATAAATTGTTTTTCAGTTTTACTTGAAGATAAGTAGAAAAATTTCTTTTAACTTGGTGAAAATATTTTTAAAATGTATATTTATAAATATTTTGTTCTGTACATATTGTCTAAATGTTCTAGGTATTTTCATATATTTACATAAAAATGTTTAAGAATAAATTTTATAGTTTTTCTTAAATACTTTTTATTGCAATACTCATTGATATTTGAAAAGAAATTAAAGAAAGACTGAGAGGAGTATTTTAATAAGAAAAATGTGCTAGAAATTTTGTTTAAATGATATATATATATATATATATATATATATATATATATATATATATATATATATATATATATATATATATATATATATATTAATTATATCTTTATTTCAATATTGTCTAGTTTATAAATTTTTAAAATTAAAATAATTTACTTGAATTTTTTTTCATTTGTACTGTAAAATTTAAATAAATGTCATTTTTTAATATTAAAAGCTGCTATCATTTGTTCAGCTAACTAGTCTTATTAATTAGATAGGTTTTTTGTTGAATAGAATGACTGGTGATTAGCTTGACACACGTAGAGACCATCGTTGTCCTGCCTGCTCCACATGATTCGACACATGTCCCTCAGGTCCTATGAGTCTATGTAAAACTTATCTTACTAATGTTGTAAATAAATTATTGTTATTCTTTGATAATGTACACGTCTCAGAGCTGTGTGTACATACTAGCAATAATAAGATTTTATAAAATCATAGTTTGTATTATATAGAAGAACTCATAACTCATACATAAACAGTTGATCTAGTCAGAAATAGGTCCTGTTGGTAATCGTTAGTCTAGTTTTTGTTTTAATAGAAATTTCATTATAAAAGATAGTAAAATAAGATCCAAGGTAATTAGTGTAGAACCACTTCATACTTGTACAATTGTTGGTTTTACCTACTGTCATTTCTCTAATGAGTCAGATTCTTCAATCCTTTACTTTCTTCAACCAGTGCTTAAACGCACTTGAAATATATGTAAGAATCTCCAATCATATCCAGATCATACACATACCTTAAAAGTTGTATGAATTTATGAACAGATACTGTATTTTATATATTATTTTTAGCCTATAGTTCTGCCTCTTATAACCTTCCCCATTGCAATATTAAATTAAAACCATGCAAGTACACCTCCTTACCTTGGACCATTATAAATCCTAGGTGTTTTATAGAAGATTCCCTTTCAACTCAGACATAGCAGTTTTCAATATTGTGATTCCTGGGATGTTCCATTCTCTTGAATGACTTTTTTTCTTTTTTTGGCTTTGATTTCCTGGGATGTTCAAATCTCTCATAACATTGTAAATTTTCTTTCTGTTGATATCATTGATACCTAAAGTGTGCCGATTCCAAACTCGATAGTTTTTCTCAAAATAAATAAGTCAGTAGTAAGCATACTGTATTGGAAATCACATTTATAGGCCTGTTTTCACTGTTTGAGTTGGTTGGTAAATGAAGTGTAATCTTATTCAGTCTCAGGTCAACCATTCCTGAGATATGTGGTTAATTGAAACCCAACCACCAAAGAACACTGGTATCCAGATCTAATATTCAAATTCATATAAAAGTATCTGCCTTTACTAGGATTTGAACTTGGAACTCTCAACTTCGAAATCAGTTGATTTGTGATGAGTTCACCACTAGACTAACCCAGCGGGTTTTGTTTTCTTTCTGGGTTATGAAATTTGCAGCTGAACTTTAGCAAAGAATTCTTTTTCTTCTGGTGTAATTTTTCCATTATATTCACATAAGTTCCAATAGCATAAGTCATATTAATTTGAGTTACATTTATTACTTATCTTGTTCACCTTTTTCCTGGTTTATCTGACATCAAAATTTGTAAATATTTTATTCTTAGTAGCACGTAATACATTATTAATATCATATTAAGAGTGTGTATATATGCTACTCTGTGAATAAAAAAGGAACTGCTCCAGCATTTGCCTTGCTGGATCATGTGTAATCATGGTAAACCTTGATCAGAGCAACATCAAAAAATATACAATTAATTATAGAATAAAAATAGATGTGCTTAAAGTACATATTAATTATTTAAAATGTAAACATATGTGAAATAATGTTAAGAGTAAATACATGAACATACTAAATATTAAAAATAATTATAAAATAAATTACAATGCAAAAGGCATTAACGAGACTTATTTGAGTACACCTGATGCAGGAAATTAAGGTTTTAAAATTAAGGTGTTTAGGTTTTAAATCTTTTACAAAAGAAGGTTTTTGAAATAGAAAATTTTTAATTGCATTTTTTTTTTAAATTGGTGGGAAGATTTTATAAACGGTTTGGTAATTTATTAAAATTGGAAGCAGATATGTAATATATAAGGTCCTTCTCAGAAGCTGAATTAGTATTAAGTTACAAGAAAACAATTTTGTTGTCTGATTTGACAAAGGTGAATATGTTATTTTTTAAGATGACTATTCATTTGTGAAAAAATTACACACATTCATAAATATACACACAAAACTGTTACTCACTCTACAGGATGCCAAATAATTATATGACAGCCCATTTTTGTATTTTGAAAACTCTTTCTAACTTTTTGAGGATTCCCAGTAGATGGTGTTATTCTTCAGATAATGCTTAAGTAAGCATAGTAAATGTTAAATAATGATGACAAGCTTAGCAGTTTTATTAAAGGGCATCAAAGCAAAACAGATAGTTTTGTTTTTGTTGCAAATTAAATAATTTTGATTGTTCCAAAAGAATTTGCCATCTAACAAAACGTGCAAAATTTATGTACTAAGGACAACAGAAATTTTTTTGTTTTCATTTACGGGAACTCTGCTAACACGATTAGTAATTTTACACATCTGTGAAGCATAATGAAATGACTTTATTCATATTTAAAGTTAAGATAGTTACAAACCATCCAGTAAATAATTCTTTGAACTCCTTACATAAAATCTCCTAGTCCTAAGTAATTATCATCAGATTATCTTCAAATATAGATGTATCTGTGAAGTGGGTAAAAATCGGTGGTTCAATACTTTGAAGCAAGTCATTAATAAACCATAAGAAAAGAAAAGGATTGAGTACTTGTGATACTTCATGTTTCACATTCTATATGTGTTTTGTCAGAAGATGAAATTTTAACTGCCCTTCATGATCGTTAAAATATGAATTTAACCAATTATAACCAGAAAAAATACAGAAATAAATGCTTTACTAAGATGATGAAAGATTGAAAATAGAATGTTTTTGTTATCTACAGAATTTAAAATACTCTAAAACCTAAGAAATGGTTGTGTCGTATACAATTTAAAAAAAGTAAGTACTAAAGGTTTCTCATTTCAAAAAATTTGTCAAATTTTTTTCAAACTCTATGGACAAAAAATTAAATCTGTCTATATAATTTTATAAGTTAATTGGGAATTTTTTTTTTTTCTTAAGGATGGAAATAAGTGAAAGTTGGACAACAAATTTCTGTTTGAAAATTCATTAATTAAATTTATAAGCAAGATAATAATAGTATCTATGACTTAAAATACTGGCAGGAATTTCATCATTATCTATTGAATGATAATGATGAAATTTAAAATAAGCTGGAAGTCTTTGTATTTAAAATACAAGTTTTAACTTCTGGTTTTCAATAGAAAATAAAAATACTAATTTACCAACAAAAATCATTCAAGGTGAAGGTGGTTGTTCACCTTGTGTCAGTAATATGGTTATTTGAAATAATGAAAAAAAAAAATTATAGAATTCTTTTGCTATATGAATAGGGATGGGATTACAAAACCATATGTATTTTTGTTAAAAAGTTATTTAACAAAGTTTCCAAATCTACTTAAATCTTTTTTTCTGCCAGATGGTTTTAGATACTCCCTAAAACTAAGAAGATTGCTGAAGGCTCTTATGAACATATAGTAAATTATTCTGTTATGAAAATTGATGACCATTTTGAAATGCAGCAATAATAACTCATAAAATTAAACATAACAATCAGTATAAATATTATTACAATTTATTATGTTTTTTTTTTCTTTTAAGTAAGAAATAACTATTCTAAAGAAAAAGTAAAAATACTTATTACTAAAGTATTTTATTTAGTAATGAAAGTAAATGAGGAGGCCAATGCAAAGTTCCCATGTGACCAATATATTGATTTTTAGCTTGTGATGCTGTCGTATTATTTGTATGCTTCTCTATCAAACTTTCATAGAAAAAACATTCAAAACCACTAAAAATATATTAAAATTGAAAAATAAATTTAGGTGCAGGTACAAAAGTCTCTATTTTTGATAAATCTATATATTCAAAACCACCCATAAAATGCTAACTGTATAGCTAACTAATATTACAGATGGTACAATTCTCTAAATTACTACACAAGTAATTATGTTTTTTATTAACTTTTATACTAAATGTCTCCTGTTAGTTTGTGGTAATTCATGACTACAGCTGGAAGAATGAGCGCAGGCGGCTTTGTCAACCGCAGTGGGCTGGATAGACATTTAAAATTTAAGGATTTCTGTGCCCAAGATGAAGTTTATGCTTCTCAAATTATTTGTTATGCAAACAAATTACCATACAGTCGTAACCCCCGTATTAAGTATAAAGGCTGTGTAATCAGTCGAGTTTGAGTTCATAAGTACCAAGGTGTTTTGTTTGAAGAGAAATTGGTGTTTAGCAACTACATTAGGCAAGTAGCGGCACATGCCGTCTCTGTGATGCACAAGCTTAGGAGGATTGCTCGAAAGGATTATGAATTGTCAGGCCATTTGTACATGGTGTACCGAGGTGTCTTCGAAAGTATGACTTCTTATGCGGCATAAGTTTGGGCGCATAGGTTGGAAAGAAATTGAGCACTTATTCAAAATTTAAGGAGTGCCCAGCACAGAGCCTTAATTGTATGGACTGGTGTTTTTAAAACTACTACTACTACGAGGCTACAATTGTATTGGGAAAGGCTCTCCCAATCGATTTAGTGGTAAAAGTTTGGGCGGCCAGGTGGAAATTGCAAAGAGTCAGGGAGGCCGAGGTATTTGGGATGCGGTTTTGATCCGTGCCTGTATCGGATCAGAACGGTGATCTCAATGCACTGGTTCTAAATTTCGATCAGATGCCCATCTCCCGCCTGCAAAGGAGGCTTTACAGCCTCGCAATGGAAGCATGGCATGCCACAACTAAGGGAATATTGTATAAGTTTATACAGGATGGTATGCCTCTCCTTCATTTTTAAGGGCAATGGAAGCCCAAGTGCTCTCCAACCATGTAAATTTAAACCAATATTTGTTTTGGTTCCACCTGGCACCTGATGAGCTGTGCATCTGCGAGGAGGTCCAGTTGAACGAAAACATGATGTTTGACTGCCCAGCTCTTGGGGGGGCCAGAACTAAGGCCACCCTGGAACCTAGAGGTCAAGGGGAAAATTGGCCACTCACAAGCGGTGAGCCAATATGGCAAGATCCACATTGTCGGACCGTGTAGGAGTTCCTTGATGCGGTTGCTTTGTTCAACCGACATCAGCAGTTTACCTAAGGGAAATGACTGCTACCTCACTGCTGTGGGAAGCTAACCGAGATATATGGCTGGCTACCAGCCAGATTAAGGCTCCAAGCACTTTAATGGTGGTCAGGTACTTGCTGGCATTCAGCGACCTCAGCGTGGCAGCAAATTGCTGTCTTTGACAAGATATATTTAATTATTGATGGTCATATATGTTTTAGTAGTTGATGGGGTGCATCTACCCATTTTAGTGATACGTGACAAGTGGGCGGTGGGACACGCTAGCAAGTGGTGTATGGTACCATGCGTATTCCGCTCGCGCTTTTAGGTTAGCTCTTGGAGCTTGTTAGGACACTGGTTGCTAAACTGTTTCAAGGCTCAGTAACCGTTTGTGGCACAGACATTCAGTCTTATGCTTTAGGGCGACCAAATGGGATGGTGGCAAGAGAAATGCCAAGCAAACCAATAATACTAAATGGAGAGTAATTTATAGTGTACATTTTGCTAACACTGCTTTTCTGGCACCTGCTTTGTGCCTAGCAAAATCAAAGTGACGTAGTGCATGTTGTATTGTCATTTACTGCTGTTTTTAGAGAAGTTTTCAATAAAATGACATCAAATGTTATTATATAAGTAGAAGAAGGAGTAAATATTGCAGATTAGCTGGAGTTGAATTTACAAGTTCACGACTTGAAATTGAAGACCAATCAAATAAAAGAAGTTCTATCTGTTACAAAGCTAGGAAACAAAGCTAATGCTGTAAATGGAAAAGGAATATCCAAAAAAGCAAGGTAATCTAATATTTTTAACACATTTTTTTTGGTAGCAAAATTTAACATCAATAAAATTGTTTATTGTTGCACTTAATTATATTAGAGAACTAATAATAGCAACTCGCTGTTATAAAAATAATTTAGAATAACATTTTATAAATAATCTAGACTTTATAATGGAATATTACTTGTGTAAGCCATAGTTTTGGTAAAAAGATTTGTTATTGTTAATAACAATATTAGTAAAAAAGAGTGTACTATACAACAGTTAATTTTCATATTATTTTTTCTAATGTTACAGAACTAATTGATAGGTAATACTCAGGTTAAACAAGAAATAATTACATTATTTTTCCTGTAAAAATTTACACATTCATTGATTCTCTCTTACAGTTCTTTAAACAACTTCAACTAACTCACTGGCATTTATTTTATCTATTAACTTAATACTGTCAATTTTTTCTTATTTTTAATGTTTGACTCCTTTAGTATATCTCTGACCCAATTCAGTATGTTAATACTGTTTGGTACATAGCCATGGCAATACAGTTCTTTCACTTTTAGATTATAAACTTAGCCTTTTCAAAGCATTCTTTAAAGATCACCGTTGACACCTAATGAACCCAACTTCATAATTATTGATTTAGTGTGGCTTCAAATTGTGCAACAGTTTATTCTGTCACAATTCTGCAATAAAATCTTGTGCGACATCAACCTAGCAATGTGATAATACACTATAATCTTCATGAACCTTTTCTGTATCTTCATAGGCAATTATCAGCTGATGTCCAAATTTGATGAGAGAATGTATATTTTATAACATACAATTTGCAACATTGCAGCTGCTCTTACCAGATGTTTTTGTTATAAGTGTACATGTTACTTTAGTGTTTCATATATAGTTTGCTGTGGTGTTTTTTGTCTAATATAGTGCAATACCTCCTCTATGAATCATGAGACCTTGCCGTTGGTGAGGGGGCTTGAGTGCTCAGGGATACAGAGTAGCTGGACCGAAGGTGCAACCATATCGGAGAGGTATCTGTTTGAGAGCCAGACTAAGGAATGATTCCTGAAAGAGGGCAGCAGCTCTTTCAGTAGTTGTTAGGGGCGTGAGTCAGGACGACTTAAACGGCCGTATCAACATCACTCAGTCCTCTGAGTACTGCGCAGCTGAAAGCAATGGAAAACTACAGCTGCTTTTTTTTTCCAAGAAAATGTGGCTCTGCATTTTCACATAACAATAATGGAGGCGCCTTCCTTGGTAAAATATTCCGGAGGTAAAATAGTCCCCCGTTCGGATCTCCGGGTGGGGACTACTAAGGAAGGGGTCACCAGAAAATTAAAAAATAACATTCTACGAGTCGGAGCGTGGAATGTTAGAAGCTTAAAAAAGGTTGGTAGGCTAGAAAATTTAAAAAGGGAAATGGATAGGGTGAATGTGGATATAGTAGGAATTAGTGAGGTTCGGTGGGAAGAGGAAGGCGACTTTTGGTCAGGTGATTTTAGAGTAATTAACTCAGCGTCAAATAATGGGCAGGCAGGAGTAGGTTTCGTGATGAACAAGAAGATAGGGAGGAGAGTGGAGTATTTCAAAACGCATAGCGATAGAATCATTGTAATAAGGATAAAATCAAAACCTAAACCGACAACGATTGTTAACGTTTATATGCCTACAAGCGCCCATGATGATGATGAGGTAGAGTGTGTATACGAAGAGATTGATGAAGCAATTAAACACGTAAAAGGAGATGAAAATTTAATAATAGTTGGAGATTGGAATGCAAGCATTGGAAAAGGCAAGGAAGGAAATATAGTGGGTGAATACGGGCTGGGCAAAAGGAATGAAAGAGGGGACCGACTTATAGAGTTTTGCACGAAGTATAATTTAGTAATTGCCAACACCCAATTTAAAAATCATAATAGAAGAATATACACTTGGAAAAAGCCAGGCGATACTGCAAGGTATCAGATAGATTATATCATGGTTAAGCAAAGATTTAGAAATCAACTCGTTGACTGCAAAACTTACCCTGGAGCAGACATTGATAGCGACCATAATTTGGTGATAATGAAATGTAGATTGGGGTTTAAAAACCTGAAGAAAAGGTGTCAGATGAATCGGTGGAATTTAGAGAAGCTTGAGGAAGAGGAGGTAAAGAAGATTTTTGAGGAGGACATCGCAAGAGGTCTGAGTAAAAAAGATAAGGTAGAAAATGTAGAAGAAGAATGGGAGAATGTCAAAAAGGAAATTCTTAAATCAGCCGAAGCAAACTTAGGCGGAATAAAGAGAACTGGTAGAAAACCTTGGGTTTCAGACGATATATTGCAGCTGATGGATGAACGTAGAAAATATAAGAATGCTAGTGATGAAGAAAGTAAAAGGAACTATCGGCAATTAAGAAATGCTATAAACAGGAAGTGCAAACTGGTGAAAGAAGAGTGGATTAAAGAAAAGTGTTCAGAAGTGGAAAGAGAAATGAACATTGGTAAAATAGACGGAGCATACAGGAAAGTTAAGGAAAATTTTGGGGTACATAAATTAAAATGTAATAATGTGTTAAACAAAGATGGTACACCAATATATAATACGAAAGGTAAAGTCGATAGATGGGTGGAATATATTGAAGAGTTATACGGAGGAAATGAATTAGAAAATGGTGTTATAGAGGAAGAAGAGGAAGTTGAGGAGGATGAAATGGGAGAAACAATACTGAGATCTGAATTTAAGAGAGCATTAAAAGATTTAAATGGCAGAAAGGCTCCTGGAATAGACGGAATACCTGTAGAATTACTGCGCAGTGCAGGTGAGGAAGCGATTGATAGATTATACAAACTGGTGTGTAATATTTATGAAAATGGGGAATTTCCATCAGACTTCAAAAAAAGTGTTATAGTTATGATACCAAAGAAAGCAGGGGCAGATAAATGTGAAGAATACAGAACAATTAGTTTAACTAGTCATGCATCAAAAATCTTAACTAGAATTTTATACAGAAGAATTGAGAGGAGAGTGGAAGAAGTGTTAGGAGAAGACCAATTTGGTTTCAGGAAAAGTATAGGGACAAGGGAAGCAATTTTAGGCCTCAGATTAATAATAGAAGGAAGATTAAAGAAAAACAAACCGACATACTTGGCGTTTATAGACCTAGAAAAGGCTTTCGATAACGTAGACTGGAATAAAATGTTCAGCATTTTAAAAAAATTAGGTTTCAAATACAGAGATAGAAGAACAATTGCTAACATGTACAGGAACCAAACAGCAACAATAACAATTGAAGAACATAAGAAAGAAGCCCTAATAAGAAAGGGAGTCCGACAAGGATGTTCCCTATCGCCGTTACTTTTTAATCTTTACATGGAACTAGCAGTTAATGATGTTAAAGAACAATTTAGATTCGGAGTAACAGTACAAGGTGAAAAGATAAAGATGCTACGATTTGCTGATGATATAGTAATTCTAGCCGAGAGTAAAAAGGATTTAGAAGAAACAATGAACGGCATAGATGAAGTCCTACGCAAAAACTATCGCATGAAAATAAACAAGAACAAAACAAAAGTAATGAAATGTAGTAGAAATAACAAAGATGGACCACTGAATGTGAAAATAGGAGGAGAAAAGATTATGGAGGTAGAAGAATTTTGTTATTTGGGAAGTAAAATTACTAAAGATGGACGAAGCAGGAGCGATATAAAATGCCGAATAGCACAAGCTAAACGAGCCTTCAGTAAGAAATATAATTTGTTTACATCAAAAATGAATTTAAATGTCAGGAAAAGATTTTTGAAAGTGTATGTTTGGAGTGTCGCTTTATATGGATGTGAAACTTGGACAATCGGAGTATCTGAGAAGAAAAGATTAGAAGCTTTTGAAATGTGGTGCTATAGGAGAATGTTAAAAATCAGATGGGTGGATAAAGTGACAAATGAAGAGGTATTGCGGCAAGTAGATGAAGAAAGTAGCATTTGGAAAAATATAGTTAAAAGAAGAAACAGACTTATAGGCCACATACTAAGGCATCCTGGAATAGTCGCTTTAATATTGGAAGGACAGGTAGAAGGGAAAAATTGTGTAGGCAGGCCACGTTTGGAGTATGTAAAACAAATTGTTGGGGATGTAGGATGTAGAGGGTATACTGAAATGAAACGACTAGCACTAGATAGGGAATCTTGGAGAGCTGCATCAAACCAGTCAAATGACTGAAGACAAAAAAAAAAAAAAAAAAAAAAAAATAGTGCAATAGTTGTTTTTAAGCTTTATTATTAATTTGCCACAGGATAGACACCTCAAAAACATAGAATTATTACTTTTATCTCAAAATATTAGCATGTTGCAAAGGATGATTGCTGAAGAAACAAAATTTTAAAGCAGTTAAGAATACTGCCAAAAGAGAAGGAAAATGTGGTTGTAAAAGCAAAACTACTCTTCAAAATATATCCTAGGTTATCTTCTGTAGATTTCAATAGAGAAATGAGAAAAAGTATCAATATTCACATGAGTACTGTTAAAGACTCGGGGGAAGTCAACTAATGAAAAAAAAACTGCTTACTGTTAATAATGTATAAGAAACTTCTGCAGGAAAAACCTATAAAGAGTTGTAGTAGAACAATGGAAAAGAGTTCTCTTTTCTGATGAATCACATTTTCAAGTCAGGTGCATAAGCAAAGTTTGTATGCAAAAGTCCTAATAAATTTACAAAATCCTGCAAACACTAAACATCCTTTAAAGAAAATGTTTTTTTGGCTTTATGACTTAGACCTTTCATGGACGAGGACCATAGATTCTAGTAAAAGGAATGATGAATTCTGATAAATACATATCTTTACTCCAGAGAAGAATGGTTCCACTCTTACAAAAATTGTTTCCAGCTTGTGATAAAATTTTCCAGCAACCTTGCATTTTGCCTTCACTGAAAATTGTGTAAATGTTCTTCCATGCCCTGGCAACTCACCAGACTTAACCCAATCGAGAATCTGTGATCAATTTGTAAGCAAAAAGTTGCCAAAGCAAACTGTAAAAATATGTGAAAAAACTAGTTGAATCAATACCCAAACATTGTTAGGAAATAATAAAGAACAAGGGACTTGTTCTTATGGGGAATTTGAGTAGTAGTATGCGAGTATATTGTCAAGGGGGAAAAATCTCTCCCGTCCTTTAGCTCACACTAAATACACAGTCATTTTGATAATAAATTATTTTGAATAGCACGACAATCATATTTATAGCCTAAATATTCAGCAATTATCACATTGTTAACCAGAATTCTTTGGTACCGTCTAGCATTGATAACAAAAATGTTGCACTCTAAAGTGATATTACACCTTTTGGCCACAAAGTGAAGCCAGCACAACATCATGATGTCAACCACTTGCTTAGACTGCAACTCGTTGTTTAGATCAGAAGTTATGATGAATGAGATAAACAAGGCTATAGAAGACAATGAGTTTGAAATTAATTTGTTGTTAGATAAGGAAGACGCAAATTTGAAGCTACTGTTGTAAAAATTTTAATAATTCTAATTTGTTACATTTTAATAATTATGTTTTCAGTTTTTACACAATCTAAAAAAAATGTTCTATTAGCATTACAGTAATTTTTTTTGTGTGTAAAATATTTTCAAATTTCTACGAAAATCATTTCTATATATTTTCACTTTTTATGTAATAATGTCACAGTTAATGATGTCGCTAATCATAGAGTACGATTACTACTTTTGTAAAATTTATTAATTAATAAAATTGCCACTTGTGATATGAGACTTAAAAAAGAACGAAAATTAATCTAATTTAATTAATAGTTACTGTTATTATTCTCCAGTAATCATTTTAATCATAACAATTAATTCAATTATTATCCGCAATTTAGTTATATATTTGTTTATGTTATGGTAGTACTGTCGCATGCGTGGTTTAATTGTTGTTATGTCTGTGCAGGTTTGATGCTGCTAGGTTAGTTCCATTATCGCTGGCCTGCCGTTAACCATGGCTGCTCCGCTTTCTGTTTGCACCAAAGAAGAGCAACGTTCAGTGATCCGTTTTTTGTGGTCGGAAGGTGTATCAGGGGCCGAAATTCATCGAACGTAGTACGGGGACAGTATGCCGCAACGGAGTGTCTACGAATGGGTTGAAAAATTCAAAAATGGTCTCACAAGTGTTACGCACGTCGAAGGAGCCGGACCACCGTTTACCGCCACAAATGAGAAAAACATTTCGCGTGCACGTGACATGATTTTCTTAGACAGACGAGTAACTATTGATGAAGTGGCACATCGTCTGAAAATTAGTCACGGTTCTGCATACGAAATCATCCACAACAGACTTGGGTTTCATAAAGTCTGTGCAAGATGGGTCCCGAAACAACTCGCACAGTCGCATAAACAAACGCGCTTAGACATCTGCCAAAAACATTACCATTTGGATCGCTATGGTAACGAACGGGACATCTTAGACAGAATCATCACTGGTGACTAAACCTGGATCCATCATTACGAGCCGGAGAGTAAACGGCAGAGTATGGAATGGAAACATCCAAATTCGCCCTCCAAAAAAAAGTTCAAGACCCTACCGTCCGCAGGAAAACTGATGCTTACACGGTATATTGGGACTCACAAGGCTGGAACATTACGAGGAAAGGAGCACAACAATAAACAGTGCGCGTTACAGTGAGATGCTTACTGCCAAGCTGAAGCCTGCAATTCGAAGCAAACGCCCAGGACTGCTGTCGAAAGGTGTGTTTGTTGCTCAACAATGCCCGTCCATATACTGCTGTCCACACTGCTGAAACGCTCCAGAAACTCAACTTTGAAGAACTGGCTCATCCTCCGTATAGTCCTGAAGCGGTGCTTTCCTGGCTCGCAGCTCAACCGAAAACCTTCTTTTATGAGGGCATAAGGAAGATTGTGCAACGATGGACCAAGTGCGTTGAAATGCAAGGGAACTATGTTTAAAAATGATGTACATGTAAGTTTCCTATTTGTATTGCAATAAAATGTATAACTACATTGCGGATTATAACTGACTTACCCTCATACTTTATTTTAAATTAAATCATTTATTCCTTTTCATTTAATCATTTAGTTTTTCATTTTCTGTAGGAAAGGTAAGCATTTAAACCTGTAGTATTATCATTGATTTTATTTTTAAATCTGTCCTAATTAAAATAAATTGTTGTGTAATACAAAATTCTGTAATACTGTTATCTATTATTATTATTATTTTTATATTTCCATAATCTCCTGATCAAAGATTTTACTTAGTTTCCATTTTACATTGCTAATTCCTTTACCACCTCATGCTGGATATCACATGTCCATTTCATTCTAACATTATCTAGTCAACTCTCTAACCATGACCTCAACTTCCTGACATTCTATATTATCTAACCATTCCTCTTAACACTGTAACCATCACCTCCTCCCTACAACTCAAATGCCATGATTCCTGTACTTTCAGATCTAGCCTTCTTAAGAAATCCTCGCACATTGATTCAATTACAGGACTGTTTTACTTCAGAGAATAGTTTATTGAAAAATGTATAAAATATCTTTTACAGTATATTTCTCTGGAAAATGTAACTGTTAATTTTCCATTACTTTCAGCCTTAGATTACCCAAGCCTAGTTAGTTTTAACCTTTTTTCATGCTCTATCAACCATCAAATTAGTTACAGATTTATACTACTACTGAAAAGGGTGCTGTTCCTTTTCAAAGATAATTTTCTTTTCACAGATACTTATTTTGGAAGCAAATGCACATCACATTACATATCTATCTGCTTCTCAAAGGCTCAGCAACATCTTCAGTGACAACCCATGTTTTAAAAATATAATTCTCAGAAATACACAACAAAACAACTTACGGTAAAAAATCATAATTGAATGGCAAAAATATCAGTATAATTATCTTTTCTAGGAGACTATTTTTAACAAGTAGATTGGAATCTTATAATAAATTTCTGTAATACTGATACTAGTATGTAATTAATTTTCTTGGATAACTGTCTCTGTTTGACCAGTTATTCTTAAAATGTCATCAATCCTTCAACCTTGATAGAATAAATTACGTCCAAATTTAATTTTTGATGTTAAATCTTTTCTTGCCATCAACTCTGTTGTTTCACTTCTACACCCTTCATAAGCCCATAATTATTTGTTACATGAGTAAATAATATAATTTGATATATGAGTAATTTAGTCAATACTTGCTGATACATACACGGGAGGGAGGTGTTATTGCAAAATTGATGTAAGGTTCTAAAGATAATTCTTCATAAGATCAGCTAAGTTTGTAGTTATAAGAGAATTTTGGAAGGCTAGAACTTTTGAGGGGTGGAATATCACCTTCAATCTTTTGATGGCTAACCAAAAAACTATCATGATCACTTACAGCTTTGCACTGAGAATATCAGGACAATCTCAGCTATTGATTTTGTAAAAATCACAGATCTCCATTATTAAGTAAAAGTGCAATCTTAAGTAAATTTGGCATGGTATCTTGGGAATAGCTATGCCATTTAGGCAGAGACAGTGCCTCATATCAGTCATAACTCTCATGATTATGACACCTAATGTAAGTGCACATACATCTAAGAGGATATCTGGCAACTTCCAAAATAAGCCAATAATAACACTACCACCATCTTGGTATGCATGTTAAAGGATTTACATAATAGCTCTAAAAAGATCTGGAAGAACAATTCCACATTTTAATAAAATTAATAGTGTTTTATATTTTACAAATACATATTTATTTATTGTTATTTTCAGAAATTTATAACACACATCAATTATTTTACAACAGATTTATAAAAAAGATATTATTAAAATTTGATCATGACAGAATATAAAATGTATGTAAATTTAATATATTAATGATGTTCACTAGAAAAAGTGAACTATTAATAAGTTATTTATGTAGATTGTAGTCTTTTGCATCGACTTATCTGCAGGACATAAGTACCTCATGAGACCAGATGAATACTGGAACATTAGGAAGCAGGGGTGTAAAAGCAATATTTATAGTGTTTTCTCTGGCTTAGTTTTTTAAATTGTTAAAAAATATTTATATAACCACAAATAATATATGGTGGTCATACTAAAGTAAATTCAGATAAACTAAATAAAAAGGTTAATTTAATAAAATTCTTCCCAGTTATTGTTTTTACTTTTTCTTATCAAACAAGAAGATCGATTATAACACAGAACATTTTTTTTTTTGAGTCTGAACATTTACATTTTCTCCTCTGAAAGAAAATAATAAAATTATGAGTAATTCAGAAACTGTTTTTGTTTTTGTAATGGTAAGAGAGTTGTGTTATCTTATGTATCAATTTTTATTTGTGTAATTTGTTCAAAAAGAAAAACATTTGGATAGGTTTGCAAATTTAAAAAATTAATTAAGTGTGAAAAAGATATGAGTTGAGATACTTATTTGACTTAATTGCAGCAGAGCGATTTAGTTGTGAAAAAATGTTGTTATTGAATCCACAAAATTTGTAGTGCAAGTACACTAGTGTGAGTGTATTTAATTTAGTGTTTAGAATACATTTAACTGTAATACTACATTTTATTCAATTATTTGTTTAAGGTAGCAAGTTCTTACACTACTCATTAAATATTTTATTTGAAAAAGTAATTAATATAAAAAATTATGTAATACAGAAAGAATTTTTTAATTACATGTGGATTTTAGTGTATAAAAATGTAGTAATAATGTAAAAATATTACTAACTTTTAGTTGATTACATATTTTCTTTATAATTAGATAGGTCTTTCACATAAATTTTTACAAATTTTTTAAATCTACAAAAATTCTTAAAACATTTTTACAAATTTTAAAATATGACTAATTGTTTTTAACCCCAACATAATTTTTTTGTAAAATGAATGAAATGCCTTAAGTAATACACTGGTAAATTTTTTGTTTTGTTCTTTATGTCATTTTAAAGAGCTCCAGTATTTTTGGTGATGTTAAATCTTTTCATTTAATACTGTAACATTTCAGTCTCTCACCATCAACTCTCTTGTTTCACTTCTACACCCTTCATAAAACTATTATGAGAGTGAATAAGTATCCATGTTAGGAATGAAAATGCAAGTTTTTCAAATTAATTTTTTTTTAATTTTTAACATAATCTCCTTTTAGTAGGATACACTTTTCCCAAAGTCTCTGGGATTTTTTTAAAACTATTCAAAATAGTCTTCTGTCTCGACGATCACCTCTTCGTTTGAGCCGAATTTTTCCCAGCCACGTTTTCATGTTGGTGAGCAGAAATAAATCGCAGGCAGCCAAGGTGGGCGAGGGCGAGTACGGTGGATGCGGCAGCAATTCGTAGCGCAACTCAAGCAATTTGTCCACGACGATTGCGGTTGCGTGAGCTTGTGCGTTGTCGTGATGAACAGCACTTTTTTCTTTGCCAAGTGGGGCCGTGTCTGTTTCAATTTCTTGTTGAATCGGTCCAATAATTAACTGTAGTACTGCGCCGTGATTGTGCTTCCTTTTTTCAGAAAGTCTATGAGGATTATTTGCTTCGCATCCCAAAAAATCTTAGCCATGACCTTTCCGGTCGACGGGACTATTTTGGCCTTCTTTACAGCAGATTCGCCTGGAAAACCCTACTGCTTTGATTGTAGTTTTGTCTCTGGCGGATAGTAATGAATCCAGGTTTCATTAACGGTGATAACTCTACATAAAAACAGCTGCGGATTTCATTAAAAGAGGTCCAAACACTGCTTCGAAGTTGACAGCCGTATCCGCTTGTTGTACAAAGTGAGCGATCGCGGCACCCATCGGGCCGACAGCTTTCTCATTCTTTACTTACCATGCAAAATGTTTATTGCCGTTCTGTATGAAACACCTACGGCCTCTGCTACTTCACACACTTTCGTTCGGCGATCAGCAAGAATCACGTCATGGGTTTTTCAATGATTTTCTCAGTAACCACGTCTGCTGTGCTACCTGGGACACGCTCCTCATCAAAAAGAGGTGACGACTACGTTTAAATTTTGTAAAACCAGTTGTCATAGTTGTCATGTTTCTCATAGTTGTCATAGATGGGGAAGAACCCCTATAGACAGAATCAAACTTCACTTCGCACGTTTTTCCATCCAAAAATAAGCAAATTACAGATCGATATTCTTCTTACTCCAATATGTACGTTTACCCCGACGGGGAGTCTTATTCTTTAAGACTTTGGGGATTGGCGTCCCCACGGGCCTAGCCTCTGCAGTTTTTCTTCCCACTATACAATGAGCTGCAGAACACTTTGCATTATACACATATAGTATACCAAGAACACTACATAAATTACAACATACACACTTACACAATTACACAACAACAACCTACACTGATATTTCTTACATTTACACTCGGTGGTGTTGCGACATTTTACGAAACGCAACTGTAACCCAAGGTGGGAACAAATCGTGCCGATGGGTGAATGGCTCTACGTAGTGAGTCTCGAACAATGTCCTCTGGGCACCAGGGCGAACCCAGTTGTATTTAGCTCTAGCTCCAGTACGCGTGCACTCTGCTGGAGTGGTCCATTTTTCGTCGGTACTCGTGGGACCAAAATTTCAGTTCCAATAATAAACACAATGGTGGTCCATCTCAAAAAAAGCACCAAGTCTAGTCTTGTGAAGAGACCTTGGTCAGCTTTGTCTGACGAGGATAAAAGTCCTACTGAAGAGAACCACAAATTATTAGAATCGAATTCTAAAAATATTAGATTCGTTGTTCTCAGAAATAGTCAGGAAGGTGGCTCCCTTCAAAAGATTTCACCTTTCTTAATAAACAAATCCATAACAGGTGCAAGTGGCTCCCCGAAGAATATCAGGAAATTACGTGACGGATCGATTCTGATCGAAACATTCAACGATGAACAGAGTCTATCTTACGTCTCCGTAATATGGGTGGTATAAATATAAGTGCAGAAAGCCACAAAACTTTAAATACGAGCCGGGGTGTAATTTTTTGTCGAGACCTCTTAGATGTAGATATCTCTGAAATAGTTGATGAGCTTGCCACCAAGATGTTGTTGAAGTGAAACGTATAATGAAACGGTAGAACGGAACAGAAGAACCGACACCGTCTCTTATACTAACATTCAATCTCCCTGTTCCACCAGAGAAGATTAAAGTGGGTTACCTCACGGTTCGGGTACGACCATTCATACCCAACCCACGGCGATGTTTCAGATGCCAGGGTTTTGGTCACACTACAACATCTTGCACGAAAACTGAGATCTGTGCTCGATGTGGTAAAGAAGGTCACAACGACACTAACTGCGAAGAAAGTGAAAAATGTGCAAACTGCAGTGGTCCACATACAGCCCGCTCCAGAGATTGCCCAACTTTTAAAGAAGAAAAAGCAATTCTCAAAATCTGTACGGAGCAAAAGCTATCTTTCCCGGCTGCACACAGAGAATATAAAAAGATAAACAATTCACGGAACGTGGTTAAACCAGATGTATCTTTTGCCACTGCTACATCTAAACAAATTCCTACAAATGTTAATAATCAGCAGTGCGGATCCTGCAATGAGCTTAAAAAACTTGTTCAGATGCTTTCTGATCAAGTAGTCTCACTTACAGCCACTATCTCAGAACTGACAAAAATGAATAAAAAGTCTTTCGTCGCAGTTAGCGAATCCAACAGTGTGATACATACGAAAGTTCCTGTTCCCAAAGTCGTACCGACACGAGTAGCGACTATCACAGCTGGCAGTAAGCCACCTTATAAGCTCCCCGTAAAGGGAACCCACATACCCAACCCCTCTGGGATGTTAACTGCAGCATCCCATTCAAATAAATCTCCTCCACCATCACCTCATATACTGGAGGATATGGTTGAAGAACCACCCGACCCTAGGGCATCGGAGTTCTTTAAAATAAAAAATACAAAAAAGAAAAACCGAATCACGTACAGCTATAATTTATATAATTTCCGAAATTTAATTATTTAATTTTTTTTTTTTTTTTTTACACTTATGAACATTATTCAGTCGAATGTTAGAGGTATTCGGTCCCGCATTGAAGATATTAGAGTACAAGCACACGCATATGATCCACTAATCATGTGTTTCCAAGAAACTCACCTTCTACAACATGACCCAATTACACTCAGAGGATACTTCTGTGAGAGATACGACTGCCTAGTAGACAGTAGGGAGAGTAGTGGAGTGGCGATTTTCATGAAGAATGGGGTGTCGGCTACAAGAATTCAACTAACCACTGTCATTCCTGCTATTGCAGTAAAGGTCTCTATTCCCTTCAAATTGCATATCTGCAATCTGTATCTCTCACCGAACACTGAGTTCAGTGCTTTAGATGTCTCAAATCTCCTCACGCAAATACCATCTCCATCGTTAATAATAGGAGACTTCAATGCCCATCATATTTCCTGGGGCTCAACCTTCTGCTCCACTCGAG
Source organism: Lycorma delicatula (assembly GCF_047948215.1). NCBI lineage: Eukaryota > Metazoa > Arthropoda > Insecta > Hemiptera > Fulgoridae > Lycorma > Lycorma delicatula. The sequence goes on along the minus strand of NC_134455.1, from coordinate 220,533,223 downwards.
GAAATATGATAAACAGATTGAGACAAGACTTTGACCTTTGCCTACTGAATAATAGATCACACACATTCATGTCCTTATCATCTGGTACTGTATCTAACCTTGATCTCACCATATGTTCACCGAATGTGCTCCCTCATTTTAATTGGTCTGTTTGTGATGACTTTCTCGGCAGTGATCATAGACCAATTATTATTGGTTTCGGTGTAGACTGTGAGATTAAAAGAAGGCCACAGAGATGGATCGTTGAAAAGGCAGGTTGGAATGGATACCATAAAGCATTCCAATCGCAGTATGACGATGGAGCGAACATCCTCGACCAATATTCTTCTTTTACGTCCATGATACTTGAGAATGCCAAAGATATATCCCACAAACATCGGGTAATCCTTGACGTCCTCTCGTTCCATGGTGGAACGATGATTGCAAATATGCTATTAGGAATCGACGGCAGGCACTACGCAAATTTAATTGTAGGCCTACAACTGAACATCTAAATTTATACCGCAGGGCTAGAGCGGTGTGCCGTCGGGTATTCTTGGACGCTAAGAGGAATTCATGGACGAAATACGTGAGCACTATCTCACGCACTACTCCCACGTCTACTGTATGGAAGAAAATTCATGCAATTTTCGGATCACCGAAACAATCTATTCTCGGTCTTATTGATGAAGGAGAACTCCTTTCATCACCCTCAGAAGTGGCAAATAGTCTAGCAAAATCTTTCCGCTCGGTGTCTCTCTAGGTGAGAGACACCGAGACATCATATAATAACGATTTTCAAAGGTACAAGATACAAATAGAAGTAATATCGTTAAACATTGGTGATTCGGTTGATGCATTAAACACTCCATTCATATTTAAGGAATTGTTACATGCACTTAAAAACTCACGGGACACTTCCCCTGGACCGGACAACATTCGCCTTTCCATGCCTTCACACCTTCCTAATACGGCACTACAACAACTTTTGAATATTTTCAACGGTTTATTCTACGAACAAGTCTTCCCACCCGGCTGGTCAGAAGCATTTATTATACCAGTACTAAAACCTTTTTTTTTTTTTTTTTTTTTTTTTTTTTTTTTCTCTCTCTCAGCTCCCCTGGGCCGGACCGACTTGTTGGTATTACGCCGCCCAGGGGAGTGTCTTTAAACTCAAATAGGCCTCCCCACCTACCGGCTATATACCGGCAAGGCAGGTCGGCCTACCGGTTAGCTCTTTTTGAGAGTTCTTTATCAATATTGGCCCCTTGGGGACCCAAAAGGGCAATACTAATACACCACGCCAGACCCAGTTCGCCGCGACGCGGTACCGGGTCCCTTCAGTATTCAGTGTGCTCTTGCCTGACTGTTACCCGTGGAGTCCCTGGTGGCTCATCAGTGCCAACACACCGCAGCATGCTGGACCTCACCAGCAAGGCTGTCCACCCAGTCCTATTCTAGCCAACACCTTGTCTTCTCTCATCGGAGTATTTCTGTAGAACAACTTGTCTAACAAAACTAGCAAAATTATTCCAGTTTGACTCGCTTCTTAGCATGTAGTCTATTGTTGTCTCTGGAGTTATACCTGTGAGTGCCTTACTATGTCTAAGTGTGTCCCACCTATTGCACTCAAAAAAGGTGTGCTCAGCATCATCTATCTCGTTGCAGTAGTTGCAAATTGGTTCTTCTCTCTTGCCTATTTTGTGCAGGTAGTTATTGAAGGAACCATGTCCTGTAAAAAACTGCGATAGGTGATGATCAACCTCACCAAATCTTCTCGACAACCATGGCTTGATGTTGGGGATGAGGGTTCTCGTCCATCGACCCACAGCTTCCTGCGACCATCTTTCCTGCCAGATATTATAAACGGCATCCCTGACCTCTTGTTCTGGCTTGCCTTGTGCCCTCTCCACCCTCTTTTTTGCGATTAGGTCAATAGGAGGTGTACCCGATAACACGCACAGGGCGGCATAGGACACTGTCCTGTATGCGGACACAACACCTAGGAGCACACACCTGTGCGTCCTCGCCAGTCTCTCTTTGTTGCGCCTGATGGCAATAGAGCGCCACCAGGCCGGAACGGCATACATAAGCGAAGACACGACGGTGGTCGCCAGTAAACGGCGCTTTGAGGCCCGAGGGGCATTCTGCGATGACATAATGATGTTTAGACTTTTTATCATCCTTTCTGCCTTGTTGCATACATTGACTATGTGCTCGGTGTATCTACCGTTTTTCTGGAGGATAACTCCTAAGTACTTGATGTTATTCGCTTCTTCTATAGCATGACCGTTGATGGAAATATTGAACGGTTCTAGCACTCTTCTACCCGTAAAGGCAATACACCGGCATTTTTCCGTAGACAGTTGCAGACCCCTGGACCTCAACCACTCCTGTATAGTGTCGATGGCCGCATACACCCTCTCCCGCACCTCCAAGACCGTCCTTCCCTCTACGAGGACTGCAAGGTCATCTGCATAAGCCAGCACCTGAACGCCGACAGGAAACTCCTTCTGAAGGAGTTCATCTATAATCACCAGCCACAACAACGGCCCCAAAACAGAGCCCTGCGGAACTCCACCGTGCATTTGAAAATGTACTGTTTCTTCCTGTGCTTCCACCAGACATCCTCTGTTGGACAAGTAACATTCAATTTGCCTACGCAGGTACGGGCTGAGGCCCCTAGCCGCAATTGCGTCATTAATATGACCCCAACCAATAGCCCCGAACGCGTTTTTTATGTCTAGTGATAGCATCAGTGGAATTCTCCTGGTTCGCCAAGTGCCTCTCTTCACCTCGTCGGCCCATCCCGAAATTCGGCAGATAGCCTGCACGGTGGATCGCCCCCGCATAAACCCGTACTGGTTAGGACTGATTCCGGCTCCCTCTTCTAGTTCTTTGATGATGCGGCGAGCCAGCATCTTTTCTACTAGCTTCCCCATCATGTTAAGGAGGCTCAGGGGTCTATAGGTTATATCTTCCTCCGAAGAGGTGCCTTTAGGTAGGAATACCACTCTGGCCTCCTTCCAGCAGTCGGGGAAGTCTCCGTTCTCCATGCCATGGCTGGCAATCTCGAGCATCTCCCAGGGAGCCTTCTGAACCAGCCCCTTGATCACTGCCGCGGGAATCTTGTCCGGGCCAGGGCTCTTTTTGGTTGCCAAACTCCTCGCCGCAAGTTGCAGCTCTTCCATGGTGAATCTTCTATTGTCGCAAGGTGTGGATCTCACGATATCAGGCACTGTATGCGGGAACAACCTGGCTACCTCCCTTGCAACACTGGTCTTATTGAGGATAGGCATACGTCTCCCGAACTTTTTGGTCACAATACGATATGCCTGGCTCCAGGGATTGCTGTCAAGCTCTTCGCAGAGCCTGATCCAGCAATCCTTTTTACGTCTCTTAATAGCCTTATTGAGCGTTCTTCTTGCCTCGAGGTATCTATTGGCTGTTTCCTGGTACCCTTCTCTGTTATTTCTAAGAATACGTTGTTTCCTTCTCCTAAGGGACTGGAGCTCTTGTCTCATTGCTTCAATTTCAGCAGTCCACCAATATACGGAGCGCCTCCTTGTATTGTTAGCTGCCATTCTGTCCATTTCCTGCTTTATTATATTAGATAAAGCCTCAGGTGATTGTTGATGTCTATCAGACAGTCTACTTGCAGTCCTGTTGACGATTTGCTCTATTTGTACTGATGAGAATCTCGGTGGGGGGGAGTGCACTTCACGCCTGAAATCTACGTCTTTCAGATCCAAGATAGTGGCGCGGTGATCGCTCGCTATATCTTCTGAGAGAACCATCCACTGGTACTGATCCCTCCTCCACCTACAGTCCAGGATGGTGAGGTCAAGCACCGACCGATGACCTCTCGCTACATACGTGGGCGTATCGTCATTAATGCAGATGCAGCCGGCAGTTTCCAGGAGATCGGCAAGAATCTGTCCCCTCCTGTTGGTGTGTCGACTGCCAGCCGCCACCATTTTGCTGTTAAAATCACCCAACATTACGATCCTCTTGGTTGAATTGGTAATCACACCTTGTAAAGTGTCGATGAAGTTAGTAAAGTCCGCGATCGCAATGTTGGGCGAAATGTACACACCCACGAATAGAGTTGTTTCGGTTTCAACAGACACCACGCCACTACCTCTAAACTTGAAATTCCATTGTATACTATGACTTACATCCATAATGGCAACATCTCCCGACATATCAACAGTCCATCCAAGTTTGGCAGCTTCATATTTATTGGGTTCGGTGACCACAAGGAGGTCTACGTTCTTGTCTGCAACAACACGACTAATTAAGTCGTGAGCGAGAATACTCCTATTGGCATTCGCTAACATAGTCCTAATCATGCAATTTTTTCTTACATTGCCATGCTCCAGTCCTGTGTTCACCGCTCTTACAATCGAGGCATTGCTTAGGTTCAAGACAATCCGCTATCTTGTGACCTCTGCTACCGCAGTTGAAGCACAAATCGAGCCTATCTGGGCCCTTACATTCGTGCCTTCTATGGCCCGTGCCCCAACAACGGTAGCACCTGTCTTCATCTTCCCGGATGTACGCCCGGCAACTAATCCATCCGATTCTTATTCTTTCCTCGACCAGTTTGCATGCCGCTCTATAAGAGGTCATGACCGTAATATTTTGTGTCTCGCCAAAACCTTTCCTCATGGATGTTATCTTGACTTCCTCGCTAGAACCCACGCGTTTTATAATGGCAGCCATAACCTCTTGCTCTGTTGTGTCATGCTCGACATCTCGGATGTGCACAACAGTTCTCCTTCCAGCTCTGCTTTTTATATCAACGTGAAGGTCGGCAGCCTTGTCCCTCAGGATAGATGTAAATTGTTCCGCTTTCTCTGCACCCTGTATCCTAACGTGGAGCTCCTCGTTACGGCCCTTTCGCAATGAGATGACGTTATTTGCCTCCTCGCTGGTGACAGCATCCTTCATGGACCGGAGGAGCTCCGCGTACGTTTTTCCTTCCGCCTTAACAATCACTGTTCGGCTTTGCTCCGCCGGTGGAGTAGCCTTCTTTATCGGGATTTGATTATTACCGATGTGCCTGGTCCCACCATCCCCTTGGAGAGTTAACACATATACAGGTGTTTCCCTTGCTCTGAAGATATAGGATATGATCTTCTTGGCAAAATTTCCCATACTGCCCGAAGGCAGTATGTACGCTGAATTTGGTGACTGTATAGCTATTTTTTTGAACGCCTTCAATAAACAAGAAAGGGTTTCCTTTTCCGGGGCTCCCGAGTCATAATGTATCTTAAATTTCTTCTTCTTTTCTTCAACGGTTTGGTCTCCTATTAGAGTTATTTCGTCTTTTATGATGTCACCAGCTGCGAGCTTGTTACCTATATCCTGCTCACCTACTCTCTTTAAATCTCTAAGAGTACAAGTGTCTTTGACTTCAGGTGGAAGGTCAGTAACCAACTTTAGCTTGCCCCTAAGTGAGTTAGGCCACCTTTTAGGGAGGAGCTCAATGAGTTCTTCATCACTCAAATCGCTGGTCAAAATATACTCCATGTAATCGTCACCCGCAATAGGGTCCGTTTGGGTAGCTTGGGAAGTCTTTGTGTCTGGAGAGGACAGCTCGGAAAGCGCATTCAGTCCCTCGTATACTCGCCTTAGATCCTGTTCATGGGTCGCAATGTACTTATTCAAACCTGGGCCTAAATGCTGTTTCAACGATATCAGTATCAGACCCAATTGGTATGCTAGACTGCTCACTGTATCGGGTGCCTCTTCTTCCTCCTCGGAAGATCCTTGACGGAGCCTCTTCTTCCCTTTTAGATCGGTTTTCTTGACCGTCGCCGATTTTGTCATGCTGCTGCTACTTTGGGCGGATGTCCCATCCATAGGGAGTGAACCGCGTCTTCGCATGATATAGTACTGTACTCAGGCGGCCGTCCCAAGTTCTACGAGTACCGACTCGGGGAAGGGGCCCCCCAAAAAAAATGGGGGGGGGGGGGTTGAGGGGGTAAGAAAAATGTATGTGACCGAAAATGGGGTCAAAAAATTTGGGGGGGGTCGTGGTGGTAGGGGGTTAGGGAAGGTTTTGGGACGAATTTATGTCCAGGTAGGAAGGAAATCGAGTGGGTAGTTCTCGAGATATTAGTAGAAATGTAATTCCCTATTAAAACAGCTCTGAGGACTTAGAAAAAATCTCTACTAGTACGACGGTAATACGAGAGAATAATTACAAGTCCTTGTTTACTACAATAAACACGCCTGTATGAGCCTGTATATTAACTTAAATATTATAATATTATACAATTATAACCTCAATAGTATATAATGAAACACAAAAAAGTATCTTCTACTCACTCTTCTGAATTGTATGTAAACTCAGTTTATACTTCTTCACTATTGATAACTTAAATCACTTCAACACCTTATAAAAAGTAAATTGTAGCTATTTTAATTCACTAAAAATTCACTGAATAGTTTGAAAACTAAAAAACACTAATAAAAAAGTAATTCCGTGTCCAAAACTCTTGAAATTTTCAGATCTAGTCCATTAACCATAACACTTTAACATCCAATTAACAAATCAATGAAAATACCGAAAAAACCTATCAAAAAAGCGACAAAACGCGGAGCAATAATAAGACGTCCTCACAGTATGAGTATCCAAACTCGACTCAGTACTAAAACCTGGTAAAGACCAAACCAACCCCTCAAGCTACCGCCCTATTTCATTAACAAGCGTTTTGAGTAAAATAATGGAGAGAATGGTAAACCGCAGGCTTACATGGTACTTGGAGAAATATGGCTTTCTATCGCCAGAACAGTGTTGTTTCCGACAAGGACGATCTTCCATTGACCATCTAGTATCAATAGAAACAGCCATACAAAACGCTTTCCTCAATCGCCAGCACCTCGTCGCTATCTTCTTCGATATAAAAAAGGCGTATGACACAGCCTGGCGACGTGGTATTCTTAACACTCTCAAAGAATGGGGAATCAAGGGCAATATGCTTGCTTTTATCCGGGGATTCTTAAATCACCGAACGGCTCGTGTTCGTGTGGATGATTCGCTCTCAGATAGTGTCATCTTGGAGAATAGAGTTCCCCAAGGTAGTGTCTTAAGTGCCACCTTATTTTCTGTAGCCATAAACGGTATTACCAAATGTGTGCAGGCTCCTGTCTCATGTTCTCTATTTGTTGACGATTTTGCTATTTACATTGCAAGCCGTTCAACACTCACAGCAGAGAGACTACTGCAGAACACTATATCTCAACTTGAAGCTGGGTCCAGGATTACTGGTTTCACATTTTCATCCGAAAAAACAAAATGTGTAGTTTTTTCTCGGCTACGAAACCCTTCTATTCCGCAAGTTTTTCTGAACGGAGAGACTATTACTATTTCTACCTACGTCAAGTTTTTAGGTTTATTTTTTTGAAAACCGACTTACTTGGGTCAAACATATAAAAGAATTAAAAACAAAATGTTCCAAACTTCTAGATATGATGCTGCGAGTCCTTACTAACACCAACTGGGGAGCCGATAGGTCATGTATGATACGTTTTTTACTATTCCTTTGTTCGCTCCCGTTTAGATTATGTTGTGTCGCCTACTCTTCAGCTCGCCAAACCGTGCTTAAAATGCTGGATATTGTACATCATGCTTTCCTTCGGCTTGCCACAGGCGCGTTTAGATCAAGTCCTGTCGCAAGCTTACTTGTAGACTGCGGTGAACCATCACTTTGGGATAGACGAGACCAGCTTTTATTATCTTATTTTGCTCGTCTCAGAGGACAGCCAAATCACCCGGTTCTTGAGTCAGTCTTTAGAAATCCTAATCTAGGAAACCCTTCTATTCCGCAAGTTTTTCTGAACGGAGAGACTATTACTATTTCTACCTACGTCAAGTTTTTAGGTTTATTTTTTTGAAAACCGACTTACTTGGGTCAAACATATAAAAGAATTAAAAACAAAATGTTCCAAACTTCTAGATATGATGCTGCGAGTCCTTACTAACACCAACTGGGGAGCCGATAGGTCATGTATGATACGTTTTTTACTATTCCTTTGTTCGCTCCCGTTTAGATTATGTTGTGTCGCCTACTCTTCAGCTCGCCAAACCGTGCTTAAAATGCTGGATATTGTACATCATGCTTTCCTTCGGCTTGCCACAGGCGCGTTTAGATCAAGTCCTGTCGCAAGCTTACTTGTAGACTGCGGTGAACCATCACTTTGGGATAGACGAGACCAGCTTTTATTATCTTATTTTGCTCGTCTCAGAGGACAGCCAAATCACCCGGTTCTTGAGTCAGTCTTTAGAAATCCTAATCTAGGAAAGTATGAGGACCATCCACGTCGTACTGCACCTGTAGGTGTCCGTACCCGGCGTCTGCTGCAGCATATAAATGTTGACACACCGTCATTCTTTCCTACATATCCTTGCTCATATCCTCCATGGAGAATAAACCTTATAAATTTTACTTTTGACCTTACGACATACAATAAACAATCAACACTACCTATTGTCTTCCAGCAAATGTTTCAGTGTGTCCTCTCCAAGATGAATCCAGACGCGGTTGTATACACTGATGGATCGAAACAAAACGATACCGTTGGTTGTGCATTTGTTGTCAATGAAAGAACTTATATGTTTGGTCTACCCGGTATTACGAGTGTGTTTACCGCTGAACTATACACTATAAATAAGGTTCTAAACATCATTAACCCTAAATATAGAAAAATTCTTATTTGCAGCGACTCGTGTAGTGCTCTCCAAGCCTTAAAAAACGTTTATTCCACACATCCTATCGTCATTGAAATTTACAACGCAATCGCTGAGTTTAATAATCGCAACACAGAAGTAAGTTTTTGCTGGGTCCCAAGCCACGTAGGGATTCCAGGTAATGAACATGCAGATTCCGCTGCCAAAGAAGCATGTAACCAGCCTCCTTTCACCACCCGAGTTGCTACTTCTCATTTTATTAATTATGTAAAACAATCACTAAGAGCAAAGTGGCAAGGTGACTGGACGGCTACTGTAGATAATAAACTCCGGCAGATTAAAAATTCTGTGTTACCATGGGACTCCTCATGTAGAAAATCTCGGCGTGAGGAAGTAGTCCTCTGTCGGTTGCGGATAGGACACACCAGGGTCACACACGAGCACCTGATGGCAAGAGAACAAGCACCCCTATGCACACGATGCAACTGCCGCATGACTGTGCACCACATACTCGTGGACTGCATATGTTATGTGGCGTTGCGTCGTAAGTTTAAATTACCCAGAAACATCCGTGGTGTCTTGTGCAACGACAATGAAGTTTTAAACCGGATGTTTCTTTTTCTGCGTAGTAGGGTTAACCCAAAAAATTTAATATTGTCGGGTATATTTCTTATTCTAGAAAAGTTTTTAATAGATTTGATTTTGTTAACCGAGAAGGGAGCCTTTTACACTCCTTATCCGAATCTGTTAAATTTTATTTTTTATATAGTTTTTTTTTTATTTATTATTTTAGCTTTTATGTTTTAATAACTCGTTCTGTGATATTAGTTTTAAGATTCTAGTGATATTAGTTTTAAGTTTTATTTTTTTAATTTAGTTTTAAGTTTTATTTTTTTAATTTAGTTTTAAGTTTTTATTTAATTTCTTTATTTTAGTTTTAACCTAGTTCTAAGTTTTATGTTTGTGTCTTATTTTTTTTTTTTTTTTGTATCATTTTTGTGCTCTTGTTATCCGAGAATGGGCCTTTTACACCCATCTCGGAATTTGTTTAATTGTTTTGCTTTTATTTTTTTTATTATTATTTTAAGTTTTAGTTTTACGTACTTGTTTTAATTACTTTTATTTATTTTTTTTCATTAAAAAAAACCCCCGGGCGATGATAACGTACAGACGTTTTTAGCCCTCCACAAAAAAAAAAACAAAAAAAAATGTACGTTTAACACAAATAGCGGTAAAATAAAAAGTAATTTTATTTTATCAATCTGAAATTTTGTATGGCGTCGTTTGATAGATGGTAGTATACTGTAGTAATGCCAACTTTCCTCAGCAACGCCACCTGTCTTCACACTCGAGTACTTATTGATCCACTCTCGTATTATATGTTATTTCAAATTTCATTATTGCTTAGCTGAACTTCATTAACATTTTCTGTAAGAGGGCACAGTTTTCTCCAAACATTTGAAAACGTTTGTTTCCAAAGTAGTGGCGGGTCGCGTATAGGCACTCTGGAACTGCAGCATCCCGTATTTCCACTCGATATTATCGATAACATTTAATATAATGAGTACTTTTTTCTTTAATTCTTTATTTATATTTGTACAATATATAATAATCCTTAAGTTTAATGTCAGTAGCCATTCCCCATTTTATGAAAAAGGTATAAAAATCTCTATATGGAACTGTGTGCTTCACAGTTCCAGCAATGTGGTGTTTGGCTGTTGTGCGCATTGGCACATAGGAAGCTGCGAGGGAGAGAGAGAGAGACCACTGTCGCTCCCGCAGTGCCGACCTGGCGTGCTGGTGTAAGTAGTTTTTTTTTTTTACTACGCGTATGTATGGAACGTTCCTTGTTCGTTCCTTTTCTAGTTTAGTCGGTGTAAGAAATATGAAAGTGGTTTAGTTTTTTTTCAGTAGTAATAAGAAAATGGCGGAAAGCAAGGGCTTTTTGATTGCAAAATCTGTCCGTAAACACGCTATAAGGACGAAAGAGAAGGTAATTAGTAAAAACTAATTATGTATTTGTTTCTATGTACGTAGAAATTTAACTGTAGCACCACTGTTTTAAGCGGACATTTTATTAAGTTATTATCTAATAATACTAAAAAAGATTATCTGTACTGACGTTTTATTTATTCGGTTAAACCGAATACGGGTTTTAAGCACATGTACCATATTCTTGAAGTGTAGAATTAGATTAATATCCTGCTTCCAGCTATTCCATTAGATTAATTTTTTTCGATTCTTTAACCATGGCCTTGAAAAAGCCCAGAAATAAATTTTCTAGAGCAGCACCCCCATTAATTTTAGCTACGAGCCATCACTGTTCAAAAGTGAATAAAAATCATGTGATGAAACCAACTGTCTTAGCAGCTTCTTAGAAAAAAAGCTACAAAAACTTTGATGATAGCCAAAAATGTGATGAAGTATTTGCTTTCATGAATTGCTTTTCTTCTCAATGAATCATTCTACCATTTGTTGAAGTTGTGTTTCATACCATTAAGAAATCGTAGAAAATACTACTATGTTTCATCAATGTATATAATTTCCCCAACAACAAAAAAATTATTTTCCTAATTTCATATTGCTGTTAATTCATTTTCTGTTGATTCAAATCATACACTTATTACAAGAAAAGCATCAATCACCAATCTTTTTTTTTTAGCAACTGATAAAACTACTAAAAAATGTTATTCCTGATTGTTTATTTTTATGTATATATATATATATATGATGTTCTGTAGTGATACAGTCTAGCTCTAAACTTAGAATCGCTAGAGATAATGCTTATTGATTACACTACCTTTGGTTGGTAGTTGAAGGCCAGATTTAACCACAGTTTATATGTGGAGCAGTTTATTTTTATTAGAACTTAACAAGAATTATTTTACTCAATCTAATTAATACCTTTTTGTTAAACTATAATTAGTGTTTGAACTATAATTAAATTTTATTCAATTTTTTTTTTAATTGGGTGCAGCAGTAGTTACAACTACCCGCAAATATTACTTTACTACTATTCTTATACAACCTTATTCACTTCTGTTCATTAATTATAAGTTTTCTTACAATACTGACCCCTTACTGAACAAACATAGTGAATATAATGCATTTTTTCTAGAGGAAGTACATTTATGGAATGGAATGCAAAGTTGGCAGGAGTCTATTAATCCCTACTTTATCGCAGAACCTGGACAGAGTCCCTTGCTGCTGGATCATTCTAATCAGGCTTGTTTTTAAAAGGGTTATTTTTCTAATCTCGGATCTAATTTTTCAAGTTTTGTCTATTATTATTTTAGTGAATTTAAGACGGATTTAATTGCATTCCAATCCGTTATTAAACCAGCGTTATCGAACCCATTTCATGGGCCGACCGCGTAAGGCTAGGCTTATAAAGTCTGTCCTCCCGACGTAATTCCCCTTCAGACCGTCCACTGAAGTCCTTTCGGTGCTAACTCTTTAATAGGCTAGCAGGAATACGCCACAACGAGGCACTACCTGTAAGGAGGGAGCAATGCGTCTCCTTTTCCGGAGGAGTCGCAATTGCTAGGTTATTTTATCTTACTGTAAGTTTTGAAATAGGAGAGGTTGTGTAGAAGCTCTTCATCCGCTTCTGGTATGGCTGCCCTTCAGGACGCATCTCTGCTGGGCTCTGTTCCGGACTCCAGTCCGTGATGTTGAGGCGAGTGGTTGGTCTTCCTTCTTCTTCTCCCTCTTCTTCTTCCGAAGACCTCTTCGTTCTTCCTACATTTATGGCTTTGAACAATCTGCTTTCCCTATCTTTCTTATGGTTGTATTGTTTGTAAAAAATCTTTTGTAGTAATGAGAGTGATTTCTCTGAGAATGAACATGTTCATTGCTCTTACAGTTCCTATAATAACCGAAGTAGATATGTCACTTGTGGGGTCTTTTGTCACTTTCATTTCAAAAGCTTAACTATGCTGATCTACTACACTGTATTTAGCTTAGTGAAGAATGCAATAGGAAATCACTGCAGTCCTCACTTTCATGTAGTAATGTTGGTTATTCTTGAAGGATGGCTGTGCATTTTTTTTAACATGTTTTATACAGACTTACCCTAAACTGTGTTAGGTTATAGCATTAACATGTAATAGATATTACAATATTATTATAGAGTTTTTTACCTTTTTAACTTTGGTAATCTTATATCTTTTTAATAAATAATATCTCTTAATAGTCTTCTCCAGAATAATTTTTGTTTGGCCATTTTTTTACTTCTTAAGATTTATTTAATTCATTAACCTTACAATCTGTAATTGACTCTTAAACCTGATACTTTTAATTGACTTGTTTTTCAATAATTTGTGTCAGTTAAAATTTTGATTTATTGTCTTCTTTAAATGAATACTTTAAAATAATTTGTCTTTCATTTAAATTATTTATATCAAGTTAATGGGATCACTTTGAAAAATTGTAGATTGCACTGTCCGAGAATTAGTCATAAACATAAATAATTTGCAGTTATTCTTAAAATAAATTAATTTTCTGCTAAATTGGTATCAAGTTAGCAACTTGATTTTTAAAATATTTAGTGAGCAACAACACAGTCTAGACAGCAGCATTGCTTAGTGTGTTTTTTTATCATTAACACTATTATGCACAAAAATAACTGCTTCTTTTCAATTAAGTATTCAATTTGTGTTTACTGACCTCTTGAAGGTGTGCAATATCACATGATGTCTGAAATCAGTTTGTTTCATATATTCACCTTTACCTTCAAATTCTCTTCATTTTATATTACCCTATTAAGTAGTTTGGGTAAAATATTTACCAATGTACAAAGATTTTTTACTCACAGCTTCTGTTTTGTTTGAGATTACAATTATATTTATGTTTAAATCAGAAGTTACTGTACTCTACAGTTTTATAATTTTTCAAATTTACTTGTTTATACTATCAGTCCTTCTTCATTAAACAGTTTTCTGTGTGTAATGGAATTAAACTCTGTAACAATTTATCTTGTAAAATCTTAGGATCAATGAGATTCTTATCTTAATTTTGATCTACTAACCAATCTTTTCTACTCCATCAGATAATTTTTTCCTCTACTTAATCTTTACTTCATATCCTAACTTCCTACTCACATCTAAAAGCAGATTGTCATTCAACAATTTCCCTAAGTTCTCTAATGTATTGTTACATTTTTCATTTACTTTCCATCAGTATTTCTTATAATTATATTTTTCCTAATTTCACTCCAAACTTTCTTCAGATAATTTCTTTGCTGCTTCCCATGCACATTTATTTTATTCCGTAAAAAGGAGATCCATATGATTGTTGTCTTATCATTTTTACACTACATATTAATAAAATAAGTATAACTAATCAAAGTTGCTTGTTTTTGGGGGTAATGATGTAATAAGTTTTTGAGGGTAATGATGTTAATTATAAAGCCATTTTCTCAGATGTGTAGACTGAATGAACACTTGCAGAACTGAATGAGATGAATTTTTAATTACGTAGTATACTGATGTAAACATTATTCTCAACTCTTGTGTAAATGACTAAATTATTTTTCTAATAAACCTGACATAAGAATCGTTATTATCTGGAAAACGCCTGCTATTTTTTTAGGAGGAAGTGAATTGATATCAGTTGCGGCATGCAACATACAAACATTAACAGTTACTATAATATTAAGGAGCATTATCGTTATTATGAAGATTCATAAGACTCATTTCCCCAAATAATATTTGCAATATTTCCATTCTACAATATGAACAACTATCAGAATCATTGTAATAGCTATGAAGTTTGCAAAAGAGTTGTGTCTGTTTGACCCTGATAGAATCAGTTGAAATGTGACAAGGAAATGTGATTCTACATCTAGAATAGAATACAAGATTACGTAAAAATTTATTTCATATTGTAATAACTTAAAAATCCAGGAATTTTTTTATGGATTTAAAGGAAAGAGAAAGTAACTGTAAGATTGAATTCTGCATCCAGAATACTTAAAATCCAGAAATTCTGCATCCAGAATACTTCTGTTTAATCACATCAAACAGAAGTATTGTAAAACATCAATACAGATCGTTTTTTACACACATCTTTTAAAATACGAGGGTTTCTTTCAAGGTCTGATCGGTCGCGAAATAAAAACCCGAGCAAAAATCGGATGAACCTTTGCGCATATGTGTTGCGCAGCGTCTAGTATAGCCTTCAATCAACCCGCGTCACTTCGTTTAGTTCTGAACACGCAGCTAGCACGTAAACATGTCTACAACAATAGCATATCCCCCCAAGTGTGAAGTGCGTGCGGTAATTCGATTTCTTCAGGCTGAGGGGTATAATGCAGCTGAAATTCATCTACGAATAAGTAATATGTAAGGTGAAACTTCAATGAGTGACAGAAAAGTGTGACAATGGTGCAGGAACTTTAAAACAGGACATACAGATGTTCATGATGCAGGCGGTCAGGGAGGGAAGCGAGTGTCAACCGATGATCGCGTTGAGCAAGTGGATGAGGCAATTCGAGAAAATCGTCGGTTCACAATTTCTGTATTGAGTGATTCGTTTCCTGAAATTTCAAGGTCAGCTCTCTTCACCATTGTGAGTGAGAGACTTCAGTACCACAAACTGTGTGATGGGTTCCCAAGATACTGTCCGACCATCACAAAACAATGAGAATGAACGCCTCCCTAACGTTTCTCCAGCGCTACTACAATGAAAGAGAAGATTTTTTGAACAAAATTGTCACAGGGAACGAGACATGGGTCCATTTCGAAACTGAAGAAACAAAAGAACAATCCAACAGTGGATGCATTCTCATTCTCCCAGTAAACCATCGAAGTTCAAGCAAACCTTCTCCAACAGAAAGTGTATGGCTACTGTGTTCTGAGACCGGAATGGAGTTCTCTTGGTGGAATTCATGGAACGTGGCACAACCATCACTGCAGCCTCATACTGCGTGACTTTTCAATATCTACGAAGGACAATTCAAAATAAGTGGAGAGGAATGTTGTCATCATGCATTGTCTTTCTCCATGACAATGCTCGGCCGCACACTGCAGCTGTAACAAAGAAGCTCCTACAGCGTTTTCATTGGGTAGTGTTTGATCACCCACCACACAGTCCAGACTTGGCTCCATCCGATTTTTACCTCTTTGCTCACATGAAACGCTAGCTAGGAGGATAACATTTTGGCACAGACATCGAACTGCAGACCAGCGTAGAAACATGGCTGAAAACACAGGCGGTTCCGTTCTATGACGAGGATATTGGAAAGTTGGTACCACGCTACGACAAATGTCTAAATCGGAGTGGCGAGTATGTAGAGAAATAGCGTAACTATGTAAGTACTTGTTACAAATAAATCTTTTTTTATTTTCACTGTGGTTTTAATTTCGTGACCGATCGGACCTTGAAAAAAAAATAACCCTCATCAAAAAATAAAATAGAATTTACCAATGATCTTACAAACAATGAGCCATTATTAAAAATATAATTAACAAATTATTTATATAATGTAATATATATTTGTTTAATATATATTATGTATAGTATTCATAACTACATATAATAAAGTATCTCTGTGTCAGAAACAATCATCAATCTATTATTTTTTTAAACAAACTTTAAAAGCATAGAAGAAAATTTTTCATTAAAAATAAATCAGTGAAAATTATCAAAAAAGACTTAAAAATAAAAATTCCATAGCAAGTATTTATCACACAGTTGCAGCAAAGTTGCATGTAGGTTTTATTTGCAGCAAAGTTGCATGTAGGTTTTATTTTCAGCAACCAACTTTTTATAACACATGAAGTAGGCAAATGTAGTTATAAACAATTAATATACTTGCAGAATAATAAACTAGAACAGCCAGCTATATGTTGACACTATCTTATTGAACCAAGGTAACATAAGACTGCAACAAAAGTACACTTAAATTTCACTTGTGTACATCTGTAGAGTAATGTATAAATAAGCAACTTTTATTGATTGCACAATCAGAAAAAAGGAACAAGGGAAAACAATAATTTTAAAACACATAAAACCAGCAGTCATAAATAGTCAGAATTCTCAAATAAACTGCTCTTAGGTTTAGAACGTAAATCAGAAACTATTCAATACAATGTGTTGAATGAGCAACTATGCCCATGCAAATGACTTAAAAAATAAAAACAAAGTGGAAAAAAATACACCACCTATCCTATCACAAAACAAAATACAGAAAGAAGAACTTGTAAATCTAGATAATTATTTTTTTAATTTAAAGAAAAATATCACCATCTTATAAAACACTCAGCCTGAAAAAAAGCACGTCACAAAAAAAACCACTTCAGAAAAAACCAAAGTTCTTGGAATATGGGGATGCCAAAATCTTACCCATTTTTTATTTTATCTTAAAAGATTTATGGACTAAACTGCTCTGCCTACACAAGGTTTTTCACTCAACAAACATGATGCTACTGTGAATTAAAAGCATTCCATAGTAACTTAGTCATGAAGGTTGGGCTAAAAGATTTAAAACTCAGGTGGATACTTGCACAAGAAAACATTCCAGGGATAAATGAAAGATTTCCTTAGCAAAGTCTGAGCCTGTTCTCACTACATACATTAAATTATAATTCTGCTCATAGCATAATAAAATGATATGACAAACAATACTTCAAATGCAATGAACTTTTTCAAAACATACTAGTGTATTCTTTCTTTTTTGTTGTAAAGGAGGAAAAAATTTTAATAACAATAAAATTCTTAACAATGAGAAAATTAATTGACTTGTCCTCTAGGCTTCAGTAAACATTTTTACTAATTTATTTATACCTTGCTTCTGAAAGTTCTGTAGAATCTGAGAAATGTACACGTTTCATTATTCTGCTTTTTACTTTTCCTGAATGAACTGTAACATTATTCATCATATTTTCTGTACAGTATAGAGTTTGGCTTTTTCTGTTTATGTTACTCTGTGCCAACAATGTAGACGTACATTTGAATTTATCTGAAACAGTATTTCACTAATATTATTATTTTTTTTTTTAATTACTTTAAACCTATAATTAAAGACATTCTTATCCTTTCCTTTTAAAACAAGAAAATCACATCTTCATTTGATGAATTGTTATCCCTAACAAAATTAAAGATATTTCATTTCTTTTTGTAGGAAATAAATGTGACGATTAAAGTTTTTCAATATATTTCTAGCAATTTTCCAATTTAATCAAGGGAAAAATTATTTTTGCTTTCTTTCTTAAATGGCTTAACATATAATAAATGTTTCCACAGAAAATGTGTTTTGATTATAAAACTTTGTAATACATTAATTTACAAAATTGAAAAGTAAGTCAGTACTAAAGGTTTTTCACTGAAAACTACTGTTCATGTTAAAGCAGTCTGAAGGTATAGTCTTATTTTAGAGCTACTGTTAGAAAACACCTGTTGACTCATTACTCTTACAAATCTTTAGAGTAAGAGAACAAAAAAAACATCACAGGTTTAATTGAGGCCCCTAATATGAAGATATAAATATACTTATTGTTTTTGTTGCCCTGGATGCTAATTTATATTTACAATTATAAATATAATTATTTTTAATAGCAGCAGTATGTAATTGCTTTAATATAAATTAGTATTCTGAGTACATAATTGCTTTTTATTTATTATTTAATTTAAAAATATCAACTTTTGCAATGAAAAAAACAAATTTGCTTTCATCTGTTGTCTTTGTGAACATCCTCAATGATTGGTACAATGTTGTTCTCACACCAGGATCAGATGTTACTGCCAGGTATCTATTTTAATTAGGCTTACATATATTTAGAATGTGGTAGAAAAATGTGTGGAATTATGTCTGTTTCTTTTAAGTACATCATTGTTGTGTGTTCTAGAATATTTATTTATTTCATAATGTGTATGGTATTGTTTCAGAATGTGCAGAATATCAAACTTGTCAGTATTGGTGAATTTTTTTTCTAGAAGGTGATTGGAAAATTTGTATCTTTGTTCACATTTAATCAGTAGGGTTGATTCACTAATGTGACTGTTTTGGAAACAGAACAGTTTATTTATGTATTCCAGGAGCATTTTATTTATTTGGTAATTGTGAGCAACCTGTAATGTGTTTCAGTCTGTTGTACTTAGGCTGCATTGTATTCAACTTTTTTTTTAATTTGTGAACTACTTTCTCTGTGTTAGTGAGATTTTTTTGATTTTTTGTTTATGTTTATTTATTTTGTGTAGAAGTGTTTAATGAATTTGCTATCATATCCACACACTTGCAAGAGCTGGATATTTTACAGTATAAAGTTTTTTCTCTGTGTTCTTAGATGACATAGGTATGTAGACATAGGATGTGGTACAACAGTTATGGATCATACTTCTAAAAGCAGATAGTTAATGTGACATTGGGTGGTTTTAGGTAATGTGAATAATTATTGGAGGCTAAACATGAAAAAGAAAGAAAGGTATGTGAATAATGGCATCTGTCATTGTTGATTTTCACTGCACTTTGAAAGCGTATTTTTGTTGGTTTTTTTGGGAGGAAATAGTGAGGTCAAGAAATTTATTTTCTTACAGTATTTATACGCTGCTGTAAAATTTGATTTGTGGTGGATTTTTGTTTTATATATATCAGTAGCTGTTCACACCATCTTGAGTTGCTTTGGTACAATAAGGTGGTGTTGTCAATGTATCTGTGCCATACAATGTTGTGAGCATGTTTGTTGTTGGTCAATATGTTTGTTTCTTCTGTGTATTGTAAAAAAATATCAGCTAGGATTTTAGGAACAGTGAAACCTAAAAAAAGACCAGCAGGTTGTGCATAATATTTGTTTTATATTAATCTAGAATTTTTATGATTTCTGAAATGAATTTTTTGAGAACTTATGAATATTCAAGAACCTTATGAATAAATTATAAAATAGTATTACTTATAAAGTCAGATGAAAAAAAATGTAAAAGTAAACCATTACACAACAAGAAGGCCTTAGATCATAATATTGATGAAAACTAATTTACTGTATATGATGGGAAACAAGTGAAAAAGTAAAACTTAAAATTTAACTCCTGCAGGGAGTGTAATTTTTTTTGGATTGTAATCTTCTTACCAATTACTAAAAACTGACAGAAAAGAAACAAAAACTCCCTACATTTTTTGCATAGGAATTTTGATAGAAAATTTAGTGAGAATTTTTGTCCATGAATGATCTCTGGGAGAGGCAAAGTTCCACAGACATTGAAGTGAAAAATAGAGCTCTTTTTAGTTAATTTGTCCTGAAATGGATGGAACCCATAACCAAATTGGGCTGCACTCTCATGTGAAGAGGCTAGCCCTAAAATGTTGTTTGTTCATTAAAGGAGGCCTAGTAAATTGTAGGAATACCCACCGGGTTGGTCTAGTGGTGAACGCGTCTTCCCAAATCAGCTGATTTGGAAGTCGAGAGTTCCAGTGTTCAAGTCCTAGTAAAGCCAGTTATTTTTACATGGATTTGAATACTAGATTGTGGATACCGTTGTTCTTTGATGGTTGGGTTTCAATTAACCACACATCTCAGGAATGGTCGAACTGAATATGTACAAGACTACACTTCATTTACACTCATACATATCATCCTCATTCATCCTCTGAAGTATTATCTGAACGGTAGTTACCGGAGGCTAAACAGGAAAAAAGAAAAAAGTGAATTGTAGGAACCCATCAATAATGGATCAGATAAAACGAAGGGGAAAGGATTATACAACACGAATCAAAACCAATGCAAGACTGCGTCTTTCAAGATTTTTTTTTTAAATTTGACTTTGGAGCACAAAAATGATGAAAATCTTTTTTGCTAGGTATGATATCAGAAACAAGAAAGGAGTAAGAAAAGCTAAACCTATTTCTATCCCAGGAGGTGGTACAGTTGCAAAAAAACAATTGCAAATGCGAGTGGATAAGTACACAAACTGGAATAAATGGGATTAACAAATAATATGTACCTGTTTTATTAACAAAACAAAATTAAAACAGAAAATTCACAACTTCAAAAATGGCACCGCTAGGATGCATAAATCTTACAAAGATTTACCAAATCTTACCTCATTACCAAATTGTGCTGCATCCACCCTGAGAGAGCCTACCTATGTAAAACAGATTTACCACTTATGTGTTAAATCTAGAGAAAATATATTAACACAGACTCATTAGTAGAGACCGGATTATATGCATTTGCATATTTAGCCCATTCTCATTGATTATACCATATTTTCCTTAAAATCTAGTAATGATGCATATTTTCGCTATATTTACAACATTTTTCGGTAGGATACCTAGCTAATAAATTAAATCTTACATTGTAGCCGACCAAACCTATTAGCCGCATGGCTCTTAGAGCACGCGTCTATGGTTTTGGTAGGATAATATTATTATGAGGCCAAATAAAACACAGACTCACATGAGACAAAGACGGATGGTACCATTCTGTGTCGCGCACACCTACTGCAGCATTTCTCCCACAAGGCAATTAAACTATGCAAGTTACTGTTGACGTGCTCATTGTATTAGTTTAGTTTATTTATTTGAGCAAAGTTTAGTGTGTACATGCCTCCCAAAAAAAAAAGTGATTCTTCGTAGATAGCTGACTATCCTGGAACATTTACATACGACGGAAATGTTTTATATTGTCGAGTTTGTGAGAAAAATATTTCATGCACAAAAGTGTTTCAAATAGACCAGCATGTCAAGACTAACAAAAAAACTACTTTAGCATGGATTTATGTGAAGCATTGCTTATAAGTAATTATTTTTCTTCACAAACTTACAAATCCTACCTTCAAAGATTTTCTGCGAAATTATTGCTTGAATCAAAATATACCAGATAAATCAACATTGCGTAAAGATTACATACCAATAATTTACCTACGTGTTCTGGAAGAAATACACATTCAACTCAAGGATAGCATTATTTGGATTTCAACTGATGAAACTACCAATAGTTGTGGCCGTTGCATTGCAAATTTAATTGTCAGCGCATTAACACTAGAGCCTTCTTCTTTCTATCTGGTGGTCTACAAAGACCTTGAAAAGACAATTCTACGAAAATTCTACAATCGCCAGAGTTGTGAATGAGCGTATTAATAAAATATTTCCTGAATCTTCTGCAGATGAAAGAGTGTTTATATTTCTCTCAGATGCTGCTCCCTGTATGATCAAGGCAGCCAAAGCCCTCCAAGTATTTTATCCCAATTTGATTAATGTGATGTGCTTTGCTCAAGGAGTACATCAATTTGCTGAAGTATGATCCACAATTGGGAATGTAAATAGACTAATTTCATCAACAAAGAAAGTGTTTCTTTCTTTTAAAAAGTGTCTTTCTATTGCGAGCACCTGCTCGCAATAAGGCCTAAGAAGAAAAACTGCCAAATGTGCCTTTACCTCCCAAACCAGTGGTTACACTATGGGGAACGTGGATTGAAGCTGTACTGTTTTACAATGAACATTTCGAGGCCAACAAAGGTGTAGTAAACAACTTTGACAGTGCACAGGCTATGGCAGTTTGTCAGTCCAAAGAAGCATTTAACAATTCTAGTACAAAAACAAAAAACAGCTGTAATTATCACTCATTTTCCCACATACCTGCGATTATTAAAAATCATGAAACTCAAGGTTTGACGTTAACAATCTATTCAGTTAATGAATCAAATCCGCCAAATGAACTCCGCATTGCCAGATGTATTCCCATGTAAACTTAAAGAAAAATTTAAAAACATTTTGAACAATAACCCAGGCTTTGAATCTTTGTTTCAAATTTATAGTTTTATTAATGGGGACAGGTGAACTTTTTCCAGAAACAATATGTGCTAACATAGCACCCAAATTCAAATACTGCCCAGTTACCTCAATTGAATGTGGAACGATCCTTTTCCACTTATAAAGATATTTTGAGTGATCGAAGACACAATCTTACTACTGAACAAGTGGAACAGTACCTGATTGTTTACGCTTACAAAAGTAACAAAATGTTAAATAATTGTTAATTATAGAATTTATCGACTTGTTAATCAACTACTTATTAACTGTATGCTGATTTTGAAATAAAAAAAATAAAAATTACAATTTTTTTATTATTTAAAGTTGCATATTTTGACACCTTTCATGCATATTTTAAGCATTCTTCATGCATACTTGAATGCATATTTTAAGCATTCTTCATGCATATTTGAATGCATATTTCAAGTGTTTTATGTTGTATATAATCCGGTCTCTACTCATAAATGCCTTTGGATAAAAAGGAAAAAACTGAATTTGATTGTTAGGATGAGAACTCTTTTAATTGATTTACGAAAATCAAAGGATGCTTCAGGACACAAAGATAAAAAACATTTCTGTAGTTTGGAGGAAAAGGACACTACATCACAAAAAAAACATTTATTTACAGAACAAACTGAAAATTTGATTACATTATTTTCTCTCTAGCTATTTCTATCCACATCTTCCTTTTTTTATTATCCTAATTTTTTTTCACTAGCTAATGAACTTTTACCAACATCTCAATTATTTTATTTTTTCCCTGGTTTTATGTTAGTGGACATAGTGCTCTTTTCCTCCAATATGAAATTAATAAATAATCTAAATTTCATAATTCACAAAAAACACTATCCCGTGTAATAAAGGAATGGTACAGTAAAACTGATTTAACAATGTAAAACATTGTAGTTTTTTCTGAATGTTTAAAATAATGATGGATTTTACAATTATATGACAAAAGATAATAATTATTACAGTAGAAAAAATTATCCATGTTGCTAATACACATTAAGAAAAGAAAATACTTTGATATAAAATAAAATAAAAATTTTATCTTACACATAATAATACTTGTACATTATTTTCATTCATTCAAATCAATAGTATTAGCAAGTAGATGAACAATTAAAAAACATGAAAGAAAATTAGAAATGAAAAATTTCAAAATATACACAAAATTTTAAATTCTAACTTAAAAATTGTAGCCTTTAAAAAGACTTAATACCATTTTATTTCAATTTTAAACAAATGAATATACCAAAGAATGTTGTAATTGTAGACTATAAAAATACATAATATTATTAAAAACTACCTACACTATTGTAATGATTTTTCTAAAAAAAAAAAAAAATAATTTAATCATTATAACGTCAGATCTCCAAAAGAATTATACAAGAATAAAACTGCAAAAATTTAGTTCTAAATACAAAAAAAAAATATCTGAAAGTAAAAGTAAACTCAATGCAATGGTTATAAAAAGTAAGTTAAAAAAAAAGTTAAATATTTTAATAATATACTTATGAAAAATGCCAGATTTAAAAAAAATCTTATTGTTATAAGAATGCGTTTTTTATAACAGCCTAAAAACAACAACAATGTGACTTTTCCATTACAGACAAAAAAAAATTATAATAATATTAAGAGAAAAGATTTTTAATAAGTTCAAATATTTTTGGGTAGAAATTTCTTTCGTGCTGTCAGAGATGATGTCCAGTGATTCACGGAATTCAATAACTAATTTTCTTATCAGATTAACTTTTCTTTAAACTCATTATCCTCAAATTTTTCTGTAACTTAAAGAATATCAATTTTTTACTTTCAGATTTGTAGATGAGTACATTGTGAGAGTAATAGTGGATGTTTCTGTAAATTAAAGGAGTTTTCATGTTCATGTTTATGTTTTGTGTTACAGTTTGCCAGGTGTTTCTTGTTGTTTTGTCCTTTTTTGCAAATACAATGTCTCAAGCTTTTTCAAATCACATATTTCCCTGTTGTGAATGATATATTTATTGAAACTCTGCCATATCAACTGTTGCCAGTTCCAATGGGCTGAAATAAGTTACTTTGTATTTTCCCTTTTCCTGTCTATGACTCCACGGATAGCATCCGCCTCCATGTGAGTATGTCCTTTTAGAAGGAATTTTCTGATGTACAATTCTGATGATTTGTACTTTTTTTTAAATCCAGAAAAAGCAAATAATAAGACTGATGATTTTATTTTGCCCACAGCAATTTCACTCCACAAAGTTATTTCATTAACATCAGTATTAGGAATTATTTCATCAGCCCTCTTATTATTGCTGATGCAATTTTACTTCCCCCTTGGCCTGCTTTCATGATTCCTCCTACATAGCACAACTAGTTGAACCATCACTAGCATCATAAAGAGTATAGTTAAATGTCCACAACTTTCCTTTTTAAAAGCTTAAGAGTACTAGTGTAGAGGAGTGTAGGAAGACACTTTTGAAGATGTTCAGACTTTAGCATCAATTTTTTTAGAGCAAATCTATTCTCGCGCTTCTTGGAGATGATTTTGATGATTGATCATTTTTTCTCTTTCTTCTTTTGAAGTTGTACACTTTAACTGCGCTACAAAAGTATCACAGATATCATAAGTATCCATTTCTAGAGGTTTAAATGATAAATCGCATTTCTTATGAAAAATATCACATTCAACCAGTACTTTGCAAAATTTTTTTTTTGTCAACATTATTGTCATTGCAGAATTTCACATATAATCTGTGCATTTAAGCAATAAAAAGTGCTGATTCTAGAAATTTCTTTCCTGTACATTCTCTACAACAATGGCTTTCCTAAGACAGGAATGAAGCTATGTACTTTTGTACTAAGTCCAACAACCTCTTGTGGAGTCTTATTTGCTAGACATCCCTTCCCTAATAAATCTGGTTCCATAATACCCTCTTCTTTCCTTTTTTTAATAGCATTTATGATCATTGTGTTTGAAATAGAAGGTGTATTTAAGAACATTGTCTACAATTTAATTTTTTCATTATTTATGGTAAATGTGTAAATCAACTATTAGTTTTCAGTTTGCTGTCATATCTTTCCTGTGATCTTTTAATGGATTTAACTTCTACACAAGAAGCCACAAATTGGCGTTTATTATTAAAATCTTTTCTAGCATTCCAATTTTCATTAAATATAGCCAACCTTATATTTTCTCTCATTTTCTCATAACACTTAGATGTGCAAGCACTTGGTGGTTTCAGAATTTTAGCTGTAATTGTTTTCCCCTTGTTAATATATTCTTTTCCATCTGCATGTTTAGCCTTCCACTTGTTAACCAACCATTCCTCTGGGTCCTGTCACGTTTCCTTCCTACTTGTAAAATTTCTGGCTTGTTAACACCCTTCCCGTTGATATTAATTCTGAAATTTTCACAATCTGAATCTGAAATTTCTCCTTGTGGTACAAACGTTTCGTCTTTGTCACCTGCTTCACTATTGCTCAAGAACAAATCATTTAGTAGCTCTACCCTAGAAATTTGTTGCTGAGGATATGGTTGTTTAATGTTTTTTGAACATGAGACTTGATTATAGTTATGTAGTACCTGTACTTTCTTCTTTAGGCATACCTGACCCTCCTTTGACAGAAATTGATGTTCCTGGCGCATGAAGAGCATCATTTTTTATACCCTCTTCTGCAATTAAAACAACCACAGACTACTGTAATGTTATATGGCATAATACTTGATAAACTTAAAAAAATATATAACTGAATGCTGCAAGAATAAGAATTTTTCTCGAAATAAAAGTCAGGATTTCATGAGATTATGGTTGTTAATAAATTTAATCCAAGAATTGTAAATTAAATAAGCAAAATAAGAATGATAAATTTAATTTAAACAAATCAAAAAGCTATATTTAATATGTAATTATTTGGCATTCCTTTCAGTTTCAAATACTAACATTATGAATGACATGGTTATGGGCAACTTAAATTTTCCTGTAACCTTGTCTATAGATTACTTTAAAAAAATTCCAGTTTCATGCATTATAATTTAAAAGTAAATTTAAACAATAGCCTAATAACTTTCTAGAAAATACTTTCCTTGGTGATACAAGGTACCACCGCCTTATACCATTACCAATTATCATTCAACACAACTGGGAATTGTAAATCTATAGCATAGTCCTAGTTCCAATAATAAAACAAAAAAAATTTTTGTTCAGGCTGATTTAGAGATTCACACTTTTTGTTCTTTTTCATTGCAAGGTGTTACAAAATTTTTCCACAAGATGATTTATCAAAGCGTCATCAGAATCGATTTTTGATAATAATCGACTATTCATTTTTTTATACTTTGAGAATAAAACAAATACACACTAAAACTGACAGTTCTTAAATTATAACAAAAAATAATGTAAATAATAAATTTATCACTAATCACATTAATGCAATACTTGTAAAACTGTAAAATTACCTATAAATAAACACAATTATCATATGACCAAACTGTATCCCACTGGCATATCGCATAAACAAAGAAACTCCACTGCATCCCAGTGTGTAAAGAGGTATAAACAACAAAGACAAAGAGTTTTGATGGACATGTTAAAACAAGTCTGTCTGAAGTGATGAATAGTATATTAAATAACATAGAAAAAAATCACTATGTGGACCAAGTGCTTATAAATCGTGCTTGAAACAAAATTAAAAGTGTTGAGGGAAATGATTATATCTCCATTTAGTGACTTTTTCTTCAGTACTTCATATCATGAAGATCACCACTATTATATACAACAAAATGGAAATGTAATAGCAATTTTTTTAAACTATGGTTTTATAGGTTCTTTGTAAGTAACCATAACTGCATACAATATTTAAAAGAAATGAGTTTTTTATTTTACACTCTAAAAATCTCAATTACATTCTAACAGGATGATATAACTTCCAGCCATTTTTAGAAATAATGACAAAATAACTAACAAGTATTTATGGAAAAAATGTTTTCTTTAAAATTAGAAACAATAACAACCTTCAGGTAAAGAATTTTAAATGAATTTGTATGTTCAAATGTAGAGTAATTTTAAACTGTTGTATTTTTTCTGCAAAGCTTTATTTTTTTAAAATCGATACCTCTGTTATTTACTACTCTAAAAGTATACTTACCAATATTTTGTTATTACACAAAAAACTCTCCTTTTTATATGAATTTAGTCATTAAATGGATTATCAAAATTTATATACCTGAAACAGATGTAGAAGATCTTTTTGACATCCTTGATATGAATGATTTGTTTTGATCCTTTTTGCTTTTTGAAGACTCATGTTGAATTAAAAGAACTGGTGCAAGATAATTCAAGTATGCCCAATTCTCTCTAACGTCTTTTCTGCCTAAAAAAATTATTATTTTTAATTTGAATTTTATGTGAGGTAATACATATATTTTCAAATTGTATTTACTTATTACATTTATTTATTTATTTTAATAGCTTAGTGTACATTATGGTTTCCTACAAGTTGATAATGGATAATTATTTTCCAAAGAAATGTTAAGTGGACAGATGAATATGCATGCTTGTGTTGCTGTTTTCTATGTTTGAACATTGTTTTACACCATAAAACAATCTATTCCTCTCCCCACCATATACCCTTTCAGTGTGCTTGCAATCAACCCCAAAACACACAGAGGCAAGCAAAATAAAGCAATATACATCAACCAACTACACTTAAAAAACTTGGGTTTACTGTAGTTATTAACCACTTGTTTTATTTTTATTTTAAAAGCTCAGATAGGAATGTTTTATAATTTTTTTTTGTAAATAAATAACCCATTTATTTAATAAATAAAAAAATTGACTGTTTATTAATTACTATCATTGATATTATTTATATTTTTATTTTGTATTGCAAATTCTCTTGTAAAACAATGAAGTTGGTTTAAGGATCAAAACGCATATATAGTTTTAGATTTTTTTTGTAAACTTTTTTTATTATTTTATATTTACATAACTTCTTAAATGGATATTTAATTACATCAATAGTTTACATTCTGGTAGTCTTTTTGTATAACAATGTGTAGTCTGTGCAGTTTAGTTCTTAGTTTGTGTAGTTTTGAACATGTGTGTTGATTGTGTGATTTACTACTAGTCACTATGAATAACTCTTTTGTATCTGAACTGAATGAAGTATTTATTTTGAAAATATTCAACTCATTATCTAATTTATAATTAATTATATTACTGTCTTAATTCTGTCTAACATTTTTAAATATTATATACAAATCACTTGAACTTTGGAAACTAGGCCCTCCTTTTCAACGGCACAGGCCTCCCCTACATTTCACCAATTATCACAGTCCTTTTGCTATAATCATCTACTTCATGTGCTGTTTTTTAGATGTTTTTCCATCTGTTTTGTTGCCTTCTAACTTTTCTTAACTTCCAGCTGGCTCCCATTCAGTCATCTTCTTTATCAATATAATGTCCGTATGTCTAGCAATATGACCAGTCCACTTCCACATCAATAACTGTATTGTTGTCATTAGATCTTGCAATTTCATTATTTTAGTAGCTGTAGTTTTTATTTTTTGTTATTAATTATTTTTTAAGATTCTTCTTGCATATCCATTTGAGTAGTTTCTATTTTTTAATTGTATTTTGTTTAAAGACAACATTTGCAAGTCATAAATAGGTATTGGGAATGCACAGGAACTTATATTCTCATATGCTTTGCCAAACTGATGTTTGTTTTTATCTATAATCTTTAGACGAATACCTCCATGCAAATGTGCACCTTCTTTTTACTTCATTCAAGGTCATGTCCCTGAGGAGATAAGTTTACCTAGACAGATGACATCGTCAGTCTACTTTAGTTTACATCCTTCAGACTCAAAAAAAGTCTTCTTCTTCCTTATTGGTTACAAGGTGTATTTTCTTAGTACTTGCTTTTTGCTACCCTGGTTAAGTATACATTTTAGTTGTTGTAGCAATTTTGTGTTAAATGTAATATATGTAGGTGATTTAAGTATGTTTTCCAGATAAAAATATAATTTTTTAAACCTTTTTTTTTTTAAATATAATTTTTTTTTTTGATAAAAATATACATTTTTTATAATTTTTTAATTTTTTTACTATTGTAGCTTTTTCCAATAAATTGTAGCTTTTTTACACACTCAGTTCTTCACAAGGTTATAATTTAATTTATAATTCTTTTAAGCCATTGTGTAATAATATTTCTGACTTAACACAACTCATGTTCCACATATCTCAAGGCCTCCTAATGAACCACTAGCTTCAATTTTTACCATCCTATGATCGGTAGATAAAAAATTATCAGGTCTCATGGGTTATATGACCACCACTATAAAAATCCAATAAATATCTGTCCATGTATATACATATATATATATATATATTTATTTATTTGGTTATCTCATAACTGAACATGGACAGATATTTATAGTGGTGATTTGTTTAACCCATGAGACCCATATTATCTACTAAATTATCTCATTTTTAACTAACTGGTTAAGTAAAATCAGTCCACTTTTTGTCAGCTCTTTTTTTAAAAAAGTCTATTTATTACAATCATTCATGTTCCTCTCTCTTTCTGTTTAGTCTCCGGAAATCACCGTAAGGTATTAATTCAGAGGATGAGTGTCTCATTCAGAATTCCACTCTGAACATTTTTTTTTGATAATGGTTAATTCTTAGATTACTATAAATTTCCTGTTCTGATTGATGATGAATGCTGCTTGGTAACCTAATTCCCATTTTCTTATTATTTAAAACACTGAATCCACTTCTTTAACTAAAATATTCATCCAAGGATTTCTTAATTTAGTGGCCTTCCTCCTTTTTTTGACTGTGAATCATTTGCTTATTGTGCTTTGCATCAGGTAGGGATAAACTTTGTTTCTTATTGTTTCCTATGTTAAAAGTTATTATTACTTTATAGTATTTTATTTCTGCATGTTTTCATTCTCCTCTATTTTTAAATAACTGTGTTTTAAATTCTTTCTAAACTTCAAGAATTTGGTTAAGAAAGTCATATTAGAATATTTTGGTACCTTTTAACAATTTTATTTTTTAAGATATTTACTTTTTTCCTTCAAGTAATAAGACCACAATTGGTCAGTCATGTCCCTCCTTGAAAAAGTTCATTCTTTTAATAAAATCTAATCCAAAATTCTCCCTCAGATCCAAAAGGATCTGAGGGTCTGGGATTGGGTAGCGACTGCAATAAAAAATGGAAAATAATAAATAGTTCTTAGCAACCAAACAGTTTCCAAAATATTGCATAAAATGTCTTTTAATTATACAAACACAAAATAGAATATCCACAAAAAAAATATTACGTTAAATAACAATTAACTTATGTAATTATAACAAATACAATTTACAATAGTATCAAGTAGAATTACAACTCAAGTCACAAAAAGATTATTTAATTATATGCACAACTTATGATTAATTACACATTTTTACTTACTTGTACGAAGTAAAAGAAGTATTGTGATCGTGTAAAATTTTGGTTTTCAGATTTCAACGGATATATCCATTTTGACCATCCCTGAATCCATTTTGACTATTTTTGGTGTGACGTCTGTACACACATATGTATGTATGTACATATCTTACTAACTCAAAAACGATATGTTGAAATTTTAGATTTAGGACTGTTGTAATATCTAGTTGCCAGCTAGTAAGTTATAGTAGTAAGTTGCAAAGTTATACCTAAGTAAGTAAGTTGCCTAGTAAGTTATACCTAGTAAGTTGCACCTCCCCTTTTGATTGCAATCAACTTAACCAAAAGTGTCAAAAAAAAGCCCAAAATCCAAAAAATTTGGATTTAGAAGACACATGGGTTGAAATCCGACTTATTGATTTATTAATAATTATTAACCTTGGATTGTAAAAAAACTTAAAAAAAAAAAAAATTATTTATACTCAAATTAGTAAATCAAACATATATATATATAACAAGAGTGAGAAAATCAATCATTTACATTTACCAAAAAAAAAAATCAGCTAATACCAGTCATTTAAGATTAAAAAAAACAATGATGTAGTAAGCCTTGATTTTCATCATGATTACGACTCGTAAAACTGCGTGTCGTACACTACCATGTTCTTTCATCTGTTTTTTGACCCAAGAGATGGAGTGGGCAGAACCAAATTGAGCACTTAATTTATTTGTAATCAGTTAGAAGACTATATCTTCTAATTCTTTTTTCTATTCTCTTTTTTGTCTCTCACCTCTATGAATTATCAAATTCTTCCCTTTTATTTCTATTTCTAGCTGATATATTCATTGTTCTTGCGTTTTTGTTGTTGCCGCCATTTCCCTAAGAGGAAATTTCCTTGCAGTTTTTCTGAAAGGTTCTCTGAAAATTTTCTCTTGCTCAATTTTTCTTCGATTTCTAATTTAATTCATCCTTAATAAAGGATAATTTAATTCAACTGTTTAATAAAGTTTTAAAATTTTGCAAAATCATTTTTTTTTTTAACTTAAAAGTTTATCAATAAATAAAAATGTTAAATAAACAAAAGGTACAAAAAATATAGGTACTTAAAATAGATAAAAAGTTTAAATTTTGAACAATAATTTAAAATTAAAATAATAAAAATAATGTTATTTTAAGTGAATTTTAAGGTTAGAGAAAATAAATTCAAAATTATTAATGTATTAGCTGTATACATTTATGATATTTGGATTATAAAAGTTGAATTCATTTTTGTGATACACTATGTAAAAATAATATTATTACGAGGGTTATTTTTTAAGTAAGATCCGATTGGCTGTAGCTATATAAATTTTACGCGGCTGTCGAAACGCGCTGTGCCCAGCATGCCTTTCACAAATACAGACGCCATTTGTAGTCGCAGCGTCACTGTGTACCGTTTTATAGTGTGAAGTTGAAATGTTTCAAATAACTGGGCCACCCGCCGATTTTCAAATACAGTCTGTGATTCGATTTTTGACCATAAGGAACGTATTAGCTGCGGACATTCATCGCCAGGTGCGTGAGGTTTACGGACCTAATTTAATGAGTGACGGCAGAGTGCGTAAATGGGTATGACTTAAAGGACGAGCGAAACAATATCCCATGATGAACAGCGATCAAGCTGACCTTCTGTAATAACAGACGATTTGGTTTGCGAAGTTGAAGCAAAAGTTAGTGAGGACTGGCGATTGACAATTTTCACTTCATCACTGATATTGCCACAAGTTTCAAGGTCAGTGCTACAAAAAATTGTTTCTTAAATTATGCAGTTAACAAACGTTATTGTTTAACTGTTTATGAGGTAGTTCAGTGTTTGAAACGCTGCACTACCTCATTCTTCTGCTCAAACTCTACAGTTAATCAGGTCTTCTGGATGGGAACAAATGGAACATCCACCACACAGCCCGGACCTTATGCCGAGCAATTACCACCTACCGATTCCACTACATGGAGTTCCGCTACCTGAAAACAACGGTTGAAAACTGGTTGTCTTCATAGGCGGCTGATTTCTATGACATGACCATAAACAATTTAGTAGAACGCTTTGATAAATGTTTAAACAAACAAGATAAATATGTAGAAAAGTAGCATAAAGTGTAAAAAGTGAAATTAAAAAAAAGTTTTTTGACAATATCTTTACTAGTTTTGTTTGTATTAAAAAATAACGGACCTTAGTTAAAAACAGCCCTCGTGATTTAATAAAACTTACAATCACAGTGTGTATTCTTGTACAATTTACATTGTACATGTTGGTATTATTGGAGTTCATTTTTGTTCCAAATTAAAGTTCAATTTTGTTCTAAAACTTTCAAAGAGCACTTATTTTCCATTAAAACGTATTTAGTACTCTAACTTAATTAACCTATTTGTGGTATAATCTATCTGTGTTCACTTATGCCAAACATTTGATTTAATACACATTCCATTCCAAATAAATTTCCTTTTTCAACTTCAAATATCATAAAGTTCATTCCCTTGCTGGAATTCAGTGTATTGTGGGGTTCCACTATCACTTCGTCTTTTTCCCATACATCTAAGAGATATGAGCTCCCAGCTCCGTTTTTTATTGTTAACCTCAATTGGAAGGGCGCTACGCCTAAGCTTTTTGATGGATCTTGGTGAACCACAAGCTGCTATTACACTTACTTATAAGAAAAGGAGAAACTTTAATAAAGGATCTACCTTCCTCTTTATGTGTAATCAAGGAAATGCACATTAGATAATTTACTTTTCTCTTACATTTCTGATTTCTTTGTCATTCATCACATCTTTGGCTGACAAAGTCAGTCAAAGCCTTTTAAAACTCCCAGATTTGTTGGTTTTTTCAAGTGGACAACAACCATTGAAGGATTTGAAATTGGCCAAGTATTGGCAATATAACGAACCACTCCAACAGATCACACGCGTACTGGAGCTGGAGCTAAATACAACTGGGTTTGCCAGTGTACAAGGTAAAAGCTGTGAGAAAAAAATGACAAAAAATGCAAAAGTAAATTGAAATTAATTAGAATTATCTAACATATAAAACATAATGTAATACTTACCATTATAACAAAGATTATATTTATACTATAGTAACTATAATTAAATATTATAGTAATTATCTATTTACTTTCTTATGAATTTATGGAAATTATTTTACGTTATTGAGTTGTATTTTTTAATGAATGTATTGTTGATGGCTCAGAAAGCACATTATTTTACAATATCTCAGTTCTACTGAAGAATAAATGATTCCAAAAATAAATATAAAAGAAATAATAAAATAATAGAGATAAATAAAAAAATCTTAATAGAATTCTTTGCTACATTATTTTGATTAAAAACTATTTGAAATAAAAAAAGTTTTTAGGAATAAAATATTTTCAGCACACTATGTATTTTAAATAGAATTAGACTTCAATAAGAATACACATTAATTTTAACAAAGAATAATTCTTACAAATTTACTAAATTGTAGAAACTAATACTGTAATACTGTTCTAAATATAAACTATACTATTGTAGACTATTATAATTGCGAAACTTTTGTTTCATGTAAAATAATTTCTATTCCTTCATGAATGGGACTTCTGATAGTCCAAGTTAAACTCATGTAATGCAGTGTTCAGAAAGTGATGCAACCTTATGCGTTTGCTTCTTTTGTTGCAGCTTTATTAAGGAAAAAACGGGTTACACAGTGCAGCACAGAGTATTCACTGTTTCCCAATGTATTAGATATGCCAGTTATGCCCAGACCCAGAATGACTTCACAGAAAAGTATGGTGTGGATACACCAAACAAGTCCGCCATCAAGTGGTTGTACAACAAGTTCCAAGAAATGGGGAATGTGGCAGATGCAGCCAAAAGTGGTCAACCAAAAGTGCTAACACCAGAAAAGTTGATCGATGTGTCAGCTGGATATTCTATTAGTTCCAAGAAGTCTATGCAGTGCGCCTCTCTAGCCATTCTGGTCTCGCTGTTGGTAGTGCCCACATGGTATTGCACAAATATCTAAAGATCTGAAGATACATCTGTACAGAATTCATGTTGCTCAAGTTACTACCTGCAGACACTGGAAAACGTGTAGCTTTCTGTCAGTGGTTCATGTCATCTGGCACGCCAGATGGGGAAGAAGAACTCAATGATTGGTTTTGGTCTAATGAGGCATGGTTCCACCTTGGTGAATATATGAATGCACAGAATTCATGCATTTGGTGTATGGAAAATCCATATCAGCTGCATGAGTTTCTGCACAGACAAAAAGTGGGTGTTTGGTGAGTTATGATACGTAGGCTAATCTTCATGTCATTCTTTCATATCTCAGTGAACAGTGAGCACTACATACAGATGGAGCAACAATATAATAGCAACAATTTGTAAACACTATACCTGCAGACCGGTTAGAGTACATGTGGTTTCAGCAGGACAATGCTACAGCTCATATAGCCGACTTTCTTGGATCAGTGTTTTCATGGACAAGTTATTTCGGGTTGTGGCCTCCCTCGGTCTCCCGATTTATCCTCTTCTGACTTTTTCTTGCAGGGATACCTTAAGGGTGTAGCTTACAAAACTTATCTTCACACCAATCCCAAAGTGTGGAGCAAAATTTAATGATGTGTCACTGCAATTTCTCAATACACGTTACATGCAATTTAAGAGCATACAATATTTTATTCAGTTATGTGAATCGCATATTGGAGGCCACTTTCAACATCTATTTTAACTTACTCATTTTCCCAGAAGGTTCCATCACTTTTTGAATACTCTATATTACAAAATATAATATTTATTGAACATAATGAGTGTTTTGTCCTAACTGAAAGAAGTTGACTATTATAAGAAAAACATCTTACTTTCAGAACTGCATGCACTAAATACAACACAATTTACCTAAATTCATGAGTATGTAGAGAGAATTATCCAAGAACCACCATAAGGTGGTCCTAATGATAACATTAGGTGTTATAATAGCGGAAGGTCTTCCTTTACTATGTGATCTATCAACCTCTTTCTTTTTCGTTTAAAAACAACGTACTGTAATTATTGTAAAACATAGAATACACTAATAAATAAATGTATTATTATTGATCATGCATATAATAATTTCTATTTTTACACTTACGGTAATGTACATTCTTCACTGCAAATGTAATAGAATTCCTCCATTAACCTGTCAAGATGATCTTTATAAATAATCCAACACTGATTATACCCTTTCTTTAACATTTCTTTAACAACATCTTCCCACACTTCTTTTCTATTCTCTGAAATATCAAATCTTCTTTGAAATTCTTCGGAACACCATATTTCAAGTAAGGCAACTGTCTCACTATGTGAAAGAAGTAGATCATCATCATCATCATCATCACCATCTTTAAAGTAGAATAAAAACAATTATCACCTCTGCTGTGTATGGTATGAATGAAATAAGAATAAAGTTGTGATATTATTTTTATACAACTATAAAAATGTAATCAGTAATACTGATTTATTCATGTTTCCATTATTTATTATATAACTTGTTTACATAATAAATTATACATAACTAATTTAATCAAAAACAAACTTGAACCCAAGTACAGAATTACAAAGTAAATGAAATGACATTTACCTTATTATTATTTTTTTCTTTATTCCAATCAGCACCTTGATGGGATCTTGCATCATTAATTGTATATAAATTATATAAAATTACATATCAAACATAATAACTTCTTTTTTTTGTTTAGAATAAAAATTAAAAGATTAAAATTATTATCATATATACAAAACATGAAGTCAATTAATTTAAAGTACATTTTATTAAGCGTTATTAAGTGTATTATATTTTGAAGTTTGATATGTAACTTATTAAATCTAAATGATAACCTTGCCGGGTAGACATTCATAATGATTTTTCTAAGTACTGATTTTAGATTTGGTTGCAACACATGAAACCCAAATTTCAGCTATTTTTCTTTGATGCAGCAATGATTTCTTTATAAGCATTAGAACTTAACTACATTTTAAATAGTCTTAACATATATGATGTCACTAGATAAAGATTATTATATAGATGTTTTTTAACAGGATCCTACACCTACACCTACACCTGTAAATCAATCACCAATCCAATCATTACGAACAAGTCAAGTACACTGGGAGCAAAAGATACTCTTTTGAACTTCATCAATCAACCCAACTTTAGGAATTAAACAAATTTTCCCTTATTCCTAAAACAGAGGCCTCTTAACTCACAGAAAATGAGCCCTGTTAATACTACTTTCTAAGTTTCTTTAATATCCAAATACTGATCACAGAAATCCTTAACAACTTCTTTTAAATCTGCTTTAAAATCACATTTATATTTTAAAATCAAGTTGTTTTACATGGTCTTTTCTCAAATAATTCAACCAGTTTTCCATTACATCAAGCTAGCCCTTCACGCCTGGATCTCCTCGTTTTACATTAACTCCTACAGCATTTTTAAAAAAATCTGATTTGGACACCACATGACTTTCTTATACACCTATTAAATTACATATACACATTTTTTGTTGTATTTCATTTGAAAGTGAGATATGATCCTCCAATTCTTTAATAAACTGGACAGTTACACAATTGCTGAAATATTAGTTTTTATTAACATCAAATATTTATACAATTATTAATTCAGCAATCTTACATGAAATATTAGGATAGATTAAAAGTCCCTTTATTACTCATATTACCAGATCAGTATTATTCACATCTTCACGAGAAACCAAAAACAAACATATATATATTTATATATAAATATGTGTATATACACAAAATTTTTATTTCACTTTTTTCTTTTTTTTTTGGTTGTTTGTGGGCGAAAAACGTTTGGGCGTTATCATCGCCCGGTAGTTATTATTAAAAGGGTAATATAACTCCAAAATAATAAGCTATACAAGGTGTAAACGTAATATTAATCATATAATAAAAATTTACTAAAACAAGCTAAGAAGACAAAATAAAACCCAAAACTAATATCACAGACAAAGTTGATAAAATATTAAAGATAAAATAATAGAATAAAGAAAGTATAAAAACTTACCTAACTCTGATGGGTTGTGCAAAAGTCCCCACCCCGGATAGTAAAATTAAACACATGAACAAAAAATCAAATCGAAAATAAAGGTTAAATTTATTAAAAAACTCTCCTTACAGAAAAACATACATAAGTATATTAAATCCTTTGCAGTAACCCAGCACTATGAAAAAAGAGAAACATTCTCTCCAAAACCCTGCCATCATTGCCCAAGACATCACGAATATTAAACTGCTGCTGGGTATATTAAACTGACGACGCAACGCCGCATAACATACGCAGTCCACGAGAATGTGGTGCACAGTCATGCGGCAGTTGCATGTGTCCACAGGGGTGGGCCTCCTCCTGACATTAGATATTCGTGTGTGATCCTCGTATGCCCCAACCGTAACCGGCAGAGGATCACTTCCTCACGACGAGAGTTCCTGCAAGAGGAGCCGCACGGCAACACTGAGTCTTTAATCCGTCGAAGTTTACTATCGACGGCAGCCGTCCAGCCACTTTGCCAACTTGCTCGCAGTGATTGTTTTATATGATTAATAAAATCAAAGGTAGTAACTTGGGTGGTGAAAGGAGGCTGAATACACGCATCTTTTGCAGCAGAATCTGCCCTCTCTTTACCAAGAATCCCAACGTGGCTAGGGATCCAGCAAAAACCTACCCCCTTGTTTCGTTTTTCTAACTCAGCGATTTTATCATAAATGCCAACGACGACAGGATGTCCGGAATAAAGGTTTTCCAACGCCTGGAGAGCACTGTACGAGTCACTGCAAATAAGAATGTTCCTATATTTAGGGCCAACGATACTTAGAGCCCTATCCACAGCGAGTGGTTCCGCGGTGAACACACTCGTAACATCGGGTAGGCCAAACATATAAGTCTGTTCATTGAAAACAAAAGCACAACCAACGTTACCGTCATGCTTCGACCCATCAGTGTATACCACCACGTCTGGGTTCAACTTGGTGAGGAGAAACTGGAACACCTGCTGGTAAACAATAGGTGGCGTTGATTGTTTATCATACGTTGTAAGATCAAATGTAAAATTTACATGGTTTATTCCCCACGGGGGATTCGAGCACGGACATGATGGAAAGAACGAGGGAGTGCCAACATTCATACGCTGCAGCAGACGTCGTGTACGGACACCCACAGGTGCAGTACAACGTGGACGGTCCTCATACTTCCTCAAATTAGAATTCTTAAGAACTGGGTCAAAAGCTGGGTGATTCGGCTGTCCGCTGAGACGGGCAAAATAATATAACAAAAGCTGGTCTCGTCTATCCCAAAGTGATGGCTCGCCACTGTCTACAAGTAAGCTTGCGATAGGGCTCGATCTAAACGCACCCGTGGCAAGCCGAAGAAAAGAATGATGCACACC
The DNA here is from genome assembly GCF_047948215.1 of Lycorma delicatula. Taxonomy (NCBI): domain Eukaryota; kingdom Metazoa; phylum Arthropoda; class Insecta; order Hemiptera; family Fulgoridae; genus Lycorma; species Lycorma delicatula. The sequence continues at coordinate 220,493,912 of NC_134455.1, read as the reverse complement.
GTCCAGCATCTTAAGTACGGTTTGATGAGCTGAGGAATAGGCGACACAACCATAATCCAAACGGGAACGAACAAGGTTGTAGTAAAAACTTAACATACACGACCGATCGCCCCCCCCCCCCTTCCAGTTGGTGTTACTTAGGACCCGCATCATATCCAAAAGTTTGGAACACTTTGTCCTCAAATCCCTCATATGTGTGACCCAAGTAAGACGGCTATCAAAAAGCAAACCCAGAAACCTGACGTAAGTAGAGACAGAAATAAGCTCCCTGTTCAGAAAAACCCGCGGATTAGAAGGGTTCCGTAGCCGACAAAAGACTACACATTTCGTCTTGTCGGGTGAAAATGTGAAACCAGTAGTCCCTGACCAAGCCTCAAGGCGAAATATAGTGTTCTGCATTAGTCGCTCCGCAGTGGGTGTAGAGCGGCTCGCAACGTAAATAACAAAATCATCAACGAAAAGACAACAAGAGACAGGAGCCCGTACACAATTGGTAATGCTGTTTATGGCCACAGAAAACAAGGTAGCACTTAATACACTACCTTGTGGTACCCCATTTTCTGAGACGACACTGTCTGAAAGTAATTCGTCTACACGAACGCGAAACGTCCGGGGATTCAAGAACCCCCGGATAAAAGCAAGCATGTTGCCAGTGATCCCCCACCTTCTACGGGTGTTAAGATTGCCACGTCGCCAGGCCGTGTCATACGCCTTTTTTATATCGATAAAGATAGCAACGAGATGTTGGCGGTTCAGGAAGGCGTTTTGTATGGCTGTCTCCATCGACACCAAATGGTCAATGGAAGATCTCCCATGTCGGAAACCACACTGTTCCGAAGAAAGAAAGCCATGTTTCTCTAAGTACCACGCAAGCCTGCGGTTCACCATCCTCTCCATTACTTTACACAACACGCTTGTTAAAGAAATAGGGCGGTAGTTTAAGGGATCGGTTTTCTCTTTGTCAGGCTTTAGTACTGGTATAATAAATGCCTCCGACCAGTCGGGCGGAATGAGTTGTCCGGAGAATAAACCATTGTAAATACTCAAAAGATGTTGTAGTGCTGAGTCAGGAAGGTGCGAAAGTATACAAAGGCGAACGTTGTCCGGTCCAGGGGAAGTGTCACGTAAGTTCCTAAGTGCGTGCAACAATTCTTTAAGTAAGAATGGAGTGTTCAATTCACCATCCGAAACACCAATATTCAACCCCAATACTTCCATCCGTGCTTTGTACCTCTGAAAGTCGTTACTATATGACGAGGTGAGAGACACCGAACGGAAAGATTTCGCCAAAGTATTTGCTACAACCAAAGATGACGTAAGGAGTTCCCCCTCATCGACGAGACCGAGAATAGATTTCCCTGGTGACCTGAAAATTGCATGGATTTTTCTCCACACAGTAGACGTGGAAGTAGTACGTGAGATGGAGTTCACATACTTCGTCCATGAATTCCTCTTAGCGGTCAAGAAAACCCAACGGCACACTGCCCTAGCCCTGCGGTACATATCTAAATGTTCAGTTGTAGGTCTATTATTGAATTTGCGTAGTGCTCGCCGTCGATTCCGAATAGCACACTTGCAATCATCATTCCACCACGGAACGGAAGGACGTTTAGGATTAGCCGATGTTTGTGGGACATATCTGCTGGCTGTTTCAAGTATTTTGGACGTAAAAGAAGAAAGTTGCTCAAGGATGTCCGCACCGACGTCACACTGCGATTGCAAGGCCATACGATATCCATCCCAATTCGCCTTTTCGACAATCCACCTCCGTGGTCTTCTCCGAAACACGTAGTCCACACCGAAATGGTCGCTGCAATGAAAATCATCACAAACAGACCAATCAAAACGAGGGAGTAAAGCCGGCGAGCACATGGAGAGATCGATATTAGACACAGTACCCGATGATAAAGACATGACTGTATGAGTCCCATCATTCAGCAAACAAAGGTCCAAGTCCTGTCTCACATCGTGTACTATATTTCCCCGAGTGGAGCAGAAAGTCGAGCCCCAAGAAACATGGTGGGCATTGAAGTCTCCCACTATTAATGATGGAGATGGTATTTGTGCGAGGAGGTCTGAGATATCCAGAGCACTGAACTCAGTGTTCGGCGAGAGATATAGATTGCAGATATGCAACTTGAAGCGGACAGAGATCTTCATTGCAACAGCAGGAACGAGAGTGGTCAGTCGAATCCTTGTAGCTGATACCTCATCCCTCATGAAAATAGCCACTCCACCACTCTCTCTACCGTTCACTACACAGTCTAATCTCTCACAAAAGTACCCCCTGAGTGCGATTGGGTCATGTCGCAGAAGATGAGTCTCCTGGAAACACACGATAATCATGCAGCTGCGCCAGTACTCCAATATCTGGAATGCGGGACCGTACACCCCGAACATTCCACTGAATAATGTTTATGATGATAATAATAATTTTATGAAGTAAAAAATATAAATATAATAATAAATACAATAAATAATAAATATACTCAAGAAACCATATAGAATTCAGTTGTACGTGATTCTATTTTTCTTTTTTGTGTTCTTCACCTTAGATAACTCCGACGCCTTTGGGTCGGGAGGTTCCTCAACCATATCCTCCAGTATATAGGGTGACGGCGGAGGAGATTTATGAGAACGGGATGTCGCTACTGACATCCCAGAGGGGGTGGCCATGCGGGTAAGTTTCGTGGGGACCTTGTTAGTCGGCTTACCGCCGTCTGTGGTAGCCTCTGCCCGTACCGGCAGCATATTAGGAGCAGGAACTATTTTATGAACCAGACTGTTGGATTCAGTTACTGCGACACAGGACTTTTCACTCACCCTCGTCAGCCCGGAAATAGTGGCCGTAAGCGAAGTAACCTGATCAGAAACCACTCTAATCCTCTCTGGAGGAACAGGAAGACCGAACATCAGTATAAGGGACGGCGTCAGTTCTTCTGTTCCGTTCTGCCGTCTCATCATACGTTTCACCTCTATAACACCTTGAGTACTAAGTTCATCAGCAATTTCCCTCAAATTCATTTCTAGAAGGTCACGACAAAATATCACTCCTCGGCTAGTATTTAGGGTCCTGTGCCATACCGTACTTACGATTATGCCGCCCATATTGGTCAGACGCAACAAAGACCGACTCTGCTCGTCGTTATATGTCTCCACCAGAATTGTCCCATCACGTAATTTTTTAATGTTCTTCGGAGAACCAATACATCCTGTGATGCATTTACTAATCAAGAAAGGTGAGACCTTTTGAAGGGAGCCACCCTCCTGATTATTCTTAACAACAACAAAGCGAACATTCTTGCACCGAACACAATCTTCATTGGCTGTAGCAAAATTATCCTCGAAGCTGACCGAGGCCTTTTCACCAGACTTAAAGTGGTGGTTTTTTCAGATGGACCACCAATCATCATAGAATTGGCTGTAGGAACAGAAATTTTGGTCCCACGAGAACCGGCGATACAATAGACCACTCCAGCAGAGTGCATGCGTACTGGAGCTAGAGCTAAATACAACTGGGTTTGCTCTGGTGCCCAGAGTACATTATTTGAGACTCACTACGTAGAGCCATTCACCCATCGGCACGATAGTTCCCACCTTGGGTTACGGTTGCATTTCGTACGATGTCGCAACACCATCAAGTGTAAGTGAAAAAGAAAACTGCATTGGATGTTGTTGTGTAGTCGAGTAAATGTATATGTTGTAACTCATGTAGTGTACCTGGTGTAGCATACGTTTATTTCACTTTTACAAATACACTTGTTTGTTTGGGGAGGAGAGTCTGAAAATCATTTATAATATATATAATTTTCTTTCCCCATCTCAACCAATTCCTTCATTTGCTAATTCAACTTTTTCCAGTCCCAACCTTAACGAACCTGACGAAATGTTTACATAAAATGTGTGATGAAATGCCTGCACATATTTGAAATTGGAATAAAAAATCTGATGTGGACATCACATGACTTCCTTGTACACCTATTAAATTACATATTCACATTTTTTGTTGCAGTTCATTTAAACTTATTTCATTTGAAAGTGAAATACGATCCTCTAATTCTTTAATAAAGTGGACTGCTATATAATTGCTGAAATATTAGTTTTTATTAACATCAAATATTTATACTATTATTAATCCATCAATCTTACAGGAAATATTAGGATATAGTAAAGTCCCTTTATTACTCGTATTATTAGATCAGTATTATTTGTATCTTCGTGAGTTGCTGATTAACAAAACTTTCAGATTTTTGGTGTGTTGTATAAATCAAATTTAATAATGATTTAACTATTCAGTTTAGTGAATTCCTGTATACTGGCTAAAAATGTTAATTTCGACCTTACGGTGTAAAATATTCAGTTTTTATTACTGCATTATTTGGCTAATAATCAAAAATGAAAAAAAAGCAATCATACTGGAAGAAAAAAGATAACATAAAGAAATATATTTCAAAAAACTACAAGAAGATTAATATGAAGAGGAAGAAAATGTTAAAACCAAAGAAAGAATAAAAAGAAAGAAAATGTTGCAAACAAAAAAAATAAACAGGAAGAAAATGTTGCAAACAAAGAAAGAATAAAAACATTAAAAGAAGGTGATAAATAAAATGGAAGAAAATATTAAGACCAAAAAAAATAAAGATTAAAAAAGGTGATGAATATAAAAAGAGAAAATTTTAAAACTAGAGAATGTGTACACAAATTAAGATCAGAAGAATTATACCAAACCAAAGAGCGATTTAATGATTGGCAACAAAAAACAAATAAACAAAATGATGATCAACTCTGACTTAGGGAGAATATTGTCCAACAATATCATAGGAGGGAGTAATAAACTAAAAGATAAGAATCTTTTGCAATTTATTAAAAAGATCGAGCATGTATGCCTCAGTGTATATTTTGTTCTTGTAAGGCCTCATCATAAATAATCATATTAAATAATCAGATGTTTCACCAAATCTATTACATATACACATATGTAATAATACCTATTAAATTGCATATACCCATTTTTAAAATTTATGATACACTAATAACCATTTATGATTTCACTAATAACTTCAGATTTTTTGAATTTTTTTGTTTATTGTTATTGAATTATTATTTATTGTAAAAACCTTTTTACAATCACAGGTTAATAATTATTAATAAATCAATATATTTAAATTTGAAAAAAAAGTTAAAAAAAGAAAGGAGCTGAAATCTGATTCAAACCGATGTACCTTCCCTTGTAATATTTCATTAATTAAAGTTTTATTTGGCTATAACTCTGAAACCAATGAAAATAAGTACCAGTTATGATATATCGTTGAAAAGCTTTCAATGAAGGCTTATTACTCTAGTTAGGAAAAGTCCAAGATTTTGGCTTTTTTTGTACACTTTTGGTCCAGTTGAATGCAATCAAAAGGGGAGGTGCACAACTAGATGTTATAACAGTCCTTAGTCCAAAATTTCAACATCCTACAGCCAATCATTTTTGAGTTATGCGAGATACGTCACGCCGAAACTAGTCAAAATGGATATTTCCGTTGAAATCTGAAAACCGAAATTTTTCATGAACCCAACTTCAAAAAGACTACATGGCAGTTAAGTCTTTCTTCTAATCACACTTCTAGATTTTGATTTAATACTCTTGTGATAATATTTTTAACTTGTACCAGAAACTTTTAAACAGTATCAATGGATAACGCATTAATAATTTTTCTACTCCGCACTGCTTCTGAAGAGCTTTTTTTAGTAGAGAACGTTTCTGATTCTTATTTGGCATAAAATATTTCTACAACCCCCAGACATAAAACTTTTATAGGTGTCCTTAACTAGTTGTAATAAACCAATTATTAATTTATTTAATATGGTCTGCAGACAAGAAAACCAACCAATAACTTTAAACTTTACTAACTGGAAGGAGGTACAGGATTATAAGGAAGCCAAGAAAGCTATCATTGCATGTTATAAAATCAAGGACATCGCACCAGATGTAAGACACACAACAAAGTTGAGGATACCAAAATAAATCACAAGGTAGAAAAAATCCACACAAATATAAATATAAGAATAAATGTAAAACTGAAGTAATTGAATATTAAAAATTAAAAATCAATAAATCTTTATTTTCTTGTCTAATCTGTTTTAAACAGAGCAACTGCCCCTTTACCTTAAAGAAATATATTTTTAGCTTAAACCAGGTAAATAATCATTTTTAAAGGCTATTCATATCTTTGCAAAAAAGCAATCACATCTTTAAAATGTTTATTTAAAATGACAACAACAATCAAAGGTTAACTTCTATTCCAACTCAAAAATAAATAAATCCATAAGCACTATCTTTAACAAAAGTGTAGGCCTATTAATTACAACACATTAATATACATGCAGCACATAATTATGAGTGGCTTTTTTTTACCCCGTAAATGTGTAAAAATTGTTTGTTTCTAAGGAAACCTAAAATTGTTAAATACTAACTGATTTTTTTACACTGATTCTTCAAATTATTGTTAGATAATTAAAAAAATAAATATATGTTTTTCATTCCATTTAAGTGTAATCCAGCAATCAGAGTTGTTAAGTTTAATCCCATCAATAACATCAGTTAATATTTTTACTGAAATAAAAAAATACATTTTTCCCATTATATATTTAATACTGATTATAGTGTTGCTTTTTTCAGTGAATACTAAAGAACACATTTAACGGTTCTTTGTCTTATACAATAAAGCAACTACATGGCTTCTGACACAGAGATTATGCAACCAACTACAAAAATTTTTTAACTCTCCTATTCCATTTGAATTTCTTCTACAATGCATATTAATGGGCTGCTGGCCTCAAATACCACAAACTATTTTGTTTTAAATTACTATTCTGTTAAAAATTTGTTTGATAACATTTAAAAACAAAATTTGTAATTTTTATTATAAACCAAACCAGATCTAAAATTTAGTGCAGCAAAAAATGTTTTGCTTTAGCAAAAACCATTTTCTTGCTCAGTGACTATATGGTAAATGAGATTTTCCTTAATATTATGTAAACTACTATATGCATGAAAGCATTTTGATTTTTGTAAAAAAATAAATGTTTCAAAAACACATGAACATATGCTTGCAGAAAATCTTATCAGATCTATAATTATCAATGGTTTTGTACCTACAATACCTTTACTAAAGGAGCTGCATAGTAGTCCTGAAAGGATCATCTAAAAGTATTTCTATATATTTAGGGATAAAGATAATATATTTGTGATACTTTAAAACTGCTTTTGCATAAATTTATTGTTTTTTTTTTTTAATATAATCATTTAATTCTAATATTTCAATAGGTAAACAATCAAACATTGTAATTTATAATTTTTGTTACAAACTATTATGGAAGATGAACTACTAAACATGTATTGTTTTTAAGAGAAAACAAACCGTTGTTTTTACCACCTGAAAAATATAAGTCTGCACCGCTTCAAAGTATGAATAACTTTAAAAATATTTTATAGAGAGGCTATAAAAAATATACAACAAATTTTTAAAACAGCACAAGAATAACAATTTTTGAGTATAAACAACAAATAAGTAAATCCTTCAAGAATTTTAGTAGAGTTATAAACAATTTACACTAAAAGTAACTGAAATAGACATTGTAAACAGATTTCAAGGACAACAAAATTTGTTTAAATTTATCTAAAATTATATGTTTACGTATATTTAATAAAATGTATAAATGGTAATATAACATTCTCTTAAGCCTACTAAACAATAATTGATTACCTTATTTGGGCAACTTTATATTCAAAATTATCGCAATTGGTTTATACAAAGATACAAATCTTCTGTTTTCTGAGAGATAAATATATTTTTTTGTAAATGATTCTTTAAAACTAATTAATTAGTAACTACTTTCCAGTTTATATTTTCATAGTATTTTTTAGCATTTCCATAGTTTATATTTTAGTTAATTTCAGTTGAAATTATTAATAAATTTAATGGCCTGAAAATTAGAATACATAAGATATAAAAATGTACTGTAAAAATATATCATTTTATCATAAAGTGTTCTCCTTTTACCTACAACATTGCTCTTTCCAGGCCAATTTCTAAACAGTTTGAGCTTCTTATTCATTATGTCCACTGCATGTTTACTTATTCATTCATCATTCACTCATTTAATCTAACATCCATGGATGGAAAAAGATACAAAAAAGAATTATGAAATAAACACAGTTCATATTTAAATTGATATGAAAAGAAGGGAAAAAGTTAATTTTTAATTTTATCATTTGAAAATAAGCTAGTTTGAACTGAGTATTAAAGGAATTAGGTCCAGCTGGTAGCTATGGGTAAAACTGCTACACTGCCTATATAACAAAGTTGTATATATTTCTTTAACTTAAACAGCTGGTAAAGGGAACAAACAATCATTATTCTTCTTCTGGCAGCACTGCAATATATTTCAAGTTAATTGTAAACTCTTATTAATTATAATATTATAAGTAATATTATATATTGATTGTTATTATATTAAGCTCAGAAAAGTTAGTGCATTTATTTTTGTTTTTGTTTTATAATTCTATTGTGAAATTTTAAATATGATGTGTTTTTAATCAAATAGATTTCATTTAATACCAAATAAAGTACTACATTGCAGACAAATCTTTTAAAATTAAAATACCTGAAAAATTATTTTATGAATTAAGTTATTTTAAAGGCATTTATTAGTATAATGGACAACAGGTCAAAGCTAAAACATCTGCACTTGACTAAGTAAATTAAAGTACCTCTTAAATTTATGAACTTTCTAAGCAGATTTTAAGTAGATTTTTGAATGCATCTGAGGAAGACATGCAGAGAGGTAGGTAGACATGATAAATCTATGCGCATGTGTATTTTTATTTTTTGTTTGTTTTAAAGGTTTTAAAATAACCAAAATAGAGTTTAAAATGAGTTTCCTTCAAAAATCAAAAGTTATTTAATTGTATTAAAATTTTTGTAATTATCCAACTAGAAAAATTTATTATAATATATAATTTTATTGTATATATTAATCATTTATTTCTCATGCATACATACTCTTATAATAAGATTAATAATATTAATCTACAAAGTGGCCACAGAGTTACTTTCTATGACATAACATACTGGTTGGTAACACAGTATGTTGTCATGTGATTGTAAACATTAATCATATGATTTCGTTTATTAAAGCACCAGATTATTTATAAGTTGATGTTACTTTCATGTGTTCAGTGAGAAATTTTATTTGTGTTGCAGTGTTAAGTTAAAATGATAGACACAAGTGAGTATTTATTTGAAGAAAGACTTTTGCTAATGTTTGAGTGCATGTATAAAAACATAAGGACAGATTTGTTCAATGTTTGGGGAAGGAAGCTCAGTCAGAAGTAACACTCCAAAACTGGGAAAAAAACTTTTTCATGGGTCAGTCCTCAATTTTAAATGATATTTATTTTTTCCAGTTGATTAAAAGCTCTGATATTTTTGAGGAATCCTGTTTATTAGCTGTTCAATATTTAAGAAAATAATGAAAAAAATGTTGACTTTAAGCCCACTTACGATAATGAGCTTTCAGACCAGGACATGGCTTTGAGAGAGACTTGATCCAAAGCTCTTCTGAGGCATTTTCCCAATGTCCAATTATGGAAGCTAGTTTCTTTCTCTAACAAGTGTGCTTTTGACCCAAGTAATAGATCTCAAAACATGTACTTTTGGTGTAAAGAAAACCCACACTTTTATGAGAAAATCACGTATTATCCCTGCACATAATGGATGTAGGCAGCAATATCTGATATGGCCATACTTTTTTAAGGAAGTGTTAACAACATTGCATATCTTAACATGCTTGAAAATAATTTTATTCCTCAACTTTGATTAATTTTATGGACTTATGTGGATTTTTATGCTTTTTTACAGCAAGATGGATTCCAGCTGTCAGTAAGGGTCTTTTTAAAACTTTTAGAAAAACCCTTACTGTAAGTAAGTCTTTTGAATAGCAGTAGATTGGTAGGATCACTAATTTAGTGGCTACCTAAAATTCTAGACTTAACAACTTCCTTTGAATATAATCAATGAAAGTATCTTCCATTTGTGACTAAGAAATGTTGATGAGCTGGAAATTGTTTGGACTTTGACCTTCATATGGAAGAGAATGTCTAAATGCACTTTGATTAATTAAACTATGCGTGGACAATGGATGAAGACAAACAATATAATTTAAAGTATGTAAAAATATCAAATAATTAACTAATGACAAACACAGTGTAAATGTGGTTTGATGTGTACATCTCCATTTTTAATTTTTACTAGAGATATTTTTGCCCAAGGTTTGCTATTGCTTGCTTATGTACTTTTTTCTAAATTCTTTGTAATGGTGAGATATTAAAATAGTCAACAATTATTCACATTGATGTCTTCTCTCGTAACAAAAATTGAAAGTATTTTTATGTTTTAAGGCAGCCTAGAAATATATTATTAATAAAGTGTTTACAATATGAAGCAAGGATTAGATTAATCTCATTAAAACAATTTTTCATTAAATAGTATAATATATTCCCATTAACTGCTGTTTTTTCCCCCAAAGATTTTTTAATGATTTTTAAATCTGTTCTGGTGTTAGGAAAAACATTAATCTGAATAGCATCACAAAAACACAATTAATTTTAAACTAAAGAAGTGGTTGATATCCAAATTATATATTTAAATGCAAATGCATGAAATAGTATGAATATGTGAAGGTATAATACCATATGGGAAATGAATAAAAAAATTACAAAATAAACCACAATTTGGAATAAATATTTATATACATATTAAACCATTGATTCTCAAACTTTTTCGCCCACCACCCACATTAAGAATCAAAAATTTTCTAGCGCCCCTCAAAATTTTTAAACTTACCATCTGTTAAAAATAATAATGCAATTGCTGTTTTTAAGATGCACTCTTAAAAACAGCAATGCAATTCTTGTTTTTAAAACATGGTATGTCCTATTTCTGAGTTGAAACAAATTTTAAATGAGAGCAATTAAAACACATATTTAATCATATTTGGAAGTATTTTTAATAAAATTGTTTTCTCTTTAAAGTGGAATATTTTGGTTCAGAAAAATTATAGACATACAAAAAAAGAAATTAGCTTTTAATGCAGTTTACTGAAAAAATTTTGTCTCGTCCATACGCTCGATCAAACATGAAGAAAAACTTTCAAATTTGTAAAACTTTTCTTCTTGCTGGTTTTGTTTTTTTAATCTGATGATTTTTGGAATCTGAAGTACACTGTCAAAAAGTAGAGTATTCAAGCTTTAATATTTTTTTTTTAGAATTATTTTAAAACTCATTAAGAGAGTGATATCTTTCACTAAAGAAATTTTTTTAATTTTATTAAATAAATTTGAGGGAACATCCTTTAATTAAATGACGCTATGATTTATTAAAAATATAGCAATAGAAGTAATTTATTAAAAATATAAGGTTATCTCGTAAGCCAAAGTACTGTGTGAGTGCATAACTCATTTCTATTTTCTGGTTTGATAGAAATAGATATTACTTTTTGAGGGTGCAACCATTCTTTTAGCAAAGAATTCATGGATATAAGAACACAGATATGTTATTTTTAAATACATGGATATATGTATTTTTTAATTACTAAATAACGATCTACACAGTTCGTATTTTTGGGTATCAAACAATACCTGACAGCACATTTTTTTTTTTTAATTAAAAGCTAGTTCAAACTTTTTAAGGGAGCCCCAAGAAATTATATTTCAGTTGTGAATATATGTATGCATATAAATATCTAGTAATGATAACAGACTTGGCAGTTAGACATTAAGACCCTACAGAACTAAACAGTATGGTTTAATTTTATTGCAATTTTAAATAGTTTTATTCATATTTAAAGAAAGTTATCTTAACTATCGATCCAGTGAAAAATATTTTTGAACTGCTAACGTAGAATTTTCAAGTCTATTTAAATAATTGTCTTCATGTAATATATACAGTAGTCATTTGCAAAGACTGTTCCATAACAATGAATGGATGAAAATTTTGAAGTACATAAGTAATAAATAATAAAAAGAGCATTCTGTCATTTTTTGGTCAACATCTTTAAGTGTGGGCCTAAAATATTAAATTTCAACTGCCTGTTTAGTTAGTAAAGTACGATTAACCAATTGTAAGCAGCTCCTTTGATGCCATTGTAACTCAAGTTTTCAAACTGTAAGAAATGCGGAACCGAATCGAATGCTTTACTGAGATTGCAAAAAATTGAAAATGCAATTTTCTATTCTAAAATATTATCTGTGATAATTAAAATATTTTCTAAAAACTGAGAAATGGCAGTGTGTGGTATATAATTTCCTCCTAAAATCTTGTTGAAAGTTAGTCAATACATTATACTATTCAAGGAATGCTAAAATTCTATTTTTCATAATTTTTCAAATTCCTAAGAAAATATGGATAATGCGGTAAGGAAATCCTGTAATTTTGTAAATGAAGTGCCAAACCTTTCTTAAGGAAGGAAATAACAACAGAAATATTGTGGCAGCTGGAATACACTAGTTGCTGAAAGATTCATTAATTAAATTTGAAATAGGTACAATAATAGGAACTATGATTTCTTTTAAAATACTAGCAGGAATTTTAAATTATTGTTTTTTTTTAATTTTTATCGATTCCATAGAATCTACAAGCATTCCATGTGGGCATTGTTTTTTTTTTTTCACTTTTTTTCTTTTAAACATTATCAATATAGATTGTAAAGATTATTGTAATTCTAGTTTGATGGAAGGAAAAAAATATTTAGCTATTTCTAACTGAATAAACAGTTTGTTACAAGACTAGTTGTCAAGAAAGTTAACATTAAAATCTCAAACTACTGTGAAATTGAATTTATTAGGATAAAAAAAATTTAAACAGATAGTATGTAAAAATGTTTGAGAAGAGCCAGAAGGAGATGTTTATGCTACAATCAATATAAATTGTAGTTTTGGGCACTGAATTGCTGCACAGCATTCAAAATTAATTTCTTTCAGTACGTGGTAACTTCTAACTTTATTACAAAGGTCTACAAAAATTGAGATCCTGTTTTATGTACTGTTATACATGTACATTTTATAAAAAGCTTCACTTTCACTAAGTTTGAAGATATCTGGCTGAGAAATGGCTTCTGAGTTGGTTAGCCAATATATATATTAGCTAATATATCATATTAGACATGGTTGAAATATTCTTGGGAGTATGTAAAGAATTTAATAGGAAGTCATTCAAAGAGAGAAAAAACATCCCTGTAATTTATAAAAAATTCCTTCCTCAGAATTTCCAACAGCAAGGTTTCACCGAGGATTGTTTCATCACCTAAATTTAAATGCTCTTTATGACCCATAAACACATGGCACATAAGAGCCACATTTGGATTCATAAAGATATAATCCGATTTTGTGCCAATATTCCTCTGGTCTTACCACCAAAGTCATTTGGTTCACCCTAAATGATGCTTCAAAAGGCCGGTTAAGACTGTCACACAAGTGATGCCAAGAAAAAGGACTTCATGGGCCTTAGGAGCCTTTCACTGCGATATAAGGAGGTTTATTTTAAAAATAATTTTACAAACATTGATACTATATTTCTTAATTCTAACCTATTATGTGTCAATGCAATCTTCAAAAATGTTCAGTAAGTAATATACTAACAGATGAAATCTACAGTAGTTATTTATCTTATGTCTTAAAACTGGACAGTTTTAAGACACAGTCTATTAACATATATACATGCTTCTCAGCAATATTTTTATAATATTAAGCTAAGTATAGTGAATTCTGATGGAATGTATTTAATGAACCTTCAAAAATATTTTAAAAGTTTATAACAGTTATTATAAACTGAACTCATTACTCCTCCCCCCTTCCTATAATAGTCAATCTATCATTGTGATTTACATTAACTCACTTAACATATTTTATTGACAATGTTACAGATTTTTAGGTTGCTTGACACATTTTTAATTTAACCAATAATTTAAAAGAATTAGAATAAACTTCAACCTCATCAGAAAGTGTTGAAACATTAAAAAAGAAAACAATAAACAAGAATCATAAAAGAAACATTACAATAATTCACCTTCACTAATCACCCATCAGTTTTTTGCCTATTAATTATTCTTTAAATAAAATGGCTACCTTGTATTACCACTCCTGTTAAAGATGCAGTCCAAGCCAATTCTAGTCACTGACTCCCCCAAATAAAAAGAATATAGTTCAGTCTTCCACAGCCAATCAGTTGACTTAAATATGATAATGCAACTTCTGTAAACATATATCCAATGAATCATCCCATTAATCGAACACTTTCATTGATGGATACATATTTGTAAATCTCAACAAAACCTTCTCCTCATTTAGATTATCTGCTGTTTATATTGTAAGTGCATCATTTGGACCTATATATATGATGCATACTTCCCATTCATATACAAATATTCTTTCATTAAAATTCTAACACCTGGATAATATTTTATATTAAGAAATTTGAGAACAAATAATCACAATGAAAAAATTCATTAATAATGAAGTAGTATTCTTTTCAAATGAACATGCATACTCTAGTAACATCAGCAGTGACAATGACAAACTCTCACAATATTTATTACAATTAAGTGTATTCATCAATTTGTTACATCTTTTACTATTTTATGCCTATTTCTCTACAGAAAATTTACAATCAAATTCATGGATTAATTTTCCATTTTATTGTTCATATTTTATTATTCTCTTTGCTTCAGATATTTTGCCATCCTATGCAAAATAAATTTTTTTGAAAATTCCTCCAAAAATCACGTTCATTCCCTTGTTATTCTGGTGATAATCTTACTGTTTGTTCAGCTTAAGATTACTTTTTACTTGCTTGTAGGAAGTAAAGAAAGTATTGTGATTGTGAAAAATTTCAGATTTCAATAGAAATATCCATTTTGACCATCCCTAAATCCATTTTGAATAGTTTCAGCATGACATCTACATACGTACACATGTATCTTGCATAACTCAAAAACAATTAGCCATAGGATGTTGAAATTTTGGATTTAGGACTGTTGTAACATCTAGTTGTGCACCTCTTTTTGACTGCAATAGACTGAACCAAAAGTGTCCAAAAAAAATTTGGATTTTGCACTTTTTCTTATACAGAAAATAAGCCCTCATTGAGAGCTTTTCGACAATATATCAAAGTGGTACTTATTTTCATTGGTTCCAGAGTTATAGCCAAATAACATTTTAATTAATGAAATATATGGATCTTACAAGGGAAGGCACATCAGACTTCATCAATTATTTTTTAATTTGAATATATTTATTTATTAATAAATAATTATTAACATCTGATTGTAAAAATTTTTTTATGATAAATCATAATTCAGTAATAACAGTAAAAAAAAAAAATATTAGAAGTTATTAATGAAATAAAATTTTATGTACTTTTCATTTTTAAAAAAATGTGTTTATGTAATTTAATAGGCGTATAAGGAAGTCATGTGATGTCCATATCAGATTTTTTTCATAAAAATAATAATATTAGAGTTTATCACAACTCTAATTTAATTAATACGATAGAGTTGTTTTTTTAAATATCTTAACCTAATTTTATTGATATAATATTTACTTAATGATTGATGTGTTGAAAGTTGTTTCCTGTGTATTACCTGTTATGCAAAAAGTAGTCTGAGGAACTAGAAGCACGTGATAATCCTGTTAACATTTCTCTTACGCTTCAACCTTCTCAAGTTGGCTTCTTAGCCTTTATAAGGTTGCAAAGCTGATAGACTCAACAGTTTAGTTTGAACCTGCCACACTATGCAGTTAGAACTCTTTTGTAAGTATACATAAAATCAATATACTTGAATCCTTTTCCCAGTTCATAAATTAATATTAAAACAAGATATAAATAGACATTTAAATTATTTGATTAGTACTGACCTTATAATTTATTTTATTAACATATTACCCATTTTTACTTATTACGGTTCCTCTGTGAAAAATTTAGAATTAATTGTACTGAGTAGAGAAAATTCAGATATCACTAATTTTGAATAAAATTTATTTTATATAATTAACACTCACTTGTGCAAACATAAAATTAACTACTAAGAATAATAAAGAATATGTTTATTATAGATTTTGTAGAATAGAATAAACATTTCAAAAATATTAGCTCCAATTTTTCTATGTTGAAGTTTAGTAATTGTGATAAATTTATTGATCAGTGGAATAAATTTCAAAATCAAGTCAGAAGCTTATTAAGTTTTTGAAAATGTTCATATATTCTAATTCAAAAAGTCAGCTTGAAGTCCTACCAAACTGATTTCTTGAATATACTATTTACAGAATAATGAAATGTTAAAATCCTTGATATTTCTTCATTTGCTATTTATTCAATTTACTGTACTCATTCTGATGAATTATCTGCTATTTTGCATCTTTTTTATTCTGTTCATCAATCTTTTGTGACTGCAGAGGATTAGTTTAGTCAGTTCATTATCCAAGTCTCATCAAAGAGTGTTTCTGTTCTTGCGGTCCTTCCAGTATTTATTCGTACATTCTGATCTTTGTGCCCTTTCTGGTGTTGAAAATGTTCATTTTGTGAGTTTATTTCTTTGTTGAGCAAATTTTTTGTCCTTAATTTTTCATTTGATTTTACCTTGTCTGTGGTGTCTTCTGGTCTAAGGCTAGTTTCCTTCAGATTTTCTCTTATTTCTTTGATCCATCTGCATCCTGTCTTGGTGTTTGTTAAGTTGAAATTGTACATCCATTCTCATCCTAACAGCAAATATCTCAGCTAAGCGGGGCTCGATGCCAAAATGCCTGTCTTGGCAAAGTAAGTACACAGGTGGGCCCCTAGCCTCCCAGGTTGCTAGTCTATTTATACATCTATAACAGCATCAGAACCCCTCAGCTATCCTCGGCAGATCTAAGAATCTAACGATCCTTTTTGCTTTTCCAATTAACTTGCAGGTCAAAACCAAAATTGATCCTTGCAAGTTCTCTAGCTACTTTTGGTACGATCAGCTTCATACCTGGGGCAGACATAGAAAACATGGTGCACATTAATGGCCTACACCTCAAACACAAGCCTGAATTAATCAAATCAAATCTGATCAATCAATCTCAAAAAACACTGTATCCAGAAAGAAACTGTTTAATTTGCCGATTGGGGGAAATCCACCTTTTTTTTCCTGTTTAGCCTTTGGAAATCATCGTCAGGTATTACTTCAGAGGATGAATGAGGATGATATGTAAGAGTGTAAGTGAATCTAAACAGCCTCAGGTCGACCATTTCTAAGATGTGTGGTTAATTGATACCCACCCACCAAAGAACACTGGTATCCACTAGTATTCAAATCTATATAAAAGTAACTGCCTTTACTAGGATTTGAACATTGAAACTCAACTTTGAAATCAGCTGATTTGCGTAGACGCATTCACCACTAGACCAATGCAGTGGTTGGGGGAAAATTCACCTACCTATCTGCATACTTCTCACATCAGGAAAAATACCATGTATGTAATGGCTACCAGATGATTTAGTCCACCTTACCTGCCATAAATAAAAACCTTGGTTGTCTATATTTTTTGTGCACCCAGAGGTTAGTTTGATGCTCAATTGCAAGGATAGCAATGGGATTAATTTAAAATTAAATTTAAAATCTGTTGTAATAAAAAAAAATAGCCCAGAGATTTATATTATTATTACATACGTAATAATAGTAAGCAAATAGGAAAGCAATCAAAATATTAACTATTAAAGAAATTTTAAAATAAAAAAATTAACCAAAAAAAAAAAATTACATGTTATTTGAAACAAGTTCTAACTCAGTTATGGACATGTGTGTCCAGTAATGGTACTGGAGTCAAATTACCAAAATGCACTAATTCATTTATATTCAAATCCAGTTAAAAGTATGATTTATTGAATTTAAAAACACTTATGCATCACAGAACAACTTTCACAACAGCTGATTGTACATCAATCTTTGCTACCTAAATTTACTGAGAAAATA
This sequence comes from Lycorma delicatula, assembly GCF_047948215.1. Taxonomy (NCBI): domain Eukaryota; kingdom Metazoa; phylum Arthropoda; class Insecta; order Hemiptera; family Fulgoridae; genus Lycorma; species Lycorma delicatula. Next base: position 220,475,870 of record NC_134455.1, on the reverse strand, counting down.
TTATCTACTATAAGCTTGTTCTACATTGAATTATATATTTCTAAAACACACCACAACAAAATACTGTAGTATAAAAATAAATATCTCACTTCCCTTAATTATTGCTCTGATACAATTGTTCAAAAAGGATGATTTTTTTTTAGCTGATTGTATTTATATACTGTCTAATTATTATGATTTTAAATATTCCAAAGTGTGTTTACATGTTCATCATTATGTTGATTATACACCACAATACGCGTATATAGTTTACCTTATTTTTATATCTAAAAATAGGAAAGATGTATTTAGTTTTTGTCTCAATCTTTACTTACTTTTAAGTAATTTGCTACCATACATCAATAAAATTATAATTATTTACATATAGATTGTTTAGATATATTTAAAAAAATTGTGTTAACTTTGTTACAGTATTAAAATTTATATTCATTCAAAAGATATCATGTATTTATTTATTTTAATTAGGTAGAGATAAAGTGTTTCACATAAGTGTAGAATAAGCATTTCAGACAACAAAAAAAATACTATGATTGAATATATAAAAATACTATGGGAATCATTCATGTTATATGTAGTTGCTACTGCTGGTTGGGAAAACTTGCGGTTAATGACTTGATGTGCTTGAATGATTATGAATTCTTATGTTGTTTCTCTTCTGTGCTTGAATGAACAAAAATAAAAAGATAGTTTTTCTTTCACATATATGAATGCAAAGGATTAATTTCTTGAAAGAAATTATGGCTGTTTAAAACATAATCCGTTGTATATAATTCATATCCACCAATAAACTATATTGTACAGCAAATAATATATAATCTACATACAAATTGTATATATGTATCAGATACATATAATTTAATAATTCACTGAAACATGATAGCGTATAATTACATAATAGAGATTATCTGTAAAGTTGTTATAAAATAATATTTTATTAGATGAGATCAATAACTTAACTTTATTTTAAAGATGAACCTGAGGTGAGAACTCTTTTTTTAACTTTAATTTATTTAGATATTAAATAATGAATGTAAAAACTGAAAGACACCGGACTGATTCAGTATTATACTTTATTAGAGTAACTTTCTTTTTCTGAATCTTTTTTTATGAGATGTTTGTCAGAGGACAAATAACCGTGCAATAGTGAAATGAAGCCATTTGTTGTCAATAAAACTTACCATAAGTTACTTAGCATTGTCAAAGCATAAATGTTATTATTAATTATAATTGCACTGCGTGCAATTATAAATTGCAGTTATTAAATAAATTGTTGTTTAAATTGCAGTTTAAATAAAAATTCATGATTAGTTTAAATAAAATACCATGATTTATATTACAAACAAAGCATGGTACCAATGATGCATTATCATTGTTTAGTAACAATACTTCTTTTAATACAGGAATCATAGAAAATACAAAAGATAAATAACCATAAATAAACATTAAATTATTAATTTATAAATTCAGATTTCTTTCAAATAAAGTGATAAATTTAAATAACAAAAGATAAGATAAACAGCATAATAGATTAATGCAAAACCATAAGGCTTACTAATTTTCAGTGTTATATCCATCGATTGAGGCCAGATTTCATCAGTGTATATTATTACACACTGGACTGTTTTATTATACAAAGTTATATTATTGAGGTGTATTTTATTATACCAAATTATTCTAATAATAACTTATTTATAAAATTATTTTACTATTATCCAGTTAAATTCTTAATCTCATAGTTGTGCATATTTGAATTATTACAAATCATTGTAGCGTTATTCACACCAGAATTACAACCTGAAAGACGTATAGAATACTCTACCCTTTTCTGAATTTTGATAGATGCAGGATAATATTACATAGACCTTGAAGTGAAGCTAATTATTAATATTATTTATTAATAATAATAATTATTATCATAATAATAATATTAATAATCATTATTATTTTTTTTTTTTTTGTTTTCGGGCATCGACTGCTAAGGGTATTAGCCCTCGTCACATTCTTAAAAAGAGGTTAGTATCACTATCAGGGTCGTCTCATGTAAGGGTGTAAAAGGCCCTTACATTTTTATTTTAAAGCACCAAATACACAAAACATTAATCCCCAAAAATAACAATACTTATAAAGGGCCCCAATATTAACATTTGAGAAAATAACACAAAGTACATAAATAGAAAATATAAGTCTTTACAATACCATTATCTCCTTCTACCTGTCTCACTTATTTGTTTAAGCACTCTCAGGGCGACCAGAACCACCGTTAAGCAGAATATTAGTCACCCCTGGATGCAGTTGACTCTCCCCATAAACAGTCCCGTAGGACATAACCCATCGGGGTCCTCCCAGTGTCATAAGAGCAGTCTGACCAACTGTTCAGGACGGCCAAAAAGCCCCTCAGTGGGGAGGCTGCCCTTCCTGGCCCTGACCTACTTATATACAGGCATGCATTGCGCATACTTATAGCCTCGCGCCCTCAGTCCACCCTTGAGGATTTCCCATGCCATCGTTGGACACACCCCAACTCCCTGCTCCTGCATGCAGGCGAGCCCGGGCGGCCTAGGCAAGAGGGCTACCTCCCGTCACTATATGTGCCACGCTTCGAGACTCCCTTATATATATAAAAACTACCCCTTAGAGTTTGCTTAACACAGCTTTAAATTTTCATTTTTACAGACTTTTAAAAAGTCCACTGGCGTGTAAATAAGCAACCATTTTTTCTTCATTTCCATTTTCCAAATCAGCAGCAATATCATTTCTTAGCCGGAACCCCTTTCTGAGGTCCTCATATATGGTACACTCTTCCATTAGATGCTTAATTGTAAATGTTTACAATTACAAACAGCGTACATTGGTCTTTCTTCGCCGGTTAACAAATATGAATTTGTTATTCGCGTGTGACCGATTCTAAGTCTGGTCACAGACTGAGTTTAATTTTGTATTTAAACTCCTCCATCTGGCACCCTTACAGGGATTGCACCCACGTTATCGCAGAATGTTGCCTTGCTGGCAGCTTCATCTGCGCTTTCATTACCTGCAATACCAGCATGCCCTGGAGTCCATACAAATACGCATCGCTGTCCTCGTTAATTTAGAACGTACAAAATGTACAGGATGTTTGCAATTAGGACATCCTTAATGTTCTTGTTCCGAATTGCAATAAGTGCTCTTAGAGAATCGGAACATATTAGCACTTCGCAATAGTGTTCTGTGTACCGAAGAGCTTGCTATATGGCAGTAAGTCCTGCCGTATAGACATTGGCCATATCTGGCAGTTTCCAAAAGTGGGCTTCTCCATTTACATATATGGAGCATCCAACACCATGTTCGGTTTTAAAACAGTCAGTATAAATTCTAATATGTTCTTCGTAACTACTGACGGTTGATAAAAATTCCTGTTGGATGATCACTGCTGGCTTCTTTATTATTTTTTACTGAGAGAGATCCAACCTTGCATTTACCGCTGGCAAAAGCTATGGCGATGTTTCTCTCGTAGAAATTGTTAATGTCTCTGGAATAGCAATTTCGTATTTTCTTCTTAATTCGTGGTACCTAATTCCGGCTGGTCTGGAATAAGTAGCACAATGTTCATATAATGCAGCCAAAGGATGGTTGTTAAAAAGTTTGTTATTTGTATGAGCAGGAAAAGCCCATATGTTTGCTGCATATCTTACCAAAAGGATCTCTCTCCTATAATGTAGTGGCCCTATATTCCGGCTTCAGACAGTAGACTAGTCGCCGGACTTGTGCGGAAAGCGCTTGTCGCATATCTTATTCTGCTATGATGAATTACGTCTAACTTTCTTAACTGCGACTTCCTAGCGGATGAATATATAATACATCCATAATCTAGTTTCTATTGAGCCAATGCCTTATATAGTCTCAATAATATTTCTTTATCTGAGCCCCAATTGATGTCCGATAAAACGTTTGATAATTTTTAGGGCTTTTTTGCATCTATCACTCAAGCCCTGTATATGTAATCCCCACGTAAGGAATTTATCCAATACCAAACCTAAAAATCATACTTTATCCTTATATTGTATTGGATTGTTGCCGATTGTCAAAATAGGACAGCACGTTTTTTCTGGTGAAAATTGGAATCCATTATTCCTTGCAACTTCATTTAGAGCGTTAATCGCTCGTTGTAATTTGTATTTCACCATTGCAGTCTTGTTACTGGCATACACAATTACCAAATCATCAACATAGACGCTTTTGCTGATTTCTACTGGAATAGCTAATATCAATTTATTAATGGCGATCTTAAAGGTACCGCTCAACGACGAACCTTGTGGTATGCCATTTTCCAAGCTTTTTTCAGATGAATATTCATTGTTGACGCGTACTTGGAAATTATGGTCATTCATATAGTTGCTGAGTAAAACTGGCAGATTGCCACGAATGCCCCATTCATGTATCTGGAGCATTATTCCACGTCGCCAGGTTATATCGAAAGCCTTCTGAAGATCAAAAAAGACTCCGACACAATATTTCCTTGTAATAAAACTATTGTATATAATGTTCTCTAAGTTGATCATTTGATCAGTGGTAGAATGGTATTGTCGAAAACCTGCTTGATGTGATGATATCAGGTTTTCTTTTTCTAAAAGCCAAACGAGCCGATTATTTATCATTTTTTCAAGTATTTTTCCCATAGCGCACGTTAAAGAAACAGGACGGTAGCCATTGGGATCTGTCAAATTTTTATCTTTCTTTGGTACTGGAACAATATGTGCTTTTTTCCACTGCTGCGGGTACATTCCATCCCGCCATATCTGATTATATAGTTCTAGCAATCCCCGTTTTGCAGTGGTATTCAGCTACCCGATCATGTTATAATGGATTTCATCCGGACCAGCAGCTGTATTGCCTGCTTTCTCCAACGCTTTCATGAATTCTTCCATTTTAAATGGTACATTATATGAGTAATTATACTCAGTTCTGAAATTTAGTAGACCTTCAAGTCTTCTTTTTTCGTCCGAAAATCTTCTTGGTAGTTAGCAGTTTGCTGGCCTTCTCGAAGTGATTGGCTAATAACTCTGCAATCTCGTTTGGAGTGTCCTTAATTTCATCTTCATCTTGAAGGCTAGTTAAGGGAGCAAAGTTTTTACGCCCACAAATCACCTTCACTTTCCTCCAAACGTCTGATGCGGTAGTAGTTTTGTCAATGGATGACACGTATTCCTGCCAGGATCGTTTCTTTGAATCTATCATAAGTCGTTTTGCATACGCCCTGTATTTTTTAAAGGCAATTAGATTATTTATAGTGGGACGTTTCTTAAAGGCGTTATACGCTCTTTTCTTTCTTTTTATAGCTTGACTTATTTCATCGTTCCACCACGAAACGGATCGCTTCGTAAGTTTCCCAGTTGTTTTGGGAATATATCTCGATGCCGAGACAAGTATCGCATTAGTTAAAGCGTCGACATCGGCTCCGATAACTCCATTTGTTTCGAGGAGTATCGTCCCAAGCTGTGAAGTTCGTCCAATCTGCCTTATCAAACAACCATATTTTAGAGATGGAATTTTATTTTCTTGTACGTCAGTTACAATTTGCACCGGGAAATGATCGCTTCTATGCAGATCATCTAAAACATTGAAGGTGTACCTCGGTGCTATCGATCCATTTATGAGTGCAAGATCTATACAGGACGTCGATCCATCTCTGGCATTGAAGAAAGTTCCTGACCCATCGTTTAAAAGAATAAGTTCAGAATTCATCAGGAACCTTTCCAATTTTCTTCCGCTGGGATCTACTCGATCCGATGATCCCTAAAGAGAATTATGAGCATTAAAATCACCCATCAGTAATATAGGTGGAGAAAGCTGAGAAATTAAACATGCTATGGCATCTTCCTTCCAATCAGAATTCGGCAGGTATATGCTGCAGACAGTGATTTGAAGCGGACGCTTCATTCTAATGGCGAGCGCTTGTAGGTTTGTATATAGATCAACTGCTTTGGCGGTAGCTCTAGTCGATGTTAAATCCTACTCCACCTCTAACTCTTATATTTGGCGGTTGATCTTGCCGAAATATATCAAATCTTCTTAATTGAAAATTTTCATTTCGGCAGAAATGTGTTTCTTGCAGACATAAAAATTGGGTCTACATCATGTACCAAGCGTTGGAGCACATGGATGTTTGAAAAACATCCATTAATGTTCCACTGTACAATCCACTCGCTAATTTTAAATTAACTTATGGCCTTGGTTTACCTTTCGGCCACCCTTTTTTCCTTTTTTTCTCCGTATTACGAACAGCTTCGTGTTCGCGGAGAACGTCGTCTCCCGTATAGCTCCCAGTCTCCGAATCGGAGAGAACCGAAGCCACCGACGACGATGGACATAGATCGGCGTTGAGTGGCGGAAACCTGGCCGATCCCGGACACGGAAATCGCACCAGTCACCGTCCCTGGAAGGGGGGACACTTGCCCCCCTGTGTGGTTGATTGTGGCCTCTTTGGTTTAGAGGCGGCCACCTCTACAGGAGGATTGGGAGTCTCCATAACAGACTGCGAAGTTTTCACTTACCTACTAATATCATCATCTAATATCTCTAAGACGGACGTGGCCTTCTGGCTTGGCGTCCGTTTTCTTCTGTTCAAGAGCAATTTTCGGTTTCGAAGAGAAATCTTCAGAAGGCTGTACTAATATCTTTGGCTTGACATGTTCTTTACTACTGAAAGGCTTCATTTTGTTTTCTATAATCCTGTCAATCATGCTAGCCAAAGTGGGCGCAAGTTTTTTGATAAGCTGACTTTCATCGACAGCAACTGGAGCAGGAACAACAGCCGCAGCCTGAGCATAAGTTGTTATTGCTCTAGGTTTGCGAGCGTTTACTATCATTTTATCTTCAAGGTAGCTGACTTTCTGCAGGGTTTTTACTTCCTGCACAGCTACTTCATCTTTGTAGACACGACAGTTTCTGGATCTACGTGAATGCTGTCCTTTGCAATTGACACATGCCGGAGGCTCCTTACATGGCTCTCCTTCATGCACCTCATCACTGCACACGCATATTTGAGGTCTTTCACTTCTACGAGCGGTGTGGCCTAAGCGTTGGCACTTGAAGCATCTGATAGGCTGTGGCACAAATGCCCGCACATCAAACGATGAATTCCTGCTCGAACTTTCTCCGAAAGGATTGGCCGGTTAAAAGTGAGGACATCAGAGGCAGAAAGTAGGACCTCGCCATTCCTTCTCATGTTCAATCTGCGACATTCTCCTTACTCCTTGTTGTGTCAATTCCTCAACTTTTTCTTGCTCCGTGCAGTTCAGAAGATCCCGACAAACCACAACACCCTTTGAGGTGTTGAGTGTGCCTTGCGGATCGACATGAACAACAAAATCTCCAATATTCTTGAGCCCTAGGATCTTCTGGGACTGATCATCATTTGTAGTCTCCACATGAAGTCCAATAAAGGTTTTCCTTATTTCCTTAGCAGGGCCTCCAGCACCTTTAGTTATCTCTCGAGCAATGAGAAAGGGACTCACCCTCGAGAAATTACCATCTTCCTTCGTAATAACTAAATATTTTGGTTTCGGCACGTTGCTCTTGAAAAAAAGCTTTTTGCAAGCTCTTTCTAGCCTCAACTTCTATTCTTTCTCCTTTTCGCCTGAGGCGAAACGGCTGGTTTTAAACGAGAGTGTTTACGTGAACCCTCTGCCACGTTAGTTGGTTGTTCAATTTACATGTCCTTTAATCCCTTCTGTGGTAAGGCTAGCCGCCGGAGTACACTCCCACTTCAGGGCTACTAACTCTGGAGGTCCGTTCCGGTGGAACCGGCATATGTCTTGGCAGAGAGCGGATGTGCAGTCTCCACTGACTCCAGGTCCCTACACACCGAGGTTTCAGGGCTCCCATGCGCCGAAGTACATTGGCACCTTAACTACATGCTTGCCATCGCGGGGGGCATGTGGACAGCGAAAGGCCTCCGTTACACCTGCAATCACTTCGATTGTGGCCGCCAAATCGCCAGCTCTGAAGGTGGTATAAATTCATGTCCTTAATCGGTAAAATTTTCATATCTGCAGGTGGCCGCAAAATCCAGTCCTTAAATACGGCTTATAGGTGTAATTCGGCCGAAAAATAGCATCTCCGAGAACACTCGGAACCCCGTTAGCCAGCTGCATGTATTGTACGTAAGTACAGCTGTTGCCGCCCTGGACATAGAACGTAGGTTTTTAGGGGCATCGACTACTTTGGTCATTAGCCCCATCCCACTTCAAAAAAAAAAAAGTGTTCAATATTTCACATTTTCATGTGTCAAAAAATGATCAAAATTTTACATTTTCTTATAACTTCTGATCCAACAAATTACTTTCTAGGCTTTCCTTTCGGCCATCCTTTCTTGCACCGTTTTTCCATTCGTCTACGGCCTCAACTTCCGATGACAGTGTGTCTAAGGCCTCGGACATGGCATATTCTTCTCTTTCTGATAATGACGTTCGCCGGCTTACATCAGGTGATGAAAGCTTCATTGGTTCTATTAACATCGTTGCAATTGAATCTAGACTAGTAAGCGATGCACTTTCCGCGGCTGATGAGCTGGATTCTATCTCTACAGCAGTGCTGGGTCCAGCTGAAATAGATGCTCTCGCTGAAGCTGTTCTTTGAGCTTTTGGAGGCCCCATTGTTACAGTTTGTTTATCGTCTACGTCTGGTGCTTTCTCAATAACGACTTGCACCTCTATTTCGATAGACTCGGATTTTCTTGTCACTATTTCCGTAGGTTTGTAACTACACGACGGAGTGATCTTTTCCTCTTTTCTAGACAAATCAAGATTTTTATTTACTACTTACTTCAAGTGATGGTGTTATGATCGCAGGTTTAGCTAGTTTTTTATGCTGCGCTGGTACGTTTCTTTTATCAACGATGTCAATGCGGGATTGAGCCTTCTCATGTTTAGATGGTTCTGTGCGGTGAGTCGACTCTATCTTAGCGTCAATGATTTTTTCTATCAGGCTTATCTTGCAAGGCTTGGTGCCATTGTATTAAGCAACTGCTCTACATTAATTTTGGATAAAGAAGGGGCAGCAGCTGCTTCAGCATAAGTGGTCGATTGTCGAGGTGTTCGTTGACTAACAATTTTCTTCGCTTCAGAATAACTAACCTTCTGAAGCGTTTTAACTTCCTGAATGGCCGTTTCAGATTTATAAACTGTGCAATTCCTGGATCGGCAGTTATTGTGCCCTTTACAATTAATACAGATTGGAGGGTCTTTGCATGGTTCACCCTCATGTATCTTCATTCCACATATGCAGATTTCCTGCGCTTCACATCTAGCTGCAGTGTGCCCAAAACGTTGACACTTGAAACATCGCATAGGCTGCGGAATAAACGCACGTACATCAAGCCGATGTATACCAGCACGAACCTTTTCAGGAAGGGTAGGCCTGTTAAATGTTAATACATGAGAGGCCGAAGGAAGAACTTCGCCATTTCTTCTCATTGTTAGTCACTGAATCACTCCTGATTCGACATTTCCTGTACTATTTCCTCTTCTGTACAGTTTAGAAGATCACGGCAAACAACAACTCCTCTGGATGTATTAAGGGTGCTATGCGGTTGCACTGATACCGCAAATTCACCGATCTTCTTCAATGCCTGGACGTTTTGACTTTGAATATCGTTGATAGTTTCAACGTGTAATCCGTTAAAGGTTTTACGAATTTCCTTAACAGGACCACCAGCACAATTAGTTATCTCTCTTGCGATCAAGAATGGAATAACCTTTTGAAAGTTGCCATTCTCCTTGGTAATAATTAAAAATCTTGTTTTGGGAGCAATGTTTCCAAACAAAGACTTTCTCAATTCCTTGCTGATTTTGTCAGCATCTCTCTTAATTTTGTCTGACTCCTTACTCTTTTTCCTCTTCGCTTGTGGCGAATCGGAGGTTTCTAAACGAGGGTGTTTAGAAACGTGCACCCTCTGCCACATTTGTTTGTTCAATATTCATGAACGTTTATCCCTTCTGTAGCAAGGCTAGCCACCGGGGTACACCCCCACTCCAGGGCTACTAACCTTGGAGGTCCGATCCGGTACTCCGGTGGAACCGGCATATGTCCTGGCAGAGAGCGGATGCGCAATCTCTGCACTGACTCCAGGCTCCTACTCACCGAAGCTTTCAGAGCTCCCATGCACCGACATACATGGGCACCATTGCTACATGCTTGCCATCGCAGGGGGCATGGGGACAACGGAAGGGTCTCCGTTATACCTGCAATAACATTGACCCTGGCCGCCACATCGCCAGCTCTAAAAGTGGTATTAGTCCATTTCCAAAATCGTTTATTATTCCATATCCTGCAGGTAGCCAAAAAATCCAAACCATGTGAGGACCTGAAGGTGGAAACAGGTCAAAAGAAAAGCATACACGAGGAATTTACTCGGAGCCCCGTTAGCCAGCTATATCTATTGTACATAAGTACAGCTGTTACCGCCCTGGACGTGGAACGTAGATGTTGTTTTCCGGACGTGGGGATTACCTACCTCAGGGCATTATTATTATTATTTTTTTTTTTTTTTTTTTTTTTTTTTTTTTTTTTTTTTACGGAATTTTTACGGGCATCGACTGCTAAGGTCATTAGCCCTCGTCACATTCTTTAAAAGAAATTATTATCTCCATCAGGATCGTCATATGTAAGGGTGTAAAGGGCCCTTACATTTTATTTAAAAACACAAACTTCACAATAAACATTAAAACATGAAAGACAAGGACAATCACAAACACTTACGGGGTGTAAAGGGCCCCAATATTAAAATTTGAGATAGGTTCTCAAAAGACCATGAACTTAAAATTATAATTAATCTTATCAATACCATATCTTCTTTCTTTCTTCTATATGTATATATAAAACTACCGCTTAGAGTATCTTTTACCACAGCTTTAAACTACAATTTTATAAACTTTTAAGAAGTCCACTGGCGTGTAAAAATGCAACTATATTTTCTTCATTTCCATTATCCAGATCAGCACTAATATTATTTGTAAGACGGAACCTCTTTCTGAGGTCCTCATATATGGTACACTCTTCTATTAGATGCTTGATTGTCAGTGTTTTATTACAAACACCGCACATTGGTCTCACTTCGCCGGTTAACAAATATAAATTTGTTAATCGCGTGTGACCGATTCTAAGTCTGGTCACCGCTACTTGTTCACGGCGAGTCAACTTAAAGTCGCTTTTCCATTTATAAGGAGAAGTTTTAACTGAGTTTAATTTTGTATTTAAACTCCTCCATTCAGCGTTCCACTGTTTCTTACTATGTTTGTTAGACGGTTTTTAACATCTGCCACTCTTACAGGAAATGCATCCAAATTATCGCAGACTGTTGCCTTTCTGGCAGCTACGTCTGCGATTTCATTACCTGTAATACCAGCATGCCCTGGAGTCCATACAAATACGCATCGCTGTCCTCGTTGTTTTAGAACGTATAAAATGGACAGGATGTTTGCAATTAGGACATCCTTAATATTCTTGTTCCGAATTGCGACGAGTGCACTTAATGAGTCGGAACATATTAGCACTCTCTCTTCGCAATAGTGTTCAGTGTAGCGAAGAGCTTGCTGAATTGCAGTGAGTTCTGCCGTGTAGACACTGGCCACATCTGGCAGTCTCCAAGAGTGGGCTTCTTCATTTACATATATAGAGCATCCAACACCATGTTCGGTTTTAGAACCGTCAGTATAAATTCTAATATGTTCTTCGTAACTACTGACGGTTGCTAAAAATTCCTGCTGGATGATCACTGCTGGTTTCTTTTTTATTTCTCCTTGAGAGAGATCCAAACTTGTATTTACCGCTGGCAAGAGCCATGGCGGTATTTCTCTAGTAGAAATTGCTAGTGTCTCTGGTATAGCAATTTCATATTTTCTTCTTAATTCGTGGTACCTAATTCCGGCTGGTCTGGAATAGGTAGCACGACGTTCGTATAATGCAGCCATGGGATGATTCATAAACAATTTATTATTTATATGAGCAGGGAAAGCCCATATATTTGCTGCATATCTTAACAAGAGGATCTCTCTTCTATAATGTAGTGGCATTATTCCGGCTTCAGACATCAGACTAGCCGCCGGACTTGTGCGGAAAGCACCTGTTGCGTATCTTATTCCGCTATTATGAACTACGTCTAACTTTCTTAAGTGCGACTTTCTAGCGGATGAATATACGATACATCCGTAGTCTAGTTTAGATTGAACCAATGCTTTATACAATCTCAATAATGTCTCTTTGTCTGAGCCCCAATTTAAATTCGATAAACATTTTATAATGTTTAGGGCTCTTTTGCATCTATCACTCAAGTCCTGTATATGTAATCCCCAGGTAAGGGATTTATCCAATACTAGTCCTAAATATCTTACGCTATCTTTATATTGTATTGGATTATCGTCGATTGTCAACGCAGGACTTTGATGAGGAATTCTCTTCCTACAAAAGTGTACGCAGCACGTTTTCTCTGGTGAGAATTGGAATCCGTTATTCCTTGCAACTTCAATTAGAGCATTGATCGCTCGTTGCAATTTGTACCTCACCATAGCAGTCTTGTTGCTGGCATACACAATTGCCAGATCATCAACATAGACGCTTTTGCTGATTTCTACTGGAATGGCTAGTATCAATTTATTAATGGCAATGGTAAACAAGGTACCGCTCAACGGCGAACCCTGCGGTATGCCATTTTCCAAGATTCTTTCACATGAATATTCATTGTTGACGCGTACTTGGAAGGTACGGTCATTCATGTAGTTGCTGAGCAGTATAGGCAGATTGCCACGAATGCCCCATTCATGTATCTGGAGCATTATACCATGACGCCAGGTCATATCGAAAGCCTTCTGAAGATCAAAGAAGACTCCGACACAATGTTTCCTTTTAATAAAGCTGTTATATATAATGTCCTCTAAGCTGATCATTTGATCAGTGGTAGAATGGTATTGTCGAAAACCTGCTTGATACGGTGATATCAGGTTTTCTTTTTCCAAAACCCAGACGAGTCGATTATTAATCATTTTTTCCAATATTTTCCCCATAGCACACGTCAAAGAAATAGGACGGTAGCTATTGGGGTCTGTTAAATTTTTATTTTTCTTTGGTACTGGAACAACATGAGCTTTTTTCCACTGCTGCGGGTACGTTCCATCCCGCCATATTTTATTATAAAGTTCTAATAATCTACACTTTGCAGTGGTATTCAGCTGCCTGATCATATTGTAGTGGATTTCATCCGGACCAGCAGCTGTGTTACCTGATTTTTCCAACGCTTTCGTGAATTCTTCCATTTTAAATGGTACATTATATGAGTAATTATACTCAGTTCCAAAATTTAGTAGACCTTCGAGTTCTTCTTTTTTGGTTCGAAAACCTTCCTCGTAGTTGGCCGTTTTGCTGGTCTTTTCGAAATGATTGGATAACAGCTCTGCAATTTCATATGGAGTATCTTTTATTTCATCTTCATCTTGAAGGCTAGTTATGGGAGCAAAATCATTACGCCCACAAATCGCCTTCACTTTCCTCCAAACATCTGATGCAGTAGTAGTTTTGTCGATGGATGACACGTATTGCTGCCAGGATCGTTTTTTCGAATCTATCATAAGACGTTTTGACGTCTATCATAATACGCCCTGTATTTTTTAAAGGCAATTAGATTATTTATAGTGGGACGTTTCTTAAAGGCATTATACGCCCTTTTCTTTCTTTTTATAGCTTCACTTATTTCATCGTTCCACCATGGAACGGGTTTCTTTGTAAGTTTCCCAGATGTTTTGGGAATATATCTCGATGCCGACTCAATTATTGCATTTGTTATGGCGTCGACATCGTCTCCGATAACTCCAGTTGTTTCCGAGAGCATCGTTCTAGCTGTGAAGCTCGTCCAGTCTGCCTTTTCAAATAACCATCTTTTAGGGATGGGATATATTGTTCTTGTAACATCAGTTACAATTTGCACCGGGAAATGATCGCTTCCATGCAGATCGTCTATAACATGGAAGCTGTACCTCGGTGCTATCGATCCGCTTATAAGTGCAAGATCTATACAGGACGTCGATCCATCTCTGGCATTGAAAAAGGTTCCTGATCCGTCGTTTAAAATAATAAGTTCTGAATTCATCAGGAACCCTTCCAGTTCTCTTCCACGGGGATCTACTCGATCCGATCGCCAGAGAGAATTATGAGCGTTAAAGTCTCCCACCAGTAAAACAGGTGGGGGAAGCTCGGAAATTAGTCTTTCTATGTCATCCTTATTCCAATCGTAATTCGGTAAGTATATGCTGCACACAGTGATCTTAAGCGGTCGCTTCATTCTAACGGCGACCGCTTGTAGGTTGGTGTTTAGAACAACCGCTTCGGTGGTAGCTCTAGTCGATGTTAATATAGCTACTCCACCTCTAACTCTTACATTTGGCGGTTGATCTGGCCGAAATATATCGAATCCTTTTAATTTAAAATTTTCATTTCGGCGGAAATGCGTTTCTTGCAGACATATACAAATCGGGTCTACGTCATGTACCAAGCGTTGGAGCTCATGGATGTTTGAAAAACATCCATTAATGTTCCATTGTACAATCGACTCGCTAATTTTTAATTAAATTATTGCCTGGGTTTTCCTTTCGGCCATCCCTTTTTCCTTTTCTTCTCCATCCTACGAACAGCATCGTGTTCGCGGAGAAGGTCGTCGCCTGTAAGGCTTCCGGTCTCCGTATCGGAGACCACCGAAGCCGCCGACGACGACGGGCATGGGTCGGCGCCGGTTTCAGGCGCCGATTGAGAGGCGGCAACCTGGCCGCTCCCCAACACGGGGGTCGCACCGGTCACCGCCTGTGGGAGGGGGGACACTCGCCCCCCCTGTGTGATTTTTTGTGGCCTCTGAGGCCACTTCAGTTGCAGGAGGCTTGGAAGCCTCCATAACAGTCTCTGTCGTGTTATTGTTTTCTTGACATCAAGAATCTCGCTGAGACGGACTTGACATTCTGGTTTGGTGTCCGTTTTCTTTTCTGGAGGAGCAACTTTTACTTTTATTGACTTATCTTCAGCAGGCTGTACCACTATCTTTGGCTTAACAAATTCTTTATTGCCAAAAGGTTTCATCTTGTTTTCGATGATCCTCTCAATCATGTTAGCCAAAGTAGGCGCAAGTTTATTTATAATTTGAGCCTCATCTACAGCAATCGGAGCAGGAGCGGGAACAGTAGCCGCAGCCTGAGCATAAGATGTTGTTGCTCTAGGCTTACGGGCGTTAACTATCTTCTTTGTCTCGAAGTAGCTGACTTTTTGCAGGGTTTTTACTTCCTGCACAGCTACTTCATCTTTGTAGACAGGACAATTCCTTGATCTACAAGAATGCGCTCCTTTGCAGTTAATACATGTAGGAGGCTCTTTACACGGCTCTCCCTCATGCACCTCTTCACCGCACACGCATATTTGCGGTCTTTCGCATCTAAGAGCGGTGTGGCCAAAGCGTTGGCACTTGAAGCACCTCATTGGCTGTGGGACAAATGCCCGCACATCCAAACGGTGAATCCCCGCTCTTATCTTTTCTGGCAAAGTAGGCCGGTTGAAAGTGAGGACATGAGAAGCTGAGGGTAAGACCTCACCGTTCCTTCTCATGTTCAATCGACGGCACTCTATTACTCCTTGTGCTGCCAGTTCCTCTACAATCTCTTGCTCCGAACAATTTAAAAGATCCCGACAGACCACAACACCCCTTGAGGTGTTGAGCGTGCCGTGGGGATCAACACGTACCGCTAGCTCTCCAATTTTCTTCAGCCCTAAAATCTTCTGAGACTGTATATCATTAACAGTCTTTACATGAAGTCCCGTAAAAGTTTTCCTTATTTCTTTAACAGGGCCTCCAGCACATTTGTTTATTTCTCGAGCGATGAGAAAAGGACTCACACTCGAGAAATTTCCATCCTCCTTTGTAATGACCAAATATTTGGGTTTCGGTACATTACTACTTTTAAAAAAAACCTTTTGTAAGCTTTTTCTAGCCTCAATCTCTATCTTTTTATTTTCTGTACTTTTCCTCCGTTTTGCCTC
The DNA here is from genome assembly GCF_047948215.1 of Lycorma delicatula. NCBI lineage: Eukaryota > Metazoa > Arthropoda > Insecta > Hemiptera > Fulgoridae > Lycorma > Lycorma delicatula. The sequence continues at coordinate 220,459,826 of NC_134455.1, read as the reverse complement.
AGGCGAAACGGCTGGTTCTAAACGAGGGTGTTTACGTGCACCCTCTGCCACGTTGGTTTGTTCAGGAAAATTCATGAACAAATAATCCCTTCTGTAGTAAGGCTAGCCGCCGGGGTACACCCCCACTCCAGGGCTACCAACCCTGGAGGTCCGTTCCGGTACTCCGGTGGAACCGGCATATGTCCTGGCAGAGAGCGGATGCGCAGTCTCTGCACTGACTCCAGGCCCCTACACACCGAAGCTTTCAGGGCTCCCATGCTCCGAACATGGGCACCTTAACTACATGCTTGCCATCGCGGGGGGCATGTGGACGACGAAAGGTCTCCGTTACACCTGCAAATAACTTTGACCGTGGCCGCCACATCGCCAGCTCTAACGGCGGTATTAATCCATTTCCGTAATCGTTAATAATGTCGTATCTGCAGGTGGCCGTAAAGTCCAGTCCTGTAATTCGGCCTATAGATGTAAATCGACCGAAAAAAGTATATCCGAGAAACAACACTCGGAACCCCGTTAGCCAGCTATATGTAATGTACTTGAGTACAGCTGTTGCCGCCCTGGACGTGGAACGTAGATGTTGTGTTCCGGACATGGGGAATATCTACCTCAAGGCATTATTATTATTGTTATTATTATTGTTATTGTTGTTATTGTTATTATTATTAACATCATTATCATTATTTTTTTATTTTTTTTTTTTTTTATTATCATTATCATTATTATTGAAAAAGTTGTGTACATACTAGTTCATTTTTAGTAAAAATAACTACTATGTCTAATAAAAATAACTTTGCACCATGAGAATTAATGTTTAGAACTAGATATCTATTTATGTAATAGCTTGTTTATTTATACAATGCCTTATTAAACCAGTTTTTAATATGAAATTTTTGTTAGATTTAAAATTTTTTTTTTTTTAATTTTCAGTTTACACTATGAGGTAGACTAGACTTTGTTTATCTTAAAATTTTTGAAGTAATCACCAATCCCAAAATACCAAAGAATTATTGGTTTGGCTTAGAATAAATTATAAGTCTTAATTAATAAATGAGTAATATATTTTATTATTTGTGGTAATTAAGCCCTGGCTTTGAAGATTACAACAATCATAGATTTAGCCAGATTTTTTAAATTTGAGGATTTCCAAGAATTCTAATATTTCAAAGGATCTATCAGAAAACAAGGAAATTTATGTTTTAAGTTTTTAATCAGCCATGATGAAATAAAATAAAATCCATATATATGGTGCTACTTCATTCATTCTTTTGGATTCCTAGTCTCACAGTTCAACTTCAGAAAAAGTACAGAAAATAGAAATCAAATTTGTTTTATTACTGAAATGAAATGTGAATAAAATATTACAATTTTTTTTTTTACAGATTATACAGCAATCTTCTCAGCATTGATTAAAATATCACAAACAGCATGTGTAGTGAAGCCAAACTCTGCAATAATTTCTGCACTTTTACCATTGCATAGTGGCAGTGATTGCTCTACTGTAGAATTGCGTGGACTTCAACAAGCTGCTGCTCTACAAGCTACTGTAAACAGTCTTAACTCTGATATCAAAAAAGAAAGCAATATTTTGATCAGTAAGTAAATTGTTCAAAGCAAATCTTGTGTATTCCTATAACACTTTTATTCCTTTATTTATCACATGTTTTAGAAATATTATTAAAATTTACACAGGAATAGATGTGAAAAAGAATAAAAAAGTTAGAAGGAAATATTATATGAGCAATCTGTGTGTTGTGGTTGTGAGTCTTTTTTGTTGAAAAAGTGATACTTCATAAACAAAAATTGTTGATGAAAAGTAATAGGCATGTATTTTATCACAAGAAGACCTGCAGCAATGAACTGGAATAGAAGTGATGGTATATGCAGTATGTCTGGATAAATATATGTTGTGGACTTAGTACATCTATTAAACATTTATATACATTCGTACTTTTAAATTATTACCCAGTGGATCTGTATATGTACCACCATGATTGATGCACAACTGTACATCTCCACATCCTCCTTGACATACTGCGAAGCAACTCAGGAGTTACGGTTCAAAAGGTTTCCTCCACACTATTACTTAATTCTTCATTTATTGCATATCAACATTGAGATATATAGGTCTTGATTATTCTCCACGATGAGCTATTGATTGTAGTAAGATTGAGTTGTTGATTGTTGTCATCATTAGCTATCACTGATAATCTTGTAAATCAGCAGCATGGAAATAGTTTATTTGGGAAACTGTATATTCAAAGAGGAAAATGAGCTGGAACTTAGTCACATTCCATGACATCCTTCGATATTGAAACTGAAGTATCAACCATCTTTCTAGTAGTTATGAATAAGAATCATTATTCATATACTCTTCAAAAATATATGGTCTGAACAAGTATCCTGATGTCTTGATTCATATCATGACATGTGGTGGATTCCTTTCCAACTCAAATACAAACTGAGAATTCTTCTTAGCTCAGAAAATCACATTTCTGAGTTGTATTCTGTGATAAAAGCACATTCATCAGAAAACAACACTTGTGTAGAACGCTGTATTTGGAAATTGTGCTTATAAACTATGACAGGCTGAAACACACTGCTCCATGTCTATACCTGATAATTTAATCACAAAAGTTGGATGAGATGGTTTCAAATAACAAGTCTTTGTTAATTTGATCATGCATTGTTGACTACAGTAAATTAAGTTCAGCCACTTGTTTACAAATTGATTTAATTGAAGACTGCTCAGTCAAACCAGTGATGATGATACATGTTTGCATTCACATCTTCATTTATCCACCACTTGACCTGTGTTTAACACTGCAGGAAGCAAATTCACATTTCTCCCAATCAAATATCATTGCTTTACATAGCAAGTCTTTGTTAACACCGTTTACAAAGAACATTCATTATTTGTAACATTGTTTGTCATGTGTGTTGTTGTTTGTGAACCCAAAGACATTACCAACCACTCTTTAACACTATAATTGAGTCCAGTCACATCAGCTTTGCAACTGAAACATGTCTTTGCAGAGCGAGTGAATATTCAGTATATTACAAGTAGGACAAGGTTAGTAACTGTAACAAAATAGTTGTTTCTTAGGAATTAAATATTGCATAAATAAGGCATATGGGACTGCTTGAACATATTTTATTATATCATCTAGCCTTTTATCTCATCTAGCAGCCAGTTGAAGTTTGCATATTTTCCTTTCGCTGATTTCAAAGAAAAGGACTATTATTATAGAAAGCTTTATAATATCTAGAAAGAAGTACTCATTTTTATTAACCTCATGGTACAGCTTTCAATTTTCATGAGGTTATTTAACTGAAAAATCTCATGTTGTAGAACTGTTAGGTTATGAGGGAAGCAATTTATTACTACATAGGATACATGCACGAATTCTTGCAGAATGCAGTTATAATTATTACAATTAATACAACAATAATAATATATAAGTAACATATATATATATATATATATATATATATATATATATATATATATATATTATTTATAATATATAAATAACAATTTAATTTCCACAATAATAATTAAAAAGAAAACTTTTATAACTGATGACTTCTGTACCTGATCATGGACTAAGAATCGTCAAACCAGTTGTCATGATCACAATGGAAAAGCAATGATTGTGGATTAAAATAACTTCATAATCTGATCACAATCTTCTCTGTTCATGATTATTAATATTATTACACATAGTCAGAGCCAACTGAACAGATGACAGTAAGTAAGGTGGTAAACCTCTTGCAACCTGATGGTTCTTCAATACCTAGAACATCTCAGGGATGTGGCGTCCTTAAAATTGAAGGCAATAAAATAAAGTAAATGCCAGAAACCAATATCAGATTAAATAAATCAGTTTCTGAAGTTTACAAAGATTAAAAAATGTTGGGCAAGTTTCATTGTACAATTGGCGTTTATTAGCCTTTGCAATCAGTACTACTTGAAATTTATTTAAAGGAAAAACTGAACTGACAGTAAGATAAAGGTTTTAGGAAAATATGTCTCAGAACACATAAACAAGTAAATCAGGCTGAATATTACGAAGATTATAAACTAATGAACCCGGATACTTTGTTCTGTATCATCTGCATATAAGATCATTGTGTTCTCTACAGATCTTGATCTGCAGTGGTGTTGATATGTTGTAGTGGTGTTTGCCTGAGAGAGATTCTTGTGAAGCATCTTAGATTACTGTTTATATGCCAGATTCCACCAGTGTTTTCATGACTAAGCAGCTTGAAAAACCATATCCTTTAAGGCCCTGCTTGAAAAGTAATATCATCATCATTCCCACAAACAATAACTATTGTACTTCTCCAAATATATTTATCATTCATTAAATTACCAACATTGATTTCATTAAATAAAAACACTTGTATAAATTTTCAAAATTGACACTATTTTATTTTATAAAAACACTATATAGCCATTTCGATTCCAATTGATTGATTAATTTCATTGTTTTACTGTAGCCATTACATTACGGAATATTAGTATAAAAAAAAAAATTTCTTTTATTCTGAGTTAATACAATTTCTCAATCTTACAAATCCTGTTGCAACTGGAAGTAGGTTTTCTTCAGTCTCAAACCAACATTTACTCTATGGTATTGAATCCCATTATCCACAGAATACCTTTTTTTAGTCTCTAGGATCACCATTAGGTATTGCTTCAGAGGATGAGATGAAATGGCAATTTTGTAGCATGTGAAAATGTCATGCGTGACCAGGATTTCGGACCTTCAGATGAAAGGCCGAAATGCTACCACTCACACCATGGCGGCCGGCCACCCAAAAAACAACCGTGAGATGGCATTCAAATACAATTAAAACTATTTGTACCTTCAACTGGATTTAAACCAAAATCTTGTATCAAAATATAAGTTATAAAAGTTTGAGAACTAAATAAAATATATTATTTTTAATTATTCAGTAAAAAACTACTGTAGCAGATTTCTTATTGTAGCCTGGGATGGTTTGATCATTAGGAAAAATTTGTATATATTGAAAGTCAGCTTAGTTTCATAAAGAGCAGAAGTAGAAGAAAAGGAATTTTACTCTGATTATTCTTTGAGATCTGGTTGAAGAAAACTAATTTCATGACAACAGGTTGTCTTGAAAATTTGTAGGACTTAAAAAGGAATTTAATTATGTAGACTAAAATGAAATTAACATAGTCTTAATTTTAAATATTTAATTTTTTTATTTATTTCGTTTTTGTTGCTGAATCTAATAATCCCATAGCAGAAAGATCATTTACATATCTGATAAATAAAAGGTAACAAACAGAATAATAAATGATATGAAGATCATTTACTTAAATAAAAATTAAGATATTGCAAAAGATAAAAAAAAAGAAAAAGAATAGATAAATAATAACTTTAATTAAAGTACCTATTAAACATAATCATGATAACAAAAAAGTAATATTCAAAATACAGATTTTGATAACTTAAAAAACAGATTTTGATAATAGCTGATGTAGAAGTTCAGAAGATAAATAGAAGAAGGAAAAATCACAGATATTCTAATTTTTGTTCTTTTTGTGAGTAATTGGTTTTAATCTTTTCATTTTTTTAAAATAATTTTTCAGGTAAAATGAAAAAGAATTTTTAAGAGGCATTGTAGTTAAGGTATGAATAGAAGCTGAAGAAAAAATAAACTACAGAAAATTTGGATATGAGGTTGCTTTTTAATTTATAGGAGATTGAATAAAGAAATTGCATAAAAATGTTGAAAAGAAAATAATTTCAGAAGAGAAAATAAAGATATTCAGATAGTGATTTTGTTTTTCATGAGAGAAGTATTAATTAGAAAAATACTAACTTTGTGGATTAAGTACTTTATGAAGACTTCAAAAATAAATAATAAAATAAAATTAATTAAGTGAAACAGAAAATTGAAATATTATGAATTTTTACTGGCTTGTACGAAGTAAAGGAAGTATTGTGATAGCGAAAAATTTTGGTTTTCAGATTTCAACAGAAATATCCATTTTGACCATCCCTGAATCCATTTTGATTAATTTTGGTATGACATCTGTACACATGTATGTATGTATTATGTACGTATGTATGTATCTCACATAACTCAAAAACAATTAGCCATAATATGTTGAAATTTTGAATTTGTAATATAAATTTTTGACTGTTGTAATATCTAGTTATGCACCTCCCCTTTTACAAAAAAAGCCCAAAATCGCCAAAAATCTGGATTTTGAACTTTTTCTTAACTTCAGTAATAAGCCCTCATTAAGAGCTTTTCAATGATATATCATAAGTGGTACTATTTTCATTGGTTCCAGAGTTATAGTCAAATGAAATTTTAATTAATGAAGTATTTGGATCTTATAAGGGGAATGCACATTGATTTGAATCAGACTTCATCTCCTTTACTTTTTTTTTACCTTTTTTTTTTATTGAAATATATTGATTTATTAATAAAATTACTAACCCATGATGTAAAAAAATCTTTACAATAAATAATTATTGACCAATACAACAATAAAAATAAAATGTGAATAAAAATCAGAAGTTATTAGTAAAATAAAATGTTATGTACTTTTAAAAATGTGTATATTTAATTTAATGGGCATTATTACATATGTGTATATGTAATAGATTTGGCGAAACATCTAATTATTTTATATTAATTGAAAATTATAATTTAGAGTTGTATTATTTTTAGGTTTTTTAGTTTAATTTCATAGAATAGATAAATAATAACATTAATTAAAGTACCTATTAAACATAATCATGATAACAAAAAAGTAATATTCAAAATACAGAATGATTCACAACCGAATGAATATTATCTCACAAACTAACTTTGTTTTTTGTTGTCAATCATTTAATCGCTCCTTGGTTTGACATAATTCTTCTGATCTTAATTTGTGTACATGTTCTCTAGTTTTCAATTTTTCTCGCTCTTTATATTCATCATCCTCTCTTAATCTTTTTACTCTTTCCTTGATCTTAACATTTTCTTACTCTTTATATTTATTATCTTCTCTTAACGTTTTTATTATTTCTTTGTTTGGAACATTTTCTTCCTGTTTAATTTTTTTTGGTTTACAACATTTTCTTCCTTTTTATTCTTTCTTTGGTTTTAACATTATCTTTCTCTTTATATTTATCATCTCTTAATCTTTTTATTCTTTCTTTGTTTTTAACATTATCTTCCTCTTTATATTTATCATCTTCTCTTAATGTTTTTTTCTTTCTTTGTTTGCAACATTTTCTTCCTTTTTATTCTTCCCTTGTATTTTCTTCCTCTTCATATTTATCTTCTTGTTTTTTGAGATATTTTCTTCATGTTATTTATCTTTTTCCTGTATGATTGGTGAATAATCCAATAATACATATTGTCATAAAGACAATACATGTTGTCAAAGATTACCCAAGGAATTATAAATGTAAAAACATAAATGTGTGGTAGATTTTAGAACAAGGTTGGACTGTATTTTCACAGGTGATGAATGAAGACAATGTTGAATAATGATTTAATGAAATGTCGTCTTGACATTTTGATAACGTGTAATTGAACATTTAATACATAACTTTACACATATAATTAAACTTAACAACATATAACTTATACTAATAAACTAATCGTTCATCCGAACATGTCCATCCGGACTGAAGTGCATACGACCACTGTGAATCAGATTCTGAAATAGAATGATAGTACGGCTAACTTTCCGGCAAGCGCTAGCACCCACTAGATCGCAGCACCGGAAGGCTCGACGAGGAATGGAACACACCGCCCACCAATTATAATTACCTTTTATAATTTCATGATGCATTACATGAAATGAAACTTAATATACAAAGAGTATTGCATAAAATAATTACGTAAACTTTGAAAGTACAAAAATTAAAGTTAACTCAACAAATCTAATATTGATACAGGCAAAGCTTACAAGCAAATTAAATTGAAATAAACAAATAGTGTCATTAGTTTTCACATCAACTAATCTAACTAGTCTATCGTTAACCTGGATACACTTCAACAATTATTCCTAATTTCCACATCAGTGGAGGAAGATTACTTTCTTTAATTATAACTACACTGCCAACACAAATGTTATTATTTGAAATTTTACACTTGTTCCTCTGCTGCAAAAAATGTAAATAATCAACAGACCATGCCTTCCAAAAATCTCTCAGTAATTTTTGTGTAAGCTGCCACCTAGCGAGCTTATTTACATTAATGCCTGAGAAATCAGGATCAGCTAAGTAAGTTAAAGGAGCGAAGGTTAGAAAATGTCCAGGGGTAAGTGGAACAGGATCAGACATATGCCGCCCACTATGACGGATAAGTATTTCCAATGTGAAATAGATTTCTTCTGGTGACAGATCTGACAATATGCAATTGTTTTTATTTTATAAATTGTAAATGAAGCGAAACAATATGAAAATATGTTTAGTCTTCGTGTGAACGAAGAAAATGGTTTTGAAAGTTGTACAGCTTCTGTAGCTTGAAGAACACCTTAAATTCACATTAGTTTTGCTAGACTTCTCTTCCTTGAGCGAATCTGGCGGAATCATAGAAGTAACAGATTGATTGGATGGCCAGGCGTTCTCTTTCCTCAGAAAAGATGGACCATTCCACCAGAATTGTGACGAGGTTAATGCATCCGGCATGCAACCACATGACAGGATGTCTGCAGGGTTATCCCTTGAAGGACTGTGCTTCCATAAGCATTCCTTAATTAGCTCTTCAATTTCACAAACTTTATTTGCAACAAATACCTTCCATCAATTAGGAAGCGATGACAACCAGTAAAGTACTACTTTAGAATCCGACCAAAAATGGATTGAATCAAATCTTATACCTAAAATAAACATAATTTTATTGAATAGACAAGATAATAAAAGAGCCGCATTCAGCTCTAACCTAGGAATAGAGATTTGCTTGACTGGAGCAACTGTAGATTTTGAACACAATAAGTGGGTTTCAATGTGTTCATTGCTATCAGCAGATCTGATGAAAAGACATGCTCCATATGCGCTGCTACTTGTATCATAAAATCCATGTAATTGATAACTCTTACTAAAACTAATTTTAAGTAATTTAGGAATCTTAAAATTACTTGAAGATTTCGGTTGAGAGTACAGAAAATTCCATTTTTTTGCTAACGGAGCGGGAAGAACTTCATCCCAGTGAAGGTTGGCGCACCATAACTCCTGTATGAGCACTTCAAACGGAACGATTATAGAACAAGTAGCCCTAAAGAAACGAACAATGAAGAAATGATTGAAAAAACGGAACACTTGCTGTAAGAAGTATTCTTATCCCTTGGTTTGAATTGATAAATGAAATCATCGCCTTGAGAATTCCAAAATAATCTAAGTGTCTTGATATTTTTATATTCGATGAAAGAATCAGAATTGTTAAGCATATCTGGAACATTGGAATGGCATTATGTAGTGAAAGTTCGTATTTTCTCAGCAATAACGAAACATCATTGTATAATTGTTTCAATTGATCGATGTTGTCACAACCAGTGAGCAGATCATCGACATAAAAATCTTGCTTAATTACTTGGCAAGCTTGAGAAAAAGAGGCTTCATTTTGATTGGAAATTTCAATCAAACATCTTGTTGCTAGAAAACTTGAAGGTGCTAAACCATAAGTAATTGTCTGTAAGTTATATGGAATGACTGATGAGTTTGTATCATCATACCAGAGAATTCGTTGTAATGAAAAATCTAGGATTAGTGCGAATTTGTCTGTAACATTTTAGGAATGTCTCCTGATAGCACGTAGCCATGACTTCTAAAACGAATTATAATGGAAAATAAATCTTGTTGTACTACTGGACCTGTAGCAAGAATTGTATTGAGTGATTGGCCAGTTTAAGTTTTCGCACTACCATCAAATACTACTCTTGTTTTAGTAGTGGTGGAAGATTCATGAAATACTGCGTGATGAGGCAAATAAAAGGTTTCAGTTGGAACCTTGGACTGAGATGAATCTACAGGTTGCATGTGATCTAATTCTTGATATTATTTCATGAAATGGAAGTAATCTTCTTTAAGTATAGCGTTTTTCTGAAATCTACGATGTAACAAATTGAAACGATGCCTTGCGTTTTCATATTAATCTCATAAAGCAAAGTTTTCCTTACGAGGAAGAGATTATCTTAATTCAGTGGAAAACTGTTCATTGCTGACAAAAAGTGATCTGGAATTTAAATTGTTTTTCCGCTTACTAGATTTAGTAGGTATTTGACCCAAGACTATGAAAACAAGACGGGTTTCTTGAAGTTTGGTGTTGGAATTATGAGTTAATTGAACAGGCTTAAGTAGAGAAAGATAATATTGAGCTCCTAGGAGAATGTTGATTTGCTCAGGAATATTAAAATGAGGATCTGCTAGAAAAAGCTGAGAAGGAATTTCCCACTCAGTTACGTTTACAAAATGATTGGGTAACAAACCTGTAATGGATGGCATTACATGGCATTTCAAGTTAAAATTAAAGTTTTCATACCTAGAATTAATATTTAAATCAACACTTAGCTTAGATTTAGTAACAACATTACTAATACCATGCATGAGAACAGGTTTAGTTTGAAGCCAAAGTTTGGCAGCAAACCTCTAAGTACAAAATGAAATCATTGAAGCGGAATCAAGTAAGACCTGGCTTGGATGAAATTACCTTTTTTATCTTTTACATTAACTACAGCTGTTGCAAGTAAAACACACTTGTTAGGTTCTGATTTTTTACATTTACAATTGCTTTGACTTAAACAATATGCCGTTTACTTAAACAATTAACACATAATTTTTCTTGAAATACAAAGTTTTTTCTTTCATTAACATTATAACTTAAAAACTTATCACATCGTTACAATGGATAGTTGCTATTTTTATATAATGTACATATAAAATTATTAGAATTATTTACATGAAATACATTTTTAGTAGAACTAGGTTTTTAATAATCATATTTTTTGCCGCTAAATCCTACATTTGGCGGCTGTGGTTTTTGATTACTTTGAATCGTGTCTGTAGATTCAAGTAGTTTACACTTACATTCTAAGAAAGAAAAAAGTTGTAGCTTTGGAAATTCATTATTTTCCAATGTGTTTTCGCAGTCTCTAAAAGCATTTAAATTTAAGTTTTGTGTAATTAACTGTATTACAATAAATTCTAAATAGTCAATATTTAGATTCTTCAATGCATTATTATTTGAATTAACTTGGTAATGAACTTAGATGAATTTTCTGAATTTTCCTTTTATATGGTTTTAAATTAATAATTTCTAAAGCATGTTTAGCTGCTATTAGCCTTTCTTATCATAACGAGCTTTAAGTAATTCTATTGCAATTTCATAATTTTCAAACGATACTGATAAATTTTTTATTACATTAAGAGCATTGCCTCTTAAAAAATGTTTAAGGTTATCAACATTAGAGAATTCCTCTGGGTTATGAACTAAACTGTTAAAAAGATCAAAGAATTTATGCCAAACCTTCACATCACCGTGATAGGGCTCAATTTGTATAGGTTTTAAAGAAATTGGATTAGATTTGTTATCACTTTAGTTGCATCAGTTACCTCTGAAATTTTGAAACGATTTTCTAATTTTTTATGTTTTAATTTAAGTTTGTCGAAAATATTATCATATGTGTGCCTATCCTGTAGGTCTTTATCTGTTGCATCTTGGTGCAATTCGATTTTATATTGAACATCAAAAAATAGTTTTTCGTATTCTAACAGTTTATCAAAGTTAATGTAATGGTAAATAGATCGTAATCACCTGAATTAAGATAAAAGTTTTAAATGAATGTTTTTAGTTTGGCTATTCTTTATAATGCCTCGTTTTTTAATTAAATCTTTGAATTCCATTTTTATTAGAATCATACACAAAATAATATTAAATTGGAATGAAATAAAGTTATTATAAAATAAGGTTAAAGATAAATATCATATGCAATAATATTGTTAAAGTATAGCTTGCATAAAGTTGAATGAACTGGCGTGGTGTAAATATAATACGATATTGCTAACTGCTGTGTGCAGGTCAGCAACAATAGAAAGATTGCCTGAGATATGTGCGCACGTGTTTTGTACAGTGCAACAAAAGACAAACCTTGCCCAAGCCGTTATCGAGGGTTGATCTGTATACCTGCTTGTACATTGTGTAAGCTGATTATAGTTAAAAAATTTAACTGTATTATAAAACATTGAAATATTTAACTACTGAAATATTCACGAACATTTGAATGTTTCACTAATGTTAATTTTTTAATTGCACTTTAAACATACAACCTTAATTTTTGATACACTTTTTATAAATAAATTATAAATACTGTGTTGTTAACTTGGTTTGACCTTATCGAAACCCTTGGATGAATGCTGTAGAGCAGCTAAGTCTGTGTCTTTAAAACAGCAACTTGATGATGCTGTCCCTCAATCCGGCGTCAACTATCCAGCCCGCAACGACCATGAAATGCATGATAGATTTGTCGACTTGACTATCCGGCCCGGAGGACCATGAAACGTGTGGTAGATTTTAGAGCGAGGTTGGATTGTATTTACATAGGTGATGAATGAAGACAACGCCTGGTTGCTTGTTGAATAATGGTTTAATGAATTGTCATGACACCAAGGAGTTCACTAATTGGAATAGTTTAATCATTAATAACGTTTATTTATATGACATACCAGAAATCTGTAACTTTTGTTAATCAGCAACTTGTGAAGATGTAAATAATATTGATCTAGTAATACGAGTAATAAAGAGACTTTTACTCTATCCTAATATTTCATGTAATATTGTTGAATTAATAATTGTATGAATATTTGATGTTAATAAAAACTAATATTTCATCAATTGTGTAACTGTCCACTTTATTAAAGAATTGGAGGATCATATCTCACTTTCAATTGAAATAAGTTTAAATGAAGTGTAATAAAAATGTGTATATGTAATTTAATAGGCATACAAAGAAGTCATGTGGCTTCCACATCAGATTACTTTATTGAAGAAGACAGACCATTAAGCTGATACAGAAAATTAAACTAACTTAAGAATTTAAAAAAATTCTTTATAATATTTCTATCATAGTGAGAACACTATGACGTTCTTTAAGAGATTATATATTACCAGCAGGATCATCAGATGCAAGGTTGTAAAGGGCCTTTACATTTCATTTAAAAGTATAAAAATTTACATAAAAACACAAAATTGAAATTGAAAACAATAAATATATGTAAAAAAAAATAAATAAAAATTCTTGACAATAACAATTGAAAAGATGAAATCTAAGTTTGGGTAAAAATGTCTTCACACAAAGGATTCTCAGTCAAAACATAAATCATGCTGACTTTAAACTATTTAGTAATCCACTGGCATTTAGGTATGCAACTATCTTTTCTTCTTTGCCATTTTCTAAATCAGTAGCAATATTATTTTTTAGTTCATCCTCTTTCTGAGGTTCTCATTTGTTGTATACTCTTCAAGTAGATGCTTGACAGTAAGTTGTTTGTAACATATACTGCATGCATATTGGTCTACCTTCACTGCTTAATAAATATGAATTTGTTATTCATGTGTAACTGATTTTGAGTCTGATCACTGTCACTTGACCAGATGTCTTGATAAGGCAGATTCACATCGCTCTTCCATTTATATGAAGAAGTTTTAATTGCATTTAATTTCATATTTAATCTTCTACATTCATTAAACACATGTTTATGTTAATGTTGGTTAGACGATTTTTAACATTTGCCTCATTGTGTATTCTGGGATACCAATATGCCCTGGAATCTCAGTTCTCATCAATTTAAAAATCCTGTCTTTCGTAGATGCAATTTTCTAGCAGAATTATCATTAGTTTTGTTAAGATAAAGAACAGGCTCGCTCAGCTTTCTGCTCTACTAGAACTCTTTGAGGAGAAAAGAAGAATTAAACTCATGAGAGCTGCTGTGGATACTTCCAGTAACACTGCAGAGCCAGATGAGGAAAGGTTTCTTTCTTCTGGAACAGAAGAGCCCAAGAGAGAGAAGAAGAAGAAAGGGGATTCTGGTGGCAAGAAGAAACCTCTATCATCCATGAACGGAACTCAACCAGGCATCCATCTAAACTCAACCATTCGCGAATGGAACTGTGGGTACTCATAGAAAGTAAGAAGGGACAGAGCTCTGGGGAAAAAGAAGCTGCAAAAGAACAACAAAAATCTCCCCGAAGCAGTACCCACAGCAACAAGAAGAAAAAGAAGAAGAACCATAAAGAAGAAATCCTCATAAAAAAGATTAAGGGGTTATGCCGAAATCCTAGTGCAGAAGGATATGAAACTGAAGGCGACTGAGGTGGAAGTAGTGGCAATAAGAAAGATCAGAGCGGGAGATGTTCTGATTGAACTTTGGAGCGACACCAAAGATAAACAGACATTCAGTGCTGTCCTGAAGGTTGTACTAGGAGAAGGTGCCGTGGTCCCAATCTAGAACTGCAGGAGGCCCTGAAGATTCGAGATGTAGACTGCGTGACAAAGAAGGAGGATGTGGAAGAATCACTAAGAAGAAATTTCAGAGATATAGGAGACTGCAGGGTTAGCATCATCAATGCTAATTCCAGGGAGCAGAAGGTAGCAGTAGTAAAGATTGGCAAGAAGGCTGCAATAAGATTGGTTCAGTGTACTGCCAGATTAGGCCCAGGGCTCAGGTCCCTCGGTGTTTCAGATGCCATGGATATGGGCATCTGACTCGTAGATATAAGGGTCCTGACAGGAGCCTGCTCTGCCATAAGTGTGGGACAGGGGAGCACAAGGCTAAGGAGTATTCCACCCCCTGTTCGATGCATGAGTTGTCTAGAAAAAGGTATGAGTGCCCCGCAGTTGACCTGCACACCCAGAACAAGGACTGGAGAGTCCTCAAGAACTACACTGCCAGTGACCACAAATACATCTTGTTTAGAATCCTACATGGACTCTAAACAAGGGTCTGGGTAAGGTAAATGGTACTTCCACACTTATCTCCATGCCATAGGGAAAGCATGATCCCCCAACTGCCTTTATTGTACCTGTGTGGGGGATGATGCAGAGCACACCTTTTTCACATGTGCTAGGTGGGCAGAAGATTAAAGTACAGTAAAGGCAGATCTCTGAGCTCTGGGCCCCCACAATGTGGTTGCAATGACGCTTCCGGGTTTGAGCAGATGGGAGAGTGTGGCCTAATTTGTTGGGGATATTCTCAGGGTCAAGAAGGCCAACCTGGATAATCCTGAGCCAGGTGAAAACTAAATAACAGCCTTCTCTCAGACCAGGATAGGGGGACTTTGAGTGAAGTAATGTGTAAAATGGTTCTGGGCTGAGTCCTGATGAAAGGAGGGTTTTTAGCTGGTAGTCTCCTGATGGAGGTTTGATAAGACCATTGGTGGGAGCCCAGCACTCCCATGTGTAAATGCATTTCACCTCTCTCCCCATCCGCAAAAAAAAATTGTTACTGTATGACCAAAGAACATGGACAATTGATAAGTCAGAAAAACGTTTGACATTGTGTTACAGGAGAATATTGAAAATTAATAAGTTCACAATTGAAGACAAATTGGAGAAGAGTTTATGGTAGTCTGAAATAGACATAGGTTGATAGATATGAATATCAGTGTATCTAGAGCTACTTAGTCTGGTAAAAAGAGGAAGAGTAAAAGTAAAATTTTTTGTAAGAAGCAAAGATTACATGTCATTAAGAAAATAATTGAAGAAGATTGTTTTCACCTAAAGGTGATAGCATTAGAGAAAAATTGAAAACTACATATATCAAGCAATGTTAAAAAATATATTTCTTGATGGTGAGTTCTATTGATAATTTGTTTTATTTCATTTTTACTTATAAATTTATAAGCTTACATAATATACTTTTTGTCATGTAAATTAATACTTCACTTTTTTGATTAATTATTGTTTAAAAATTTTTGTACACTTAATTTAATGAAATACCATTGCCAGGCTTTAAAAAAATACTATTTTTGCAGATTTAAAAATTCAAGATACCTGTTCAAGTGAGGATGGAGCAGTTAAGGCTGCATTAAAGTCAATGGTAGATTCCGATCAAACCTGCTTGCACCCTCCATTATTTATGGGTTTGTTAACATTTTTAATTATCAAATATGTACACTAATGTTTGTAAATGTAATATCATTTATATAAATGCTTGTGATAGTTTTTATATGTTTTTAAAAAGTTTTTATGATTTTTTTAAAGTATTAAAATGTTTTCTGTACTGAGGAATATTATAACACTTCCAGAAGCTGTGAGCCTGTCTTTAATGAACAAAGAAACAAAAAATTGAAAATAAGATTTAGATAACAGCTTGGTTCATTTTAGATATTAATGGATTTGACTATAATTCATTACTTCTTTACTACAATTTTAATTTTCAAAAAGCCAGCAATGAATTGTATAACTTTGTTATTTAAAATTCTAATTAGTATGGATTGGTTTTGGGTATTGATAGTGTCAAGTAATGTGTTTGCGTTAGGAGAGGTATTAAGTTATTTTAGTGACTTTATTGTTTATGTTTAACAAAATATATTTTGAGCATTAAAAATTTGAAATTGCATAAATTTGTTTCATTTTGGGTGCTCCCGTACTCAAGAGAAAGAATTCTGGTAAAATTAATTTTTAAGAAAAAAATCCCTACGTTTAAAAATAGAAATTTTTTAAGATTGTTTTAAAAATACAAAGATACAGGCATAACTCTAAAGTTGTAATTTTCTAGGAAGGCTGATGAAAAGTTTTGGCTAATTTTTTTTTCTTCAAGAAATATTATTAACAATAAATTTTTAATTAAAAAAAAAGTGTTAAAAATTTGTTACCCAGACCATTGGAGCGGGATAGGAAAAAATGTTTACAGTGGTTTGAAGCCCTATTAATGTAGAAAATACAGCAGCAAAAAAAACTATTAACTCCTTTTCTGAAGCAAGGTATTGCTAAAAAAAGAAAAATATAATCATTTTTTGGTTAGGGGAGTGAATGTTAAATAAAAGTTTTCTGTAATCTATGATTTTTATTAAAAAAAACTTCATCTTTTGTAAGAAAACCCTTTTGCTAAAGTGCCCCAGTAAAGATTTGAAATTTTATATTTACCAAAACACAAAAGATACAGGCATAACTCTAAAGTTGTAATTTTCTAGGAAGGCTGATGAAAAGTGAATGTTAAATAAAAGTTTTCTGTAATCTATGATTTTTATAAAAAAAACTTCATCTTTTGTAAGAAAACCCTTTTGCTAAAGTGCCCCAGTAAAGATTTGAAATTTTACATTTACAAAACACAAAAGATACAGGCATAACTCTAAAGTTGTAATTTTCTAGGAAGGCTGATGAAAAGTTTTGGCTAATTTTTTTTTCTTCAAGAAATATTATTAACAATAAATTTTTAATTAAAAAAAAAAGTGTTAAAAATTTGTTACCCAGACCATTGGAGCGGGATAGGAAAAAATGTTTACAGTGGTTTGAAGCCCTATTAATGTAGAAAATACAGCAGCAAAAAAAACTATTAACTCCTTTTCTGAAGCAAGGTATTGCTAAAAAAAGAAAAATATAATCATTTTTTGGTTAGGGGAGTGAATGTTAAATAAAAGTTTTCTGTAATCTATGATTTTTATAAAAAAAACTTCATCTTTTGTAAGAAAACCCTTTTGCTAAAGTGCCCCAGTAAAGATTTGAAATTTTATATTTACCAAAACACTTCCACCCTTTTTCAATCTTTCTAAAAATTGAATACATTCTTTCCCCTGAAGCTACTAATTCTGTTTACCTAGTTTGAAGAAAATTGGTCAATGGAGTTCAGAGTTATAAGACCAAATTCAGGTCAACAAACATATGTCAGTCTGACAGAAATAAATTTTTTGGACTTGGGAGCATTGGAATAAAATTATTTTTTCACAGATTTACAATTTATTTATATATATTTTTTTTAAATGTCTCCTTAAGGTGCAAACTTAAAAAGACCTGTTTTTTAGATTTTTTTACCAATCTATATACTTTCCCATTATAACTATAGCTGCTGTAGCAGCATATATTGCTATAGCTGGGAAAGTAAAAATGCATTAAATTAGCCAAATTAAGAAATAAAAAGAAACATTAAGAATTTATGGAATAGATTGGTGTTCATGTATTTAAATAAGAAATATATTTGAATAACATGTGCATCTATTACTCATAAAGAAAGTGAATTGAGCAATTAAATTACTGATAAATATTGTCAAGGAAATGCACAGAATACTATAAGAGATAGTGTTATTTTTACAGCTCCCTACCAAGCTAATGCAAATAAGCTTGAATATCTATCTATTCATGAACACTAAATAAAGTGGTGTCAATCATAGAACTCTATAAAAAATTAGAATCCAATAGTTTTTTGATGACATCTTCATATCATTAAATAAGATATATGTGCACATACTTTTCATAGTTAATAGAATGAAGAACCTATTGTATTCAAAATACTACAGGGATAACCTGTTCAGTTAGTTGTAAGTGTTTATATTTAACAAAAGAAAACAAATCGCCTTAGCGATCAATAAAAATTTACTCGCCTTAGCAATCATTAAAAATTTACCAATAACTAATAAAAATTATATTATTGCTTTAGAATTATTAAAAGCACGATTTGATAACAAATATATATTTGCATTTCATAATGCTGAATGCATTTTAAGGTCAGTTTCTATAAAAAGAGAATCAGTAGATACTTTATCAAAATCTATTAATGAAATTTTCTCATATGTGAATACATTTGAAGCAGTGCAACTTCTTGTAAACACATATGAATTTATTGTCATCCAGTTTCTAACATCAAAATTGGACTACAATACAACATTATGGAATGAAAATTATCAAATGAAAGGTTTCCCACCTTTAAAGACTGTTGAGTTTCTTAATTTGAGAAGACAACTTCTAGAAAATATTAATGTATTCACTTCAAACATGAAAGCAAAAACAGAAAACGAAACCAAGATAATACACCAACACAGCATTTAATCTATATTTTAGGAAAAGATAAAATTATGCCTCCTCTCTGTATAAATACTGATGCCATGTGGAACTACGTGGTTTGTAGTTATAATCAGTCCATTGATGGTTGAAGGATGTAAGATGTACTAGTACAGTACGCAAGAAAATCATTCTAAATTTTTTAGTCTTGATTAAGGACCATTTGATCATGTAACACTAAATTTACCATATGTTTTTGTTGAAAAGGTTTTATTGGTCCAGAAGTAAAACAGATAATAGATGCAGTACACCAGGTCACAAAATTATTTAATGGCACACATATAATACCATATGCGATTGACACATCCAATGAAGCTATTCTTCATATCACAGCCAAGCAGTCCCTAAATCAAGCACAGGTAACACACCAAACTTTTAGAGTAATAATAAAATCAGATGGAATAATATTATGAAATTTCAAGTTAAAATATTTGTTAATGTTTACTTTTGTGAGATTCTGAAAAGAAAAATTACAAGAAAAACGTTTTGAAACCCCAAAAAATATCCTTAAAAGCTTAATTATAATTTTTTTTTTGAAAATATTTAATAAAATTATATATAACCAGACAAAAGGTATATAACCAGTTGGTTATATATAACCAGACAAGTACAAAAGGTATATTATTTATTTTTCTAATTTTACTACAATTTTTCAAATTTTTAAACCAGAATTTTTTAGAAAAATTGACAAGATTTTTATATAATTAATGTTATTACATAAAATACAATAATCTCAATTATCCATCAGAAGTCAGTATCACAGTCATGACAGGCATGAGATTAGATTTTTGACCATTCCATTCTTTCTCTCATTAATCTTTGCTATGATGTCCCTTGCAATTTCCTCCAGTACCCTTCTGAATTCTTCATCCCAGCTGCTCACCGGCTTCCTTTGTTGCTCTCCACAGTTCATGGATACCAGTCTAGTAATTAACTTAATTAGTTAATACTTACAAAGTTAATTACTTTTATTTGTTAATTTGGTAACTGTTTGATTGTTTGTTATTTGTTAGTAAATTACTTTTATTGCTTTATTTCTCATCAAATACTTCTGCCTAAATGTCCTACCCACTTACATTTCCTTTCAAATATTAATTTTCCTAGTCTTCTGTTTTAGTTGAATTTGCAATTCATAACTTACATTTTCTGTCCCTTGTCACCCTTAACACTTTTTCTTTTCCAACACTCTTGCATTTGTTGTAATTTTTTTAATTACTTTCCTATTAAAAACCACGTTTCACAACACATTAATACTCAATGATAAAATAGCTTCTTTTTATTGACCTTGTCAATCTCAACTCAAAAAATGAATTTGTATTTATTAAACATGGCTAATGTAACCTAATCTTCTAATAATTTCAGCCCACTGTCGTCCTTCCCAATTTTTCTATCCTAGATAAATATAGTTAGATTAATAATGAATAAGAACTGTTCATTATTGTATTCAATATGTATGTGTGGGAACGCTTGATGTCTCAGATTTTGATTTTGGATTCAAATTAACCCTCTAACCGCTGCATATAATACCTTCAAATGCTACCTGAATTAAAAAATTTTGCAAGTACATTTTTCAAAATTCATAGAAAATTATTTTTACTTACAAAATAACAAATATAATATATCATTTTAATTGTAAAAGACTTTTTCAAATGTAAAAACTTTAAATTAGTCACAAAAAATTGTTCCATGTACAGTTACACAAACAGAAAAAAAGATCAAGATTCTATTATATACAAAATGTTCAGAATTTTATGTAGATCAAGAACATATACAATTTATACTACCTAAAACCACTATGAAAATAATGAAAGCTAAAAAATTATTGTGTATACACTTATTTATTTCAACTAAGCCGACTCAGTCTGACTCCTCTTCTGAATCTTCTGGCTGTTTTCTTTCTCTTTCTGCTTTCATAGGTCTCCAGAACTGTTGCAATTTATGATAACAATGTGGATGCACACCATAATTACATCCTGGACACCAAAAATGGCTATGGGATTTTTTTGTGTGAAGTGGAACAAACAATACACATTCGTTATGTATTCCCCAGAAGATGTACAACTTGGTGGGCTTGGTCTGCAATTGGTACAGGTTGAACATTCTGCAGTTACTCTTCATCTACATGTGCAGTTACTCTTCATTCTACTATGTTGACCATGAAATCATCTTATGAAAGGGGCTTTTTGAGTTTATTTTTTTTTTTTTAATATAAGATATAGGTGTTGAATATGGCCATGTCTGGCAGATTATAAAATATTATTTTTCAGTATCTTCTGATCATTCATGTGCTCCTGTGAAAGCCCATCAGGGCTAGGAATGGGGGGGTGGCAACCGGAAGCGTCACAAGAAGCAGGTATCTTCCCCTGCGGGTTTGGGATGGTCATTCATGTGCATTTTACATGATACACAGATTTGTCGTTATTATCAACTTCTCCCACCTTCAAGTTATATTCATTTATTAGTACAGGCTTCATTATTTCTTTTCCATTTCTGCTATGAATAGTTTTTTCTTCCCCATGACAGCCAGCACTTTTCAGGTAAACAGGTTTTCTGGTGCATTTTTCTTTGTAACCAACTAAGAGTATAGTCTGTTTTCTAAAATAAATTTAGCTTTTTGGTTGTAGTTTAATAGCTAAAACGGTTTTAGACATATCTTTAGAATGTTTATTTATTGTTCCCATGAGAAAAGTGTGTTATCAAGTAATCTTTGCGCTAACAGGAGTTCTGTGTAAAAATTATTGGTATTATACGGTAGCCTTTAATAAATTACTGATAGTCAACAGATACATTATAACTTTTTTTGTGAAATGATCATTGCAATCAGCTAAGAATTGGTCTTCCATTAAACAGTTCAATATGATAAATGTAATGCTCTCACTTTCACAGATTTCAAATTTCTTTATGCCGAACTTTGCCTGCCTTTTATTAGGCATATACTGGATATGAACAATATTTCTCATACCTATTATGGATTCATCAATTGACAAGTTTTGTTAGGGTATAAAATGTTCTTTGAAGGACTCATTCATAGAGTCGAAAAATGATCTCACTTTATACCATGGGCCACGATGTGGTTGGCCTGGAGGAATATAAACGAGGTGTAACAAGGCGCGTTGTCGTGTTGAAGAAGGAAGCCATTGATCCATTTTTCTGGTCGCTTTCTTCGTACGTCGTTTCGCTTTGAACGGATCCGTACGAGATGTTAAGGTCTTCCGATAGCTCTCGAATAGTCATTCGCCTGTTTGAACGAACCATTGTTTCCACTTTTGCACATTTTCAACTGTTTTTGAGGTTACTGGACGTCCCGAATGCTGCTCGTCTTCGACAGACTCATTTCCGTTTTTAAATTGGTAATACCACTAGTACAGTCTTCAAAGTAACCACATTATCGCCGTACACCGATTCTAACATTTCGTGAGCTTCTTTGGCACTCTTTTGCAACTTAAAACAAAACTTAATATTAATGCGTTGTTCAAAATCCATGTTGCGCGACAGACACGATAAACACAACCTCACTGTTTACGCCAATGTGTAAAGCAGTTATAAGTTAATTCAACTGGTTTGGTATTTGATTTATTTTCATCTAAAATTTAACAGCATTTCGATGTAATGAATATTTTAATTACAAATAAGAAATTTTTTCATACACTGAAATTAATACATTCCATTCAACATACATATAAATATATGCTCAGTTGATTTATTTATTAAGTAGCTGTATTGATTATTTATTAAGATTTATTTCTGTATTATTTCATGTGTATAACTAAACGTAAACATATTACAATTCACTCGGCTCCTGACAATTTAGCGGCTCTTCACCGTTCACACAGCTCCTTTCGAATGGACTCGGCTTCTATCCACATCACTCGGCTCTTTACAGTTCACTCGGGCTCCACCTACCCTATATAAGCCGGCTTACCACTAGAGGCAGGTCAACAAAAAACAAAAAATATTAAATAAGACAAAAATTGAAAAATTAGACCCGTCACCTAAAATAAACCTTTAAAAACACGCCTGATAGAATCATCCAGCAGCAAGGGGACACTGTACAGGTTCTGCGATCCGTAGGGAGAATCTATAAACTCCCGCCAACTTTGCATTCCATTCCAGCAGGTCACTTTTCACTTCTGCTTCAGCAGTCTCTCATTGTGGTCACTATCGTTTGTCTCTCGTTGTGCGTCGTCTCTCTCTCCGACCATCGTGTCTCACAGTCTCTCTCTGAACATCGTCTCTCTCATCAAAGTTTACACTTCATGTAGTTAACCAGTAAATTACACTTATTCTTCAACAATGAATCTTTTTATTGTATGTTAAAGATCCTTTAAACATTATGTTTGTGCTTTTTCTTCTCTATAACTGCCTTATAAAGTATTAACTTAAAGGAACTTATGTAGACATATATAAAATCCACGATTGTAAGATTATATTTTGTGCAACTGAATAACAACATATTAGTGTTCTTCTTCCGTTAAACTCTTTGTTATTATGATCGTCCAGATTACGTTCTGTGCCAGTGAGTATCAAGATATTTGTTTTTCATTAACAAAAAAACAGTAATCGTTTACCATATATTAAGGTAATCCTCTGATAAACAATAAGATACTATTATTATACTCTGTATTGTTATTACACACTGTGTTTATGTAAAAGAAATATTTAATGTAATAAGTTTACCTATAATACTTTACTTAAGTTTTGTTGTATATAAATATCGCACAAGGAGATTTTGTGCAAAAGCATTTGTCTTAACAAAACAATAATATTTAATAGTGTTTTTATGCATTTCTTTTCTTTTTATGTACATGGTTATATGATTCTGTTTTTCATTCTGTTAAAAATAAAGTCCAATATTCTTTTGGCAAAAACGAGCTATTTGTAATTTTATTTTTGTAACTTTCCGCAACATTCACTCTGGCAGCTGACTGGCAAGCTCGAATATGTTACAACTTGTTCCTGCCTGCCCCAATTGATAACTATTGGACAAATTACAGCATATGGATGTAGCGTCGGCAGTTGCCGCTATAAAAATTCATTAACCGTATTTTTTGATCACACCTTGTACATATATATTTTACTTGAATTAATCTTTTTAAGATTCATATTATTCCTCTGTACTATTAAATTATATTTAAATTCTATTAAAACACACTTATGTGTTTGGATCAAGTCATAGACAAACAGCAGATAAGAGATAACATAACAAAAGAGAGCAAATAAACAATTGTGGATACCAGTGCTGGTCCATTAATTATAGCAAATATGTAGATTCTTATTAGTTATTACTAACAAGTACTCACAACAAAGTTTAGGTTCAAATGTCTGCTAGTTATTTTTTATCGCTTGTAATCTGTCTTGCAAAGGGGATGCAATCTTATTCAATCTATTTCACTAAGTTGTACTGTTAATATGAGAAAAAAATTTACTTTGCAAAATTTAAAAACATGGTTAAATTACTTTCTTCTAATATCTGTGCCAGTGAATATTATATAACATTTTGTGTGATTACAGTCATTAATAACTATATTAAATCAGCTGAAATGGACAACTTTTTCATTAGCTATAGATGATTCTGCTGAAATCCATATTCTAGCAAAGAATATTTTGGAATTATTGCAAGAGAATCCTACTTTATGTGTTACTGATAGTGTAGCCCGAATTACAGATGCAGCTAGTATAAGTGAAGCATTAGTAGGTAAGTTAGTAAGCAATATATTTAACGTTTTAGCTATTTTATGTTAATTTGAGGTTTTGGTGTACGCTTAGTTATTTACTTTAACACTGGATTTTTTTTTCTTATAAAATAATTCATATTTATTGTTATTATATTTTAGTTGTAATTGAAGACACTAATTATATCAAAGACTCTCTGGCACCATTCTTTTTATGGGTTCTTATTAACAACATATTCTACCCAGGTGATCCATGAAAGTAATAATCTACAGTCAAGAAAGCTGCAGGAGTTGTCTGCAGACTTCCATATTATGTTATGAATCAAAGCAAATTTTTATTATAGAAGTTTTAAGTTACATTCATAAACTTGCCAGCCTTTAACTTAATGGTTTACAGTACCATCACAAATGTATTTTTAGTTTTCTAGATTATTTCTTGAAATTTGTTCCATGCTATAAATTTCTATTTATCATCTTTCCATTTACAGCTTTTATAGTGAATTAATTTTTAATGATAAATGTTTTTCAAATTACCAGAATTGCAGAATTTTTAAAAATTGTATAACAGGGTTAAACTTATTTAGGAGTAATGGATTTTTTTCTCTTTGCTGCACCCAGAGTGATTTGAACAAGTTATATAAAACTTCTATAAAATCAAAATTGGACGTGGTAAAAGTATGTTTTAACTTGATACATGCTTAAGTAAAATTCTTTTTAGTATGTCTCATTTTGTCCTGTGCGAGTCGATTTAATTTTATAAGCTAAACAATTTTTAACTTGCTTTTATATAATAATAGAATCCTATAAATATAATAAGATTTTACTTACTGCATTGCTGTAGGTGTGCTTCCATTTTAATAAAATTTATCTTATTTCATTTCTGTTAGCTTCTTATAGTTTATGCATTGTTTATAATTACAGTTAATTAGCAAACCTTCAACATGGATTTTAGAAAGCTTTGTCTTCTGACACAGTAGTTACCAAACTTTTTAAAAGTATTTTAATACATTGATGTTAGATAGTTTCATTGTAAAAATTTTATTTAGTTCTTTTCTCTTAGTAACTAAAATATTTTGATAGGAAATCAATGGTACTGCTTATAGCTGATTAAGTTATATGTACCTTATTGACCAAAATCAGCCTTAAAATATATATATATATATTTTTTTTTTTTGTTGAGAAAACACATAAAAATGAAGTAAGCATGAGGCACTCCAGAAATGTTTTCAGTCCCTTATTCCTATTAAAGTTTATAAATGATCTTCCTTGAAATATCAGATTATTCATTGTTAGTCACTTTGCAGATGTTACCACTGCATCTTTATCAGAGATAATTTTGCATGTTCACTACCCGTCAATCAACACCTGTGAGGTGTGGTTGCTAATTTGGCTGTCAGACCTGACTATTTTTATCAAAGATTGGCCCCATGGTTCAGGAAACTACAAAGCAGGCACATCAGAGATGTTTATAGGATTAGAAAATTCTGTATTGCCAGTTCAAAAAATCATTTGTTAGATGAACTGTAATTGTGAATTTTAAATAAGGTAAAGCGATTGTAATTGTTTCTCAGAGACATACAATCACTAATCCCGTGGTTAATCTTTATATCTACAATAATTTAAAGCAACAGTCAAGTTGTTCTTATATTTTGGACTTTATTAGAATTAATTATTCTTCCAGCATACATAAAAGCTTTTCAAAAGATACTTCTATTGACTCTTGTGTACAGATATTCATTAATTTATTTATTATGATTACTGATAAATATGTAAAAAATTGGTTTTCATTACATTGTACTTTGAATATATTTTGTACATTGCAGTACTGCTGAATAAAATATTTGTAAATGAGATATGCATATTCATATATATTTTACTGGAATTAATCTTTTTAAGATTCATATTATTCCTCTGTACTGTTAAATTATATTTAAATTCTGTTAGAACACACTTAAGTGTTTGGTATTCTCCAAACACTAAGTGACAGTAAGTCATAGACAAACAGCAGATATATGATTATTAGAAAACTAACTGTTATTTGTACACCAGTTTATAGATATTGTTTGTTGACTCATATATCACCAGTGTTCTGTGAATACAGAGGAACAATCATTCTATGCTGATGTTTTTTTTTTTTTTTTTTAATAATACTGAAATTTTACTAGTATTAGATAGAAGACACTAGTATTAGATAACTGCTATCAAAGTTCTACAAAATTAAAATTGTTTCAAGAGGAGAGGAAAAAACAGCATCTCAGAAGGCTGTCATGCAAATCCAAAGCAATGAATGGACAGAAGATTATCTGTTAATTTACACAAGATCATACTTCAGAGGACATGAGAATGCATGTATGTGTTTATGTATATTTTCATATATTAAAGCTCAAATTTTCAAAAAATACATAAATATTATTTTCATTTGTATGGATTCATTCTGTAAAAATGTTTAACACAGGAAGTACGGGTCATGGTATTGTTGTATTGGCAGATTCTCCTGAAACTGTTTCACAGGTATTGCAGATTAACAAACTCCTTGGTGTTCCACTGGTTCTTATTATAAATAAAATTGGTATACAAAATTGGCAAATACCTTCTGTCAATTCTACTCTTGTCATACTCCAAGGAACAGTGTAAGTATTTACAAAGTTTAATAAATAATAATAACTAAAAAATAAATGCTTTGTAACATATTATCTGTCATTGATTGTTGACATTCAGAGTAGAAAGTGCTTAAACATACTACCATCAAAATATTTATTTTAATATTTGCACAATATAGTGCAGTTTAAAATATATGTATAGACTAGATGTTACCCACACCTCAGCTTACAT
The DNA here is from genome assembly GCF_047948215.1 of Lycorma delicatula. NCBI lineage: Eukaryota > Metazoa > Arthropoda > Insecta > Hemiptera > Fulgoridae > Lycorma > Lycorma delicatula. Next base: position 220,432,292 of record NC_134455.1, on the reverse strand, counting down.
GGATATTGGATTTGCAACTAGTATAAGTTGTGAAACATTAGATTTTTGTTAAAATTCTACTATAATTTAAAGGTTCATGTTTTAGTGTATACATTGGCAAACTGGTCTATTTATGTTTAAATTGGTCTAAATCTTAATTGAGTGACAAAGTAACAACAATATTTTGCACCAAATTTCAGCAATAAAACAATGGAGAAAGTGGACTGGAGTTTTATTCTAGAATACAATCATTATTAATTACATATTGTTGAGATTTAGAGTTTTCTTCTTGTATACCTTCTTGCTCCAAATAATATTTTTTTTAAATGGTGAAACATGTGCCTTTTGTTTTTAAACAAAATTCTAAGTACAAATTTTCACAACTGTACCACCTTTGGCTTCATGTAGTTCCATGGAAAAATTTACCGCCCCAAGTTAGATATTTGAAGAATAGTGAAATAAATGTAATTTGTTTATTTTTGAAAAAAGCTAAATACTAATTTTCATGATAAACATATTTACTTAAGTGATTATTATTATTAAAAAGCTTAAATAAGTTTGGTAAAAAAATAAAATGAAAATAATAGAATGGATTGTTTCTTAAGTCTGTGTAAGATAATGATTTTTTAATTCCTCTTCTACATGTTTTTACGACATTTGAGAAAATAAAAATTTAATACTAGTGTCTGTTGTGTGTAATTAAATATTAGAAAATTCCATTAATGACTAGGCCAGGCCTATTATTATGAAATGAAATTGTTGAAGTAAAATTTCATGTTTGAAAAGAACTAAGTATACAAGCACCTATGAGGAATAGAAATTGAATGGACGTTAAGCGCATTAATTATCTAAACACTTGTTAACTTTTTTTTTGTTTTTCTGTTTTATTGTGAATTGATTTGCAGTCTATAAAAGCTGCAAGTAGATTTTTTGCTTTAATAACTTAAAGGTTTTATTCATATTTAGGCAAATTAAGGATTACCTACTAGTAACATTAGTGTCAGATTTCTAGTGTCCAGCTCTTCCAAGGCTGAGCACTCCTTTTTAATCCAATTTAATTTAACTTTTTGGAAATAATTAGTCAAAAACATAATTGCTTGCTTTTCCTAAAAGGTTCTCCCCTGGGAATAACTTCTCTAAATTTCAACTATTTAGGAAATGAGAAAATTAGTGATGAGACATACAGTATTTTATTAATTTTTTTTAGCAATCTTTAAATTCTCACTATCTATTGGAAAAATGGTACTTCGTCAGTTTGTATGTTTTTGTTCTAGATTAGCCTTTTTAACACAAAATTCTATCACATTCTTCCTGTTCTCCTAGATTCTATATCTGCTATAGTGTAGCTGAGCAGGCAACATAGAGTTCAGATATTTGATTTATTAAAATAACAGACTGACAATTTTCATTTGCAATATAATTATTTGTTAATATCATTTTTTTGTTTTTATGAATTTTTTCAGTTCACACCCGATTGATGGAGTAGCTGAATCAGTAAATGTGACAATGTATAGTGCATATCTGAAACAACAAGATCAGATGATTAGAGACACGCAATGCAAAAATGCAGCAAACATAAATACCTGCATGCAGAATATTGGTCAGGTAAGATAATGTATAAAATTCACAAAGGAAGATTTTTCGATAATTCTTAAAATCATCTCAGGTCGATCACTCCTTCATGTACACTTTTTGCTGTGGCATTTCTTTCTCATTTCATCACAACTAATATCAAACTTGCATCAAGATCTTGAATGAAATTGCAACTGCATTTCTTACTAACAGTTTGTTTCACATGTCTGGAACATCATAGAGCTTTCCCTCTTGAAAATAGAATAATATGAAATAAGAATAAAATTCTATGCTACACATATGCATGACCATTTCATGGATATTTTTCTTATCACTGTTCCATGCTTCTAATACAGTGTAAATTTTCACATGCTGAAAATCATTGGTAATTTCCATTTCTCATTTTTTAGGCTGAATATTTTGTATAGACTCTTCCCTCTATTTTATATAAAAATTCACTTTTGGAAGTGACACTCTTTTAGTATCAAAGATAAGAGTGCATATATATTGCTGACAATGTAATATTTGTTAACTTATGTTGCTTAGTTGCTCTAAAGATATCGGCTGCTCCAAATTTAATGATTATTACAATTTTTTTTCATTTTCATCTCACTAATAATGTTTCAGAAGTTAATTAAAACCCTCACCTAAGATTTGGGATATGTTGAGAACTCGTTTACAACACCTTAAACAACATATATTGATGTATTTCATGCATCTACAAAACATGAAACTGATATAATAACAAAATAAAATTTGTTAATTTTTTTTCCAAATGTGATACCTTATTCTGCATTTTTTTTTTGTATGTAGTTTACGGATCTGTACATAGAATTTTTCTATCATCCTCAGTTTAATAAAAATGGCAGATTGAAAAAGGTCTATAAAAGTTAATGTAACTAAAATTATGGGTATCATATGCTTCATTAAAACTTCTTAGCGGATGTTCTCCTTTTCTAGATAGTCTCAGGTACATCTCATATTAAAATCAAAAAGTAAACAGCTACCATATTAACACTCTACTTTCATTTGTAATGGTTTTCCAATACTGAATTATCTTGTGGAAATGTTCATCATATTCATTACTTACTGTTCCAAGGTTTGACAAGAAGAAATCCAGATGTAAATGCCAGATGTCCAGATGGTCTTTTAGAGACATATTTCATCCCATATCTCTGTACAAATTTATCAGTTTATCTACAATATCATGATAATTTTAGCTACTGCCTTTACACTGTCCAAACATGAGTTCTACATTGGTCAACATGAAGAACATTTCATTTTTGATAAGTTTCCTTATTTGTGGGCCAACAGAATCTCCTTTTGAATTTTTGCCTCACTTACTTTTAGGAATTTCTGCCTTGTGAACAAGATTCCTTGACTGTCCTTCTTTAAAGGTTTAACAAAATCTTGTGTAAATTCCAGTTTGATATGAAGGGGTGGTAAAAACATTTTTTCTGAACTAGAGGCTCATGAATAATGTATATTTTACCAAGAGTTAAGTTCTCATGTATCTTCCACTGTTTTATGCATAATGCTGATCCCTAGCTTGGTTGCTTACTTCATAAATAAAAGAATAGTATTTTTATGCCATAAGTGCATGTCTAACAAAAGAGCTATTACTTTTAAATCTCCACACACATTTCAACTATGCTTTTTATAATTTAGTTTTTCAATAACAGTCTTCATAACATCATATAATTCTTTAATATTAATTCCATGACAGATTGTAGAGAAGGATATTTATTGTGAAACAGTACTGCTTTTAAGCTATACATGAAGGAATCAATAAAAAGGTGCCACTTCTCAGGTTCATGAACTCAGACTAATTACTCATCAATATTTGCATGGGTAAAGTAAGTAATTTTCTTCAACAAAGTTTGAAATAATTTTCTTTTGGCTTTAATAGCATGAGAATTTTTTATTTTTATACAGTAAATACCAATGTTGCAACTTGAGTAAAATTTAAATCCCTTTACAGAGTCACTTAGCTCACCCTTTGAAATAAGTTGTGGCTCATTGGATTGAAATTTAGTCTGAATCACAATTGTCTTCTTCCATAATATCTGCTTCTTCATCACTCTTTTCATGAAACAAGTTTCCTGAACTAGAATGGATTCACTGTGAGCTACAGGTCTGAGTGAAGACGGCAATGAAGGATTGATTTTGGCATATTTAGATTTGTTAGAATTTCCAGACACATTAGTTAAATAAAAATAACAATCAGTTAAATAATCTTTTGATCACAAAAAGTTTGTAATAAATTCCAGGTAAATAATTGCAACCTGTAACTTTATCCATGATATTATAATTAAGCACAATTATTAAAATAAACAGTATATTAAAATTTCTAAAAAAATTCAGTTGTAAAAAGAGTTCCTATATGGAGTCTCATAGTACCAGAGTACCATAGTAACACAAAAGTACCATCATGTAATCTTTTTTAAAACTAATTTTCAGTAAACTAAATTAATTGATTAATTATTATTATTAGTTAACTTGTCACATTCTTTTTAACAAGCAAGTGTTAAAAAAAATACTGTTATCTACTCACTATGAGTAGTTGATAGATCTAGATAATTGTTCTAGATCTTTATCTAATGCTGAAATGTTTCAGCACCAGTCTCAGTTGCTTTCTCTGAGAATAATGGTATTCACTACACTACCTGGTGCTGGAGTGAACAGATATTATGTTAAAACATTTTAAAATCAGTAAAACATCTTATTTTGTTTCAGGATGTGTTTCAAGGGAGCCTTGATCCATCTTTACAGCCTTTAACTTATGCAGCTCGATTGATGGGTTCAAGCCTTCTGGCAGCACACAAAGCTAAATGTCATGTTGCTGGCTCTGAATCACCAGTACCTGGACTGTGCTCTCGTTTATCCCGTATACCAGCTTCAGAGTGGCGGGCTATACTACTACAATCCACTGCAGATATTAAGCAAATTCAGAATGTCAACCTACCACCTAAAATTCACTTCCAGATGAATATTCCTGATACCTTGGACATTTATGTCAGAAATCAAATTAATCTTGTCCTTGAAAAAGTAAGTATTACTTATTCAAGAATATCTAATGTAGTAATACATACCAGGCACATCTAGATTACATAAATCTGTTATCTTTATTTTATAACAAATTTATATACTTACGGTTGTAGATCTACATACTATTGTTTTTCATAATTTTTCTGTTATCTATGAATTACAAGAAGCTTTTGAGCTACAAGAGTCCCCAATCATAATTGCTTTCTCTGAGAATAGTGGCATTCACTATGCTGCCTGGCCCTGGAGTGAACAGATTAAGGTGTCACTGATAGGACTAAATATCACTTAAATGCCAGTATGATTTAAGTGGGGCTAAAGTGTGTACTGATGTGCAACTGTGCATTCGACTCTTGAGGAGAAAGCATTAACAAACACTTCATATCTTCTAGTAAGTTTACTATAAGATACTTAATATTTTTGAGAATGCTTGTACCATTTTTGAGAGTGATATTTCTCATAAATGATCATCTAGAACTCTACGGCTATAATAACTAACCCACCAACTGGGTGAATTATTTTTTTACAAAATATTACTGATTTACTATATACATTCATTAATGATTAATACATTCATTCTCATTCATTCATACTGTTCTGCCATTAGGGCAAGTCTTATCATGGATGTGCTACCCTCCACTTTGTTCTATCCTTTGCTAACCTCGTTGTTTCAACATATTTTTCCTTTTCCATAATACCATCCATCATTTGAAATCTCTTCTTTCCTCTCCCTTTCCTTCCATTCACCAAGCCTTCTATCGCATCCACTAATAAACACCTTCTCATACAATGTCCTAGCTAGTTCCTTTTCCTACATTCAATCACATTTAACACTTTCTTGTACTGTCTGATTCTCCTTAATAATTCATATTTTTATATGTTTTTGCCATCTGACATTTATCATTCTGCATCATACTCAAATCTCAAAAGCCTCAATTCTTTTTCTCTCTGCCTTTTCCATTGTTCATGTTTCAGCTCCATGGTGCATCACACTCTAAATATAACATTTCATTAATCTCTTCCTTGACACTAAGTTTAGCTTTCCATATAGGAGTCTTCCCTTCTTATTAAATGTTTGCTTACTTCTCGATGTTCTTTTTTTTAATTTCTACTGTGCAAGTCAGGTATAAACCTCCCTATGTACTAAAATTTCTTCATCTTGTCTAAAACTTCATTTGCTATCTTAATCTCAATCCTCTCCTCTTTTCCACCTAATACCATACGTTTTGTATGTTATTTTTATTGATCCTCATACCCTGATATTTGCAAACTTCATTTAAGTCATCAAGCATTTCATTTAGTTTACTTAGGCTCTCCACCAGTACTGTCATGTCATCAACAAAACTGATACATTCTACTCTTCTCCCTTTCTTTATTTTTCTTTTCCCACTCAGACAACATTTAATTATTTCTTCCAGATATACACTAAACAGTGTTGGTGAGATGCAGCATCCCTGCCACACTCCCCTTTCAATCCCTATTCTTCCTGTCATTTTATCTCCCACCCTCACTTTTATTCTCTGGTTATAGTACAGCTTTTATACTAGACACCTCTCTTTCCAGTCAACTCCCTTCTTTTCCAAGATTGCAGTAATTTATCCCATCTAACTCTGTCAAACGCCTTTTCTATGTTGACAAATGCAACATACATGCTCCGCCTCCTTTCCATGTGTCTCTCACCTATTAATTTTAGCAGCCCTATAGCTTCTCTTATTCCAAAATCACTTCTAAACCCATACTTTTCTTCCTCAATACTGTCATCCAATTATTGTATATCTTATTTAAAACCCTTAATAGTACCTTAACTGTACGTGATCCAGCCTGACTCCTGAAGGGGAAGACACCCTCCCCTCTGTTCCTAGCCCTTATGGGCTTTACAAGAGGTCATCTTCAAAAACTCAGCTTTTGACATATTCCAGTCTACCTCAGCCAGGATGCCACTAATGCGAATGCCATGAGTGACATTCCCATTGGTGTACTACTATTTAATGAACTAAAAACAAAACACATCTTACTGAGTCTTAAGCAGGACTGAAAGGACTTAACAAAACAAAGGAATTGGAACTATCTACCCATAGAAGGTAAAAGAGAGTTCAACACACAACACAAAACATAAAAATATTAGACAGAACAATAACAACACAGTAACATTGAAATAAATACAAAGGACAAAAATAACAATGAAAACATAATTTATAAAATAAAACTTCAACAAAAATAGAATACAAGAAAAACAAAGTAGGGCTCTAGATCCCCTCAGCAATCCTCCCTTTGCCTAGTACACTATAAAACTTTTCTACTATTGGCCAATCAGCCTGGTTCTTCTAGTTTACATGGAGAATCATCTCCAACCTGCTAAGATCAAGCCAACAGATAGTCTTGTGCGAATTAACTTGTACTTCGAGCACTCTAAAAACATGGTAGGTGTCATCCAGTTGTCCACACTGAGGACACATCCCAGAATCTACCAGGCCGAATTTCTGCAGTCTGTCCCTAAAAGCACCATGGCCAGAAAGAGATTGTGTCACATAATTATTAGGGTGTACCCAAGAGGTGTCCTGCAAACCAACAACATTTGGAAAGAGCTTTACACTCTGTGTAAGAGTCTTTGTATGTCTTTTCTTTTCTATTGGTACAATTATTGTATCCCAGAAGTCCTTCAGCTACTTTCCTTCCAAGCATTCCATTGCATAGAGCTAGTAATAACAATTCTCCTGTCTCTCCTAGTGCTTTGAACAGTTCAACTGGTATTTCATCACATCCCTCAGCTTTTCCTTTTCTCATAATTTTAATTGTTTCATTTATTTCAGTTTTATTATGCTGTACTTTTATTTATCTTCATGAACTTTGTACTCTTCTTCCACTAACTTATCTGTTTCTCTTGGCTTTTCTCCTAACGCACATAAATCCTATATTCTTCCTATCTCCTTCTTATTTCCTCCTCATTAAATGTTTCCCCATTCTTTACCAATATCTGATACATTTTCTTCCCCAATTTCTCTTTAAAAACTATTTCTGATGCTTCTTTATGCATCATATTCTTTTAGCTCATATCTCCCTTCTTTTTCCAAATTTCTTATCACTATACGTTTTCCTGAGCCTCTTTTCCTTAGCTTTCTCAGTTTCCCTTAGTTCATTATTCAACTTTCTATAGTTCCGTTTGTATTCTTCTTCCGTTTGTACATTTTTCCACTTTCATTCATCTTGTCTAACATTTCACTTATAACCCACTCTTTTCATGTTCTGTTCATGTTTTTAAACCCTATCGTCTCTTTTGTTGTTTCCTTTAAATTCTTAATTTCCATCCACTTATTATCTGCACTATTTGGTTTATCCTCCAATTTCATTTTCCCAGAATCACTTTTTTCATTTTCCTGTATTGTTTCCTGTTTACTTAACTTCTCCAAATCGTAATAATCTCTTCCCCTGCCAACTCCCAGCTTTCTTGAGCCTATGTTCACTTCTGCCACAACCAGATTGTGAACTGAATTTATATCTGCATCTGCATCAGTCCTAGCATTCTTTAAAAGATTTCTAAATCTTTGTCGTTTCATAATATAATCAATTTGTTATTTTTCTCCAGTAATTCCATGATACCCACATAAATCTTCTTCTTTTATGATTTTCAGACAGTGTGTTTCCCAGCACTAATTCCTTCTTTATGCAAAATTTAACCAGTCTTTCTCCTCTTTTGTTTCTAATTCCTTGACCATATTTTCTTACTGCCTTGTTTTCCCTTTCCTCTCCAACCACAGCATTCAAATCACCTAGTATCAATACATGTCCCCTCTTCTTTTCTTTCCCAGTTAACTCTTCTATCCTTAACATTGTTCTACTTCCTCATCTATGAGCTGAGTGGTTGACATGTACATGTACACTTGAATTATTACAATATATTTATCTTCTCCCTTTATCCTCATCACCATCATCCTTTCATCAATATTGCAACCATTAATACTTTTCCTTACCAGTTTCTTATTTATCAGTATACCTACTCCACTACAACAGATTTCTGCCTCTGAAAAGTAAAACTGGAAATCCCCACTTGATACAAAAAATTAACACAAAAATACAATCATGAAACTGAATTTCTTTTATAATTACAACTCATTTTCATATCAAGTATTCCCTTATTAGCTTTACTTACAATAAAATTAGTGTGCTTTCAGAATATTGATATAGAAACAAAGCAGAAAAATAACATGATCTTTTTTTAATGAAAAAATTAAAATTCATAATATTGGTTTATTTCATTTACAGATTACTTCTAAATTCAGAACAAGGTATTATTTTCAAAACCTAACAAAAATGCTTAGTTAATAATGTCTTCAGTAAATGTGGATAAGGATTTTTATTCTTAAAAACATTGTAAGTAGGAAAAAAGCAAACTTCATACAAATATTACAATATTAATGTTATAATGAAGTAGTTAAAATATTTATTTATTATTATATACTTTTAAAAGTATAAATAAATTTTGATCATTTTGATTTATTAATTATTATAACTAATAACAAAATAGAGCTGAATCCTGCAACATTAATGCCAAACATTAATTTTTCAGACTTCTCTTACACTAGTTGGCAAGTGTCATATCTTATTAATACACTAGAATGATTGTTTTCCTTTTGCAGATTGGACAAGTAAGCAATGGTAATTTAAAACTTCTTAATGGCCAGTCATTTCCAACTCAAGCAGGAAATGATATGAAAGTTAAACAAAAGGAATGCCCAACTAATCGAAACCTCCAAGTATTGCCAACAGTCTTGATCACAGCTTCGAAATCAACACCAGCTGTTATGTTACAGCCAGTGGAGGGTCATGAAGAAAATGAATTTTATGAAATGGTAACAATGCTGTGTGGTGCAGGATTTGGTATTCTTATTTTCTTTTTGCTTATGACTTATATAGTATGGTCCAGTTTTAAAGTCAAAACAGAAAAACAAAGTTCAGGTGGTTCCCCATCATTCCAAAGAAAGCCTTCACGCATTGCAAGGTGGCGACGTGGTTCTGGTCAAAGCTCAAGAGCTTCAATTAGAACAATTGATTAAAAGAATTTCAAAGACTGATTGTATTCATATATAAAATGGTTACCTATTACAATACCAGTATTTTATTAAGCAGGGTTATATTACAAGATCTGATTTTAGTAACTGGTATGTTAAAAAAGAAGGACAATCAGTTTATATTAAGAACCAAAAATAAAATTTTATTTTCTACTGCAGTATATTAAATAATCATTAATCCTTTTGCGTTTATTTTTTGAAAAGTATTGAGGTAATTCACTGCAGTCATTAGAATCTCAAATTGTAATTTTTTTTATTTTCTGAATAATGTATTTTTTATATATAAAATTAAGAATTTAATTTGATTGTATAAATTTATAATCTGGAATTTTATTTAAATTTTATTCCAAAAGTAATTACTATTATTACTTTCAAAACTAATTTTAATTGTTCACTATATTATTTATCATTAATTATGTAATCTATAATATGAATAATTAAAAATTTAAATAACTGAGTATAGCAGTAAATTTCATTAAGCTTTGAATGTATCATATAATTAATGATAAATTAAAAAGAAATAATGTATTTTAATAATTATTTTTATAATAATAAACACTATATTATAAAGACATATGATCCTTTAAAAAATATTCATTTGCATTTTGTAATTACGAATCAAGAATCTTTAGGCTTACAGTTTACTAATTCAAAACTGAAGAAATTATTAAAAACCTGAAAATATGGAATTATGATTTATGGAATTTTGGGTAAATTGTTGGGTAATTGTTAACTAATTTTTAACTCACATTGTGATACTATAATGTAGGCAAAACTGTTTTCATTTCTAAAATTGACCGTAATTTACTCTATAATCTAAAATTTTAAAACTACAGTGAAATTGGGTTGCAATGAAATTCAAGGGACTGACAGTATGTGCTTGTTGTATCCAGATTCTTGTAATAAACGGATGAGCCTGTTTATACCAGAAAAAGTTTTCTCCTCTAAACACAAAGTAAATAACTGACTCAACATTAAAGAATACAACCATGTATAAAAAATTTTCCTGACCATAAAAACAAAAATTAAAATTATACCGCATAAGATTAATTTATTATTCTACATGCATAAAAAATTGTAAACTTAACCAAAAATTGATAAGGAGGTTACTTTTGAAATAAAATACTGATATGTTTTTATCAATTGTTTATCAATACTAATGATAAGTTACAGATTACAGTGTTACAACTTTAACACTATACTGCCTTGTAAACTTAAACCCACTTAAAAAGTCTTATCGGTACACACAATACTGTAGTATTAAACAGATAAGTGTAAAATTTTTTAACCTAACTTAAAAAAATGTCTATAGTGCTTGTTTTTTATTATATCTGAAATGATCAAAACAATTTTTTGAACTATTTAATCATTCTAAAAACTCATCGCTGACATTATTTGATGTACATCTTGAGCTGCACGGACAGGATTCTCAGTCATTGTCATCTTTATTTTCTGTTTTAATTTCGTTGATTTGCCTGTGTTTCACTTATTATTATTTCTTCACCTGTTGGACATATGGTCAGTGCACACCATAGTCAGCATGACATAATCATCTATATTACATCTGTTAAATACATTTTTGTAATCAATGGTTTGAATCCACTCGGAGAGTGGTAGTTCATCTTCTTGGTACAATCTTCTTTAGTTGCAACTGTAGCAAGACTGGATTTTTTTAAACAATTTTTAATTGCAGTTGAACATACATTATCCCATCCTCTGTTGATTAATCTGATGGCACCCAAAACATCTGGATTAAATTTAATTTTTATGTAAGTGAGGTTTTCCAGTACTGTGTGTGCTCAAAAGTTCTCAATTAGCAGCAAAAATATTTTCTCTTCTTTTTTCTCAGTTCACAGTCCCAATTATACTAATTTCAGGTTCAAAAATTGTAGAAGTCATCCACGCCTTTGTATTGGTTAAGTACTTAAGTGGTTTCTTGATTTACAAAGAGGTTTTACAAAGTACAAGAGAGGTTTCTTGATTTTACAAAGAATACAGTTTTTTCTATTTTCAGTTCCATTCATATTCAAACAGAGAAGAACAGTAAGCCTTACTTTTGAATACATTCAAAAAATTTTGACACACTTCTTTCTTTGAAATTTAAATGTTTTCTCCAAAGTTTATAAAATAAAGCCATTTCATCAGCATTAAATGTCTTCCCATTCGTAACCGTATTTTATTAGTGACCAGTTTTCACCCATGCAATTGCTAACATCAAGATTATCTACATTGCCTTCTCCATTACTAATTTTTACAAAAACTATTTGATGTCTTGTTTTTAAATCATTTCAGCCAACCATCACTACAAACAAACCCTTTGTATCATAACTGGTCAACAAATTTTTCTACCTGAACTTTCAAAATGGGTCCATTTATGGATATGTTTTCGCTCCTCTTCACTTTGAGCCTTGTAATAAGAGCTTCATCCAAATCATTGTTTTCATCATCTTTACCCGAGCCTGATTTTTTCAAACGCTACCCTTAACTTATCACGGTTCTTTCAAATTGTTGAGACAGTAGAAGTAGAAGGCTCATGAGTTTTCCACATGTCAGAATTAGATTTACACATCTCAGAATTCCTCAATAATTTTCAATTTGTTGCAAATGGAAAGAATTTTTCCTTTAACACCCAACATTACTTCTTTGCCATAAAAATGTTTAATAAACACCACTATAAGCTCACAGAAAATAGTGAATTCAATCAGAATTAAAGATGCAAATGTACTGTACAAAACAGCAACAAACCCGCTTAAGAGTAGACTGTCTAAACTTGACTGTAAAATTCTCACCTTCTATTCGCCATACTTCCTGTATAAACTCATAATAGTGGAGAAGTGGAATTTACCAGACTTCAGAAATGGCATGTAAAAAATTGTACATGGCTTTACTACTGCATTTGGGTTGTTTCTTATTACCTACTTTCACTTATTATGAAGAGGTCATTGCCTCCTTATTTTAACTGAATATTGTCATAACATTCAATGTTGCAAACATACATTACTCTTTAACATTTAATCTCTATACCTGTAAACTGTAAATTTATGTACTTTTTAAAATCATTCACATTTTTATTCCTCAGAGAATGAATTTATTATTCAAAAGAAAATAATTTGCTTGTTATAACTGGCTTCTAAATTTGTTATTACCCTGTTAAAACAAACTTTACTATACATTAACAATACTGAAAATAACCAATTTTTTTTATTTTTGCTTGTTACAACCAGATTCTCATAACAAACGACTTTGTTGTAAGTGACTTCTACTGTATTTACACCACCACACATAGTAGGAAATTAATGAAGTTATTTTTGTCTGCTTTTTGATAAGTGTAGGTATTAGTATGTATTTTCTACAATTCCTTCTTCTAAACTTCAAATGTAAAATGTTGTATGCATGTTACTCTGGTGACATGCATATTCTTGAGACTGTGGTTTTCAGCTCTTCTTCCTTGTTATACATCAACGCATCTTTTTTGTATCTTTGCTAGTGTTGATTAAATAACATTCAATCACAGAAAATGACTTAGTGGATAATTCATTTTATTTTTGAGTACATCTACATTCGTTGTTTTCCAATATTTTAACATTTTACATTTAGTTATTGAAGTTTACTATTAAAGCTATCGGAATTGACTAATTTCAGCTTTAGTATCCTTCCATACTTTTAAAATTATTGTTGGCCTCTAATAATGCACAACCTACCAGTTATTATTTTATCAAGCAGTGCTATTTAATTAAGATTTGAATTATATGTGAATTTTAATATAAATTCAGAATATAATGTTTTCATGTTACTTAAAAAAAGTAAGTAGTAAGCAAAAATTGGTTATATTAAAGTTTTGTTAAACCTAAATATTCAAGTGTGAGTAAGTAATGTAGTTTAGTATTTCTAATTTTAGAATTGTACTGCTAGTCACAAGAAATGACATAATATGATTAAATACACAATATGATTTTAAATGTAGGAGTAGTATTAACTACTAAATTAAAAATTATTTATTTAGATTTTGTACACTTGCACTTTTCTATTTGCAGTTTCTTAGTATGTTTATTACAACTTTTAAATAAAGTAGTTAATGAATAAAATAAGTAAATTGAATGAATGTGTATAAAAAACCTTCTGAATTACAAAATATATATCATAAAACTAAAGCTGTATATTATGTTATCTAGAGAAATACAATTAGAAAATGATTAATTATCTTAAAGGTTAAATAACTGCAATCATCCCATCCAATAAAGTAAAATTTAGTAATGAGTAGATCATGCAAAAACATGTAATGAATAAGAGTAAGGAAAGCTATTATCACATCAAATCTGTGACTGAGCCTACACAAACCTGTCTTTAAGAGTGCACTTTAACCACGTAATGGTTAAAGTGTGCTCTTAATTATTGTACTATCTTGTTCGACTGTGACTGTTTTTCACCTTTTTTTTCACTCCAAGCAGGAGTGATTTATTAAGACCAAATGCCTTTCTTGACACCACCCTACTAGAGCATCCTACTACAGTATCCAGTAGAAGAAATGTGTAATTTAAATTTTTAGTGTGTGGAAAGTGCATGCCTGATGGAATTCAGATTTCTGGTCAAGAGGAAGACCAGTATTCTACACAATTATGATGTACAAACCAGATAATTCATTAAAAAAAACTTAAAATTTACTATTTGTAATCAATTTAATACAGTGTTACCTATGTACTTTGAGCATTTTGTTCAATTAATGGCATTGTTTTTGAAACATAAGCCTGGCTTTGGATTAGACCTGCTGGTGAATTCCAACTGTAATAATAAACAATCATAAAATAATATTAATTAAAAAATAAAATTAATTAAAGGTTTTGAAATAGCAGTAAGCCAATTATTTTTTTAAAGAAACTATATATTTCTATAAAATGGATAATAATAATAATGATTATTAATTTAATAAAAACAAAGAAAGATCAATGAGCCACTGAAATTTATATTCTAACATTTTTAAGTTGGCAATGTAATTTCACACATTATATATATATATATCCTCTGGTAATAGAGCACATTATGGTAAACAATCAGAAAATTAAAGTAGTAAAACAATTTAAATATCTAGGGGAAATAATAACTTATAATTTAAATGAAAAAGTGACATGGCAAAACAGGACAAATAAAATGATTAAATCCCAAAAATTAACTTGGTCAACATATAACAAAAAATGCCTTTCTGCTAAAACAAAACTTAAACATTATAAAACTGCAGTACAGCCAGAAGTCACCTACGGAAGCGAGACCCTTTTCAAAATCACTCAGAAAAACCGAATTCAAAAAATTCTGAAAATAGAGAGGAGAATTGTCAGAACGTGTATCAATAAAAAACACCAAAAAGAAGGCCAATGGTGGATTGTGCCAAATGAGGTGGTGTATCGAGAAATAGAGCCTGTTACTGATACTATGCGGAAAAAAAGAATCTCTTTCTTTGGTCATCTCATAAGGACACCGGAAACAAGACTGTCAAGAAATATCATTGAAAAGCTCTGGTTCCAAAAGCTAGAAGTAGGATGGATCAAAGAAATTACAGAAGATATGAAAGAATTGGGAATTTCCCTGACTGACCTACAGAATAAAACTGGAAAAATTACAAATCTAAAAGACAAAAGCATTAGATTTAAACAAAAGACAGACAAACTACAAAATACAACGAAGAGGGTGTTTACGGATGAAGAAAAGAAAGCAAGATCTGAACGGATGAAGAAATACTGGGCAGCTCGGAAGAGTAAAATAACACGCTTTCTCAGAAAAGATCCAACTAAAATTGACTTAAGTG
This sequence comes from Lycorma delicatula, assembly GCF_047948215.1. Lineage (NCBI taxonomy): Eukaryota > Metazoa > Arthropoda > Insecta > Hemiptera > Fulgoridae > Lycorma > Lycorma delicatula. Next base: position 220,416,833 of record NC_134455.1, on the reverse strand, counting down.
GTCCCATGTTGGCCGTAAAAGCATAATAATAATAATATATACATACACACACATACACACCCGCATGCACACACACAATAAACATTCACAAATTTTCATCATTTACAATAAAATTAATAAACAAGCAACTTATATTTATTAGTATGTATATTATTTAATTTATTTGGGATATATTTATTTAACCCACCAGATTGGTCTAGTGGTGAACACGTCTTCCCAAATCAGCTGATTTGGGAAGACGTGTTCACCACTGAAGTGTTCTGAATAAAATAATTTTTATGAAGACATAAAATAGTTAAATAAATTGTATTTAGTTTTGGTTTAATGGATGTTTTTTGAAATAATTAATTTATTCCAGATTAGGCATACATAAAAAAATAAAGGTACAGAATTATAGCTACTCAATTACCTCTCAGCAATATATTTATTATTATTATTATCATTATTCCATTATTCTGGTAGTTAATGAATTGCAATAAAATTATATATTTTCCTACCAATCAACTTTATATTTCTTTCATATTTTAATAAATAAACGATAATTTAAAATTTATATTCAATTATTTCTTTATGTTGCAGTCTAAAATTTGGGCAAAGGGCCAAACAAGAAAAGTGATTGATAAGGTTATGAATTATATTTCATTATTATTATTATTCAAAAAAGATGTATTTCTATAAAAAAAAATTCCCAATGTAACACGTTAGTAATAAATAAGTAAATCAAATCTAAAAACAACAAGATGTCATTTTTAAAGTGAACACTTACCTGGTTTTACTTTAATTTCACCAGTTTTCCTACAGCACCAAAGGCTCGATATACTGTTGAGCATGACATAATAATCTTCTGTTCTAAATAATTCCATTTCATAAGGTAAATAATGTTTTGAAGCCATCGATAACGTATTTCTATTATCCAAATAAAATTACAAAAAGCATAATCAAACCACTGACACAAGTATAATGGTACGATAACACACCTGTCGATGGATACATAATAATTTTCGAAACACGAATAACCCGGCCTTGCATTGATCAGCTGTGGATCTTGCAGCTGTAGTAAAAAAACAGAACTACCATAAACAAACATTACTTCCATCTTACGGTAATATAACATAAAAATAAGCATAATTTTGTTTAATAATTTCAATTTACTATCAATAAATTATTTTCATCATCAAAGAATTTATTTTCACCTTGTTTGCATTTTCACTCACAATATATTATGATCACAATTAAGACTGCAAAAAAATTGTAGGTCATTTAAAATCCACCGGGAACTAACCACACATCGTAGGAACGGTCGACCTGAGACTGTACAAGACTACTACACTTCATTTACATTCATATATATCATACTCATTCATCCTCTGAAGTTATACCTTACGGTATAAATGTATTCTGTTTATCCTCCGTTAATTCCAGAGGATAAACAGAAAAAAAAATGGTTGGTCCAGCTGATTTCGAAGTCGAGAGTTCAAAATTCAAATACTAGTAAAGGCAGTTACTTTTATACGGATCTGAATACTAGATCGTGGATACCGGTGTTTTCTTTGATAGTTGTGGTCGACCTGGAACTGTGCAAGACTACACTTCATTTACATTCATTCATATCATCCTGTGAAGTAAACCTTACGGTGGAGACTATACAAAAAAAAATCTGTTGTGGACAACACATGACTTCCTTTATACACTTATTAAATTACATTTACACATTATTTTTAAATGAAAAGTAAAGAAAATTTTATTTCATTAAAACCTTATGATATTTTTTCATATATGTATTTTTTTGTTGTTATTGAATTATTCATTGTAAAAATTATTTTACAAAGATAGGTTAATAATTATTAATAAATCAATCAATATAATTAAATTAAACAAAAAAAATTAAAAAAAGAAAGTAGTTGATGTCTGATTCGAGCCAATGTATCTTCCCTGAAGATCCAAATATTTCATTAATTAAAATTTTATTTGGCTATAACTCTGGAACCAATGAAAATAAGTACCACTTATATTAAAAGCTCATAAAAATATATTAAAAGCTCTCAATGAGGGTTTATTATTGCAGTTAAAAAAAAGTCCAAGATCCAATTTTTTTGAATTTTGAGTCAATTGCAATCAAAAGGGGAGGTGCACAACTAGATGTTACAATAGTCTTAAATCCAAAATGTCAACATCCTACAGTTAATCTATGCACATACATACATATGTATGTACAACTGTCATGTTGAAACTAATCAAAATGATTTATGGATAGTCAAAATGGACATTTCTGTGAAATCTGAAAACCAAAATTTTTTGTGATCACAGTACTTCCTTTACTTTGTACAAGGAAGTAAAAATCAACTTTATAACACCGATTAAAATGTAAGATAAAATACTTTAAATAAAGAAAAACAGCAGGGACTTCAAAGAGATTGTTGAACATTCCAGAAAAATATTGATTTTAATTTTATTTATAAAAAAAAACTTTTATTTTCTAATCAAACAATAGTATAACTTTTTTGTTTTTACCATCACATGCCAAAAATGCACAGACTGGGCCCAACAACCAACACCACAATGAAAACTTTCCTACAGTAATTTTAATTTGTTTCGCCAGTAAAGTAATTGTTTTGAGATTCCCTGCTAAGTAAAAATTAGATAAGTAAAATATTTTTTGAAGTTATCTTTTTTTATAAATTTCTAAGAATATTTTATATAAATTATCTGGGATAAAATAGACATACAATTTATATTTTATTTTAGCAATATTACATCAGTTATACAATTTTCTGAAAATGGATTTTAAAATTATCATAAAGCATATTCTCACTATTAAGTTTATAGTCATGGGTTGTTGGGTACTCAGTTTACATATGTTGTAAATTGCATCGTAAAACTACCACCTCCACTAAGGCAAAGGTTTACTTTAATTTTTATATTTACAGAAACCTGTATCATGGGTATACAATAAAAAAGATTAAATGTATAGTACAAAGATGAAGAATCATAAATTAAAATTATGAAATAAAATAATTTTTTAAAACATTTTCTTAACTAGTAATCCTGTGAACAATAGACCTTATTCATTTTGTACTGATGATCATTTTTAGCCAGAGGAGCTTCAAAGTTGAATTAAGTGAAAATTAAAATAAAGTAAAAAATAGAACTATTAATTATAGTTGATTGTGCATAGTTTATAAGGAGCAAAAAATATTATTACCTTAAATTAGAAGAACCTCCTATCAAAAAGAAAAGCTCCTAACAAAAAAGAAGTTATCAAAGACTAATGTAAGGTTAAATAATTAAGAAGAAGGTTCAGTATAAGAAGAAATTAATCCTCAAAGTCAAATGTTATTCTTAAAGATGGAATAAAACACAAAAAAGTGGGATCTAACATATAGCTGCTGATAAACAGATTGAAAATGATGTGGGATACTAACAGTAGTGCTGGACTAGTCTAAATTTTTATTTACAACATTTACACAAAAGTAATTCCTTCTTTCAATCATGTAAGAATAATATTGCTGATTTCTTAGAACAAGTTCCACTAAATATTTAGGCATGAATATAACCCCATTTTATGTATAAATGTCAAACAATTAAAATATATGATCTGAATAGCTAAAACTTTTCCTTCTTTTGTGAATCTACGATATGTAATTTAAATTATGCAGCTGTTATTATTCTCAGGTATGTGTTTTATAATAATTGAGATTTTGTATCTTATTTAGTAATACAAGTGAAACATAATAGTAATACATATGAAACAATTAAGCTACTGTACATCAACAATTTTGACCTACAATTTAATTATTGCAATATTCTACAAAAATAACTTGCCTTTTTACTGACAAATATAGCATAGTATTTCTTAAAAGCTAGAAGAATTTTACATGACCGCCAATTTGAAATGGATTGATTGATCAGGTTCATTATTTTTATACAAATAAACCTGTATGTAACCTACCACAATATGAAATTTCAGCTTTACATGATTAATGATTCCTGAGAAATAAATTTTTAAGTTAAAAACTACACAGTGGCATGTAGCCAGCAAACTATACATTTCCAGTCATACTGTTGATAAGTTAATGTTAATAAGTTTTTTCTTTATTTCGATGCGAAGGACCATTCCCTGAATTCTTTAAATGTCCTTTATTAACATCATCTATACTGGGTGATCATTTGAAAAGTTACCACATTTATTATTCAACAGCTATCAGTCCCATTGTATTTCTGTTAGCAAGCATGTGCACCATTACTAAGAGGACCTTTAAAGTTAGTTAGGACCTTACTAAGTTATTTTCGAAGGGATGGAACCTATCCTCACTGTTACACCTACCCCAATACAAAAATCTTAAACGGCAATAGTAACATTTAATTACATTAATTGACAACTCGAAAAAAATAATAAATTTTGGTGAAAAGAAAATTAAAATCTGCCCATCCCTTTGCCAGATAGGTGCAAAAAACCATTTTGAGTAGTACTTTTTTAAATTTAAGTCCAACAAAAATAACTATAAAATTACATGTAATTACTTCTTAAACCATATGAAATAATCATAATCTTTGGATTAAAACTGTGAAAATTATTTTTTAAATTATAAACACAAAATTTTGCCTTTAAATGTTTTATATATTTACAAGGATTTGGATTTTTTTTTTAAATGAGAAAATGTAGCTTATGACATATCATTAGAAAGCCCTTTGAATGACAAGTAATTTGGTACAAATAAAATAAAAATTGGTTCACTGGTACTGAAGTTATGATTAAAAATCTGGTTTATTAGGTTATGTTGGGATACAGTGTTACTCAGCCAAAGTATTAGGTCTGAAATCGTGTGTTCTTAAAAATATGAGCTTTAGGTTTTTCCAGCATTGAAAAAACGTACTAGTAAACACATATTATAACATCAGTTAACCATATGCAAAACCTATAATAAGGCCTACCTCTTTGCTGGCAACATGTTGAAAAATTTATTACCACATAAACTTAATGAATGACAAATGAAGAGCTGTTGTGGTGAATAGATGAAGAAAGAAACATTTGGAAAATATAGTTAAAAGAAGAGACAGAGTTATAGGCCACATATTAAGGCAACCTGGAATAGTCGCTTTAATTTTGGAGGAACAGGTAGAAGGAAAAAATTGTGGAGGCAGGCAATGTTTGGAATATGTAAAACAAATTGTTAGGGATGTAGGATGTAGGGGTATACTGAAATGAAACTACTATCACTAGATAGGTAATCTTGCATAGAACTGCATCAAACCAGTGAAATGACTGAAGACAAAAAAAACGAAAAATTTAATGATTAAATAATTAAATTTAAATGTATTCATAAATGAATATTAACTTACTTATGAACATAAACTTAATGATTAAATAATTAAATAAAAACTAATTCATAAATGAATAATTGTTAATAAAAATAATGCTTAAATCATTCATTAGTTAATTTTGTTATGAATGTTTTCAACAGTAAGATTTACTTTTTTTGAAGGTTTTTAACTGATTTTCTAAGGCAAGGACTATTAGTCGGAGAATAACTTCATTTAACAACTGCAACTACTTTACACCTGTCAAATTCCCATCGATAAATACTGGATTATGTTAACACTGTAAATCCCAGCCCACACATTTATTTTTTCAGGCTGCTGCGTGTTTCCAACATTGAAAACATGAGTATTTACATCGCTCCAGTATCGGCAGTTATGTTTATTAACAAAGCCATTTAGAAAGAAGGTGAATTTGTCAGAAAAAATATATATTTTGTAAACATTAGATTAGGATCTGTTAATTGAATCATAATTTAATCCTTCTGTCAGCATCATCCTCATTCAGTTCTTGATGCAGTTTATACAGAAAAAATTTATTCAATATTAATGTAGTGAAAACAGAACAATAAGAAACCTCAGTTTAACAGGATATTTTACAAATTGAGCTCTGAGCTCAATCCACTACATTTTCCAATATTTCAACCAAAGTTAATTCATCTAAAGCCTTTTGCCCTGCACGTTTCTTATTCATGACAGATCCCTTTTCTTGGAATTTTTTTACTGGTTTTATAATGTTAGTGTGAAACATTTTTATTTGGATGCCATTCATAAACAGCCTGGGCAGTTCTAGCACATTTTTTTTGTTCTCTGTATCTAAAAATTAGTTCAGTTCTTTCTTCCAGATTGTAAGTCATTTTAGTGAGACAAATTTACTAAAGACAAAAAAATGAAGACCAAGTGGTAGAACAATAACACACCAAATGCCAATTTTAACTAAAGAACATGCTTTAAATAAGACATGATGATGAAATAAATACAAATACTTTTTGCCGCTAATTACAAACAGTATGAAAGAAAACAATTTGCAAAAATGTACTGTAGAAATTAAAATCTCAATAATTGGCAGAAAATTATAATTTGTTATAACAAGGTAATCAATCAATTTTTCAACATGTTGTCAGCAAAGAAGTAGGTGCCTTATTATTGGTTTTTCATATGTTTAACTGATGTTATAATGATGTGTTTACTGGTTTCTCCAGTATCAATGCTGGAGAAACCATTGAAATGCTTTTCAATGCTGGAGAAACCTAAAACCCATATTTGTAATGAGAATGGACGATTTCAGACCTAATCTTTTGGATGAGTAACACTGTATCTCAACGTAACCTAAAAAACCAGATTTTTAATTTTGACTTCAATATCAGTGAACCAATTTTTATACCAAATACTTGTCATTCAAAGGGCTTGAGTTGTTCATACACCGCCTGCTATATATGTTAATGTTAATATACATGGATGTATTTTATGTGTTATTTTTAATTTTAACTGCGGATTATGATGTAATCACTTTGCAAGTGCTACAGTTGGTATGTCTCTTACTTTAAATGTACTACATTTGGTGGTTTTGATTTTATTTATAATCGATAAAATTATATTTTTCAATATAGTGGAGGAAAATATGTTTAAAAAAATATATGAATATTTATTTTGTAAAGAGAAAATGCTGCCACTAATTAATGAGTAAGAAGGTGATAATCTAAAGATTTAATTATAATTCTTTTGTTTTCCTGGTTCAATTAAATAAATAATAATCTTTATTATTACATTGTAAATTAATTTTATTATATTTGAACTTGTAATGACATTATATAATCCAATATTATTTTAACATATGAGTCAGTGATGGCTGGCAGAAGACTGACTATTCTAGTGGGAGTCAGTGTAAAGTAAAGCTTTGTTTTTAGTGTGGAGGGAGCACACAGATGTCTGGATCTGTGTCTGAGTCTTAACATTATTATTATTTTTTTATATATAATAAATTAAATTATTACAAACAATAACACAAATCATATGATTTTTATGTTATGGGCACCATGATTCTACTTCTGGAAAATTCTTACATATCTTTGTTTTTTACATCCCCAGATTCCAAAACCGCCATCAGTTCAAAAGTTTATATATACATTTATATATACTATAAATTTCACTTTCTTGTTGACATGACAACTGCCATAATTTTCCGCCAATCAGTTTCAAATTGATACATAAAATATAATGACCCAAATCCTATTAAATAAAATATCGAATTTGTTTAAAGTTCCTGCTATTCTTTGGATAAGGGCCTAAATCTTATCTAAGTAAGATTTTTTGATATCACTAATCATTGGCCCAGGAGGTGGAAAAAATGGGGTTTCAAAGACAAAAAATAAATCATACCTCCCTTAATAGGCACAGTATTGAATCGATTTAAAGTATTGGTTAGTTCTCTAAACATTACCTAAAACTTTTGTCTGAAACAATTTTTGATATAACCAACCCTTACAGTAAGGGATGACCAAAATGGTTTTTTCCCTTCCCTTTCTGGAACGCTCTTGAAGTATTACCTCTGATAGGGGGGAAGAATACAGCCATCAGATGCCGGTATGGAAAGTGGTTATGACCTCATTGCGCGAAGACGACCCCTACATGGTCAGGGGGCTCTCTGGACGTTCAGCCGCAGACCTGTCCAGCTTGGCACCCCTCTGGCTTTGAATTCCCTGTCAAGCTTCCTCCGAGGCACGTGATCTGTCAATCACTTTCTTAATGTAGTCCTCAATAGCCTTCCATTCAAGGGGTCCTCTCATCATAATTCTCTGAATGTCTTCTGGATTAAACATGACCTCTGTGCCCAAGACTTCCAGCATCTCTTGGCGTTCTCAAATCGTGTACAACTAAAATAAACATGTAGAGAGGTCTTCTCTTCAGCACATGTGGGACAAAGGTTCAAGTGGTCCAAACAGAATCTGTACAAATAAGCTCTACAGCCTCCATGGCCCCCCAGGAACTGCATTAAAGAGTAACCCAGCGAGCTATGAATCCTTCGGTACCAGATTCTAATATCTCCAACAATGTGGTGCGTCCACCGCCCTTTCGTCCCCTAGTCCCACCTGCTTTGCCAGATTCCTAACAACTCTACTATATCAGCAGAAATTCTTCTCTTATCGGCAGGAGATAGAGGTTCCAATGCCTGGAGTCTCTTCCTTTGCTCAATCAGCAGGTCTATAGAAAAAGGCCAGCCAAGACCTCGGCCGCCTCCTTAGAAACTGTGCGATCAGCGCAGATTATGCATAAACAGCATCTCCTGTGTGAAGCCTCTAGTTGTCCTAAATATTTTGCGTACTTAGTGACACTCCCCCCACAATTCAGCCTTGTAGAACATCGTGGCGTATGCAACTCCCGCCAGCAGTCTCCTCCGCAACTGTGTTGGGCCACCGCAGTTGGGTAGGAGACCGGCAACCAACCTCATTGTCTTCTCCACTTTGGCAGCTGCCTGGATGGCCTGTGTTCCAAACCGGAGCCTCGTGTCGACCCAGACCCCGAGGTATTCGATCAGGTCTCGCTTCGATCTGTCTTCCCTCCAAGGTGGGTCTCAGCTTCGGGCGTTTCTTGACAAAAGTAATTGCCAACATCTCTGTTTTATCAGGGGCAAGCGTGAGTCCCACCCCCCACCATCCACTGTTTGATGGCTTGATAAGCATCGAATATCTTAATGGTAGCCTCGCCAACTGTGTAAACCTCCACCGCCAAAGCAAGGTCATCCACGTAACCCACCAGGGTCATCACCCGGCAGAAGGGTGACGCGGACACCCCGTTATAAAACAACACCCAGAGAGTCGGTCCGAGGACGGACCCCTGCAGTACTTTGTATAGATTATGCTCAATTGTTGTTCCATCTTCCAGGCAGGAAACAAGCCTATGCCCAGTTAGATGTGACTTCATCATCTGTTGGAGGTACAGCGGAATTCCGCACTGCACTAGCGACCCGTGCATTTCTCACGTCGCAATCATGGGGTCCATGATTGCGACGTGAGAAATGCAGTTGAATGCATTTCTCACGTCACCCTTTCTCCTCCATTTCTCACCCGTCGGCTCCTCCTCGCAGCTCTTTCCGCAACCTGGCACACAGTGCCACCGCATCAATGGCGGACCTCCCCTTCTGGAAGCCGTCTTGACTGGCGGAGAGTCTTTCTACCACCTCGGATATTCTGCGTTGTAGCATACGCTCCAACACTTTCGCTAAGGTGTCTGTCATGGCCAGCGGCCGGTATGAGGAGGGTAACGCCGGGTCTTCCCTGGTGTGAGGACTAACACCAGCCGCTGGTATCTCTACCTGTGGGGAAATAATACTTACCTGCGAGGTAAGTATTATATACCTAAAGAAATACATCTGAAGCGACCCAGATCACCACGCTTACCACCAAATTCGACAACCGGTCCGGGCCCGGCGCCTTCCTCGGGGGCATGCGTAACGTTGCATTCAATAACTCCTCTTGTTTAAAAAGGGGTGGAATCTCTCTATTGTCTCCGTCGCTGGTCATTACCTCTTGTCCGTTCGGAAAAAGCCCATTGATTATGCCCCGTAATCAACAACATGCTATACAGGACGTTGAGCGTCCTGCATAGCAGGGACCCTGGGTCTCATCCTCCTTTTCACCAATATAGTGTATGGTCTGCCTCTATCTCCGCAATTAGCTCATTTCATGCTTTCAGTTTCGCCGCTATAGTGCATAATGGAAGATCCTATGTGGCCTTCTGGTGTTGGAGCTGTACATACATCCCTCAGAACAGGGAAACAAGCCCTAGTCATTTTTCTTCTGGCCGCTATACACACCCGTCTCTTTTCGGCAATCTCCGATGACCACCAATAGATGGAGGTCGCCCCTTTTTAATGTGAGTCCACTGCAGGCCATTTCTAACGAGGCCACTAGTCTGGTGACCTTCTCTTCCACTGAGCCAGGGGCGCAGACTTCAGTTACGTCAAGCGTCTCTACGAAGGCAGCCGGGTCCAGGTCCCGGGTACTCCAAACAAATATGGGAAGTCCATCCCCGCCATTTCCCTCCTCTGAGATCACAGTGACAATAAGCTGGTGGTCATTCCAGACAGGCCTTCCCACACCCTCCACTCACAAACACATGGGGCAGCTCAGAACTTACAAACGTAAGATCGGTCACAGATCCATTTGTGCCCCTCCTGAAGGTATGGATACCGCCCACGTTCAGGCTAACCAGATCTAAAGTAGCAGCTATGTCTGCAAGGTCCTTCCCCTGATGTCTGTCCTGGTAAAGCTCCCACCCGTAGACCAGGAATTGAAGTCTCCCGCCAGGAGATCAAGACGGTGCGTAAGAATGTCTCTGGCCAAAGCAGTCAACGCCTCCACAAATTTTTCTATCGTAATATTTGGCGACTGTATAAGAAGATGCCGCCAACTCTCGCCCGAACGAAGCTTCTATCGAGGTGCATATCATGTATGGGTACGCTACCACAAAGCCACAAGGGATGACAAAATGTTGCTGGAATTTTAATATTTTTATTATTAAGTAAAATATTGAATTTGTTTAAAGTTCCTACTATTCTTTGGATAAGGGCCTAATAAAGGTTTTTGATATCACAAAAAATTGGCCCAGGGAGTGGAAAAATGGGGTTTCGAAGACAAAAAAAATCAAACTCCCTTAATAGGCACAGTATGAATTGAATAAATAAAGCATTTATCAACATAAAGCGTTTATGTTGATAAAGTTTTTTCTTTATTTCAATGTGGGGGACCACCCTCTTGCAGTGATTTTTACAAACATTCCGTGTATATATACAAGGGTCATTCAATAATTAAACAAACATATTTAGTGCAGAAATGCTCAATGCAGGCAATTGAAACTTTTGTAAGTGGTAGTTGGCAACCTTGCAGAGTGTTAGTCAGCTGTTCGATTAATATTTAGTAAACATAACCTGTAGTCTTAGTTACAATGGTATGTCCGCTTGATGAAAGTACTTTGGAAAGAACAGCATTCTGTGATCAGATTTTTATTTTCAGAAAGTGTACACCATCAGAAATATTCTCTTGGATGAACAAACAGTACGACAGTAGTTGCCTGAACCATGCGAGTTTTTACGCGTTGGTGGAAAAGTTTAAAAGTGGCCGCAAAAGTATGACTGACAAGCACCACTCTTGGTGTCCAATAACAGTGTCGACCTGTGTTAGATTCTATTATTGATTCACTAATCTAAAAATCTAAGAAGACAGACAGACTTACGTTGAACAAATTGCTGAGAAATATCAAGTAAGTGTTGGCATAACTCGTTCCATCATTCAAAACAAACACAAACTGAACTACTTACTCTTCATCACAAAGCTGAGAGATTTCGCATTTGCACCAAACTCAAAAATCGTTTAAATAATGAAGGTGACGCATTTTGGACAGAATTTTAACCTGTGATGAAACTTGATATATAATTTTGAGCTGGAGTCTAAGTATCAAAGCATGCAGTGAGAAATTCAAAACGCAACCATCGGCTGATAAGGTTAGGTTAACCATCTTTTGGAGTGCCCATGGTCCAATTTTCTGTGATTATTTGGAGGAGCAATGGAATATCAACAACCTGCACTACTCAGCCGTGATTGAGAACAAAGTCAAACCTGTGTTGAAGAGGAAATGTCTAGGATGAAAGAGGAAAGGCATGCTTCTTCTTCAGGACAACACTCAACCTCAAATAGTACAACTGATGCTGGAAACTATTGGCAAAGTGGGGTGGGAGCTCCTATCTCATACACCTTACAGCCCTGACCTTGCCCCTTCAGATTTTTATCTGTTTGGTCTGATGAAAGAAGCTTTGCGGTGACATCAAGTTCAATAACGACGAGGTAAAGAAAAAAGTACAAAACTAGCTTCGAGATCAAGATAAAGAATTCTTTGCTAAGGGGATAAAAATACTCGTAAAAAGATGGGACAAGTTGGTGGGGATTACATGGAAAAGTAGACATAAAAATTGTATTTACTTAATAAACAATTTTTCCTGTACAGCTATTTGTCTGTTTAATTATTGAATGACTCCAACTTGATATATAATTCCAACAACTAAAGAAACCAAAGAATGAAATGAGACACATGCTTTCATTTTGTTGCTGTGTTGAGGACAGATAACCCAGGACAGGGTTTCTCTCTGATATTTGTAATTACATGAATAGGTCCACATATATATAGAGATTACAAGAAAACTTTATTTTTAGACACTAATTAAATGATACCATTACATTGCTTTGTTTAAAGTAATTTTTTTGTATTGTCAAAGAAAGATATATCATTGTATACTATTTATTAAAAGTAAATAAATAAATTTTTACAAAAAATATTTGTTTTTCTGACGAATTCACCTTCTTTCTAAATGGCTTTGTTAATAAACATAACTGTCGATACTGGAGCGATGTAAATACTCATGTTTTCAATGTTGGAAATATGCAGCAGCCTGAAAAAATAAACGTGTGGGCTGTGATTTACAGTAATAACATAATCGGTCCAGTATTTATTGATGGGAATTTGACAGGTGTAAAGTATTTGCAGTTGCTGGGTGAAGTTATTCTCCCGCTAATAGTGCTTACCTTAGAAAATCAGTTAGATGACAATGGTTAATTGACAAAACATGCTTCACTTTCAGCAAGATGGAGCACCTGCTCACTGTTCACTTCCAGTTCGACAACGGTTGGACCGAATGTTTCCTGGGCATTGGATAGGTAGAAGAGGAACAGTTGAGTGGCCGACTAGATCTGCTGATCTTACATCATTGTTGTTTTTCATGGAATAATTTAAAATCAATAATTTATAAAGAAATTCATGCTAACATACAAGAGTAGAAAAATAAAATTGTAAGAGAATATAGGGATGTAATTAAAAAAACTTTAATAAAAGAAAGATGTGAATTTCAACATACTTTATTATTGTTTATAGGAAAATGGGAATCATTTAGAACAAAGGATTTAAAATTGATACTTTCATTTTATTGGGGTAAAAAATATGTTTCATTTATTATTTCTTAGGATTCTTATTTTTTTTAAATTTTCATAACAAAATTAACTAATGAATGAATTAACCTTTATTTTTTTATAAACAATTATTCATTTATGAATAATTTTTATTTAATTATTAAGTTTTTCGTTGTTTTGTCTTCAGTCATTTGAAGAAGTAATTACATGTAATTTTATAGTTATTTTTGTTGGACTTAAATTTAAAAAAGTACTACTCAAAATGGTTTTTTGCACCTATCTGGCAAAGGGATGGGCAGATTTTAATTTTCTTTTCACCAAAATTTATTATTTTTTTCGAGTTGTCAATTAATGTAATTAAATGTTACTATTGCCGTTTAAGATTTTTGTATTGGGGTAGGTGTAACAGTGAGGATAGGTTCCATCCCTTCGAAAATAACTTAGTAAGGTCCTAACTAACTTTAAAGGTCCTCTTAGTAATGGTGCACATGCTTGCTAACAGAAATACAATGGGACTGATAGCTGTTGAATAATAAATGTGGTAACTTTTCAAATGATCACCCAGTATAGATGATGTTAATAAAGGACATTTAAAGAATTCAGGGAATGGTCCTTCGCATCGAAATAAAGAAAAAACTTATTAACATTAACTTATCAACAGTATGACTGGAAATGTATAGTTTGCTGGCTACATGCCACTGTGTAGTTTTTAACTTAAAAATTTATTTCTCAGGAATCATTAATCATGTAAAGCTGAAATTTCATATTGTGGTAGGTTACATACAGGTTTATTTGTATAAAAATAATGAACCTGATCAATCAATCCATTTCAAATTGGCGGTCATGTAAAATTCTACTAGCTTTTAAGAAATACTATGCTATATTTGTCAGTAAAAAGGCAAGTTATTTTTGTAGAATATTGCAATAATTAAATTGTAGGTCAAAATTGTTGATGTACAGTAGCTTAATTGTTTCATATGTATTACTATTATGTTTCACTTGTATTACTAAATAAGATACAAAATCTCAATTATTATAAAACACATACCTGAGAATAATAACAGCTGCATAATTTAAATTACATATCGTAGATTCACAAAAGAAGGAAATGTTTTAGCTATTCAGATCATATATTTTAATTGTTTGACATTTATACATAAAATGGGGTTATATTCATGCCTAAATATTTAGTGGAACTTGTTCTAAGAAATCAGCAATATTATTCTTACATGATTGAAAGAAGGAATTACTTTTGTGTAAATGTTGTAAATAAAAATTTAGACTAGTCCAGCACTACTGTTAGTATCCCACATCATTTTCAATCTGTTTATCAGCAGCTATATGTTAGATCCCACTTTTTTGTGTTTTATTCCATCTTTAAGAATAACATTTGACTTTGAGGATTAATTTCTTCTTATACTGAACCTTCTTCTTAATTATTTAACCTTACATTAGTCTTTGATAACTTCTTTTTTGTTAGGAGCTTTTCTTTTTGATAGGAGGTTCTTCTAATTTAAGGTAATAATATTTTTTGCTCCTTATAAACTATGCACAATCAACTATAATTAATAGTTCTATTTTTTACTTTATTTTAATTTTCACTTAATTCAACTTTGAAGCTCCTCTGGCTAAAAATGATCATCAGTACAAAATGAATAAGGTCTATTGTTCACAGGATTACTAGTTAAGAAAATGTTTTAAAAAATTATTTTATTTCATAATTTTAATTTATGATTCTTCATCTTTGTACTATACATTTAATCTTTTTTATTGTATACCCATGATACAGGTTTCTGTAAATATAAAAATTAAAGTAAACCTTTGCCTTAGTGGAGGTGGTAGTTTTACGATGCAATTTACAACATATGTAAACTGAGTACCCAACAACCCATGACTATAAACTTAATAGTGAGAATATGCTTTATGATAATTTAAAAATCCATTTTCAGAAAATTGTATAACTGATGTAATATTGCTAAAATAAAATATAAATTGTATGTCTATTTTATCCCAGATAATTTATATAAAATATTCTTAGAAATTTATAAAAAAAGATAACTTCAAAAAATATTTTACTTATCTAATTTTTACTTAGCAGGGAATCTCAAAACAATTACTTTACTGGCGAAACAAATTAAAATTACTGTAGGAAAGTTTTCATTGTGGTGTTGGTTGTTGGGCCCAGTCTGTGCATTTTTGGCATGTGATGGTAAAAACAAAAAAGTTATACTATTGTTTGATTAGAAAATAAAAGTTTTTTTTTATAAATAAAATTAAAATCAATATTTTTCTGGAATGTTCAACAATCTCTTTGAAGTCCCTGCTGTTTTTCTTTATTTAAAGTATTTTATCTTACATTTTAATCGGTGTTATAAAGTTGATTTTTACTTCCTTGTACAAAGTAAAGGAAGTACTGTGATCACAAAAAATTTTGGTTTTCAGATTTCACAGAAATGTCCATTTTGACTATCCATAAATCATTTTGATTAGTTTCAACATGACAGTTGTACATACATATGTATGTATGTGCATAGATTAACTGTAGGATGTTGACATTTTGGATTTAAGACTATTGTAACATCTAGTTGTGCACCTCCCCTTTTGATTGCAATTGACTCAAAATTCAAAAAAATTGGATCTTGGACTTTTTTTTAACTGCAATAATAAACCCTCATTGAGAGCTTTTAATATATTTTTATGAGCTTTTAATATAAGTGGTACTTATTTTCATTGGTTCCAGAGTTATAGCCAAATAAAATTTTAATTAATGAAATATTTGGATCTTCAGGGAAGATACATTGGCTCGAATCAGACATCAACTACTTTCTTTTTTTAATTTTTTTTGTTTAATTTAATTATATTGATTGATTTATTAATAATTATTAACCTATCTTTGTAAAATAATTTTTACAATGAATAATTCAATAACAACAAAAAAATACATATATGAAAAAATATCATAAGGTTTTAATGAAATAAAATTTTCTTTACTTTTCATTTAAAAATAATGTGTAAATGTAATTTAATAAGTGTATAAAGGAAGTCATGTGTTGTCCACAACAGATTTTTTTTTGTATAGTCTCCACCGTAAGGTTTACTTCACAGGATGATATGAATGAATGTAAATGAAGTGTAGTCTTGCACAGTTCCAGGTCGACCACAACTATCAAAGAAAACACCGGTATCCACGATCTAGTATTCAGATCCGTATAAAAGTAACTGCCTTTACTAGTATTTGAATTTTGAACTCTCGACTTCGAAATCAGCTGGACCAACCATTTTTTTTTCTGTTTATCCTCTGGAATTAACGGAGGATAAACAGAATACATTTATACCGTAAGGTATAACTTCAGAGGATGAATGAGTATGATATATATGAATGTAAATGAAGTGTAGTAGTCTTGTACAGTCTCAGGTCGACCGTTCCTACGATGTGTGGTTAGTTCCCGGTGGATTTTAAATGACCTACAATTTTTTTGCAGTCTTAATTGTGATCATAATATATTGTGAGTGAAAATGCAAACAAGGTGAAAATAAATTCTTTGATGATGAAAATAATTTATTGATAGTAAATTGAAATTATTAAACAAAATTATGCTTATTTTTATGTTATATTACCGTAAGATGGAAGTAATGTTTGTTTATGGTAGTTCTGTTTTTTTACTACAGCTGCAAGATCCACAGCTGATCAATGCAAGGCCGGGTTATTCGTGTTTCGAAAATTATTATGTATCCATCGACAGGTGTGTTATCGTACCATTATACTTGTGTCAGTGGTTTGATTATGCTTTTTGTAATTTTATTTGGATAATAGAAATACGTTATCGATGGCTTCAAAACATTATTTACCTTATGAAATGGAATTATTTAGAACAGAAGATTATTATGTCATGCTCAACAGTATATCGAGCCTTTGGTGCTGTAGGAAAACTGGTGAAATTAAAGTAAAACCAGGTAAGTGTTCACTTTAAAAATGACATCTTGTTGTTTTTAGATTTGATTTACTTATTTATTACTAACGTGTTACATTGGGAATTTTTTTTTATAGAAATACATCTTTTTTGAATAATAATAATAATGAAATATAATTCATAACCTTATCAATCACTTTTCTTGTTTGGCCCTTTGCCCAAATTTTAGACTGCAACATAAAGAAATAATTGAATATAAATTTTAAATTATCGTTTATTTATTAAAATATGAAAGAAATATAAAGTTGATTGGTAGGAAAATATATAATTTTATTGCAATTCATTAACTACCAGAATAATGGAATAATGATAATAATAATAATAAATATATTGCTGAGAGGTAATTGAGTAGCTATAATTCTGTACCTTTATTTTTTTATGTATGCCTAATCTGGAATAAATTAATTATTTCAAAAAACATCCATTAAACCAAAACTAAATACAATTTATTTAACTATTTTATGTCTTCATAAAAATTATTTTATTCAGAACACTTCAGATTAGTTACATCTAACTTTTAAAGTGCATAAACCAACATTGGTTATGTTACAGGGGTTGGGGTGGAAACAATCGATTATTGATTTTATTACCATTTTAGCTTTTGCTCATATCAAAATAATAAATTTATGCAACTTTTTTAGTAATTAATATAATTCTATTTCTATTATTAAATAAAAATTTGAAGTCAAAAACATAAACTATAGTTACAGTCAAATCAAGTTTTAAGTTACTTTTCTTAGGTTTTTGTTGTTACTCTTATACTTTTACTCTCATACTTTTCTAAATGTATTTAAATTTAATAATTTTTTATTTAAAGAACTTGGAAATCAAGTAGTATATTGCTAATTAGTTCCGAATTAATCAAAATTTTAAAATTGTATTTGATACATTACAGTTAAAATTATACTGTAACTCATTTTAAATAATATACGTCATTCTTCGCATTTAAAGGGCAAGTGTAGCTGATAACAACCAAAAGTCTCTAAATACTACAAACAAACCAATGCCACAGTAAATTTTAACTTAATTAAAAGATTAATTATATAGACTTGTACCAGAAATAAAAAGCTGTAGAAGTACAAAAAAAGTTTTTTTTTGCCTTTAAAGTAAACAAGAAATAACAAACAAATTATACAGGAACCCCAGAAAAATGAAAGAAACACTCAGATGGGTGTAAAAATTTATCACAGTCTACTGAATTTTTAAAAAATTGTTAAGTAATGCAAATGTAAAACCCTTAACTTCTAGTGTATGTTATCATTGTATTTTTAATGTGATAAATCTTAAAATTACGATTGTGATTTTAATTTTATTACTTTAAAATTTTAGTTCAGAAAGTAAAGTTTGGTAAATTTGCTGGATGACTTGTAGGTTTCATGTTAGGGATGCATATTTGATTGTATAGTTTGTTTTAAGCTGAAAGTAAATATGATGTACTGTATATTGTAGAGTATAAAATCTCAAACTATAAGTCTGTTAAAAAAGTGTCTGATTTCAGGATATTAAAATAAAGATATTTCATTTATTTGATTTTATCTCTTATCTCCTTCACCATTATGATTAAACCATTAACCTTCCTTCAACCATTATGATTAAAAAATTCTAATTCTGAGCAATTACTTGAACAACTTCAGTTTTTTCATACTTTAATATACCATAATACATATGTTTAGGATCAGGGAAACACAAGATCTAAATATCAGAAAGCAGGTTTGGACAGCAAGTGACCTATAAAAAGTCAGTCTGCACCACTTTATCAATACTTTAGTCAATTAGCAATCAGTTTTGTAAGTTATTCTAACCTAATGCTAATCCATTTTGTGGAGAGAGGTTAGGGTTAAGGTTAAAATTACAGTTTTGTAGAAAGAAGTTAGGGGTAAACTACCAAGATGGCAATAATAAACACAATTTCTTAGAACATTTGGCTGAATTTGTATTTAAATGGAAATGTAGTCAGTACAGAGAAAGACTACATCACCTGTTCTGTATTATTAGTAATATGTATGACGTAGTATCACCTTAAAAGAGCGTCACCAGTCATCTCTAATGGCTGACTCATAGCCTGACACTGATGACTATAAAGGTTAGTTTATGGTTTATTTTGCATCTCGCCCAAACTGCATATCTCTAGTTTGACATAAATTGCTAACTTATGTTGATCTTCACATTTTCTTTTGTTAACATGTATGAAACAAGTATGAAAAAATTTGATATTAATCAAATGATTGCTCAGAATTACCTAATGCTCTAAACTTGTGCTTTTCCTATTGTTCAGAACGTTTCTGGAAGTTCTCTTTCAGAATGACATTTAGCTGTCAGCACATTGTGGGTTTTTCCATATATTCTTAGTTTTCAAATCCTGATATTTTAAGCAGCACTTTCAGTTAGAAAATAGCAAACTATTCTAGAAAACGAAATCCACAAAATCCTTAATTTCCAGTTATGACAAATGAGGATGATCACATGTTTAGTTAAAAAAACTTTCCAAACTGCTTCAAGGATTGTGCTGGGACATTGACACGATGGAGTTTTCAGTATGAAATGCTTACAGGTCTATTCTTTTGCATAGAATGTCATCATGAAAATGATGGAGTCCTTCTTGATAATGTTTTCATTATCTTGTTCATGATATCCAATTCCATGGTAATTAAAAATATTTCCAGCATCATAGTGATTCTGTTCTTCAGATTTCTTGCTTTCTTTGTTATAGTTATACTGTAGTTTTTGGTTCCGAGTGTACCTTATGGTTTTTAAATCTTTATTCATTAAAATATATAATTAACAATACTGAATTAATTTTTTACAATTTCTAAAACAAAAAATTATTAATGTGAATAGAAGTTTTTAGAAAAGTTAAAGAATACTTGAAGCTACTAAGAAATGAAACATAAAAGTTGGTGTTTGTTAAGACTGATTGATAGTTTATATTTTACTTCAAATTATTATTTAAATATAATTACATTAATTACTAATAATAGCTATATTTATTGAAACAACCTGCAATTTGCTGTCCGCAATTATAAAATAATTATTTTAAAATCTATTATTACATTTTTCACAGAATTGTTCTGTTGAAATTTTGTAGCATAGATATGGGATTTCTTGCTGTTTAACAAGTTCTTAATGAAGTAATGAGAAATAAGATAATCTTTAGTTTGGTTAATAAAGTGTAATATCATCCTATGTTTCATTGCCTGATTCATTTATTTACTATCCATAAAAAGAGATCATAAAGAAAAATAAAACTGTAACTTCGATTTTAATAAACTGATAAATCAGCAATTAGGAAAATTTGACCAACTTTACCCTAAGGTAGGACTGATGTTCTAAACCTGTGCCAATTATAAATAGAATGCAATGGCAAATTTATGAGAGTAAGTCAATTATTATCCGCAATGTAGTTATAAATTTTCTTGCAATACAAATAGGAAACTTACATGTACATCATTTTTCAACATAGTGCCTTTGCATTTCAACGCACTTGGTCCATCGTTACACAAGCTTCCTGATGCCCTCATAAAAGAAGGTTTTTGGTTGAGTTGCAATACAGGAATGCACCACTTCTTTCACTGTTTCGTCCGAGGTAAATCAGCGGCTACTTTATGCCTCTTTGAGTGGACCAAACAAGTGGTAGTCAGAAGGTGCAAGATCAGGACTATACGGAGGATGAGCCAGTACTTCAAAGTTGAGTATCTGGAGCGTTTCAGTAGTGTGGGCAGCAGTATGTGGACTGGACGGGCATTGTTGTGCAGTAACATAACACCTTTTGACAGCAGGTCCTTGATGTTTGCTTCGAATTGCAGGCTTCAGCTTGGCAGTAAGCATCTCACTGTAACGCGCACTGTTTATTGTTGTGCTCCTTTCCTCGTAATGTTCCAGTACTGGGCCTTGTGAGTCCCAATATACCGTAAGCATCAGTTTTCCTGCGGACGGTTGGGTCTTGAACTTTTTTTTTGGAGGGCGAATTTGGATGTTTCCATTCCATACTCTGCCGTTTACTCTCCGGCTCTTAATGATGGATCCAGGTTTAGTCACCAGTGATGATTCTGTCTAAGATGTCCTGTTCGTTACCATAGCGATCCAAATGGTAATGTTTTTGGCAGATGTCTAAGCGCGTTTGTTTATGCGATTGTGCGAGTTATTTCGGGACCCATCTTGCACAGACTTTATGAAACCCAAGTCTGTTGTGGATGATTTCGTAGGCAGAACCGTGACTAATTTTCAGATGATGTGCCACTTCATCAGTAGTTACTCGTCTCTCTAAGAAAATCATGTCACGTGCATGCGAAATGTTTTCCTCATTTGTGGCAAATGTTTTCCGGCTCCTTCGTCGTGCGTAACACTTGTGCGACCATTTTTGAATTTTTCAATCCATTTGTAGACACACCGTTGCGGCAACACACTGTTCCCATACTGTACTCTGAATTTCTTCTATGAATTTTGGCCCCTGATACACCTTCCAACTACAAAAAATGGATCGCTAAACGTTGCTCTTCTTTGGTGCAAACAGAAAGCGGAGCAGCCATGGTTAATGGCAGGGCAGAAATAATGGAACTAACCTAGCAGCATCAAACCTGCACAGATATAACAACAATTCAACCATGCAAGCGTCATCTACACAACACAACAACAGTACTACCAACATAAACAAAAATATAACTAAATTGTGGATAATAATTGACTTACCCTTTTATAATAAGCTTGGTTGGTACGGTGATAAAACTGATTGAAGAATGATTTTTAAATGACAGGATTTATATGAATGACAACATTAAATTTACAGAAAACTTAATTATTATAATGGGAAGAATTGAGAAGGAATGCCCCTACCTTCATCTGATTGGACAAAGATTATATTACATCCTAATTAATGTAATTTTAGAAAAAAATAGCAGCACAAAGAATTTCACTTGTATCAAAAGTTAATATTATAATAATAATAACTTATGTGAGTGGTATGCACAGATATCTTTCAAAACATTTTTTTTTTATATAATAAGCCTATCGCAAAGAAAGATTTAACTTATCATGATGACATAATAAAAACAATTATAAAAAGTGAATTAAGGGATTTGTGCCATATTTGCTGTTTAAAGGGTTTTACTAATTGATGACATGCTCCACTATTGTATTATTAAAATAATTCTAACAGTGTTCAGTATAAGCATTTGGAAAACTAAAATATTGCATCTCAGTCAAACGTTTCAAGCATTACATCATGTCAAACATATTGGGTTATATAATAAAGAATTATGTTATGTTTTAAAATTATGTATTAAAGAAAAGCATTAAAGGGTTTGAATGGGAGAAAGGTTCCTGGGATAGACATTGAGAGGAGAACTGGAATAGAATGTTCAGTATTTTAAATAATTTAGGGTTCAAGTATAGTGATATAAGAGTAATTGCTAACATTTACAGGAACCAAACTGCAGCAGTAGTAATTGAAAAGCATAAGAAAAAAGCAGTAATAAAAAAAAGGGAGTCGGACAAGGATGTTCCATATCCCTGTTATATTTTTATGTTTGCATAGAACTAGCGGTTAATGATGTTAAAGAATAGTTTAGATCTGGAGTATTAGTGCAAGGTGAAAAGATAAAGATGCTATGATTTGCTGATGATATAGCAATTCTAGCTGAGAGTAAAAAGATTTAGAAGAAACAATGAATGGCATGGATGAAGTCCTAAGAACTATCACATGAAAATAAATAAGAACAAAACAAAAGTAATGAAATGTAGTAAAAATAAAGTAGATGGACCACTAATGTAAAAATAGAATGAGAAAAGACTATGGAGGTGGAGGTATAAGAATTTTATTATTTTGGAAGCAGGATTACTAAAGATGGATGAAGCAAGAGCGATATAAAATGCTGAATAGCACAGGCGAAACAAGCGTTCAGTCAGAAATATAATTTGCTTATTTCGAAAATTAATTTAAATATCAAAAAAACATTTTTGAAAGTATATGTTTGATGCATAGCTTTATAAGGAAGTGAAACTTGGACGATTGGAGTACCTGAGAAGAAAAGATCAGAAGCTTTGGAAATGTGGTGCTATAGGAGGATGTTAAAAATCAAACGGGTGGATAAAGTGACAAATGAAGAGGTGTTGCGGCAAATTGATAAAGAAAGAAGCATTTAAAAAATTACATTTAAAAGAAAAGACATACTTATAAGCCACATCTTAAGGCATCCTGGATTAGTCACTTTGATATTGGAGGAACAGATAGATGGGAAAAGTTGTACAGGCAGGATACAGTTGGAATATGTAAAAAAAATTGTTAGGAATATAGGAGGTATACCAAAATGAAATGACTCGCACTAGATAGGGAATCTTGAAGAGCTGCATCAAACCAGTCAGATGACAAGACCAAAAAAATAATTAAAGAATAGGATGATTGCTCAAAGTGTTTACAATCCATGAATGTGATCAAAATATTTGAAGAAAATGCTAGTGCTGAAAAGTAGATAGGATACTGTAATCTCAGTTATTAAAGGGAACCAGAATTTTGATAAAGGATTGTTATCATAAATTTGTAAATTTTTTACATTATAACTCACTTTGATCAACTACTAGTTACAGTTAAGAATAGTTTCTGTATCTTTACTTTTAAACAGTATGCATACATGCTTAAAAAAGAAAAAGTAAATAAATATATACACTGCATCATGAGAAGTAGACACATACAAAAACGTCTGTATGATGACATCATACAGACATCTGTTGTTGCCTACTATAGAGCTTAAAATCTTATTCAGTCCAGCTTTACTTGTCTGTACTGTGTCTTGTGTTTCATAAAGTTATTAGTGTTGTGCTGTACTTTTATCAGTTCTTTATAATACAAACATGGGTTATTTCTCATTTTTATTTGCTACAACATGGCTTCAGTAAAAGTTTGCAGCTGTTCAAATCATCCAGACAATTTTTGTTATGTCTGTGGTAAATTTACACCTAAATCTCAAAGAAAGACTATTCTTAAATTGATAAAAACAGCTTATAAATTTTATTTTAATATTACACTCAGGAATCAAGATAAAATTTGGGTACTTCATGTTATTTGCATATTTTGCTCAGCAACTCTTAACTGAATGGTTGAAGGTGAAACGATGAACGATGCCATTTGCTGTACTGATGGTTTGGCATGAACCTAAGGACCACTTCACTGACTGCTACTTTTGTATGACAAATATATTTGAATTTTCATTCAAAAATAGAAAGGTCATAAAATATGCAGATGTATCCTCAGCTCTAAAACCGGTACCACACGAAGAGGAGTTACTTATACCTGTGCTACAATCTTATCCAACATTGCTAGAAGAACAATCTGAAAATAAATCAGAAGATGTTGAAAAATTTGTTCCTGTATCTTACGAGAAATCTCATTTAATTCAACAGCATGAACTTAATGATTTAGTTCATGATTTAAATTTATCGAAGCAGCAAGCTGAACTTCTGGGCTGAAGACTGCAGAAGTGAAATCTTTTAGCAGAAAAACAAGTTACTATGTTTAGAACACGAAATAAAACTTTTTCAACTTATTTCATCATGAAAAATTCATTGTGCGTTTGGACTGATGTCGATGGCCTGATGAAAGAGTTTGAAATTCAGCATATTCCTGAAGAATGGTGACTTTTTGTTGACTCTTCTAAAGTTAATATGAAAGCAGTTCTATTGCATATAATGGTAACACAGCCATCCATTCTATTAGCCCATGCAGTCAACATGAAAGAAACATATGAAACTGTGGTATCAATATTAGAAGCAATAAAATACAAAGAGCATATGTGGCAAGTTTGCAGTGATGTGAAAGTTGTTGCCTTAATTTTTGTACCAGGTGGGTTTACAAAATGTTTTCTTTGTCTTGGGATAGTTGTGATACAAAAAGTCATTACCAAGTAAAGAACTTGCCATTGTGGCAGAACTTTCTGACTGGTGAAAAAAAATGTAAAGCTTTAATTCATAATTGAGAGTGGTCAAATCATACTGCCGCCTTCACATAAAACTCATGAAAGTCATGAAAAATTTTGTAAAGACTAGACAAAGATGGACCAGGATTTAATCATTTAGAAATAACTTTTCCTAAATTGAATGATGGTAAACTTAAGGAGGGTATATTTATCGGCTTGCAATTCAAGAAATTGCTTAAGGACTCTGCTTTTGTTGATAAACTTAGCAAATGTGAACTAGCAGCATGGAAGTCCTTCAAAGACGTTGTTGGTTGTTTTTAGGCAACAGGAAAAATGAGAACTATGTTTTTTTAGTCAATAAGCTGTTAGAAAACTACAAACATTTAGCGTGTAGGATGTCATTAAAAATTCATTTCCTACACTCCCACCTAAATTTTTTCCTGAAAATTTGGGCTCTGTCAGTAATGAGCAAGCAAGAAGAGCATTTCCATCAGGATATTCTGACCATGGAACATCCATGGTCAGAATACATAGGAGGACCCTAGAACATAGTATTTAAGAGGATGATGGGATCCTGGAATGATGAGTGACTATTGTTGGTTTTTGTTTAGAGAAACTGATCAAAATTTGTACCAGCAAAATAGTTGGTCAACATAGTTTAAAAATTAAAGGTAAGACAATTCCAATGATTTAAACTTTTAAAGATGTTATTTCCAGTGAAAGTCTAACTTTCAGAAACTGTTAAATTAAAATTTCATTAATGTATTTCAATTTATTTGTATTTGAATAAATAAAAATTTAGTTGGATTATATAAAAAAATATATTAAACTTTTTTTAAAAATAATTTGTCTGTAAGTAATTATTCCTTTTAACTAAAAATTATACTTATGTAAAGGTGCCTGTATCCCTTCAACCATGATCATGGAGATCTCCAGTCTTTTTTCAGCTGTATATTTAACATTTATTACAAGAATATAGACTATAGAGACTACAGACTGGGTTGCCAATAATTTAGTAATGCAAAAATACGTAAAATTAGTCTGTGATTGTTTTATTTTTAGTACTGATGTAATGACACTACTGATTTTAAAAAGTTTGTATAAATTGGGGTACAATAGAACAACCCCACAAAACAATTTTTTATCTTATTAATGTCCATTGCCCTTTAAGAGTACATTTTTGAATTTATATGAATATACTTGATTTATAAGATATACTTGTAGTTTGTTTAGATGTTTGTCAGCCATTGATGATATTTAACAGTGGGTACCATTACAAATCTACAGAAAAAATTTTCATTTGAAACATTAGATTAATATATCATCTACAGATTGCAGTTAGTGCTTAAGATCTGAAAAATAGAAACAAATGATCTTTTATCTGGTAAAATTTAACTACATGTGTATTCACATCAATATTATTTGCCCTGTTTTAATTGCCATTTGCCTGACATTTCACTGATATCGGTGTTCCTGTTGGAATGCAACATTTAACTGATATCTGTGTTCCTGTTGGAATGCGCCGTTGGCATTTTGCTGTACTATAAAAATTTATGAATGTTCAATTAGACAAGTTGTACAGATTCTGATAGTTCTACCAGGTCCATTAGTTAAGAACATTGTTGGTAACACCTGATGTAAAAATAAGGAAAATCACTAAAATTATAGCTTAACTTATCTGAGGACATTAAAAAGAAAAGTACCTGGTAAAAAAAAAAAAACGTTTTTATAATGTCAAATGATGATATGATTTGGTTCTGTGTTCTGATGATACTTTGTATCTTACATGTAAGGCAAGTCTTGTTTTTTATATCCTACAAATATAAGTACCACTTATATATTAAATGAACATAAACAATTAAAATTTATTACTCTTTCTAATGATTTTCTAAATACACACTTCCAGCTCACAAAAACCACCATAAATTAATCAACTGTCAATATTCACAATATTCAATTGATATTAATCAATATATATTCACTAAATATATTTTTAAATAAAAAAAAACTTTTTTATTTACTAAGTAGATAGAAAGTTAAATTAGATTAATTTTTTCTAGTTTAGATTAACACCTTTTAAATTTGTTTGTGAGATAATTTTTTTTTTAATAAATATGTTTATCAAAGTTTTTGGATTAACCCCTATTTTCTGTCTGTTTTTAATCAAGAAAACTATTTCTTGTCAAACTTTTTGTTGGATTTTAGTTTACATTTGATTATTTAGTAACCCTTTTGAAATTTACTGGTTTTCTTTCATTTTTAAGATTTTTACTACTTGTACTTTTATTTTTTTAATGACCATTGATTTTAGCAGTACTTTTGGGGTTTTTCCTTATTTTTACATCACTGGAAGTTGTTTTTAATTAAGGGATCTGATAGATCCAGCAGAATCCACAGGCCGTGTTAATTAAATCGTTAAAAATTTCAATATTGCAGAAATATTTAAAAGATGTACTACAACCAGAAATTACAATTTTAGTAAATAAAAATATATAATGATTGTTGCTAAATTACTGGATAAGCATTTTTGAAGAAAATTAAAAATTTTGTTTGAATTTTTCTCATTTAATGAATTCTTGCCCAACAAGTAAAAAAGCATTTTCAATGTGAGTGCAAAATCACAGACTGTACAATTTTGTCTTGCGTCACCCTTCACTCATTTTTTTTTAACTGTTAACCGTGCTACTTAATGAATACTTATTGTTTTTACCAAAGAGAATAATTGATAAATATCAATTTATTTTTGTTTATCTAATCTACTTAAATTTTGTGAGATAGAACCTAATCGGAAGACAGTCCATCACAATCCGCAGATGACGAGTTGCGGCTAGATGACCCTTCAAAAGCATCGTAGTGGTTTTTTCCGGCATAAGCCTCGATGCGGCAGCCGCTGGGCATCTGCAATCGCATGAGAGAATCGAACCCAGATGAATGGACCTAGAACACTGCCCTGTGGACAATCTTTAGACAGGGTCTTTCCTACCTCCGAACTGCCATCACGAAGGACGACAGTTCTGTTGCTGAAATAGCTCGAGAGAGTCCTAATCTCGTTCTGCGTACGCCCACGCTGCTGCAGCTGAAACAAGGCAGAGGGCCACCACAAGTTATTGAAAGCCCCGGATGTGTCCTAAAAGACGCCGAGTACATATTTGCACTCGTTGGACAAAGCCAGATCCATGACCCTAAGAAGCGCGTCCTCTGTGCTCTTACCGGGGCGAAAACCGTACTGGTCGTCCATCAGCATATGGTTAGAAGTTAACCTACTGTTAATGCGGAGATACATGACCTTCTCGAAAACCTTACCTGCTACAGGCAAGAGCGTCAGAGGACGGTAAGGAAAACTTACAGTGGGATCCTTGTCGCCACCTTTGAAGAGCAATTTCAACACACCACGTTTCCAACACCAAAAAGCAACCTCTTAAAACCCCTAGTCAAAGGACCAAGAATCACAGGCCACATGGGAACAAGGAGCTCCATTGTGATACCATCATATCCGATGGCTTTATTCCTAGCCAGGCTACAAATCACTTGACGGACTTCCGCCTCAGTAATTTCTGAAGAAAATATCTCAGAGCGAAAACCTACAAATTCCCTGCGAACACGTCGATGATACGAGGTTTCACCAACCTCGGTATCATCTGGAAGCAGATCGTTCATCTGGAGAGTGAGGAGACGATCTTTATCTATTACAACTGCATCCTGAGTCGAGAGAGCCGATAAAAGAATGTCTTTTTTCCGCTTATAACCAAGTACTCTATAGACAACACCCCATGGGTCTTTATTTCCCTGCTCTTCCACAAAAGAGTGCCAGGAATCACGTTTAGAAGACCTAACCTTATGAAAATACTCGGTTCTCTAGCGACGATAATCCGCAATCGAAACTGCACGCCCATCAGGATCACCCGCACGTTGTGCGGCTCTCCTGAGCCAGTCCACAATCCGCTTCATCGCGGTCAATTCCCGAGTCCACCATCCAGCTACTGTCTCCGGACCCGTGCTTCGGGGAATGGACTGCTCAGCGTCTTCAACTACCACAGAAGAAAAATTCTCTGCCAGGTTATCTAATGGGATCTCGTCCAGACTTGGACGCAAGAATGTTTGAAAATCTTGGCCAATCCGCACACCTGTGCAGGAAGCGCCCCTGCTGAACAGGAACGTCACCCCTATAAATTGAACTTATTTGAATTAATAACCAATTGAATTTATTTCTGTTTTATTTATTCCATTTTTAATAAAACTAAAATAATCTCTTTTAAACTAATACTTTTATCTTTTTTTTTTTAAAGAAGTGATGTGGATTAAATAATTGGTTCATCTTCAGTACTTGCATTTACATAACAGCATTTACTATTAAAAACAAGCTGTAGTATATTTTCTTTTAAATTTTGTTACTTCGAGTACATTATCAAGTTTTTGTACGCTACCTAGTACTCTCAAGTATTGCTATCTAGCGGCGTAATTCATAAAGGTACATTAAAAAAATGAATAAAATGACATATTCGAGTCCCGCGGTTCATAAAATGGAAAAAAAAATTTTGTATAATTAAATTCGAGGTATTTTTGAAAGTATTTTTTATTAATACTTATAAAGTATTCTTTATAACTTAATACTAAAAGTATTCTTTAATTCTTTATTGCTGTTTAGATTAATATAATCTAACCAAATGTTTGAGTTTTTTAAAAAAACATCATTCTTCCTTTAGAAAACAGGTGGCCTTCTTTTAATCAGAAAGTACCATTTTCTCAAACCTTTATGTGACTTTTTCTGTCGTTCAGCTTATGGATTATTTATTAATTTAAATATTACAATTACATTTTCTATGTCTATATCTTATTATACAAAGCAATTTATTTTCTAATAACAAAATTAACAAAATCTAATTATTAAAAACCAGATGATTAAATTCATTATTAGTGATACTAGTTTTGATTTTATCTGCACTTCCAGTTGATTAATTTATGGTGGTTTTTGTGAGCTGGAAGTGTTTATTTAGAAATTCATTAGAAAGAGTAATAAATTTTAATTGTTTTTATTCATTTAATATATAAGTGGTACTTATATTTGTAGGATATAAAAAACAAGACTTGCCTTACATGTAAGATACAAAGTATCATCAGAACACACAACCAAATCATGATCATTTGACATTATAAAAATAACAGTATCAAATGTATTTATTCATTAAAAATTAATTCGAAGACACAAATGTCCATTCGAACATATTTTAGACGTAATAAACATTATCACCTAACAAAATTACAGGAAGTTCCAAATACACATTACCTGATTAATGCAACCCCTTTTTTTTCAACTTTAAATTTTTGGATTTTTTTATTCATCCTTATTATATATCTTGATAACTCAAGAAAAAAAAGAACCATCATTAATTTGTAAGCTCAATCCAGAACAGTAGTATTAGTACCATAAGTAGTCAATTAGCTAAAAAGTTACATTTTGAGATAAATTTAAAAAAATCCATAATTGTGCATGTAAGTAATGAGATGTGTTAGAATAATGAATTCTGCATAAACTTTGACTGCAATGAATTTTAAATTTTTTTCAATGTGTTATAAAAAATGCAAGTTTAAATCTACTTAATGAAAAACTGCCATTCTATATTTTCTTAAGATAACTAAAAAATCCATTCTTTCACTAATAAATTTTGAAAATCTTATCTTGAAATATTGTTTAAAAAAGTCAAAACAGGCTTTTTCAAAAAACTCAAAACTATGAAGATTGCTGTTTATTGGTTTCCAGAATTAAAATCAAAAATTATAAAATATAAATGGCAAATAATAGAAAATAGAATTTTTTTTAATAAAAAAAGTACATTGCAAATTCAAAAGAAATATTTTTGTTTTATATCAGATATTGTTAATTTCTTATGCGATTCATTAAACT
The DNA here is from genome assembly GCF_047948215.1 of Lycorma delicatula. Classification (NCBI taxonomy): domain Eukaryota; kingdom Metazoa; phylum Arthropoda; class Insecta; order Hemiptera; family Fulgoridae; genus Lycorma; species Lycorma delicatula. The sequence goes on along the minus strand of NC_134455.1, from coordinate 220,385,785 downwards.
CGCCAACATCTCTTCACTTTTAACAGAATACCTGTTTATGCACCTTAGATTGTAATAATGTGAGCAAGCTATATTACAGAAGGGTCTACTCTTTGTATAAAATAATTCTCTCTGCAGTCTATTTTGTAACCACAGAAAGTAACTTTGAGCACATGACCTGTGTATGTAGGAATAGCAAAGAAAATTTATCTTGTTTCATCTTCCAGCTAGATTTACATAACTTTAATTTACATTTTCTGAGATTTTTTCTTAACTGCTCTTTAGTGTTGCGCTTAATGTTAAAATTAATTTTTTCCGGCCTTAAATTTGATTGTGTCATTTAAAATGTTTTGGCAATTTCTTGAAGATCTTTGTGGTTTTCCTTTTATTTATTAAATTTACTTTTCCCCCTGTTGTGGCAAACAATAAATACATGATAAATACTGTTTGGAAATATTTTTTTAAGTTGCGAAAGGTGTAAATTTTTCTGATGGTGTTAAAGCATGTCATCTATATCTTCAGACACAACATCCACCTTATTTGCAAGTAAATTTTAATAAAAAATAATGAATCGACATCAAGAGCTTTGATGGTGCAAAATGTTTTATTATGCTTGTTAAGCAGTAAACCTTTTTAAAAATCTGTTCATTTTAATACTTTTTAATTTTTTCTGCTTCTTTACTAATTAACTGCTTTCTTAAGCAGTTAATTTGTATTTTTATAGAAGAAAATATTTACAGAATAATTTATCTTTTAAATTGATCACTGTACCCAAAAAATGGCAATAGCAGCTCAAAAAATTCACATAAGTTTTAAATATTAATGCTCCATTGAAGTCAATTAGCAGCATTACCCATTTATTGCATAAGAAAAATTGTCATTTTCCTTAACATATATGGAAGATTCCATAAAAATCTCATAAATGGTTGACTTTGTTGACATTTACATTCAATTGACATTTACAACAATTCCCGTTTTTGTGTAGTGATCTTTAGTGAATATATATTTAGATATTTAGTGAACTTCCAGTTTTTCATTAAAAATTAACTTGTAATCAGCTAATGTTGGTATGAAACATACTCAGATAAAACTCTTGTCTTGGATTTAAAGTAGTTATCTTCATTTAAAGGTATTAACAGTGGAGAAAATTTAATAAGGCTTTTTTAATACTAGTTTGTCAGAAAATACAAAATTTGAAATTAAACATTAGAAAACTTTTTTGTTTCACTTAAAAATGACATAGATAAACATTTTTTTTTTTAAATGCACCATCTTAGAAAAGTGAAATTTATTTTAAAGTTTGTATATGTAATCAGACAAGTGAGAAATTCGTCAGTTTTATTCTATAGATTGATTAAAACAGTTTTTGTTTACTATTCTTATTGTTGCAGTGAAAATTTGCAAGTGAAATTTAGTTTATATTATGAAATTATCATAATATTTATATTATTATAATTTAAATTATTAATTAAGTTGACTATTGATATCTATTGTAATTTTTTCTTTTTTTCTTTCTCAAAAATGATCATTGTTATACACTGATCATAATTAAACATGTATGATTAAACTTTATGTTTCTAATGGAGTTAAAATACAATTATTTTTTGTATTTTAGCAGATTATTTATGAACATTATAAAGTGATGCGGTTGTAATATTGAACTGTATGGTAGGACTTATACTTGGTGAGAACCGTTTTTATTGACTTTGTATGGCATATTACGTTTACATTTAGATAAATTAAGAATGCAACAAAATAAAAATTGATTCCTAAAACAGTATATAAATTGATTTTATTCAGATTATTTGAACATTACAGTTCAGTCAGGCAAACGATTTCACTGTTAATAGAGTTATTTGATATTTATTTAGTGATTTAAACAACTTCCCATATAATTAAATTTCAAGTTGAATCTAATAATATTTATGGTTGTGACTACTTATATGAGTTTGTATAATTAAGTAGAAAACATAACCGACAGATCGCCTTAAAATATAAATATTAGTTTTGTGTTTTGGTTCTTATAACCGGTTTCAGATTTTCCATGTTAAGAATATTTGCGGATTCATCGTGGCAAAAAAATGCTTTATTTAAAAAATTAAAAATATAATTTATAAAAACATAACATATAACCTGGAACCACAAAAACTTGAATGAACAATTTATGAAACACATTCAGTTGTTGTTATAGCTATGTTGTAGGTGTTGTGTATTTAATGTTTTAGATATGATAAGCAATTTTTCTGTGTATGGTGTTTTGACTTCTGTTTGAATATGCCAGTTATGAGTCTTTTATGAACTAAAATATGTAGCAATAGAATGCTGAAGTTTGTTGGCAGAAATAATTTCTATTTAATTAATTGAGTCTATTTGGGTTTTTCTTTTGAAAACCATATTTGCTGTTTGTTAGATTATAATGTTATACAGTAATCGATCCTTAGTATAAAAGGTATAACTTTTTACCATAATAATAAGTAATAACTTTTTACCATATAGGATATTACTGTTCAGAATTCATTTGTCTGCTAAAAAGGCACATTATTGTATTTTAGTATTAATATGTAGAATGGCAGTCTGGATAATAATTCTAATTCATGACATCATTTTTTTCTTTTAAATGGTTGTAGCAATTTTACATTTAAGATCACAGTAAATGTCATTTTATATTTGTTTTTTTTTGTTAAGGTTGGGAATTGGCAAACTCTGGTGATCTTGAGTGTCTTGGGATATTTTATGGCTTAATTGGTAAAATTGAATTTCATATACCTAGTGAGAGTAGGCTGATATTAATTAAAACAGTAGCTCCAGTCGGGGAGATACCTGGGGGAAGAGGAACAGTCCACAAAATTTGTTCTATAGCATTTCTACATCCTTGTGGACCAGATGCAACAGTAACTGACATGGGACTTAAATTTTGTCGAAAACATCAGACTGGAAATGTTAATAATCCTGCTGCAGGAGCCATTGTTGCTTCACCTGTTTTTGAGAAAGCATCTTTTGTTAAAACGTGGGGTACAATCAAGTCCGCTACTAGTTCAATTAAGAATACTACACAGCAAGCAGCTGCTATTGCTTCATCACAGGTAAATTCTTATATTCCTAAACTTGTTATATATGTTGATCTATAAGGAGCAGTAAGAAAAGGACATGAGCAAGTTACTACTATTCAGTTTACAGACATTAGTTACACCCTCTTTATTTGATTGTGTTTACCATTGTTTCCTTATTGCACACACACAAATAAATATGAATTAGAAAGTATTTTGAATGTGAAATCTGAGATTGCTTATAGCTTTATGTGCATAAGCAATGAATTTTGAATTGGTAATAAAGGAGAGATTCATCATTTATATTAATCATAACTAGCAAATATACTGCTATGGTGGTGCTATATGCATTAGGGTGGGTTGAAAAATAAAAAAAATAATATTTTGAAGTGCTATACCACAAAAAACTTGCCTCTAGAACAGTTATGTCTAAATAAAAAGGTTAATTATGTTGCCTTACACCTGGAGGTAGCGCATTAGCCTGAAACTTTGAGAAAATATACAAATTTTGTACTTTTTCCAAAAAATAAAATAGAGATAGAACTCCTGGTACAATCAGTTACTGGCTCATTTTATTAGGACAGCATGTAGTATGGTTATTAGTACATTTAACTTCAAAAACAACATAAATAACCAAAATTGAAATATTTTAAAGGAAACAAATTAAAGTTTATTTTCTGTCACTTGGAATGTTTAGTTTGTAAGGAAATGTACTCATTTAATTGTCTTATTCAGGTAGTTTGAATTCAGATTTTTTTTAAAAACTTACATTAATGATCTTGAAAGAAGTGTCGTTCTTATAAAACCATCTCTTGACCTAAATCCAACCACCTTTTGAGATGCCCGGTGACAAGTTTAGCGCATCGTTCTACTGCTTGAATATGACGTGGGAATTTGTTAAGGTTCCATTCAGCTGCCGTTCCACATTATTTGACCTTAGACCAAATCTCTAAATTGGTGACTCTTCACAGCAAAAGTGCTGGTGAAAGTGTAGTAGTGTCCCAGTGAATCATTTTGATGTGGTCCTTAGCTTGGAAATTGATTTTGGGTATTTGGAAACTCCGTATTAACTTCCTTTTAGAAGCTACATTTCTAGCCCCTATACTTCTGTAACCCAACTCTCATACATGATCCCTTTTATCTATTATCATACTCAAAAGTAAGTTTTCTGGATGGGCATAAATGGGTTTCTCTCAATTACTGGGTCAATGACCTTTAGCAAGTTTTCTGGAAGGAATCTTGACGATTTTATAACTTTAAATACATGTTCTGGTCCATTTGTGAAATATTTACTTGTTTTAATTTGAAACCATACAGGCATGTATGATTTTAAGATGAAAGAAGCTAAGATCTTGTGTTTTCTATACTTATATAAAATCTGAGAACTCTGTTCACTGTTGTTAACCACCTTGTGTGGGGAAAGTGGGCCAGGTTCATGAGCAGATAATCTTCAGGGCAGCTACCTGCTTTTATAGCACACCTAATAACCAACAGATACTGTTGATCTCTGCTTAGTATTTCTCGGTCAATATCTGGAATCTCACACTCAATATTATCAAAATTTACCACCAGGAGTTTTTCACATTTACAGAGTTGTGTGCCAATCAGACCACTAAATGATTTTGGTCCTGTTGTTTCACCATCTAAAGCTTGAAACAAATGCCGGAATGGTAATTCATTAAAGTTTAAGAGACACACCCCCCACTGTAGTGGTCTTAATGTGTTCTTATAATTTACAAATGACACCTGTTTTCCAACCTGTATTAGTAACTGTGCCATCACATCCAACTACATCCACATCCTGAAGTGAAAATCCAGTTTCAGTTAAATAAGAGATAATGCTGTTAGCAATGTCTTCAGCAGAACCAGAAGAGAGTGAAACGTGGTTGATGTAAACAGAACCTGGTTCTTTTAAAATCGTGTAATGAATGCTCCTCTTTTATTGTTCTTCAAAACTGCTTTGAGTTAACTTTTTCAATCACGATAATGTTATCCTTTCTTCCACTTCCATTAAAATACAGTCCTTGAAGTGGGTTATGCTTTTCCTTGTTTGGCATTTGAACGGTTATCACTTCTTTCCCTTCACTTCTTTATTTTTGTCAACAAATAGGTCTAGTCTTCATCAGTTACAATACCAAAATCATACAATAGCTTTGAAGCCATAGCTGCCGTTGCTGTATCTTACAATCCAAAGCGATCACTAGTCAGTGCAGCATTTTTCAATTTAACGCGCACCTGCAATGGTGACTTAATTTTAGACTTTAGTAATTTAAAATTTTCATCGGTCATTTTGAGTGACTTCAGACGAATTACTTACTACGTCTTTTGGCAGGCAAGTTTCTGAATTTGTTTGTTTTGAGCAAGATGGCTGTGCTCAATTTTCGAATGAGTTCTTTTATGTTCGATTACTTTTCTTTAAAGTCTTTTGAGTAATTTTTTTTGTTTCCTTTATGTCCGCAAGTACGATTTTTCCTATGCCATGTTTTCTTTGCAAGTACATACATTTTAGTTCAATGACTGGTATTTTTTTTTTTTTTCCTTTTTCACATGTACAGGTAATAGATACAGGGCACTTACAAACTTCAGTGGGCTTTTGGCAGTCGCAGTCTAAAGATATTTTGCACTTACATGCAGAGACATCAAATAGTAACAAAAATATCTGCTTGAATTCAACTCTCTTTTTGAACTTTTCCCTTTCCTTATCCCGTTTATAAGATTTCATTAGATTACAATAACTGTTATGGTATGCATTAATTAACTGAACAATTCTGTAAAGCGTAACTGTCTGTATTGAAGCTTTGTCAACCACGGCTGTAACTTGTGGCGCCACAAGTTTCGAAAAAAGCTTACTCACCTGTTGTTTGATTTAATGCCAAATTGTAATGTTTATTGAAAAAAAACACTTGAGAACGTCTTCATGCGTCGAAAGTTTACTCGCAGATAACTCCTTTGGGTAATTTTCTTAGACGCAGCTATTAAGACCAGTAATAAAATAATGTTATAAACAAACGCTACTAAAACAAATACACTTATCAGTTAATAAACTAATATTATTGAAACAAGCACTACTGAAACACACCGTCACGGTCATTGCATTGCATTGTGGGTAAATTCCATAAAATTTTATTGGTGGTGGTGGGGGAGGTGCAGTACAGGTGCAAAGCGACAACCGGAACTCTAGAAATTGTGACGGGCTACAATAGACACCGTTGCGCTTCGCTTACGGTTCGTGAAAAATACGTTAAATTACAGTTTTGTAATACTTTGCGCTACCCAGAATAAAGTAATTTTTATAGTTATCTTAATTCAACAGGTTTTTTTTTTACATTACTTTTAAAGCTTTTTCAATACAGCAATTTTTTATCTTGTATTTTTATAGGTTTTTAAACTCTAAGATAACCTTGTATCTTTCAATAAATTTTTAATTTTTAAGCACAATGCGCTACCGAGAGATGTGATATATTTTTTTAAATTTCATTTGCGTTTTATTTAGGTGCCCTAGAGGCAAGTTTTCTGCAGTATAGCGTTTCAAAATAAAAATGTTATAAAAATTCGGCCCATCCTAATATGCATTTTTAAAAAGAAAATGAAATTTTTTTAAATTTTACCTGTTATGTTTATCGACTGAGTTGGTATTTTTCTCGCACAATGACAGCATGCGTAGTTTAAATTTAGCAGCCGAGCAATTATTTTGTATTTTATTACAATTGGCAATTTATTTTGTTTGAAAATGGGGGAACGAAATATTTACATTAAAAATGGAATAAAGTGCAGTGAAATTGTGAAGATAATAGAGAAGGCGAAGATGTTATGTCAACACATAATATTCTTTATGACTGGTACAAAAAGTGGTTTCAAGAAGGCCTTTAAGATGTTGAAGACAACAAAAGCATTGGTTATTCTAACACATAATTAATTTATCAAAATATTGACAAAATAAAGACATTGCGATCAGTAATAATCGAATCTCTATTAGAGAATAACTGAGGAGTGGAAATCGTTTATGGCTCTGACATTTTGGTTATGAAATGATTTGCAGAAAAATTTGTTCAAAAACCGCTGACTTTTCAAGGAGAGCAGTTTCACAGACAATTTTTAGCTGACATTGCTGATAATTCAAAATGAATCAAACATGTTAGAACAGGTGGATGTATGGCTTTTTTATGTGGCGGTTATTCCACATACCAATTTTTATACCACATAAAACATTTAACATTGTAATATTTTGAACTAAATGCATAAAAAAAGCTATACCCTATATATAATTTAAAAATAACATTATAAAAAAATTAAGATTTGGTGTATTGTTTCCTAATTATGACATCAGGTAGATAATAGTTTTTATCAGGAAGAGAATAGGGTTTTGTTAAATCTGACTGGTTAATTTTATCAGATACATTTTCAGCTCTGCATTGGATAGAGTGAACAAGGAGGAAATTTTTTTGCTTGTTGTAGTTCAGTAAATATTAATTTGTAGAACTTTTATTTATTTAAAAATTAAGTCAATCCAGCTTAATTATTATTAATTATTTACAAGTTATTTGCAATGTAATGCTAATTATTACTTAAATTTTGCCCATTAAAAAAATGGGCTGATGAAATGCCTGTGTAACATCTTCCGAAACGTTTTCAGTTTTCAGTGGATTGAATTTTTTAAAAAATAATCGGTCTTTTTCAAAAATAATATAAGCTAATAAAGTTCCTTCTAGAATTACGAGGCGCGGTTCAAAAGTAAGGTCCGATTATTTTAAATAGCGATTGGCGACAGTGATTGGTTGGCGCATGCGCAGTAGCTTTACGTGGTCTGTTGAGCTTGTAACCGCCACATTGCCGTTAGTTCATTGTTGTTGGCCTTTGCGTAAAGTGTGTATTAAAATGAGTGCGTTAATAAATCCCGTCATTTATGAATTTTGATCAGTGATTAGATTTCTAAACATAAGAGGAAATAATGCTGCTGATCACCGTCAATTGTGTGGAACATATCGGCCTACCGCAATGAGTAAAGGAAAAGTGAAGAATTGTGTCGTGAATTTAAGGGAAAAAGTGTTTCATGTCGAACACAGAGTGGCAAACCTAGTGTCCAGACTGACAATCTCGTTGAACATGTGAATGCAAAAGTGAGAAAAAATCGTCGCTTTACTTAATTTTTCTCTAGAATTTCCAGACATACAAAGAGGGCGCTTTTGAGAATCGTGACACTTTAGGCTATCGTAAACTGTGTGTACGATGGGTGCCGAAAATGTTGACAACTGCCAACTAACATCACAGAATGACATCTGCACGTGCTTTTTCTACTGCTTTAACCACGAGGGAGACGAATCTTTATCCCATATCATCGCTGGTGACTGGTGGATTTCGTGCGTCAATTCTGAGACAAAACAACAACAATCCATGCAGTGACAGCATTCCGGTTCACCTTAACCGAAAGCCCATCTCGAAGGAAAATCATGACAACAATATATTTTGGAACCAAAAGCGGTGTGCTTTTGATTGATTTCATGGAACCTAGAACATCCATCACATCACAAGTCTATTGTGAAACAATTTGTAAACTGTCTTATGTTATTAAAATACGATGACGGGAATACTGAGATCAAGAATTATTCTTAACAATATCTCACGTTCACACTTGGCTGGATACACGACAAAAACAATTGAAAAATTCAGATGGGAAATTTTTGACCATCCCTTACAGTCCTGATCTTGTGCCCATTGACTTCTCTCTTACTACACCTCAAAAACTGGTGTGCGTCTACGATTCGAGGAAAGTGAATAGTTGAAAATTTCGGTGCTACAATCCCAGGTAACAGAATTTTATGTAGTGTGTTTGAAGAAGCTGTTTCACAATATCAAAACTGTTTGGAACGAAATGGTGATTATGCAGAAAAATAAATATGTGTAAATATTTGAAACCATTAATAAATTTTTCATTTTGTTATCGATTACCTCTTGCTTTTGAATTATCCCTCGTAATTTTGAATCATAGTCTGTATTTAGTGTTCCAATAACTTTTTATAATTTTTTTTATCTCCAAATTTAATGAGAGCTATATTAATCTTACATAATATTTTTATGTTTTTATTGACTGTTTTTGTAGGTAAAAGGAAATAAAAAAGATAAAGAGAAAGACAAAGAAAAGTATGAAAAAAGGATTTTAGATGAATTATACAGAATATTTACAGATACAGATTCCTTTTACTTCAGCATTGTTGATGCTGGGGGTCAAACTGGAGATTTGACCAATACATTACAAAGACTTTCTCTTATAAAACAAAAATCACAAGGTAATTCCACTCAGCCTGTATGGAAGACTGTTGATGATCGTTTCTTTTGGAATAAACATATGCTCAAAGATATTATTAAGTTGAATGTAAGTAATTAAATGAGTTGTCATTATGTAGCAATAATAATGTAATTGAAATATTTTCTTTCCAAAAACTAGTATGACATATAGCATTATTTTAAGTTCCCCTAAACCAGTTAAACTAACTTATTAATATAGTGGTGAAGTAGAGCCACTAATTCTGCAGACCTGTACTAAGTGGGTTCAGGAATGAATATAACAGTATCTACTACTATCTGATTTTCTTATCTTTCTTTTTAAATTCTGTTGATGTGGACCAAATGATGGATGCAACTTTCTACCGCTGAGTTCTCTTGACTGTTGATATTGTGTAGGTCAGTCATCATTTCTAAAATTATTTTGTTTTTTTTTTTCAATACTGATAGTTGTTCAAGCTTTACTATCTACCAAATTACATATCTCAACGATTCTTATTTTATTTGTTGAGGAAGTTCCTCAGGTATATCCTGTTTAGGTTTTTTCTAGATAATTTTAGTAGAAAATTTTGTAAATGAAAAACCAAATTATCCATCTATATAGACATTTGAAAGTATTACCTTTTAATTAATTATAATTTTCCTTGTAGTTGTTATTTAATTACCTAACCTTATTTTAATATTTTCAAATGAAAAATAGAAAATCAGAAAATTAATTGGAAGATTTGGATAAAAACTAGTGAATATTTCTGTATTCCAGTAATCCTTAACTCACATTTTACCTTTATACCACATTATAGCAATCTTAGAATCTTTTAATTTCTATTTTCTTTGTAAAAAAAATAATAGTCATTCTCAAATCCAGAAAATCTTACCTCATATTTGGTAGTAGTTTCATTTATTCTGATTTCTCTTAAACCTTTCTTATTTTTATTAAAAGAGGTTTCTTATCTTTGCGTTTCTTGCAAGTGGATTTTTTTTACATAAGGACAGAATTTTTTCATCATTTCAAATAAATGTAAAATCAAAAAAAATAAATAAAATTCAAAAATATAAAACTGGATTAAAATCAAAAATAATTATAAAAATGCTGTTTCAGTTTTTATTTAAATTTTGACTTACCGAAATCTGCAACAAATTAAGAAAAAATAAGTATAGTTGGTAGGTGATAGTTGTTTACTTCCTATTTGGTTCCAATTTCTAAATTCAAAATTTAAGGAAAAATTGGCAAAAGATTAGTTTTTAGAGCAGGTTTCTTAACTTCGTTAATTTTTTTGCTTACTTCATTTTACTATGATTATTTATTAGTTACAACAAACATATGCTCATGACTGTTATTTCTTTTGTGATAAATGAAAATAGATGATTTTATAATTGAGAGATGTAAACTTTCCAAAAAATAAAGATATCAAGTGTAAAAAATCATAATTGCTGCTACTCAGGATGCATTACAAAGTTATCACTTCAAAGTATCATATAGCAAGAATACAGTACTCTTCAGCATTTTCTTCACAAACGTACATGGTAGACTATTATAGTTATTATCAACTATGTTTATTGTCTTGAATTGCTTTAAGCAAAGTGTTTATTGCAACAGTATTTTTAACAATAACTGAATGAAAATCCAGAATATTAAAAATGCTAGATTGGTATACAAGATACCAATCAGGCTCCATTGTCCAATGATAGTTACATGTTCCCAGAGAATTTATGGCAAAAACCAAACTGCTGAGACTTATGTTAGAAAATCAGGTAATAGAGTGAAAGTATTGAGAAAATTCATAAATAAATTTTGTGAAACTGTTTTCTCTATTAGTTCTGAAAATTTTATGGTAACCATTACTTTTCAGAATCCTCTTGCAGATGCTTGGATTTTACCAATTATTCAGGGTTTTGTACAAATTGAGTCGTGTAAAGTTGACATAGGGTTTGATTTTGTTGGAGATTCGTGTTCTTTTGCTCCAAAGTATGAGGTAAGTAATATTGATTGGCTTAAGTATAAGTTGTTCTGTAATTCATTGTTTTCTTATGTATTTTGTAGATATGAATTTTAGCATTTTTATTTTAATCAATTGATGTCAGAACATGTGAACAGAAAATGTACTAATTTTTTTCTTCTAAGTAATATAGTCTGAATATACCATTCCATTCAAGTAAGGAATCTCATCTGAAGAAAATATACAGTAGCTGGAAAATGAAGATTATCAATGTCTTTTCAAATTAATAAATAATTATATTAATGATATTTCAATGATTAAAGACTAGTGAATTTAGATGATAACATTCCTTTAGCATTTTTGTAAAAGATATTTTGCTTTTGTGTTACAAAATAATTACAATCAGATGGTTTACTTACGCTAAAGTACAGGAAATTATTTTCATATTACTCATATTATTTTGTTTTCTATTAAGACTGTTCTACATGCATCATTTTTGTTCCTTGTTAATATGACTAAAAGTAAACACTTAAGAAATTGCAAGTTAACTTTGACAAAGTATGTCATGGTATTTGCTGATTTTAAATATTTTAATCATTAAGATCTTATATTTGGTAGTCATGTAATATGATGAGTGGATATTCAAGTATTTTAATTAAATATGTAGAATTGAACTTAAATGTAGCTGTAATTTAGTTACTTTTTGTATACATACAATGAATTATAATGATTCAAGGTCACTAATCAAATGACCTTGTCTGTAAATAAAGTAATGAGACTGGTTCAGAAAAATTTATTTGCAATCCAATTATACATGAACTCTATCACCTTCAAAATAGTTCCCTTGGGAAGCCACGCAAAGCTTCAAACGGTTTTCCCACTCTTCATAGCAGTGTTAGAACTCAGAAACTAGAATATCCTTCAAATAATCGTTAAATCTTTTTTATGTTTTCTGGTGTTCAAAAATGGTGTCCTTTGAGGTGTTTTTTAAAGTCAGGAACAGGAAAGTTGCAGGGACTCAAATCAAGTAAATAAGGTGGTTGAGGAACTGTGGAATGTTTTTCTTTGCCAAAAACTCATTAATTGACAGTGCAGTATGACAAGGTACATTGTCATGATACAGCATCCAGTTGGCTTTGATGGTTGGTCTCACGCAGACAACTCTTTTCTGCAGTCTTTCAAGAATTTCTCGGTAAATATATTGATTTACAGTCTGTCCTGTAGGCAAAAACTCCTTATAGGACAATGCCATTACTATCAAAGAAACAAATTAGCATGGTTTTGATTTGCTCATTTTTGCTTTTTTGGGACATAGTGAATTTGAAGTGTACCACTTCTTGCTCTGGAGTTTTGATTCTGGATTGTACTTATATATCCAAGATTCATCACCAATAATAACATTTTTTAGAAAATCAGTTTCAGTTTGTCCTTGAAGATTGCAGCAGACTTCCACCCTGTTGTTTTTTTGTTCAATAGTGAGGGCTTTTTAAGACCAATTTTGCACAAACTTTTTTCATGCCCAATTTGTTTGTCAAAATTTGATGATGGACTGTGGTATGGTTCAAATTCAGTTGTTCTGTTCTGCAGTCATTCTTATAGTTAATTGCAGTAGTTAATTGCAAAAAAATTGCAAAAAATTGCAAAAAAATTGCAAAAAATTGCAAAAAAATTGCAAAAAATTGCAAAAAAACTGCAAAAAATTGCAAAATGTTTATACCGTATCAAGTCTGATTCACTCAACATTGGCACTTTTTGATGTTAACGGTCTTCCAGGGCATGGATCATCTGCTCATGATAGAGCGTGATCTCTATACGCCCTTATCAATTTTGAAAACGTTTCAGTAACATTCTCACAGAGTTTAACACAAAATTTGATTGCACAACGTTGCTGATAATTAGTATCACTCATTTTTATAACGCACAACAAAAACTTTTCACAAACAGTTTGTTTACATGTCATGTGGCAGCAATAGACTAAAAATATTAATACCTGATATAAATCAGCTGTTCATATAACCATATGTTACTAGTAACTTTACAGTGTTCCCACCTTGGTTGCTGGAAAAAACTAGTGTCATTGCTTTATTTTCAGACCTCATATGTAAGACCTAGGAAAATGATTATATTACTAATGATTAAATTTATATCAGTAAAAGTTTTAAAATATAAAATTTTAACCTAGAAAAATTATTGGTTTACAATTGAAAAAGATAAAATGATCGTGATAGCTGTTATAATAATTTCAGATTACTACAGCACATCTACAATAACTTGCTGCAGTTTTTGTTATTGTGCAGTAAAATATTGTGCCTATACACCTTGTGTATTGGTTTAGTGTATTTTGATGGCCTAGTTAAAATGTATACAAATGTGTGAGTGAGCGAGTGTGTGTGTGCATGTATGTTTTCAACATTTATCATAAAAATTAGCTTTTATAATAATTATCTATTTACAAATTGTGTGTATTGTAAATTTATATTTTCTCCAATTAATCCTCTCAACTTGACACTCACATGGATGAATGAACAAACCTCTTGCCTTACAGTTGAGTATGCTTGTTATGCAGTAGTGTGTTGGCTGTAACTATTTTTTAGATGCACTGTTTTTAGGCATGTTTTTTAATATTTAATTGTATATTTATTTTGAAGGTAAATTTTTTTTAAACATTTTAATTTCATTTAGCCATGTGCCTAGTATTGAGTCTTTATTGTTTTGATAAAAGTAAATTTTTTACTGTTTCATTGGTTTCTAATAATTGTAAAAATATAACAGTAGACTATAAATGCAGTTGTATTATCATTGAGTATTAATAATGATTCCTTACAGAGAAAGAACTAAGGATTCAAAAATCTTTAGTACATATTGATGCTGCACTTGTTACCTTTTTTAAGGGATTTACAAATAATTTCAATGACAATATCCAATTTTAACTTATTATAAATAGTGGATATTACTTCTAACTACAGGAATGTAAAATAAGACTTTGTCTAATTCCAGAATGGGTGGGGTTTATAAAATTTAATTCATCATAAAAGTGATAAATTGTGTAATTTGGTTGATTAATTTATGAAAAAAATTATATAAAAGCCACCCCTTTTATATAATTATAAAAGGAGTGGCTTGTAAGTTTTCTTGTGTCACAGAAACTTACAAAATTAAATAGATCCAAGATATCATCATATGAAATAAACATGTAATTAAAAAAAAGAAAGTTAAAAAGTTTTCAATTCTTTTTTTAAACATTTTACTAAAAATTTTTATTTTTTAAGTACTAAATCATGTTCGTAACTGATTTTGGAAGATTAGTTTGAAATCATATGTATGGTTCTTAATGTGATAAAAAAAAATTTGTTGTAATGTTTTGGTTGTTTCGATCAAAAAAAGTCAACTTTTCAGTCAGAATTATTACACATTATTTTTCATTCCTTTTTAAAAACTTTTTGGATGAAAATACAGAAGAGGCACAAGTTTTTAATCTAGTGTACAGTTGTTGAATCTGTTCAAAAAAAATCCTGTGTAGTGAGTGGCATTTTCTACTACATTGGCCAATGCAAGTAACATTAAAGTGGTTACTTAAAGCCAGTAGGATAAATTTAATGTAGTAAAACTGTTCTTCAGTAACATTTTTAATTACTTTAAATTCTTAAAATTATATTCACCTTTTTAGTATTATAAGCAGAAAAATGCAAACTTATAAAAATATGTGATCGCCATTAACAAATTGATATTAGCCATTCCAGTAGAAATCAGCAAAAGCATCTATGTTGATGATTTGGCAATTGTGTATGCCAGCAACAAGACTGCTATGGTGAAATACAAACTGCAATGGGCGATTGACGCCTTAAATGAAGTTGCGAGGAATAATGGATTCCAATTTTCACCAGAAAAAACGTGCTGTGTACACTTCTGCAGGAAGAATATTCCTCATCAAGTCCTATGTTAAGAATTGGCAATGATCCAATACAATACAAAGACAATGTGAGATTTTTAGGACTAGTATTAGATAAATCCCTTACGTGGGGATTACATATACAGGACTTGAGTGATAGATGCAAAAAAGCCCTAAACATTATAAAATGTTTATCGAACATTAACTGGGGCTCAGATAAAGAGATATTATTGAGATTGTATAAAGCATTGGTTCAATCAAAACTAGACTACGGATGTATCGTATATTCATCCGCTAGAAAGTCGCATTTAAGAAAGTTAGACGTAGTTCATAATAGCGGAATAAGATATGCAACAGGCGCTTTCCGCACAAGTCCGGCGAATAGTCTAATGTCCGAAGCCGGAATAATGCCACTACATTATAGAAGAGAGATCCTTTTGTTAATGGATCTCTCATTTGCTTCATATATGCAGCAAATGTATGGGCTTTCCCTGCTCATATAAATTGTTTACGAATCATCCTATGGCTGCAGTATATGAACATCGTGCTACCTATTCCAGACCAGCCGGAATTAGGTACCACGAATTAAGAAGGAAATACGAAATTGCTATACCAGAGACACTAGCAATTTCCACAAGAGAAATATCGCCATGGTTCTTGCCAGCGGTAAATACTAGGTTGGATCTCTCTCAGGGAGAAATAAAAAATAAACCAGCAGTTATCATCCAACAGGAATTTTTGGCAACCATCAGTAATTACGAAGAACATATTAGAATTTATACTGACTGTTCTAAAACCGAACATGGTGTTGGATGCTCCATATATATAAATGGAGAAGCCCATTATTGGAAACTGCCAGATATGGCCAGTGTCTACACGGCAGAACTTACTGCCATTCAGCAAGCTCTTCGATACATAGAACATTATTGCGAAGAGAGAGTGCTAATATGTTCCGATTCTCTTAGTGCACTTATTGCAATTCGGAACAAGAACATTAAGGATGTCCTAATTACAAACATCCTGTCCATTTTATACGTTCTAAATCAACGAGGACAGCGATGCGTATTTGTATGGACTCCAGGGCATGCTGGTATTACAGGTAATGAAAGCGCAGACGAAGCTGCCAGAAAGGCAACAGTCTGCGATAATTTGGATGCATTTCCTGTAAGAGTGGCAGACGTTAAAAACCATCTAACTAACATAGTAAGAAACAAATGAAGTACTGATAGGAGGAGATTAAATACCAAATTAAACTCGGTAGAAACTTCTCCATATAAATGGAAAAGCGACGTGAAATTGACTCGCCGTGAATAAGTAGCTGTGACCAGACTTAGAATCGGTCACACGCGATTGACAAATTCACATTTGTTAACCGGCGAAGAGAGACCAATGTGCGGTGTTTGTAATAAAACACTGACAACCAAGTATCTAATAGAAGAGTGTACAATATATAAGGACCTCAGAAAGAGGTTCCGTCTAAAAAATGACATTACTACTGATCTGGATAATGGAAATGAAGAAAAAATAGTTGCTTTTTTGCATGCCAGTGGACTTCTTAGAAGTATGTAAAAGTTTGAAAATTTTAAAGCTGTGAGAGAATCTTTAAGATGGAAATTTTATATGTATTGGAGTCTCGAAGCGTGGCACGTGTAGTGACGGGAGGTAGCCCTCTTGCTTAGGCCACCCGGGCTCGTCTGCATTCAAAAGCAGTGAGTCGGGGTGTGTCCGATGATGGCATGGGGGACCCTCAAGGGTGGATTGAGGGCGCGAGGCTATGGGTGTGCGCGGTGCATGCCTGTAGCCTGTTTGTAAGAAGGATTCAACTGCCACGGCACCCTGGCGCGACTGATATACTGCTCAACGGCGGTTCTGGTTGCCCCGAGGGTGCTTAAACAAACTATAAACGAGACTCGTAGAAGAAAGAAAGAAAGATATGGTATTGATAAGTTGAATTTTTAATTTAATGGTCTTTTGAGAACCTTATCTCAAATTTTAATATCGTGGCCCTTTACACCCCGTAAGTGTTGTATGTTGTACTTGTCTTTTGTGTCTTAATGTTTTGTGTAGTTTGTGCTTTTAAATAAAATGTAAGGGCCCTTTACACCCTTGCATATGACGATCCAGATGGTGATACAAATTTAAAGAATGTGACGAGGGCAATGACCTTAGCAGTCGATGCCCGTAAAAATTCAGATAAAAAAAAAATTAACTGAGAGCTTTATTTTGTAAACATATAATAACTATGTCTATGTTTAGTAGTTTATTTCATTTAGCTTCTTCACATTTGCTGATTTCATTATAATTTTAACAATATTTTGTTTGAAATCAAAACCTACTCGCAGCAGTAATACATATTCCATTTATTGTTCTCATTTTCATGAAACAAATGATTTATATCATATTTAAAGAATGCACATTACCAGAAAGTAGTGACAGTCAGTAGATAATGATTAATGATACTAGAGTCTTCTTATTGTGTTTTTTTCCAGTTATAAAATTGAGCTATAAGAAGTATTATAGTGAGAAATTGTTTTTCTTCAGTTTTCAACTTTTACTTTTTCTCTAGTTATCTTCAGTATTTTTCATAACATATTTTATTAATCTGATGAAATTCCCACTAAAAAACTAGATTAAATAAATAAAACAAGACCACTTATTATTTTTGCCGTTATGAGATGAGTTGTTAGTAGTAAACCTTGTGTGAATTTTTTTTACTTATTCGCCTATGAATCTACGCAAGTGAAATTTTTTCTTCAGTATCATTACAGTAGAAGAAGAGACATTCATTAATTATAAAAGATTATTTTGTGTTCTATAATTTATTTTTAAAGATTTAATTAAATCTATTTGAAATTGTGTGGAAACGTTAATTGTGTGGAAATATGTGCCATTTTTTATTATTTCAGTTATGAATTTTAGTCATGCATTATAGATTTTATGTAAGAAGAATGCTTTTATTTATGCATACTAAATTGTAGATAATTTTTTTTAAAGTAATTATTAATATTATTTAACATATATAATTAATAAAATAACTGCATGATTATTTAGAATGTTGTTTGTTGTTTTTTATTTAGGTATTTACCCTCGCATTATTTAGTAGAAGAAGTAGACACAGAGCTGGTACTCGTTATAAACGTCGTGGTGTTGATGAGAACGGTAACTGTGCAAATTATGTTGAGACTGAACAAATTGTTTGCCATCGTCACCACCAGGTAGCATTTATACAGGTTAGAGGATCTGTTCCAGTTTTTTGGTCCCAGCCTGGATATAAATATAGGCCACCACCTCGGATTGATAAAGGTTTGTAAATTGAGTTGTCTTACTTAATTTTAAAATTGTGTTGATAAATTGTGCCATTTTTTTTTTTTTATGATATTCAATTCATACTTAGAAACTAATTCTAATCTTTTATTGTTTATTAATGATTGATTTCACAATAATTATTTTTATGATCGGTATTGAAAGTTTAGCAGCATTTTTATTTATTTATTTATTTTTTCTTGTGTTTGGTTATCATCATTCTTTCATCATTCATCCTATTATTTAGAAATAATATGCTATATCAGGCACTACCCTGTAAAATTTAAAGAAGTTGTAAATAAGAATGCTAGATTATTAATAATGAGTTTTTAAATAGTTTTCAACATACTTTATTGTTTAATGTCTAAATGAACTAAGTAATAATCATCAGCAACGTCATTAAAGGATACACTTACCTAAACTCAACTTATTTTGAAATAACTGTGTTAAGATCACTTTGTTATTATTGGTCGCTCGATTTATCAGATACATTTAAAAAGTAAACTTTTTCATTAAATTCTATTTTTTTAACACTTCCAATACAGAAACAAATATTGATATTATTTTTATTTGGTGGAATTATAATTTGTTGTACATTAATAGTAAGAACATAAACCATTATTTAAGTGTAAGAATTTTTATAGTATTAGACTTCTTATGCCCTTTCATTTATAAACTTAGGAGTAAGAAAAAATAAAGAAAGCTCGTAATTTTTGTAAATATTTTGGGTGAATTACACCTTTCTCCATCACAGGAAGTTTAGTGAGGCTTTAATGTTCTGTATATTATCGTAGGGGTAGTTGAATAAGCCTACACAGAAATCAGTTTAGTTTATTTTTGGCAATGTATAAAAGCGGTGATTAAAAGTGGTGTTTTGTATTTATTTTTATACTTCATTGTACAGTATTTGATGATGATTTTGTGTTATAATTATTTTTTGATAAGCATAATATTTTGCATGCTATAATTAAGAAAAAATTATTTCCTCTGGTTTTAACAGTGATTAACCTTTAGATTAAAAATGGATAAACATAAATTAATACTCACTATAGTGTTACATTATAAATATTTTAGTAAATAGTGAATTAAAAAAATTATCAGCTGTAGCTAGCTAACTTCTGCACCTAAATTTATATCAAATTTCTTTAATTTAATAATTTATTGTTTGTTAAAGCTTTAATTTTGTAAAACACACTGGCTATTCAGCAATATTTGTTACATCTAAATAGATTAATATGGAACAGGAAGATAAGAATAATGGTAGTAGTTGATTCTATAAAAATATTAAATATAATAATTTTAAATATTAATATTAAATACAATAATATTAATTATATTAAAATATTTTTATTTTGTGAATGTACACTTTTATTAATAAATAAAAAAGTGCCCACACACACACACACTCACTCACTCACTCACTCAAAATAACATAAATCAAATATTTGTGCTATGTTGCTTATTTAAAAACTTAAAACCATTCCTCTCAACCTGTAATCATCATTCTTTTTCAAAGTAAATATTAATAAAACTGATGCAAAAAGCCACTCGTAAATTGTCCAAACTTCCCTTAAATAGCATAAGGAGTGTTAGAGTAAATTTTACAATTTGGTAATTAAGGAAGTACTGCCATTAACAAATCATCTTAAATCTTTATTTTTATTGTGATTCAAGCATTACATTTTTAATGACTAATTATATATTTATTTTTTTTAAATAATAGTCAAATAAAGTAAAGAAAGTATTAAATATAAAAGAACATACTTTAAATATTAAAGTAACCCACCAGGTTGGTCTGGTGGTAAACTCATCATCGTTAATCAGCTGATTTTGAAGTCGAAGTTCTCAGGTTCAAATCTTAACAAAGGTAGTTAGTTTTATTTAGATTTGAATACTAGATCGTGGATACCATTGTTCTTTGGTGGTTGGGTTTCAATTAACCACACATCTCAGGAGTAGTCTACCTGAGTTTGTTTAAGACTATAAATTTACCAGTACAGTTGCAATACACTGATAAGTCACTAATGATTTTAATTGTTGATATAACTATAAATAAAAAATTAAAAAAAAAGAAAAGAAAAAAGTAAAAGTGATATTTAATTTTATACTTTTAAAATATTGTTTTTATTATTAGTGACGAAAGTGCAGTAAAAATAGGGCAAAAAGGGTGTAATAAGAATATAATTAAAAGGTATTCAGTTTTTTGTTGGGTATACTTAATTTTACTCTCTTATTATGGTTCTGAAGAGTCCTTTCAAATAAGATGCGCGCGTGGATTATAGAGTGGGTTGGTTAGAGGTGAAAGGAGGATAAATTTTTTTTTTTTCCTAGTATCTCAGTTGGTAATGATTTTAGAAAAATAAATTACAAGAAAGTTTAAAGCTATTTTCTGGAGTTTGGGTCTTTAAATTCTTTTTAATAAAAATTAAAGTAACAATTTTTAAAATTTATATAATAGGTTTTTGCAGTTTACTTTAAAATTAAAGATCTAACAAAATAATTCTAAATTAAAATTTTACTTCTTTGAATTTACATTTTCTTTCTTTACATGTTCAAATTGATCAAGTTATTTACAAATTACATAAGAAATCAATTATTTCTTAAAAATAATTTTTTGCAATTACTTTATAGTAGTATAATTTTTGTTAGTTTTTAAGTAAGGAATAACTCCGTGAATTTAATTAATAGATGACTTCTAATACTGGACTGAATTTGTTTCTTAGTAACTATACTGAATTTTTTCCCCAATCCCAACTATACAAGATAAGGATCCATCTTCACCATAGAAAACTCCTGAAACAGAATTTTTTAAATGTTCCGTTGGTTTTTACTTCAGAAAGGTCTTATCTATATTAGTAAAATAGAAAATTTTTGATGAAATGAGATAATGATCGTGAAAAGCTCTAACTTGAAAATATTGAAAATTTATACTTAACTGCTATGACTCTTGGAAATTATTTTAGTTATTTTAGAAAAAAAAAAATTATTTTAGTATATTTTACTTCAGAAAGGTCTTATCTATATTAGTAAAATAGAACATTTTTGATGAAATGAGATAATGATCGTGAAAAGCTCTAACTTGAAAATATTGAAAATTTATACTTAACTGCTATGACTCTTGGGAATTATTTTAGTTATTTCAGTATCATTTAATACAGAGTTGAGTAAGTGTACTCGTACCGTATGGACATGTTGTTGTGCTACTCTACAATTTTAGTATCGACTGGTTTTTCGGCTTTTTTCTTGGAGACGAACAATAGGTATTGTTAAGTGAGTGTCAGTAAATTAGAGCGCCTGGCCAAGGCACTCCGCAAAAGTATAGATAAAAATGTAAAAAAAAAATAAAAGAGCTGGAAGTGGACATTAGTGCTGAGGCTAAGGAGCTGTAAAGAGTGGTTAACAGCGCCCTGACCGTACATTCAAGAGACAGACTTCGGAGGCAACTACTCAGATGTGGGTCGCTACCGGCTGCCCAATCATGGATGCTCTGGATAACGGGGTACCCACGGCACAAATGACTGATTTTATTAAGAAAGATTAGCCTCTGAGTCCATTTTGTAACACTAAAATTGGTGCTCCGGATAGAAGAATGGGCGCACTGGGCACTGTTGCCATATTGATATGCACACTGTGAAGGAAGGCAGGGCCTTGGACACACTTGCAGCCAGGCACCCGCAGGTGGCCTGTCCTCTGGGCAAATCAGATATCAGAGCTGGAAGTGTGTTTTGGCTACGTTGGAGGCACGACTTATTGGACAAATTGGAGGAGATGTGATACCAGTCTCAAACATGTTTCATGTTGCCTGCATTGATGATGGAGGGGATCTTGCTGGGGCTCTTGTGGACGTCTTTAACAGAATCAGGATAAATAGTGGCGACTGCCTGGGGCAAATACAAACGGAGATCTATGAGCAGAATACTGCGACCTATGTACGAAGATACTAGAATGTGAGGGCAGAGCGTCTGGGCGCTGTCTACACATAATCGTGCCGGATGCCAGATTTCCATGTGCTTTGAGTACCGATTCCCCTCCTGATGCCTTCCACAAGATGGAGACTATGATGATTAAAATTACGGGGACTTATGCCGATGTACTCAAATCCCTTAAGACACAGGTTGTTGTACCGCCGACGTCGGAGATTCACTCCATACGTAAGACTGGAGAGAACATGGAAATAATGGTGAAGGAGGAAAAGGAAAACTCGGGCGAATAAAAGCAGTTTTTAACAAATACTATTAAGGAGGTAAAGGTACACACTAAGACCAGGATGGCCGTTCTCCAGGTGCGAGACTTGTAGAGCGACATACAGCCGGCTGAAGTCCAACAAGGGCTGTCTGAGGCCAGTAAATGCCGGAAGATCTCAAAGTGACCGTTAGATCGCTTCTCGGCCTCTGGCCCCGTACTGTGAATTGCAAGCATAATACCGGTGTTATTTCTGCAAGGACAGTGTTCTACGTACCCGTCGTCGGGGCTGTACAACGATCGGTGGCGGTTAGTCAACCTACGTTGCTGCAACGTTTTAACACACTACGCTGCGTTTTAGCAGCGTAGTGTGTTGCAGTAGTAACACCGTCTGCTAAATAAGGACGTTTCCTTTGTTTTGTCGGTGTCCCCAATACGTAGTTGGTGAGGCCAGATAAGTTTTCGGATCCAACGACAGGTTCGGGAAGCGATTACGCTCCGACCTCGCCGGTGGTCAATAGGAGTTTTTAACTTCTGACTCCTCGAGTGGGCTGCGGAACAGACGGTCCAGTCGAGAAAGATTTAGTTAGATGCTCACCTGGTCTTGTGGCAGGTGATAGTTCCATACAAGCTGTGATCGTAGTGCCTGGCGACACAGCTGGTGTATTTTCGATAAGCTCGTCCAGCGATAGAGCAACTCGGGGGAGTTTGTTTGGAGGACTTGGTCGGATTGGCCAAGGACTGGTCTCCTGTGACCCCTTCATGCCAAGGAGGTCACTCGGTAGGTCGCCGCCGCGGCCCCGGTCTTCCGCAAAGGAAGTCACGGAAGCCCCTCGGGTAATGGAGCGCCCGAGCGAAGCGGCATTGCAGAAATCCTGCGTGATACCTCTGCTCCGAGCGGTGCGGAGGAGGCGAAAGCCGGAACCGTGCAGCAACCGCATGGCATTGAGGGGGCCGCCAAGTCCGAAGTACGCCTCCCATCGAAGTCGGGAAAGGCGGAAAGCGGTAGCGCTAAGTCCGCTCCTGGGCCTAAAGTCCCGGAGGGGAAGCCAGTTGAAAAACAGGTGACCTCTGGGGTTGGAAGTATAGGGCGGATTGAGGAGATGCAGGCCGAATGGTACAAGA
Source organism: Lycorma delicatula (assembly GCF_047948215.1). Lineage (NCBI taxonomy): Eukaryota > Metazoa > Arthropoda > Insecta > Hemiptera > Fulgoridae > Lycorma > Lycorma delicatula. Next base: position 220,362,044 of record NC_134455.1, on the reverse strand, counting down.
TCTCCTGTAAGAAGGAATCAAGAGTCGGTCTTGAGTTGCGCCAGTTGGTGGACTTATACTTGAGCGAATGTTCACTGATGGTGTCGGGTCTGGCATTAAAATGTGAAGGCACAAGTCTATAAAGAGAGTGGAGGAGAAGGTAAAAAAGCCTGTCTCCTTCGTCTCTGTAACCGCCGCGCCTGCGCCTAAGCGGGTAGGTCCGCCGCCGCCAGCCCAGGCGCCGGCTTTAGATGGGAATGAATCCATTCCCTAAAAACTCTGACTTATTATGTAGCAATCTGTGCATTTTCCAGCACTTTTCTTTTTTTCTCCCTTCCCTTCAAGGCCCGATCCATAATCCCAAACACAGTCTTAAAAGTGCCAGTTGCCTCTATTCCCCTGGGAGGCCATGCCAGACTCGGCTATGCTGTTCCTGACTGCACCCCCCAGAGGCTGGGTCTCATCTTTTAATAAGCACCTGCCTCTAATCCGGGGGCCCCAGACTGGGTCTCAGTCTTTCTTTCCCCCACCAAAAGACCCCAGGAGTCCCTGTTCAATCATTGATGGGACACTGGAGCATCCCACCCCTCCTGAACAGGGCTGTCCTCCCTGCCCTAACATTAACAGCCCTCACCCATCGTCCACTTCTTCCAGATAATGTTCCCTATTATCTTACTGACTATAGACCAGTTCCGAACGGCAGTGAGTAGAATGCATTCTTGACACCTAACATCACCACCACTGGGTTGCACCTAGTCCTCCAAGAATCTGATGCAGCCTTGTCAACAATCCTCATCACCCTAGCTATGACATACTCTGTTGTCCGCCCTCTCCTGAATCCATATTGACATTTACTAGGGCTTCCCTTCCATTCTACTTCATCTCTGCCAACAGACGCTCTGCCAACAGCCTCTTGAAGAGTTTGCTTAGGCAACTCAACAGGCAAAAAGGCTGTATCCGACTGGCCCTCCTACCTCCCCTCCACCTTTCCTGAGTAGAACCACCCTGGCCTCCTTCCATTCTGGTGGCAAACAACCATCCAGGAGTGTTCGGTTGAAGGCCACCAGCACTTGATCAACAGCAACTTCCACCATTGCAGCCACAACCTCGTTAGTAACTCAGTCGAGGCCATGACTCTTTTTAGCTTTCAGCCTCCCTGTCGCCTGTCGCAGCTTGCCCATTGTCAATACAGGGATATTCACTGCAGCTACCTCTCTATAGATGGGGCCAGTCACCTCTAGAGAACAAAATATCAGTTTGGTTTTAAGAACCTCCTCGGCAGGAACGGGTAATGCCCTACCAAATCTAACAGTTACAATTTGGAAGGCACATCACCCCATACCTGTCCAGGAGCTTTCTCCACTTCCTCTTCTTACTATCTAATATTTCACTGCTGTAAGCGCTCTTTTTTCAGCCAGCTCCTTTTTAAATGAGAGGATGTCCTCATGATACCCCCTTGTACTATCCCTGCTGTAGCTGTCTCCTGCTCACTTCCGCCACCCAAGCAGTCCACCAGTGTACATTCTTTCTTTGCGGACTTCTATGGTCCAGTGACTTTTCTATTGCCTTTGATACCACCTTCATCAGGTAGCTGGGCGAGATGTTATTCAGATGACCAAGGCGCTCTTTCACCAACTTCTTAAGCCTAACTGGGTCCTCTTTTGAACATAATCTCCTGTTGTCAGCTGCCACGCTATAAGACCCATCATTCCCAATCTCAAAACAAACAAAGAAATGGTTGCTCAACGACTCCTCTTCAGTGAGCACCTCCCACCTACACGACCCCTCTGCCAACCTTGGTGAGATAAACGTAACATCTACAAACAAGCATCCATTTACCCGCACCAGGATAGGTGCTGTCCCATTATTGAGCACCACCAAGCCCAACTCGGCTATATACTCCTGCAGAATTCGCCTTCTATGGTTTGTGACATGTCCTCCCCATGTTACGTTCTTTGCATAAAGATCACAAGATCACTACATCCTTTCAAAGAGGGTGATTCACACTGGCCAGATCCTCCAAGCATTTTTCATAGTCATCCAGACCAGAGTTTGACGAAATATAAACAGAAAAGACCTCAACATCTGGAAGCTCAACCCATACGAATCCATTTCTCTTACTTGTGGTTGGGATCGGCACACCGCTCCCATAAACTGCCGCATTCCTCAGCCCATTTATTGTCCAGCCGTCTTCCTCCACCTTCCTCAAATTAGGCTCAGACACTAACAAAAAGTCTGCTCCCTTCCGCCTTCCCAATTCCAGGAGCGCGTCATGTGATGCCGCACTCCTATTTGTGTTTAATTGCAGAACTGTGATGCCTAGTTACCCCACACCTCATACATTTCGTCATGACCTTGAACCCTTTGGCCTGGTGCTTTCCTCGTCACTGTTATGACACAAGGCCGACCTGTCAGGGCCACTGCATCTGGCTGCCATGTGCCCCACCTCAAAGCACCTGTAGCACCGTGCTTCTCCGTACTCTGGAACACCTTGCAGTGGATCTATCCCACATGAATTCTTCTCCTGGCCGCTAACGCCATCACTGACACTGCTGACATCACGACTGTGGCTTTTCGTATCACCAAAGGCCGAGCGTAAGGAGGTCACCCTCATATCCTCCATTTTTCCGTTGTCGCCAATGGCCTCACTGATGGAGTTTAGAAGTTCCACTTCTGTCACTTCCTCTTCAAGAGCCTTAATGATAATGAGGCCTCTCCTATGCGACCCACTTGTGATACTCACACCCTCTAGTTTACTCAGCATCTTCTTCTGAACCTCTACAACTTCTTCTTTGTTGGCCCTCACTTACATATGCAAGGATTCCCCACCATCTCTCCTGATGGACAGTATGTCCCCAATCTCTTCCTTGGTCACACCATTTTTTACTTTTTTGAGGAGGTTTGCATATTTAGCTCCCTTGGCCTTAATCACAAGTGTACTTGTAGGATCTGTCAGCTGCTGTGGCCGTTTACTCACCGCCCGTTCACTATTGCTTTGTCCAGATACACAACCCTATTACTACCGCTCCAGCATTTTCTTAAGAAGTACGCCTACCTTGTTCACCACTGAGCCATATCTAACCTCGGCTTTAAATCTTCTGCATTTTCTTTATAGCTCTGTGTAAGTCCTCTGCAACTACTCTCTCCCCAGCCCTAGTGTCTACTACCACCGTGTACACCCTGCCCTGGATATCTTCTTCGATATCCCCTATCAACACTTCTGATAGGCCCTGTTCCACTACCAGCTGACCCCTCTTCAGCTTAGACTGCTTCACCGGCCTATGCAAGGTGACAACCCTGTCCAATAGTTTCCTACCATGGCTTTTCCTGCCATCCTCCGCTAAGTCATATGTAGCTAAAATATCACCACTGGCCTCTAAGATGGACACCCTTTACCTCCTCACAATTTTTAAGCACTCCCTTGACCACCTCCTCATAACCAGGTCCGGAACTTCCTCGTCTGGCACACCCCCCTCTATCTGTGACAACAGCTCTCTGTTGATGGCTCTTGTTGTTTGTGTGGCCACATCTTTCAACGATTCACCACTATTGTGTATCCTTATGAGACCGGGATGCGATAATGCGTACAGCTCTTTCATCACAATTCCCACATCCCTCGCTCTCTCACTGACCAGAACTAATGTGGATTTATAGGTATGGTTATGCAATAAAAATTATGTCTCTCATGACAGGATGAATGTGAAAGTAATAGGAAACAGGTTCATACAGATGGATGGCTTTCTGTTGGAAAATTAGAAATTTGTTATCTGTACTTGCATATGCTTAAAATTATCTGACTAATGAAAAAAAATAAATATAATTCTCAGGTGAAGCAGAGACAAAAATAGCTTTTGCAAAGCATTTTACTGAAGAGCTAGGACTTTATAATACTATCTGTATTGTGAATCTTGTTGAGCAGACTGGCAAAGAGAAAATTATTTGGGATGCTTACACTCAACATGTTCTGTCATACAACTCTCCAGACCTTACCTATGTTACATTTGATTTTCATGAGTATTGGTGAGTATTGTTAAATTATAAATGTATTTAAAAATTTTGTTTAAAAGAAAATTTGAATATTATTTTATTATTATTTCAGATCTTGTTATTTTTTTAATGATGTAATGTTTCTTGAAGTTTTACTTCAATGTGAATATTGTTGTTTACTGATAATATATTAAGATGCACTTAAATACTAATTTAGATTTGAAATGGAAAATTTGTTTTTTTTTTTTTACACTGCATATATTGAAATGTAAAGTACATTTATTTGATATTTACCTAACAATATTAATAACAAAATAATTTAAAATTTTAAAAAATAATTAAAAAGAAATTTAGTTATTGATAAGATTTTGTTCTCAGAGCTGATTTTCTATTAGGGATTTATTTCTAGTTAAGAATTTATTGTAATGTAGGATTTTTTATAAATTTATAAAATTTTAATTAAATAATTTACAACCATGCATTTAAATTAAGTGCTTGCCGAAAAGAAAATTTTTGTGATTAATTGGAATTTTTTTTTTTTTTTTAATTTATCTGAATTTAGCAAACCTTGTTAATAAAGGATATTCAATTTCCCTAAGTATTGCCAGTATTGATAAAATTAGACTTTGACCTGGTTTTTTTTTTAAAGATATCGGTTTATCAATAGCTGTGTCATAAGTGTTTTTATTGATCCTTTAGAATTTATAATGAGGTGAATGAAATATAAAGTGAATGATTTTTTTTTTTTAATTATAGCGTAGATACATGAAAAGGTCTGCATAAATAATCTGTATGCATGTCAGATTACAAAATTTCCAGTTATTATAATAAATAAACATTAAACTAACTTGATGAGAGGGACTTTGCTCTGACACCTAGTTATATTGGACCCCAAATTTTTTGTTACAGCTGATTAATACTTTTTAATAACAAGAGATTAAATTGTTTGTTAATATATATCACAGTTGTAAACATGAATGAATCTGTTATGAAATATATAATTTCAATAGAAAAATAGACTTCCGGTTCTGGATAAAAAATAAATTGCATTCCTTGCAACTGGATGGTTCCATGAATGTTTCAGGAATAGATTCTTAAAATTAAAAAGTGTGAAGAAAGGATAAAACAACAAAAGCAGAAAAGGCTCATTTAATAAACTAAATTCCCATAGAGCAAGTTAAACAAGACTAAGAGCAGTTTCATTGTGTGATGTTGGCATTTATTAGTAGCTAATAATATAATAATTATTTGTCCTAGTTACTTTCTATTCATATCAAATAAAGAGTCTGCATAATAAATTACCTGGAAATAAATATAATATTTATTTCCCTAGTTTTATCATTTTAAACAACCAAATTTTTCAGTTACAGTATTCCATGATGGTCTGAAACATTTATCACTTTACATTTGTTGTGATTGCAATTTTCTGGACTATATTTCCCGAGTTTTGTTTTTAAAGTTGGAATTTTTAATGCTTAATTAGTTTGTATTCTTTGTCGGTTACATTACTGACAATTTCCTTTAAATCTGTGGTGTTTTGTTTTACTTCAAATTATTTATTAAAATCATGCCAGTTATTTTTAAATTGATTAACTGATTTTTAGCCTAGATTTAATGGAAGTTAGAGGTGTTGAAACGTATTTTTATTTCCTAAGGTTTGGTGAATGTTATGTCATGAAATTAAACATTTGTTACAAAAACAGATATTTTGAGTAGAAACAACGGTTTTGTTGTAGCTTCTCAAGCAATTCTTCCACACAGTGACTATAATAGTGGGCTTACGTAAGCTTATTGCATAAAATTCACTTGAGGTGGCTAATTTGTTTTAGAAGATATTTTAGATTTATATTAGTTCTGCCTTCCTAATTATAACTTGTGTAATGCTTTTAAAATGATATTAATTATACATTTGCATAAACATAAACTGTTAAGATAGATATTATGAAATGAAGAGAAAATGGCAAAAATTACTAATTTATTTAATCATGGTAGATGTGACAAAACTTAATAATTTTTTCTGACTATAAAGTTTTTTATTAAGGTAATTAATCCAGATAAATTCCAGTTACTTGATAAATCAGTTCTTTCAAAAATAGATTCAGAAAGACTTTATGTATTTTGACCTCAGTTTGATAATCTAAAAACTTAAATTCTTGTGATGACAATAGTTTTTCTGTTCTCAGATGTGTTTTATATTGATCATTTTAAGGATATTTTATATTATGCAACTTCTAATTTACAGTAGAGGAATGCGATTTGAAAATGTCTCTATTCTGTTGAACCAAATGTCAGATATTCTGCATGAGTTTGGATTTTGTTGGCAAGACAAGCAAGGGCTAATATGTAAACAGAATGGAGTATTCAGAGTTAATTGTATTGACTGCCTTGATAGAACTAATGTTGTGCAGGTAATTTACTGTAATCATGATTTTATTTCATTAGTTTACATTGTTTTTGTTACTTATCTCATCTACTTATTTATTTGTATCACTTATTCTACTGTAATTGATATCTAGATAATTTGATATGCTTTTTGTTATATATGTATATTCCTAACTATTAAAATTGATGGATTCTCCTGTAATTGAAGGAACTTGTTATTTTTTCTTAAAAGCAGTCAATTTATTGGAAAGAAATTTATTGATTCTCACTTTAGGAATCATGAGACTTTGTTGATAAAGTACCTTGAATTTCTTTGAAAAAGAAGTGGCCATACCATAGTGGAAAGTTGTATATGGAGAAGCCAAAGATTAAGGGATAGTCTTAAAAACTATCCCTTAATATTTGGGTAGGTGTCACCAAAAGATGACACCTGCCAGTTAAAAGCTGATATTGTCTGAACAGCGGAAACTTAAAAATTAGATAATATTTTGTTCTAGATGTTACATAGCTTAAAGTAATGGGAAACTACTATAGTACATGGACTACTTAGGAGCAGGCTATCAGAAAGACAAAGACACATATACACAAAGGTTATTATAAGGCAAAAGAATAAACAAATTACACAATATACATATAATGGGCTTATTTTCAGTAATACACAAAATTCCAATTACTTAATGATGGATAAAAAATAATTTATTGATTTTATTTTTTCAAGTAAAGAGGACTTTTTTATCATGTAGAAATGTGGCACAGTTAGATTTTTCATGTGTGAATGTTGCAGATTGTTGATCTGCAAATGTGTGAATGACATGACGGTGATGTGTAAGGGAGTTTTTTTATTAGTAGATATGATGCTATATATGTATGAGTATGAATTAATTTTTTTTAAATAAAATTCCTAAAAATAATGACAGCCTTTACAATAATGCTCTATAATTAATAATTTGTAACACTACTACAAATTAAATGGCTAGATCAACTGATCTTATTTATTTTAAATAACACAATACTTATTTCAAAATGTAGTTAAATGTTTTCGATTGGAAATTAATACATAACTTAATTCGACTCTCCGTAATTTAATTTAGAGACAATCAAATACTGCACTTGTACGTTAAAGTAAGAATTTAATAACTGGTATAATTGTAACATCATACAAATTGCTTTTTTGTAAAGTAACAAATAGTTGATTTACTATTCTAAATTTGTAAAATTTTTTAAATTTCAAACCTTTTAATTGTTTATATTTTTTACATAATCTATTGTATTAACAGATATGCATTGAAGACAGATCCCCTCCAAGTTTTTCTACTACCCAGAATTCAAGAGATTAAATATGTTATAAAATATCCTATCATTTTTTTTCAATTTTTTGTTTTTATTTATTAGTTACATGGATTAAAGAAGACCTTTTCCTGGATTTAAAAAAAAAATGAGTATTCTATTTATCTTGGTTCCTTTATATAAAAATAGGCACATTTGGCAGTTTTTTTTTTGTAGGCCTTATTGTGAGCATGTGCCTTAAGAAATACTTTCTTTGTTGATGAAACCAGTTTATTTACATTTCCAAAGGTAGATCGTACTTCTTCAGCGAGTCAATGTACTCCGTGAGCAAAGTATGTCACGTGAATCAAATTCGGATAAAATACTTGGAGGGCTTTAGCTGCCTTGATCATATAGGGAGCAGCATCTGAGAGAAATATAATCACTCTTTCATCTGCAGAAGATTCAGGAAATATTTTTTTAATACCCTCATTCACAACAGCAGCTAGAAGATCGAACGCAGGTGGCTTTGTCAACCTGTGTAATCAGCGAGTTAAGAGTTCATAAGTACCTAGGTGTTTTGTTTGATGAGAAGTTGCTTTTTAGCAGTCACATTAAGCAAGTAGCAGTGGACGCCGTCTCAGTGATGCACAAACTTTGGAGGATTGCTCAGAAAGACTATGGGCTGTTGTGTCGTCAAATGTACACGGTGTACCGAAGTGTCTTTGAAAGCATGACATCTTACATGGCACCCGTTTGGGCGCATAGGTTGGATATGAATTAGAGCACTTCTCCAAAATTTAAGGAGTGCCCAGCGCAGAGCCTTAATTGTATGCACTGGTGTTTTTAAAACAATCTCCTACAAGGCTACCACCATATTGGGAAAGGCTCTCCCAATCAATTTAGTGGTGAAAGTTCAGGCAGCCATGTGGAAATTGCAAAGAGGTTGGGAAGCCGAGGTATTTGGGATGCGGTTTCGAGTCGGGCCAGTACCGGAGCAGAATGGCAATCACCATGCACCGGATCTAAATTTCATTCAGTTGCCCATCTTGTGCCTGCTGAAGATGCTGCAGAGCCTCACGATGGATGCATAGCAGCTGGAATGGCACACCACCGACTAAGGAATGATCCTTGTATAAATTTATACAGGATCTGGGGGGGATGGTATGCCTCAAGCTCGTTTTTAAGGGCAACGGGTGCCCAGGTGCTCACCAACCATGTTAATTTAAACCAATATCTGTTTCGGTTCCGCCCAGTGGCTGATGAGCTGTGCATCTGTGGGGAGGTCCAGTCAAATGAACACTTGATGTTTGACTGCCCTGCTCTTGTGGAGGCCAGAGGCTGGACCACCCTGGAACGTCAATGTGGCGTTCAGAGGCCGGGCAGCAAGTCAATGTGGCGAGAGCTGCATTGTCGGAACATGTGGGATTTCCTTGATGCTTTTGCTTTTTTCAACCAACATCAGTAGTTTAACAAAGGGGAAAAGTCTTCTACCGCACTGCTGTGGGAAACTAACCTAGAGATTATATGGCTGACCACAGCCAATTAAGGCTCCAAGCATTTTAATATGGCGGACAGGTACTTGCTGGCATTCAGCGAAATGAATTTTATTTTATGGATGTCATATATATTTTTAGTAGTTGACAGGATGCGCCTACCCATTTTAGCAGATATACGACAAGTGAGCAGTTGGGACACGTAAGCCGGTGGTATATGGCATCACGCTTAGTCTGCTCACGCTGTTAGGTAAGCTCTAGAATCTATTTAAGATACTGGTTGCTAAACTGTTTAGAGGCTTAGTAGCTGTTTGTGGCAGAGACATTTGGTTGTATGCTTTAGGGCGACCAAATGGGGTGGTGGTGGGAGAAATGCCACGCAAACCAAACCCTCATTCACAAATCTGGCGATCGTAGAATGATTTGTCTTTTAAAGGTGTTTGCAGGCTACCAAGTAGGAAAAAGAGGGCTCTAGTTTTAATGCAGCAACAATTAAATTCACACTGTAACGACCACAAGTGTCAGTAGTTTCATCAGCTGAAATCAAAATAATGCTATCCTTGAGTTCATTGTGTATTTCTTCCAGAACATGCAGGTAAATTGTTGGTATGTAATTTTTACGCAATGTTGATTCAAGCAATATTTTCGCAGAAAATCTTCAAAGGTAGGATTTGTAAGTTTGTGAAGAGGAATATTACTTGTAAGCAATGTTTCACATAAATCCTTTGAAACCTTTGGAAGTGAAATCGCTGCTACTTGCCGCTGTTACAAGTTGTTGTGACCTTTCTTTTGCAATCCTGCAATATGAAGACTTATTTTGATATGCTGGTCTATTTGAAACTTTTTTGTGCACAAAATATTTTTCTTGTGAACTCAACAATATAAAACATTTCCGTTGTATATAAACGTTCCAGGATAGTCATCTATCCACGAAGAGACACTTTTTTTTCGTGATGCATGGTACATATTAAACTTTACACAAACAAATAAAAAGGTAAACTGATGCAATGAACGCGTCAACAATAAAATGCGTAATTTAATTACCTAGTTGGAGGAGTACTGCAGTAGGCATGCACGACACAGAATGGTATCGTCCGTCCTTGTCTCACGTGAGTGTGTTTTTCTTGGCCTCATAATAATATTATCCTACAAAAACAATAGACGTGCAGCTGCTACGTGCGCTCTAAGAACCGTACAGCTAATAGGTTTGGCTGGCTACAATCTAAGATTGCATTCATTAACTAGGTACCCTACCGAAAAATATTGTAAATATAGCGAAAATATGCATCATCACTCGATTTTAAGGAAAATATGCAATAACTGGTGAGAATGGTCTTAATTTGCAAATTAAAGAAAATTCCGGGCGATGATAACGCACAGGTGTTTTTCGCCCCCCCAAAAAAAAAAAAATTAACTTGCAAATGCATATAATCCGGTCTCTACTGATAATACTCACAATAAAGTTTACAGATATAATTCATAAATGTTCAATGTGGCCCACTCCAGCTGCATGGCACACATCTAAGCAAGCGGTAGCTGAACTCATCCCATATACGAGGAAGCATATCCTATGTTACTGAGCTCTGCAGCTGTGATACAGTTCAAGATTTATTGGTAGAGGTGGTTCCCATTGTGTCCATTGTTAAGGTAGAGATTCATTCAAATAGCATAGAACATCTAGGTGCCAATGAAGTAGAGAGCTCTGTCCTGTTGAAAAAAAATCAAATCTTGTGAATCTTCATTTAATTGCTGGAAAAGCCAGTTTTCCTGCACATCCTGTGAGTTATCCTAGTAACCATGTGTTTCGTAGAAAAGGATGGTTCATAAACCTTTGTTTGCAATAGGGCATAAAACAATTAACCTTGAGAAAGTCTTTCTCATTTGCAGTGTGCAATGGGGAGTTTTTAGACCCCGTACGTGAACTATGTCTCCATTCACGTTTCCACTGAGATGGAATGTCGCTTCATCACTAAAATTTAAAACACAAAAGAAAAGTGTCATTCTCCATGTTTTCAATCATTTGATCATAAAATTCACACGCTGTAGTTGGTCACCTCCGTAAAGAGCCTGTAAAAGTTGTAGGTGGTATGGCTTGAAAAGTAAGTGACGTCTTAAAACATGCCAGATTGGTTGAGGTATTCCAAGTTCTCTGCTTGCACTGTGGGTTGACTTTATTGGGTTTCATTCAAAACTTTCTTCAATTCATCTCATGTTTTCTTCTGTCACACGCAGTTGGTCAATGCTCTTGCCTTTACAAAGACATCCTGTTTGTTCAAATTGATGAAACCTTTGACATGTGCTCTAACTTGTTGGAAGTTCGATTTGAGATGAAATGCATGCTGCAGCTGTTGCTAACTGAGATTTGCCATACTAGAAAACACACTGTGGCCATCTTACACAACTGACATGTAATGACAGCACAAGCACTCTAGCAGTCGTTTATGCAACTAAATGCGCTCTAGTGATGTTATTAGAAACTTTCAGACCCATTCTCCCAATCCCTATGTACATCATTCAGATACAATGTATAGTTCAGTAAATATAGTTACTAAATTGAGTCCATCATTTATAATTGTTCCATATAAGCAAGCCTACAAAAATACTGTGCTCGCAAGAGTTAAGTACAGTCTCTTGAAACAAAACAGGATCATTTTTTGTCCATTACTTTTCTCCATTGATCTGTTACAATTAAGCAATCAAATGGAACCACCTCTACCAACTCATCTATCATTTAAAAAGATAATCATCAAAATCGGAGCATCTGATCAAAATTTATGCCTGAGCATACATAATATTTGTATATAAGTTGAATTGGTAACCTCCTCCTTTTTGAAGTCAGTTGAAAATGATGGAAAGTGTGTGTACTTTACCTCGAATGTATATTATTGCTGCTATTGGAAAATTTTGGAAAGCTGCTACATATGAAAGAAATCCACCAAATGAGTAATTCCAACTGACATCAACAATTGTGGTGGTCTTTTATATGCAATAAAATTAGCTAAGAGTGTCACAAGTAAGATATCTGTCAGTGATGGTCTCATAAACAGAGCTGTGGATACAGTCAAGAAATTCAGATGGCCAGTTCTTAGGAGAGACCAGTTAGAAGATTGAGAGAAGCCAGATGCTGATTTAATTTAAAAAATCAGATGCTGATCTAATTCAAAATTTAATTTAATTTTTATTTGATAACAAAACCATATGTGAAAAGTGCAGATGGCTAAGATTGCACCCAACAGTGCTATTTCTCAAGCCACTAAAGGATATCGGTTTCAAATTAATAGAAAGAACCATTTATTCCTTTACGATAGACCATGACAAGTTACAAGCTATTACACTCAACAAAGGCAGAAGCATTTTTGTGAAAGGCTAGTTGCCCTAAGTCGAGCAAAGAGCTTAGAATCTTTAGCTTTGTATAATTTAGAGCATAACAAATTACTAAATAAACCACAATCACTGGCAGAGATGAAAGCCTGTATACTGCTGAATTTCTAAAAAAACGTTCTAATCCAATTTGATCAAATATACATAGGACCACCAGTGAAAAAATACGTTTCAAATAAAAAAAAAAGAAAAGTGGTTCAAATATGTTAGGCCATTACAAAATTATACGTGAACATTGCTAAAAAAAATAGATACTAGTTGAATTGAGAACCTCCTTCTTTTTATTGGTCTGTAAAAAAAAAAATTTTCTCTAAATAGAGACAAAGTATGTTTGCACTTTAATAATGCATTGTTTTTCACAAAACAGGTACATTATTTTTTTTATTTATGCTATCCATCTTAGTGTTTCTTATTATTTATGATGATGTATCAATAGCAGTAGTCAAACTATTTTTTTATGTACCACTCACGTGAATTACAGGTCATTAGCGTACCATTGAACTATTTGTTATATATATCATTAAGATACCAATACAGTTATATCTCAGCAGTAAAACATAATTTTTACAAAAAACGTTTATTTACAAAGAAATGTTACATTTACTTAAATTACTGATTACAATATTCTTGACAAAAATTCAATGAGAAAACTGGTGCTGCACGCTTAAAAAAAGTGAAGAAAATCTGGTTCTCTGGTTGAACCAGAATCTTAAAAAAAAAAAATTGGATCACGGTTCAGTTTATTACAAAATTTATTTTTTACTGGAATCATAGCAGAAGATCCACTTTCACAATTATTTGAGATAGAAAGTGAAATTAAAAATAAGCTTTTTTTGGACAGCAATGGATATTTATTTTTAACTTTTATCCAAGAAAATGAAATTAAAAATAAGCTTTTACTGGACAGCAATGGATATTTATTTTTAACTTTTATCCAAGATTCACATAACTCTAGTAAATTCCATTTCCAAACCTCTATCACTAGAGAGTTCTATCAAAAATTCTGTTCTGGAATTAGTTAAGGATCCAGGAATGATATCTGGTATGAAATTGTTGGGTTTTGTACCCTTAGGAATTCAGAATAGTTTTCTTTAAAATGTTCTTCAAACATTTCAGGGACATTAGGCAATGGCAATTTATATTATTGATGAAATGAGCTTTATTTCAATTTTCCAAATTTGGAAAAGACTGCTGGTTTCATTCGAAACCCTATTATTCGTCATTTGACATTCTTTGATAAATACGTTTAATTTATTATCTACTGTAAATTAATTTATTGTTTCACCTTGTAAACTTAAATTTAAGTCATTGAAGCAATTTAAAATATTTGATAAGTAGGCTAGTTTTGTGATCTGCAACTTTTGACCATGCAGTTCTAAATCGGTATCCATTAGAAACACCTGCACCTCTGTATGTAGCGGTAATTGAATGTAGCCACTGCCTATTTCAGAACACAATTTTGAAAATAAACAAGAGTTTAAAGCCCGAGATTTAATAAAATTGATCACCTTGACGGCATTGTAGAGAACATTTTAAATTGTTCTGGGATCTATTTTACTGCTAAAGCTTCTCTGTGTACACTGCATTGAGTGAAGGTACAATTTTCTGTAACCAGTTTTACTTTGGTGGCAACATTTCCATGTTTTCTGTCACAGCTTGAGCACCTTCAGAACAGAATTCAACACACTGATTTCAATGCAGTCCATTTTCTGCAAAAAGGTCATCAAGCTTTTTGAATATTTCATTGGCAGTGGTTTGTGTTGATAGCTCATCACAAAATAAATTATCTTCTATAATTGTACTTTGAAATACATACTGCATGTAACCCATAAGTTTAAGCTTAGCTAATTACATCCATGTTTTCATCAAATTATATGGTCAAAAAATCAGTACTTTTGATTTGAATTGTTAAGTTTTCTTCATCATTTCAATTGTAGGGTACACAGTATTATTTGACTGTGGTGTCATATTCAGCTGTTTTACTGACAATTCACTGTAAAAAAAAAACCATACCTTTCACAGCAGGAAACAACAGCTCTTCACTAATTGCATGAGTTTTTGTACACTGCTATTCTTAAGTTCACTAAAAAAAGATGCCTCATTTGCTTTTTGAGTACTGCCTTTTAATGACGGACATAATTCTCTTGACATAGTTCTCTAAAAATATTCCTTAGGTTTATTTTCTAATCTTGAAAATATTATGGTGCTATTTCAATAATGAATTTTTCATTATTTGCAAGATTTTCAAAACAGATTACGCAAAGAGGTATAGGCTTATTGTTTCTATCTGTGACAGTAAATTCAATATTAATGTATGCGAGCGAGATAATGTTTTTGTTAGAAAAAGATTTTTGTCTCTACAAATTCTGATTCTGAAGTAGAGCTTGATGGCACAGAGTTTTTAAGTGATGACGTTTTTTCTATTGTTGCTCTAAAAGCCACTTATCCATGTGATTTATAATTATGTCAACCAAACTAACTTAACCAAATTAATTCAATCTCAGAATACATAAATAAGTATGTGTATAAGAAAAACTCCCTTTCGAGATATGTATGCCAATACCCTTCAATTTTATCAAATGTAAAAGTATATCATGATAACAATATTTTCTAATCAAATTATGTCCAATTGTTTCATATCTAACATTTCAAAATAAAGTTAATATTATTTTGTGGTATCTGTTCTAATATATTCTGTAATAAATTTAAATAAATTATTGAGAAAAGTTTATATTTACACCAACAAAAATACCAGGAAAACAATAAAATCTACCACATTAACATCTCATTTTTCAAATATACTTAATAGAGTAGTTTTCAGGCTTGTAGAATGTGTTGTGAAAGCTGCACTACATGAAGACCCAGACTGACTTTTAGAGTGAACATTATGTTACCAGATTGGCCATTCAAGCATTCAAGATTGATTTTAGGGAGCAGCTTTAAGAAGAAAAAGTTACCTATGTGGAATTTGTAAATTTAAAGAATCATGATAATGTAAAATGGAATAAAATGTTTCAAATTAAAAAAAAAAAACACTAAATTTCAGGGAGAGGAGTTATTTACAATCTGCATTAGAGCCAGGCTGTAGTTAATATAAAATTATATAAAAGATGAAGAAAGTTGAGCTCCAATTCTGAAAGGTATGAGAAAAGATAATCTCTATCGGGTACATTGCATTTAGTGCTTTTGAAAACCAATACAGAAACTGAAAGACAAATCTGAGAATTGATTAACTGTCAAGGAAAAAATAAAAAAGTTAAAATTTGTTAATGACATTGTTCTTTTGACAGAAATGAAAGATTATTTAGAAGTTCTGAGTGGCATGAATTTATTGCTAGGAGATAATTTCAGTCTGAAAATTTATTTTATTTTTTGTATAATGAATAAAAATAAATAATTATAAAGCAAACATAATAAAAGTTTACAGAAAGTAGGATAATTAGGAATTCCTAATTATTGTATCCTTTCTGTAAATTTTAAATGCTAAGATATTCAAACGCATTTATACCGGAAGTGGGAGACTGTTATTCATGAATTTGAAAAAATTACAAATGAGGATGAAATATACAGTCATCAAATGCAGACCCGTAGAAGTAAAGGGAGTTTTCATGCATAACAGAAAGATTTTATAACTATGAGATATATTAAATATAGATCTAAAAAAAGAAATAAACTCTTAGAAATGTGTGTGGAATAAAGTGCTTTATGTTGGCAAAACATAAATAATAGGTAAAACAGAAAGGTAAAAGAGCATTTGAAATGTAGTGTTAATGAATGATATTAAAAGTTAGATGGTTAGATAAATTTCAAAATGAGATCTTTAGGCAAATTGGTCGATAAGCACTGCACTCCAGGAATCCAAAAAAAACCATAGCCATGACTTTTCTTGCAGATGGAACTTCTTTTGCTGTTTGTTTTCACCTGCTTCCACCTACTGTTTGTACTGCTGTTGGTCTCCAGTTGTTATAGCGAATCCATGCTTCATTTATTATAATAAAACATTGAAAAAATTCACAGAATCATGTTTAAATAAGTCTAAACACCCTTGAAAAGTGTTCAGTGAAAACATTTAACTAAATTGTAAAGTTAAGTATTGTGATAATTAAAATAATTAATATATATCAGTTGAAATAACCATTTAATTTATAGTAGTTTGAAAATTATTAATTATTATGTATTATTTTTTTATTATGAAGGGTGTTATTAATAGTGTTTGTCAGTTAATTAGAACTGTTTAAACTTTGTTATTGGATATAATTCTAAAGATAATAAGAAATGAAAAAGTTACTACAGGGCACAGGGGCATTTAACCTTATTTTATTACTATCATGATTTTTATACTTTTGCAAATTTGATTACTTATAAATGAAGGCATTTTTCTCATAAAAGTTTACATTAAAATTGACATATACATTAATTTATTTAATTTACATTAAAATATCATATGTATACCTTAGTGTTAAAAAAAAATTTAATTCAATGTGGCAGATCTAAGATGGTGGACAAAAATTTTAAACACCATAATGTAAAAATTTTGTAACTTTGTTGATCCGTACTTGTTTCTACCTCCTATTATTACTCAATTTTGTAACATGAAGCCATTTCTATACTTCGATGTCACCCTGTATTGGAGTAATGAAGTTGTAGTAAAAAAAAATTAACTTTTGCAGCCATGAATTGTAGCATTCTTCTTGGCATGAAAGCTGATTGGAAGCCTGATTCAATGAGGGCTTAATTGCCATTTTAGGGGAAGAGTTGATGCAAAAATATGCAGGAGTGTGGGTTCTATCATTAAATGAATGAAGAAAAGAGAATGCACTCAATTAGATATATGATTTTGGAAAGTTTTTATTTGAAAATCTTCTATTTAAAGGTACAACAACTTCTGTTAGAAGTGAGCACAGCCAGATAAGCAGGCATTATCATTCTCTGGGAAAGATTCCTGGTGCCAAAATATTTTAGAATTTGTTTATTTTTTCAGTACAAACATTTTTCAGTAAGCGATAGTGTTTATAGTGTCCCTTGAGATAGAAATTTGATAAAAGAGAAGACTTTTGTTCCAGAATACAATTGCTATGATTTTTTTTTGTGTTGATGTTGACATTTTTAATTATTTGCTGATGATGAATCCTTTTGGAACTATTTTATTGTTTTTGCTACCAGTTAGATGCATGGTGACAAGTTTGGTCATCATAATGTATGAAGAGTGTTTATGTTTCACTTGTTTAATTTTCTTAGTGATTATTTTGCCAGCACTTTCAACATTTAAACATAAACAATTTTCAATAGCCTAATGATCTCAAAACTTTTCTATAGATAACAGTTTTTATACCTCTGCAGATTGCTCTTGGGTTTTTAACATCTTTCAGTACAAACCTTTTTTTGATTGATTTCATCAGTAAAAAAACAGACAGCACTCCACTGCTTAACTGACTAAAAAAATCATGACTTCTCATGTGAAAATAAAAAACACCATTTTACCAAATTTTAAATGTATTTATTTTTTTACAATCTTAACTATATTTCAGCATCCAATTACATCTAACTACTTGTTTATATAAAAGATTAATTGTGTTGTGTTTGCAGCAAATGTTATGCTTCTTATGTATATGAAATCGTAGTCCCAGATATATGTATGTATATTGGCATGAATTTAAACAGTAATTTCTACTTTCATTCAAAGTTATCAGTTTGTGGTATGTACTTTTCTCTTTAAAAGCACTGAAATTGATATACACTTGGCAAGCACAATGTTGTACAGGCCTGGTAAACTCTACAGATTATGCAGATCCAATTAGACTCATCAAAACTGCTGATTATGATAAAAAAATTTCTCCTTTATTTTTATTAGCATCATATCTTTCCTTTTCAAAAATCCCTCATAAATTACATTATTTATCAACATAAAGAATTTTGTAGTGTATCTTATTTTAGTATATTTATTAAGATTCAGATTTATTAAATTTTATTTATCATATTGTATTCATATAAAAAATTTTCTTTTATATTTATACTTTTTACAGACTGCTTTGGGTAAAGCTGTGTTACAAATTCAGATGACTAAGCTGGGCTTAATGCCACCTGAAGGAAGTTTACCTCATAATCTTAAAAAAACATTCCAACTTTTGTGGGCAAATAATGGTGATATTATTAGTAAACAATATGCAGGCACAAATGCTTTAAAGGTAACAGTACTTTAGATTTTTTTTTATTAAAGATATTATACGATTTAAAAAAAATAATTGTTTAATTTAACTTGCTTGTTTATTTGAATAAATAATTAAATTTGGAATCTGTGATCTTGAAACATTACAACTCAATTTTGTGTAAGAAGCATTTTCCAGAGTTTTTTTAAGTTGATCGGATATATTAATGCTGATTTATTATTGCATGTTCTTACTTTAAAATTGTTGGATATTGTACAATAACTACTGCAAATCATTATCATTATTATTTTTTTTTAAATTTATTTATTTATTAATTTATTATTATTTTTTTTTCTTTTTGAATATCCCATTTGGAGGACACGCTTAATCAACTTTTTAGCCCATGCTAATTTCATTTTTCTAGACTGGTGTTCTTTCTCTTCTTGAGTCAACTTTCTCCCTTTTCTACAAGTGAGTTTTTTCCTCTCCAGAAACTCTAATTCCTGTATTGTTTTTCTGAATGTTGCTCTGTCTTTTAAAATGTGAGTGTATTGAATTGTTTACTAGGTCATTGTCTATTTCTTTAAGCCAGGTTATCTTGTTCTTGTGAGTGTTTAGTAGAGTGAAGATCTGTTTTGTTAGTCTGGTGTTCTATTTTTACACGGATTTGAATACTAGATCGTGGATACCGGTGTTCTTTGGTGGTTGGGTTTCAATTAACCACACATCTCAGGAATGGTCGAACTGAGAATGTACAAGACTACACTTCATTTACACTCATACATATCATCCTCATTCATCCTCTGAAGAATTATTGAAACGGTAGTTACCGGAGGCTAAATAGGAAAAAGAGAGTCTGGTGTTCTCCATTCTGTATATGTGTCCATAGAATTGCAGTCTTCTTTTCCCAATTACATCTGTTATTTTTTCTATTTTGGAATATAGCTCTTGATTTGATCTTTGTTTATAATCTAGTCCTGTGTTGTTTTTTGTGCCTAATATTTTCTGTAAGATTCTTCTCAATATTCTCTCTACGTCCTGTACTTTATGTAGTTTCAGTGTTTCTGCCGCATATAGTACTTCTGGTCTAACTACCGTTTGGTAGTGTCTTAGTTTGGTGTTCCAGGAAAGGGATTTCTTGTTGTAGCTATTCTTCTTGATATTGTATGCTTTTTCTATTTTGAGTAATCTGTTTTCTAGAGCTATTTTTTCATTATTGTTTTGTGTTATCCATTCTCCTAGGTATTTAAAACTGTCAGTTCTGGCTATTTTATTTCTATTTATTTTAAGATGTTATGGCGCGTTCTTGATGTTTGTAATGTATTGTGTTTTCTCAAAGGAGATCTGTAAGCCAGCCTTAGCTGCTTGTCTTTGGAGTTCTGTTATTTGTTCTTGCGCATGTTCTATTGTATCGGTGATTAACGCCATATCATCAGCAAAAGCTAAGCAGTCTATAACAACTCTCTTGATTTTTGTTCCGAGATGTAGGCCTTTGGTGTTAATCGCCTTTCTCCATTCTCTAACTATCTTCTCTAAAACGCAATTGAACAATAATGGTGATAAGCCATCTCCTTGTCTTACTCCTGTTTTAATTTTAAATGGCTCTGAGAGTTCTCCCATGAATTTAACTTTGGAGGTGGTGTTTGTTAATGTGGCTTTGATCAACTCTGTAGTTTTACTGTCCAATCCCAGTTCTCTTAAAATGTTGATTAATGTGTCTCTGTCTATGGAATCATAGGCCTTCTTAAAGTCAATGAAAGTTATGACATACTTTAAATTTCTGATTCTTTTAATATCCATCAGGCTTCTAAGGTTTAGTATTTCTTCTACGCATGACCTGCCCTACCTAAAGCCTCCCTGATATTCATCCAGTTGTGGGTCAAGTGTTGTCTCAGTCCTGTTTAAGAGTGCTTTGGAAAGGATTTTATAAGTAATGGGTAGTAAGGAAATTCCTCTGTAATTGTTTGGGTTTGTTTTGTCGCCTTTCTTATGTAATGGATGAATTAATGCCGTAGTCCAATCATCTGGAAGTTTGTTTGTTTTCCAGATCTCCTGTAAAATTTCTGTCAGGCATTTTATCATACTGTCACTGGAGTGTTTCCACAGTTCTGTGACTATGTTGTCTTCGCCTGATGCTTTATTATTTTTTAATTGTTTGATGATATCCTTCACTTCTTCTCGAGTTGGTGGTTTCAAGTCAGGTGGACTCTTAATTTCTTGGAACTCAAAAATCTCCTGTGGTGGTTCACAATTGTATAGTTTGGTGAAATATTCTGCGAGTATTTTGCAGTTTTCCATGTTATTGTAAGCTATTTTGGAAGTTTTAGGGTCTTTGAACTGTAAACTAGGTGGTTTGTATTTTGTTAAGTTGGTTTTGAATGTTCTGTAAAAATCTCTTGTATTATTTTTCTTGAAATTGGTTTCTATTGAAGTGAGTTGGTCTTTAAGGTATTGCTGTTTTAATTTTTGAATCCCTTTGATGCTATTCTTCTTATTTCCCCAAAAGTTTTTTTATTATCATCGGTCTTGTTCATGTTCCAGATGTTCCATGCTTTCTGTCTTTTGATGAGTAAGTCACTGCACTCATTATTTCACCAGGCATGTTTGCGCCTTTTGGTGAGAGGGATTGTGCTTTCTGCTATTTCTATTGTCTTTCTGTAGTTCTTTCCAGTTCTTTGGTGTTTTTTTTTCTAGGAGACTTTTGAAGCTATTTTCTTTTGTCAGTCTTTGTGTGTCGAATTTCTTGGGTTGGTATTGTTTCTTTTTTCTATTGATGGGTCTTATCTTGAATTTAATTATTGATATGTAGTGATCAGAATCCAGATTAGCGCTCTTGGCAACTTTAACGTTCTAATTAATTTCTTTAGCAGGGTGTCTGCTTATGGCCACATGATCTAGTTACTATTATAGTGACAATATATAAATAAATAATAATTAAATATTATAGTGACAATAATATTTCTATTATTGTCACTATTGTCACAATAGTGACAATAGTCACTATTGTATTGTGTCTTTGAGTGTTTGCCAATACTTTCCTGTTTGTTCTTTTTGCAACATGTTTTTGTCATTGGTTGGTACATCTCCATTAACTATTGTGTATATCTTGTTGGTTGATTTAAGAGTGAGCTTTGACAGTCTCTCGTTAATAGACTTGAGTAACTTACTTTTTTTTTCCTCTACTCCCCTGGACCGGTCTTACTTGGTGGTATTGCGCCATCCAGGGGAGTGTCTTTTTACTCTAATAGGCCTTCCCGCCTACCGGCTATATACCGGCATGGCAGGTTGGCCTACCGGTTAGCTCTTTTGAGAGATTTTTACTTTTTATTATTGCCCATTTTTTATTAAATTATTGTCGGGTCTTTTCTTAATGACTTATGATTGATCCCTAACTAACTCCCCTGGAATCCTGAGCGGCTCATCGAGACCGACACACCTCGGCATGTCAGCCCTCACTGCTGAGGCTATCCGCCCTACCCTAACTTAGCTAAAAACCCATGCTTCTCTCATCCATGTTCTTTTGCGCAATAACTAGTCTGATGTAAATCGCAATTCTTCTCCAATTGGATTCACTACTTAGTATGAACTTACTATTTCTGCTGGAGTTATCCCAGTAATTGCCACGTTAAATCTTAGAGTAGCCCACCTATTGCATGCGAAAAACGTATGCTCCGCATCGTCTGGTTCCTCACAGTACATACACCCTGGATCTTCCCTCCTTCCCACTTTGTGTAGATATCTGTTGAAGCAGCCGTGTCCTGTGAGGAACTGTGTTAAATAGTAGTCCGTGTCTTCTCTTCAGCCAAGGCTCAATTACTGGGATAAGTATTTTAGTCCATCAAGCCACGCCGTTTTCAGCCCACCTGTCTTGCCAGCTGTTGATGATAGCACCTCTGACCTCTTGCTCTCTTCTTCCTTGCGACTTTTCTACACGTTGCCTCTCAATTAAATCAATTGGAGGCACACCGGCCAAAACGCATAGGGCTTTGTAAGAAATGGTCCTATACGCCGCTACCACACCCAGGAGCACTCTTCTGTGTGTCCTCACCAATTTTTCCTTATTTCTTCTGATGGAGATGGAATGCCACCAGGCCGGAACTGCATACATTAGCGAGGACACGACAGTGAATGCGAGCAGTCTGCGTTTGGAGGCTCTAGCAGCCCTCTGCGATGACATGATTGCATTAAAGCTCTTCATCATGCCTTCAGCTTTCTGGAAAATGCTGTCTGTTTGATCGGTATATCTGCAGCTCTTTTGAAGTATCACTCCCAAGTATTTTAGGCTGCTAACTTCCACTATGGCGCTACCGTTGATACTTATGTTCATAGGCTCAAGATCTCTTCTGCCCGTAAATGCGGTACACTGACACTTGTCTATAGACAGCTCCAGTCCCCTAGAGCTTAACCACTCATATATATTATATTGGTAGCAGCGTTCGCCCTCTCGTGCTTTTCCATGATTGTCTTGCCTTCGCAAGTTCATTGGCGTATGCTATCACCTCGACACCGTCTGGGAACACACTGTTTAGAAGTCCAATGAAAGACTATTAGCCATAATAACGGCCCCAGGACCGATCCCTGCGGCACTCCACCGTGCATTTGGAAGTATATAACCTCCTCCTGGGCCTCGACTGTGCATCTTCTATTGGACAAATATCCCTCTATTTGTCTGCGTAGATAAGGACTTAATCCCTTGACTGCAATCGCCTCGTTGATATGATTCCAACCAATGGAACCAAATGCGTTCTTTATGTCCAGAGAGATCAATAGAGGGATATGTCTGGTACGCCAGGTACCACTTTTTACTTCATTGGCCCAACCAGAGATCTTGCATATGGCTTGCACGGTGGAACGTCCTCGCCAGAAGCCATACTGGTTCGGACTGATCCCGACTTCTTCCTCCAGCTCTTGGATGATGCGGCCAGCCAGCATCTTCTCAACAACCTTCCCCATTGTGTTGAGGAGGCTCAGGGGTCTATATGCTACGTTTCTTCTGTGGATGCACTTTTTGGCAGAAACACCATCCTGGCCTCCTTCCAACAACCGGGGAAGTCCTTGTTTACCAAGCCATGACTGGCGACCTCCAATATTTCCCATGGAGCCTTCTGGATCAGCCCCTTAATCATGGCCACAGGGATCTTATCTGGTCCAGGGCTCTTCTTTATAGCTATGTTCCTTAATGCTAGCTGCAGCTCGTCCATCGTGAATCTTCTGCTCTCGCACTGTGTAGGTCTGCTTTCCCCTGGCACTATACAAGGGAACAATCTCGCTTTCTGCATTGGCCGTAGTGAGGACAGGAAGGCATCTACCAAACTTCTTCGTGACGATACGGTACGCCTGTCCCCAGGGATCGCTGTCAAGCTCCTTGCAGAGCCTGTTCCAGCAATCCCTTTTCTGCTTCTTAATAGCCTTATTCAGGGACCTCCTCGTGTTGATGTATTTTTTAGCCATTTCCTGGTAGCCATCTCTGCCGTCCTTAAGGAGTCTTTGTTTCTTTCTCCGGAGCGTCTGCAGTTCCTGTCTCCACCTCCCTATATCTGCCATCCACCAGTAGACTACGCGCTTCCTAGTGGTATTACCAGCCATTCTGCCAATTTCTTGTTTAACTATGTTTGTTAAGGCTTCTGGTGTTTGATACTGTATATCCGTCAGTCTAATAGCTGTCCTACATCTGTAGTGAACTGTGGAAGGGGGCGTGTTCCTCCTGCCGAAAGTCCACATCCCTCAAGTCCAGTATCGAAGCATAGTGATCACTGGCGATCTCCTCTGGCAGCACCCTCCAGCAATACTGCTCTCTCCTTCATCTGCAGTAGATTATAGCAAGGTCGAGGAGTACTGACTTGTGACCTCTTGCTTCGAAAGTGGGTGTGTCATCGTTGACGCAGTGGCAGCCAATAGTCTCCATTAGGTCAGCCAGAATTTGACCCCTTCTGTTAGTGTATCGACTACCAGCCACCACCATCTTGCTATTAAAGTCACCCAACATTACTATTCTTTTTGATGACTTGATAACTACTCCTTGTAGGATGTCTATGAACCTAGTAAATTCCACAATATCAATGTTGGGTGACACATACACACCCACGAACAAGGCTGATGCAGTCTCCACAGACACTATACCCTTGCCCCTGAACTTTAGTCTCCAATCTATATTATGGCTTACGTCCATAAAAGCCACGTCTCCTTCCATGTCAGCAGTCCAGCCAGACTTTGCTGCCTCGTATTTGTTTGGCTCTGTGACCACTAGGAAGTCGACATTTCTTTCAACGACGACTCTACTGATTAGGCCATGAGATAAAGTGCTCCTATTCGCGTTAGCAAGTAGAGATCTAATCATGTTGATTCCTGTTACACTGGCATGCTTCGGTTCTATGCTTCTTACTATCGCAGTGTAGGCATTGCTTTGGCTCGTGACATTCCGTGATTTTATGTCCCTTACCACCACAATTGAAGCAGAGCTCTAATCTGTTGGGGCCTTTACACTCCTGTCTCCTGTGACCCGTGCCCCAACAGCGATAGCACCTGTCCTCATCCTCCCTGATGTAGGCCCTGCAGCTAATCCAGCCGATTCTGAGCCATTGTTCGACTAACTTACATGCCGCCCTGTATGAGGTTATGACCGTAACGTTCTGGGTTTCTCCGTAACCCCTCCTGATCAATGATATTTTTACCTCTTCATTCGAGCCGACCCTATTTACTTACTCACTCACTTTTTTTTTATTTATTTATTTTTCAAACGGCCTCAACTTCTGATGAGAGTGTGTCTGAGGCCTCGGACATGGCACCTTCTCTTTCTGATGCCAATGACGTTCACCGGCTTACATCAGGTGATGGAAGGCTTAGTAGGTGCAGTTAGCATCGTTGCTATTGAATCTAAACTCACAAGCGATGCATTTTCGGCGACCAATGAACTGGATTCAATCTCTAAGGCTGTGATGGGGCCGGCTGATATAGACGCTGTTACCGTTGCTGTTCTCTGAGCTTTTGGAGGCTCTATGCATAAAGTTTTATTATTGTCTGTGTCTGGTGCTTTCGCGATATTGACTTGCACCTCCATTTCGGTAGACTCAGACTTTTCCTATACTCTTGGCACAATTTCCTTAGCCTTCTGACTCAACGACGGAGTAATCTTTTTCCTTTTTCAATTAAATAAAGATTTTTATTTATTACATCAATTGGTGGTGTTATGATCGCAGGTTTTGCTAGTTTTTTATGCTGCGCTGGCATGTTTCTTATATCAACGACATCAGTCCGAGAATGAGCCTTCTCATGTTTAACTGATTCTGTCCGATGAGTCGACTCAATCTTTGAATCAATGATTCTTTCAATCATTGCCGCAAGACTTGGTGCCATCATGTTAAGCAACTGCTCCACGTTAATTTTAGATGTGGAAGGGGCAGCAGCTCGTACCTTTTCAGGAAGGTTAGGCCTATTGAATGTCAAAACATGCGAGGCCGAAGGAAAAACTTCACCATTTCTTCTCATGGTTAGTCTGCAACCCTGAGTCACTCCCTGACTAGATGTTTCCTGTACTATTTCTTCCTCTGTACAATTTAAAAGATCACGGCAAACAACTCCTCTGGATGAGTTAGAGTGCCATACAGTTGCACAGATACCGCGAATTCACCGATCTTCTTCAATTACTAGACTTTTTGGCTTTGACTGTTGTTGATAGTTTCGACATGCAATCCATTAAAAGTCTTCCGGATTTCCTTGACAGGACCACCAGCACAATTAGCTATCTCTCTAGCGATTAAGAATGGGCTAACCTTTTGGAAGTTTCCATTCTTCTTCGTAATAATTAAAAATCTTGGTTTAGGAACATTATTTCCAAACAAAGTTTTTCTTAAATCTCTACTGATTCTATCAGCATCTTTTCTAATTTTGTCTGTCTTCTTACTCTTTCTTCTCTTTGCTTGTGGTGAATCAGCTGTTTCTAGACGAGGGCACTATCTGCCATGTTTGTTTGTTCAAGACTATTCATTTACATTGATCCCTTCTTTAGCAAGGCTATCTGCCAGGGTATACCCCCACTCCAGGGCTACTAATCTTGGAGGTCTGATCCGGTACTCCAATGGAACCAACATATGTCCTGGCAGAGAGCGGATGCCTAATCTCTGCACTGACTCCAGGCTCCTACTCACCGAAGCTTTCAGAGCTCCCATACACTGACATACATGGGCACCATTGCTACATGCTTGCCATCGCAGGGGCCATGTGGACAACGAAAGGGTCTCCGTTACACCTGCAATAACATTGACCCTGGCCGCCACATCGCCAGCTCTAAATATGGTATGAGTCCATTTCCAAATCGTTTAGTTGTCCATAATCTGCAGGTGGCTGAAAAATCCAGTCCATATAGTGACCTGAAGGTGGAAACAGGTCAAAAAGGAGAAACATATCCGAGGAAGTTACTCAGAGCCCCGTTAGGCAGCTATACGTATTGTACATAAATACAGCTGTTGCCGCCCTGGACGTGGAACGTAGATGTTGTGTTCCAGATGTGGGGATTATCTACCTCAAGGCATTGTTGTTGTTGTTGTCGCTGTCGTTGTTGTTGTCTCTTTTGTAATGATATTTTAGTTAAGGTATTAATTCTTTCATTAGATAACATGCTGACTTTTATAGTGCTGACATCAATTGGGTCCAAGTATTGACTGTTCTTTCATTCCTTTCTGTGCATTAGTAATACATATTTTTTTTTTATATATTCATGTGTAATTAAAATTATTAAAATTTATCTTGCAATTAGTTTATTGATAAAATTACAATATTTCTTTAAGGAAATGCTTACTGTATTTTTACCTGCACTCTTCTGTATTTGTATATTCTAATTGCGTAATAAAATATTTTGGTATTCCAAATTTTATGTTTTTATTATTGATTGGCTACTGTTAATTTTGTTTTTTTAATTGTATAAATACCAGTTATTTATGTTCAAATAAACTATTTATGATTGTGTTTTTTATCAAAAAATTTTTTTCAGTACACAGCATTAAAGTTGTTTTCTCTAAACTTCTTGAAATAAGGAATATCTAATTGATATCTCGAACAATTAAATTCATGAAAGACATATATAAAATGATAAACTGGTAATAATAAGCCAGTTATCAAGATCCGCAATGAATATATTTTCTAAAAAGGAAGAAACAAAAGGAAACTTTGAAGATACTGTAAGGGATGCTGTGAAAAAAAATTCAAGTATAATTTCAAAGTTGTGACAATTTATTGCCAAATATGCCCGCAACATGCTTGTTATTGCCAACTGTTTTTTTTTTTCAGAAGTTCATAACTAATTTCTTGTGTAAATAAGAAACTACAATTAAATAACCAAGAGATTATCTAATTATTTAAATTTTTGTAACAGGGAGATTATACAAGAACTGGAGAAAGAAAATTATCTGGTATGATGAAAGATGGTGTAAATTCAGCTAATCGGTAAGTATTATTAATTTGTTTCTATGTTTCTGTATTATTAAAGCAAATTTAGATGGAAGTACAAGTACTTTGTTTTCAAGTAATAAAATTATATTTTCTATTGTTTTTATTGACCAAAAACTTGTTTTAGTGATTATTTTATAGTTTTAAAAATTTTCAAAATATGTGATTTAGCAAAAGTAATGGGTGTAGTGTTAGCAAAAGAGTAGTAATCATAAGAAATAAGAATGCTAAAAAAATTTTATGTTTTGGATTGTGGTTTTTTAGGTGCCCTTCAGATTTTTTAAATAAATTTTATTGAACTTATGCAGTACTTATTTACTTAAAGGAATTTCAAAAGTACTTTTTACATTTTGTAAAAGATGTAATTTATTGATTATTCTGATCAATTTCATTTATCATAATCACAGTTTTTTTTGTCATTGATTGATAGAAAGTCACATAATTTTTTTTTTTTGGTGTTTATAGAAATTTTTATGATTTCTTCTAAAAGTTTAAAATTTTTTTATTTATGATGCTTGATAGAAGTCTTGGCGTACTTTCTTCATCATGATTCCTGTTGTAAACCTTATTTAGCAGACTAGATTATGTATTATTCACATTGAATAAAAAGTGCAAATTTCAATTAGAGAAATATAAAATACGAATTTAATACCAGGATTATGTTATTATTTAAACATCTCATGTGTATGGAGTAAATTTCCCGTAGTTTTCTCTGCTCACATTTCTACTCACACAATCTTATTCTATTACTACATTACTCATTTTATCAGTTAAATTTCCTGCAGACACTGCTTCCATTGTGTTAACTCTGTCTTCTTTTTGGAAGACTTCCTCTTCTCTTTTGTGAAGTGTTCATCCCAGAATCTTTTTGTCATTTTCGTTTTGTCACTGTCTCTCTGTTTGCTCAAATTTATTAGATATTAGCCTTTCCCTATTAAAAACCCTGACTTGATGTATCTAATCTTTAATAAATAATGGTGACAGGAAGGTAAGACAGAGGTCATCATATATGTTCATTCTACACCTACACATTACATGAAGATAAACATGTTTGATATTCTTTGTTTTATTTTTTAGTTACACAAGAAAAATTTTAAAAAAACAATACATAATTTGGTAACACCTTCTAAAATCATTACAGATAAAAATTGTATTAATATTTTTCATAGGACTGATTTTATAGAAAAACGCTTCCATGTTGAAACTTTTTTGATATAACTGTGCTTGAGTAGATTGCTTTATTCTCTTTATATTTTTTTTTCACAATCAGACACATTTGGCTTTGAAATTTATTGATTATGTAAATCTAAACATTTGTCATAAGTTATAGGGTTTTAAGGTATTTGTTCAATACTTTACTGCTTTTAAATGTAACATACATAGTATAGTTCATTTGTAAATAGTTGTTTTATTGCATTTCAGCTTTTGAAGTCCAGATATGATAACATATTTTACTTGTCACTGGACAAAAATAATACCTCTTTTATTTTAATTATTTTTATTACTGATACTGAATGGTATGTGGGTTCATGGGTCTGTAGCTACTTCCGTGTACATTTGGTGGATGGTTACCGGCAAGCTACATTGGATCTGATGCAGGGAAGACAGCCTAGTCCTCCTCCTATCCTGAATGTCCTTGCTGCTGATGCCCTTTCACTTCTTCCTACATCACCACCAGATCAGTCTGTTTTTGACTGCCCTATTCCTGGTGAACAAGAAGCATTCTTGATGGAAGCCAGGCTGGCTTATGCCATCTACAAGGCTTCAAGGTCAGATACATAGTCTTATTTACAGATTTAATATATACTTTTTTATAAAATACTATTTTTAAAACATAATGTATCATCAGTACTTTATATAAATCACAAAAATAACCCATGAGTTTGAATAAATTTGTGAATCTTATTTATGCTTAATCAGTACTTTCATGTTTTCAGTCTTCAGACCTAGAATGATATATCTGGTTTCAAATAGATACCGCTGCAATACCAATATTTAGATTAAAATTAAAATTTAGGCTTTACTTGTTAATGGAATTATTGATGTTAAATTTTATATAATTTATTTCTGGGGAGAATTCAGATACCTAATATAACTAAAACCACTTCAACAATTGGACTTATAACATAGTTGACAGACAGGAAATAGTCCTAAGATTAGTTCACTTAGTATTCTCTGAAAACATTACACCAAGGCTGTACTTACTCAGGGATTCAAGATAATGAAAAACTGTGGAAATTGAGAAGATAAATCTATTCATTGTGAAAATGAAGTTATATAGTATGTTAAGTGAATAAGAAGAGATTAAATACAGTTAATTTTTATATCACTTATGCATGTTAATACAAACAAAAATATTACAATAAAAAAGATTATGAGAAATTGATACCTTAGCTAGCATCAAATAGTTACTGATATGATAAATGGCAATAAAGAAACTATTAGACAAAATTTGCATGAAAAATTAAATGTGAGAAAAATTTTCATTGACATTATTTTTAAAAAAATGCACTTTGTGTTACGTATAAATATGAGACAATTATTTTTAGTATCTGGTTGATATCCATAATTAAATTTATAGTCGTACAAAAAGTTATACCAAATAATTAGAAAATAACCAATAAAATATGTTTAACAAAAGATTTTTGTACTTCTATATATCTTAGATCATTTTTCTTTTAGTTGCCATCGGTGTTTAAATAGTTATCATTACATATAACAAATTTTTATATATCTTCATATTGCTCACCCATTATCAATTCATTTAGAAACACAGTTGTTACTTCTTTCAGCTTTTCATCAATCAGAAAGCCTCCTACTCCTAACGTAGAGGGGGGGAGGTCAAGTCTTGTGTATTTAGTGGATGGTCAAAATTGTATTTCACTATCTGAGTCTTGTTTAGACAGTGTACCAAATTGGGCATTATATAGAGAAGGATTTAATCCATTTAGGATTTCATTATACACATTAGCATTTATTCATCTGTACATTTTTTAGTTAGTACTTTTTGGCTAAAAATCAAACAATACAACATCTTTCTGAACACTCCATAGAATTTTGTTGCCAATTTTAAATGTTACAAAAACAAGCTAAAAGTTTTTAAAACAATGAACTCACATGAAGTTTAGCAAACATGATATTTAGATTGGAATACCTTGAGTTGGCTAGGATCATTGACCTCTGTGTAGCAATGTACTCATTCCATATAAAATTTTATAGTGAATAAATTTTGTAAGTTACAAATAGGATATTATTAAAACTGATGATTCATGGTACTTGTAACAATGATTGCATGTTGTAGTTCAGATTATAACTAGTTTTTGGATAAAGTACAACCTACATTTTGAACAGTATGGTAACCACAACCACCACCACCATCACCATCACCAACACCAACACCACCATCACCATCATTATTATTATTAATGCTATATCAAAATTATATAGCAGTAATATTTATTTTTATTAATTGAGGGGCGAGAAAGCTAGAGGCCATTGGAGGAAAGAGCTCTAACCTCTTGAAAAATATTTATTTATTTATGTTTTTTTGAAGGTAGAATAATTTTAAACAAAGATGTTTCAAATATCACATTATTTCTCTATACATAATTGAGGATGCTATAGAACTATAAGTTCATGGGAAAAGAGAACGGGTCTGATCCTCTTGAATGCCATTTTTTTTCTTTTTAAGTTTTCCTAACAATAAACAAATTTTGAGCAATAACTTTTTCATAATATTTGAATTTTTTTAACTGAGGAAATTAGAGGTCTTTTGCAAGCAAGGAGCCGTGAAATATGATTACATTCATCATTGTTTTCTTGTTAAATTCATTTTGAAAAAAAATGTAGCTATTTTAACGTTTTAGTAATTTGGGGCAGGGGCGAAGGAGGCAACAAGAAATAGAACACAGCTTCAAAATATGTTTGGATACAACAATTTTTTAATTCTTTTAATTGAGAGGTTTGGAGACTAGAAGTTGTTTGATGACGAGAAGGTCTCAAACTCTTGAACTCTTTTGATTTTTTTTTCTAGAGATAGAACACATTTAATGTTACAAAAATTTTTCAAAATTTTTAAAAACTTGCTTTATAGTTTTTAGTCATACTTTAATCAAATTATTATTATTTTTGAGGGTAGAGCCTAGGGTTCTTGCAAAGCAAGTGAACTGAATCCTCTGGACAAGGTTATCGTTCTTATTTTTTATTAAAGGTAAGACAAATTTTTTAAAAAGATAGGTTGAAAACAGTATCAGAAATTTCAGTCTTTATTAATCTAAGAAACCAAGAGAGTGAGTCTTGTAGGAGACAAGAAAATCTGTACCACTTGGACCGATTGTTGTTTTCTGACAGATTTAAAAAAAAAAAAAAAAAACAGTTTCAGCATTTCTCATATCTTTGTTGAGAGGTCTATGGGCCATTTAGAAAGCAAAAGGACCTCAACCATGTGGACAAAATATGTATCATTTTTTTTCTGAAAGTAAAACTTGTTCTGAAAATAGTTTTAATATTGAATTATTTCAGTGTTTTTTTTTTTAGAGTATGTAAGGACTTGAAGTTCAGAGCTACCCCTTGATCCCTACATAAACAAAAATCAAAGTATTGTGATTTTTAAATTGCTCTTCAGCCAACGATCCTAAACCTTTTACATTCTTTTTAGGCCTTCAATCTTGGGGTTTTTTTTTCTGTAACAATGGCAAGGGCCTACCTAATTCATGAAATTACCTAGAGATGGTTTATTTTTTGTTTTTTTTTTAGCTCATATGCTTTCTTCTTTTACTGCAATTTATATTTAAATAGATGGAAATATTCTAATCATCAATAACGATAGCATACATGTGGGTTTTGTCCATCCTCATATGGTGTTATGGCTGGAGAGCAGTCTACAATTTCCAGCATTATCATCAGTTAAAATTTTGGCTGAAATATATTCTACCTAATGGATGTTTTCATAATTTCTGTTACAACCATTGTAGGTATCATTATTCTGATAGGCTTAATCTGCTATCCTCAAAATGCTTGGTAAAAGAAAACAGTTGTGTTACAAGTAAACATATTAAATTATATATTTATTTATCAGCATTCAAAGTTGCATAGAATTTTTAGGTATTTTTTAATAATTATATAAATAAACATCCCAATTTATAGATATAGATATATATATATATATAGAGAGAGAGAGAGAGAGAGAGAGATGTTACGTATAACCTTAGTATAGGTGTCTTTGAGAGGGTAGTAGGTAGTTTCAAAAACAAAACAAAAAAATTCATTGACATAAACAGTTGTGCCACAAGCAGTATTAAAATACACTAGCTCTGACGATACAATATTTTCACAGCCACCTTACTAAAGGATTGTGATCGCATACATTTTCTGAAGTAGCATGTTAAAAAATGGTTTGAATATTAGAATATTTAATTTTTTAATTGAAGGAAGGTTAAGGGATCTTTGGGAAAGGATTCCTTTTGGGCTGGTGCTCTGAACCTCTTTCTCATGGTATTATTCATTTTAACTTTTTTATCATAGAACACAAAAAAAATACAGTGTAGAAAATATCATAATATTTTGTAACATTGAAAAAAAAAAATTGAAGTTCTGGGCTCAGGATGTCTGCAAGGGGGAAATCTGCAGAGGGGGAAGGGAAGAGTGCTTGAAATTTTTGAACATCATTACGTTTAATAATTTTTTCTCAAGTTAGAAGATATTTTAAAAAAGACTAGTTCAAATATTTTTGTGCCACTCTAATTTGGGAAGCGAATGAAAGATGGTTGCAGATTTTGAAGTCTTTTAACCTTTCGGTGATAATTACCTTCTGGACTAGGAAAATTGAATCCTATAGTTGGTTGATGTGTAATGATCAGTTTTCTCATATCACAGACCATATTTTATCTTTATTTATTACTCGTATTATCATGAAAGAATTTAAAACAGGGGTATGTGGTGAGGGACATAATAACTGTTCAGCCTGTGGTACTTGATAAGATGGTAATTTTTCATATTTGTTCTATTCTTTAGATTAACCTAAACTAACTCTTGTCTTTACATAATAACACAAAATTTTATGTGTACTGTCTGTATATATTAACAGTATATCAGCACTGTTTGTGCATACCAACAATCACAAGTCGCTAAAAATATTCAAAATTTTTCAAACTAGTTTGTGTTTAGTTTTTCATAAAAAACTCATAATTTTTTTACTTATACACCTCAAAAGTATTTTTAGGGTATGTTAAAATATATAGGTTTGTAAATTAGAAGAACTATAAAGTATTGCTATAAATATCTGGCCTTTTATATGTTATCCATTCTGTTACCATATTCTGATGTGAATTTGGTTTGCTTGTATGGAAAATTAGTATTTCTAAATTCACTCAGGAACTTCTTTTATATCAAATTAGGCAAAAACTTTCTCTCATGGCAGAATATTAACAAACTGAAAGATTTAAACTGTTGAATATATATAACTGCATAATTTACTAATAAAAAACAAAAATAGTTTGAGCTGGATTGCACTTGTGTGAAAGAGAAAACTGGTGTAGAGGTACAGGCTGTTTCAGTGAAAGTATTGAGTGAATGTCACAGAATACTTTTACATGCTTAATACTATTTGGTATTTCAGTTCTTACATATAGCAGCAGTCTGATTTATACTCTAATAGTTGAGTTTAACCATAACCTAAACCATTTAAAAATCTCCCCATCAATTTATTTTAAATAAAATTAAAAGATTTCGTTTTACAGAAATAATATTACTCTGTTAGTGAATGTTTTTAAATCTGAATTCTGTACATTTTATGTTCACTGTGTGTTGAATATTTTCAATAAATATTATTAATATTTATTGAATGTTATTATTAATATTATTTTATGCATTCAGTACCTTTTTCTATTTATTTTAATATTATTTTGTATGTTTATTTTTTAAATAATTAATATGGGCTTGAATTACATGTAATTTTTTATTTTGTAATTAATTATGAATTTTTTGTGTTGCTCATGGATTTTGCCACACTTTTCTGATCCATCCAAGCAGTTTTAAGGGCAGATCCTTTTTTTATCTGTGGAGTAAACATACCTAAACATTCTTAACACTGGGTGTACCACAAAGTTCTCTCAGGACTTTCATAACCTACTATTCTCATAAAAGTAATGGAAATAGTTGATAAAAAAATATATTGTAAAATGTTTCATTTGAGAGATACAGCTAGTGAAAAATTTCACTTGGATTTCAGCTACCCTAGTGAAATGAGGTCTTACTGAAATTTTTAGGGCGTTAAGTGGCAGAATTAGTGATTTTTATTGTTTTTGACCTGAAATACCATGTAAAATACGTCCCAGAACCGTATTTTCTGTATAAAATACAGAAAAAAAATATAATTTGTTATAATATAATATACAAGTTTTATATAATATATATATATATATATATATATATATATATATATATATATATAATATATATTAATATAAGAATGTAATATATATTATATGAAATAATATCGCTCCCTCTATCAATCATGAGACCTTGCTGATGGTTAGGGGGCTTGAGTGCTCAGTGATACAGGATAGCTGAACCAAAGGTGCAGCCATATCGGAGAAGCCAGACTAAGGAATGATTCCCGAAAGAGGGCACCAGCTCTTTCAGTAGTTGTTAAGGGCATAGATCAGGACAACTGAAATGGCCATATCAACATCACTCAATCCTCTGAGTACTAACAGCTGAAAACAATGAAAAACTACAGCTGTTTTTTTCCCTAAGAAAATGTAGCTCTGTGCATTTTCATATAACAGTGATGGAGGCGCCTTCCTTGGTAAAATATTCTGGAGGTAAACTAGTTCCTCATTCAGATCTCCGGATGGAGACTATTAAGGAAGGGGTCACCAGAAAATTAAAAAATAACATTCTATGAGTCAGAGCATAGAATGTTAGAAGTCTGAAAAAGGTTGGTAGGTTAGAAAATTTAAAGATGGATAGGATAAATGTGATGTAGTAGGAATTAGCAAGGTTCGGTGGGATGAGGAAAATGACCTTCGGTTAGGTGATTTTAGAATAATAAATTCAGCTTCAAATAATGGGCAGGCAGGAGTAGGTTTCGTAATGAACAAGAAGATAGGGAAGAGAGTAGAGTATTTCAAAAAGCATAGCGATAGAATCATTGTAATAAGGATAAAATCGAAACCTAAACCGACAACAATTGTTAATGTTTATATGCCTACAAGCACCCATGATTATGATGATGATGAGGTAGACTATATACAAAGAAATTGACGAAGTAATTAAACGAGATTAAAGTAATAAAAGGAGATGAAAATTTAATAATAGTTGAGATTGGAATCCAAGCATTGGAAAAGGCAAGGAAGGAAATATAGTGGGTGAATACGGGCTGGCAAAAGGAATAAAAGAGGGGATCGACTTATAGAGTTTTGCACGAAGTATAATTTAGTAATTGCCAACACCCAGTTTAAAAATCATAATAGAAGAATATACACATGCAAAAAGCAAGGTGATACTGCAAGGTATCAGATAGATTATATCATGGTTAAGCAAAGATTTAGAAATCAACTCGTCGACTGCAAAACCTACTCTGGAGCAGACATTGATAGTGACCATAATTTAGTGATAATGAATTGTAGATTGGGGTTTAAAAACCTGAAGAGAAGTAGTCAGATGAATTGGTGGAATTTAGAGAAGCTTAAGGAAGAGGGGTAAAGAAAATTTTTGTGGAGGACATCACAAGAGGTCCGAGTAAAAAATATAAGATAGAAAATGTAGAAGAAGACTGGGAGAATGTTCTTAAATCAGCAGAAGCGAACTTAGGCGGAACAGAGAACTGGTAGAAAACCTTGGATTTCAGACGATATATTGCAGCTGATGCATGAATGTATAAAATATGAGAATGCTAGTGATGAAGAAAGTAGAAAGAACTATTGACAATTAACAAATACTATAAACAGGAATTGCAAACTGGCGAAAGAAGAGTGGATTAAAGAAAAGTGTTCAGAAGTGGAAAGAGAAATGAACATTGGTAAAATAGACGGAGCATACAGGAAAGTTAAGGAAAATTTTGGGGTACATAAATTGAAATCTAATAATATATTAAACAAAGATGGTACACCGATTTATAATACAAAAGGCAAAGTTGATAGGTGGGTGGAATATATTGAAGAGCTATACGGAGGAAATGAATTGGAAAATGGTGTTATACAGAAAGAAGAGGAAGTCAAAGAGGCTGAAAGCGAAGAAACAATACTGAGATCTGAACGATTTAAATGGCAGAAAGGCTCCTGGAATAGACGGAATACCTGTAGAATTATTGCGCAGTGCAGGTGAGGAAGCGATTGATAGATTATACAAACTAGTGTGAAATATTTATGAAAAAGGGGAAGTAATGTCAGACTTCAAAAAAAGTGTTATAGTAACGATACCAAAGAAAGCAGGAGCAGATAAATGTGAAGAATACAGAACAGTTAGATTAACTAGTCATGCATAAAAAATCTTAACTAGAATTCTGTCCAGTAGAATTGAAAGTAGAGTGGAAGAAGTGTTAGGAGAAGACCAATTTGGTTTCAGGAAAAGTATAGGGACAAGGGAAGCAATTTTAGCACTCAGATTAATACTAGAAGAAAGATTTTTAAAAAACCAACATACTTGGCATTTATAGACCTAGAAAAGGCATTTGAAAACGTAGACTGGAATCTTTAAAATGTTTAGCATTTTTAAAAAATTAGTGTTCAAATACAGAGATAGAACGATAGCTAACATTGACAGGAATCAAACAGCAAAAGTAATAAGTGAAGAACATAAGAAAAAAGTCATAATAAGAAAGGGAGTCTGACAAGGGTGTTCCCTATCCCCGTTACTTTTTAATCTTTATATAGAACTAGCAGTTAATGATGTTAAAGAACAATTTAGATCCGGAGTAACAGTACAAGGTGAAAAGATAAAGATGCTACAATTTGCTGATGATATAGTATTTCTAGATGAGAGTAAAAAGGATTTAGAAGAAACAATGAACGGCATAGATGAAGTCCTACGCAAGAACTATCGCATGAAAATAAACAAGAACAAAACAAAAGTAATGAAATGTAGTAGAAATAACAAAGATGGACCACTGAATGTAAAAATAGGTAGAGAAAAGATTATGGAGGTAGAAGAATTTTGTAATTTGGGAAGTAGAATTACTAAAGATGGAAGAAGCAGGACTGATATAAAATGCCAAATAGCACAAGTGAAACGAGCCTTCAGTCAAAAATTAATTTAAACATCAAGAAAACATTTTTGAAAGTATATGTTTGGAGCATAGCTTTATATAGAAGAGAAACTTGAATGATTGGAGTACCTGAGAGGAAAATATTAGAAGGTTTTGAAATGTGGTTCTGTTGGAGAATGTTAAAAATCAGATGGATGGATAAAGTCACAAATGAAGAGGTGTTGCGGCAAATTGAAGAAGAAAGAAGCATTTGGAAAAAATTTAGTTAAAAGAAGAAACAGACTTATAGGCCACATATTATGGGCATCCTGTAATAGTCGCTTTAATGTTGGAGGGACAGATAGAAGGAAAAAATTGTGCAGGCAGGCAACATTTGGAATATATAAAACAAATTTTTAGGGATGTAGGATGTAGGGGGTATACCGAAATGAAACGACTAACACTAGATAGGGAATCGTGAAGAGCTGCATCAAACCAGTCAAATGACTGAAGACAAAAAAAAAATAAACAATTTATCGGTGAAAACCAATAAATTAGGGTAAAAGACCTTGTTTTTTTAAGTTTGATGTACAATAGCTTTGTTAAATGGGGTAATAAACACATAAACTTTTAAATAAAACTTGTAGACAATTAAATTCTGAACAAAGTGGTGTAAGATAATTGAATAAAACAAAGAAAAGTTAGAAAAATTTGAATTTTATTTAGAAACAGTGCAATAGTTCAAAGTACTTTACACGTACCATCAGTTTATAATAGATATTCAAAAATGAGCAGACCATCTTCAGTACATTTCTTGACACACTTCTGTACTGCTTTTGTTGTTCTTTTTAGTTCTTCAGGGCTGTCCTTAAGTTTCTTAGCCGCATCCATAATGTGAACATTAATTCGTCATGAGATACATTTTTGTTTTTTACACAATATTATTCATCCATCCCAGACACAAAAATCTCTAAAGGTGTTAGATAAGGCAATTGTGGTGGCCGGGAATGTGGACTTCTACGACCGATTCATTTCTCAGGGAAATGGCACAAGACAAGTGGGGAGCCACACCATTGGGCTGAAAGTATATTTTGCATCTCAACGCAAGAGGAACATCTTCAAGCAGCTGCAGCAATTCTTGAAGAAAGTGCAAGTAGACCTCAGCATTTAAACAGCCGGGTAATATGAATGGTCCAAACATTGTGAAGAACAATGAACAAGAACAACCACAAATTGACACTAAATCAGTGTTGAAAATTGCCTCCCACCATTTCATAAGGATTTATTTCTTCCCATTTATGCTCATTGTGCAAGTTATTGATGTCATCTTGAGTAAAATTTGCTTTATCAGTAAACAAGACATTCTTGTAGAGTGGTTGATTTGTATTCCAACAGTTGCAGAACTCCAGCAAAGCAGACCATCTCCTGGGTATAGATAGTGAACTGGTTGTTTATGATAAGGATAAAATTTATTTTAAATGTCCTCCAAACCATCGAATACGTAACTCTGATCTGATAAGAAAGACATCGTGTACTTATGCCTTGACTGCGCTGAACTGCTCGATAATAATTTCATCAACAACAGTGTTGTGTTGGATAGATCATTTGTTACTGGTAAGAATACTAGATACTGAACCTGTTTCCCGTAGATTGTGAACTGTCGTGCTAATTGTTTTAGGATCTGGAATCATACAATTCTGAAAACTTATTTCATATGCTACTGCAGAAGCTGAAGCATTACCATTACACACACACAAAATGAATATATCAGTGTATTTCTCTGTTTATAAATACAGCGTTACTTCAATGGTAGACTGATCACATTCAAACTAAAATTCACAGAAACCCTTTGCTAACGACAGCACAGTTCACAGTACTTGATATACTTAATTTATCTTATAGAATGATTAAACACTAATAGAATATTGTGCATTGTTGATCAGCTGTAGTTATTTTATTGTCAACTTTGAAATAATAATTTTTCAAATAATTTATTGTATTTCTGTCATTAATAAAAAAATTGTTCAAGTAATTTATATTTATTTTACAATAATAGCATTATTAATAATTTTAAAAAAGAT
The DNA here is from genome assembly GCF_047948215.1 of Lycorma delicatula. Classification (NCBI taxonomy): domain Eukaryota; kingdom Metazoa; phylum Arthropoda; class Insecta; order Hemiptera; family Fulgoridae; genus Lycorma; species Lycorma delicatula. The sequence continues at coordinate 220,321,699 of NC_134455.1, read as the reverse complement.
GTTAACAGTAAACTATTTTTTACAAATTTTTCACATCACCAAAAGAGAATTTATTTTTTGTTTACATTAAATAAGTACTTTTATTTTAGATATAGTAATGTACTGTTTCTGTATAAAATTTGAATTTTTCTAACATAACTTTATTTTATTCAAAACTTATCTTATACCACTTTATTCAGAATTCAATCCCTACAAGTTTTGTTTAAACATTTATGTGTTTGTTATTCATTTAACAAAGTTATTGAACATCACACATAAAAAACATGTTTTTCTAACCCAATTTTTGATTTTCATCCAAGATTTCTCAAAAACGACTGAAAATACAGTTCTGAGATCTATTTTTTCAATTTTTCAGATCAAAAATCTTAAGAAATTCTGCCCCTTAATTAAAGGAAAATTTCTGTATGACCTCATTTCACCAGGGTAGCTGAAATCTTTCATTAGCTGTAACTCACAAACAAAGCAATTTAGGTCATATGTTTATATGAACTTTTTCCGTTATTTTCGTAAGAAGAATAGGTTATGAAAGTCCTGGAAGAACTTTGTGATACACTTTGTATAATACATTATTCATTAACCATCTAAAAAAAAAATTATTTATTTAGTTATAATTTATTTTTATCAATTTAATTTCAACAAAATAAAAATGTATTCTTTTATGAATTTATTTCTTTACTTTTTTGTTTTGTAGTATGATGGAATTATGATAATGTATGCAAAATATTAATATCTATTTTATTTTTTTATACATTTCTTATAGAATACATAATGATGTAACATTAAACAACTTATTCTTTTCTTCAGTTTGTTTGAAAAACTAAGTATTGTACTTTTGATTTATTCATTTGACTGAAATTGATTAATAATATTTTCATTTTGTACAGATATTATTCTTGCTTTTAGTATGAATTACCAATATTGTTTAAAATGTTTCTCTTTACGTTTTGTAAGTTTAAATCATTCATGAATAAATAATAATAATTTTAATCAAGTGAGACTATTAATTTAGCTAAGTATATTATTCTTTAAAAATTTAATAAATTATTAAATAGTTTTTACTTACATAAAATGATATTATAGAATTCAAATATGGATGTTTCTTACTATAATTTCTTGAATCTGTTTTACTGTTAAGTGAGATTCTTTATTTTAATTATCTTTACCCTTTTTTTTTATTGTGGTAAAGCAAGGGTATACAACCCATTATTTCAAAAGAGAAAAGAATACATTAATTCGTTTCTTATCGCTCCCTCTTCCAGTCTTTCTTATGCTTGTTTTTATGCGTGCTTATACTCTTTTCAAAGTCTGTGGAGAATACCATATGCAAGCCAAATGCAAGGCCCATGAAGGTAGGAGAGGCATCAGAAAATCTTTCTTTGATAGTAATGATGTTAGCTGTACATTCAGTCCCTGTGGTGAAGAAATAAATGTATGACTTCTAGGACAGAATATTTCTTATGTATTGAATATCACTTTAAAAGAATAAGTTAACCAACCCATCATGGTTTAATGTATTCATTTGTGGATAGGGGTTCGTTTACAATCCAGTATTCTTATTTCTAATCTCTGTCTGATGCAGACAATTTTGATTTGTGACTATTAATGTTAACTTGGTTAAACATTTTTTTGAATTTTTTTCTTAAAATTAACTTTGTCAGTAGTCCATCTGTATAATGATATGAAAACCCATCCAAAACATATTTGTTGATCTTAAAAAAAAATCAAGCTATTATTTTAAGTTTATTGTTTTATAATTGAATTAATTTTGTGTTTGTAACCATGCTTTTTCCTGTTAGTCATATTTTTATAGTGATTCTGTACAATTAAAGCAGTTCAAGAAGTTGAAGGTAGATTTCACATAGTATGTGAATACTATTGTTGGTTAACCTATTATTGACAACCTATTATTATGCACATTACCACTGTAAAACTGGTTGAGTTACATTTGATCAACTGTCAGATAACAATTAATTTCATTTCTCTTTTTGAAGTGAATCTAGATTTCTAATGATTTCTAGAATCAGTATAAATAATAATAATAATAATAATCAATGGAATATGTGTAAGAGTATAAATTGGGAGTGGATCATAATGAAATATTTGAATCAACAGTTTTAGTTCTAGTTTTTAATCATTTTAAAACTATAAATAATAATAATAATTATTATTTTTATTATTATTATTAATTATTATTTTAAACTGATTTAACAAGTATATATTATCCTTATTTAAATGTTATTCTTTTGTTTCAGCTATTACTTGAGCAGATTTAAAGATGCTTACAGACAAGCAACTATTGATATTATGCAAGGTGCTGGCTTTTACTGTAGTAATATCTTACTTTAAAATGTTTTCTGTTTAATTTTGTTTTAATCTATCTTACTTGTTAATTAGTGATATCTATTACCCCTTTATTCAATATAAATTTGTGAAACAATTACAACTGTCCCTTTGTTAGTTACTACAGGAATTAAACAACCTATAAGTTGTTAATTTAATAATCATGAATGTATTTTTATTTTTTGCAGTTGTGTGAGAACAAAAAAGGGTAAAAATATGTTTTGATTCTAAAACCTATGCACTTATTTTTGACCATTACCACTTAATTTGATAGCATTTTTCTAATATGTGACAACTCTTTACTTGTCAGTGAAAACCCCCACATAATTTCTTGATCCATGACTACTTTGCTTGCTTTACTATATTATCTACTGGGAAATGATTTTATTTTGAAGTTAATAAATAGGTGGAAATTACCAGACACTAAATTGAGGTTATATGATGGGTAGGAAGATCATTCAAGAGTATATAGTATTTTATCATGCTGTAACATTATCAATTCGGATCATTTCTGCACTTCACAAACATGATTTTGTGATTGTTTCAAGATCTCCATTTGAATTTAGCAGAGTAGAGCAAAGTAATACAGAATCTATTAATAATGTAATCAACCTGCCTTTATGTAATGTATTTTATGTTCCAATCAGAATAAATCTTTATTTATTTAATTCGCTTATGACTGATGGAAGTCTTCTTTAATTACTTCTTTGATTTAAACTGTATCTTTTGAATATCATAGAAAAATCTTCCACTTTTTAGCTTTCAATCTACATTTTTCTTAATTGGGTCCAATTTTACAAAATTTTATTACCAAGAGAATTTATCTGTGCTACAGTTTACTCAGTTAGCTACTTCCTTATTATAAATAAACTGCTCCCCATCGCAACTTTGCCTGAGCAATATATTTACTTGCATTTCCTGTAGCAGTCAGTTTTTTATTTTATGTTCTTTAGTCAAGTAACTAGAGATAGGTGCAGTCAATCACACATACAGATATGGTGGCACCGGTTGTGCTGGTTGAGCTGTAGTGCCATATACCTTTGCATCCCTTAAAAAATTGAAATTAAAAAACCTAAAATGGTTTTTAAATATTTATATGAAGAGTATTTGCAAGCCCAAATCTACTGAATATCTACCTATTTACTATAGTTAGTATTGGGAAAATTTACAATCATTGTTCAAAAAAATTTTTTTTTACCTTCTTCATACCCTTTCAAGGTTGAGTTTCAAAAATCTAGAAATTGCTTTATTGACATAAAGATTACAGTCACAACAAATCAGGTTGATTTCTTCATTTGTTACCAAGAAATTAAAAAAATAACAGGGTTTAAAAAAGTCAAAAATCCATTTTAACACTTATTTCTGAATTTCAATAAATGTAGAAATCAATTTATATATATATTCATATTAAGATTACATACACCAAAAATTAAGTTGATATTTATGTCCGTTACCGAGAAATCAAAAAAAAAAAAAGTTTCATTGTCACTCCATTCTAACTCAGAGAATTTCAAAGTGGGTTTCCTTAGTACGCATTTACACCATAAGGAAAAAGTGTATACAAATTTTCATCAATTTATCTTCAGTAGTTTTTGTTGGGCGTTGATCACTCATAATATGTTATTTTATATATATAGTATCCCACGTCTCGGCTTCGCCCAAGATTATAATATAGCTATCCCATTTTCTAACAGTATTAAATTGATAAAACTTCCGGGTATATGATATTTTTTGCAGCGTTTTGATTTTCTGGTAGCAGAATGTATTGACTTTCCAAATTACTAGTTCTGGAAAGTCGAACATATAATTGTTCATGAGAAAAACAGTCTGATCGTACATCAATACCAATGTGTTTGAATGTCTGGCCCTGCACTTTATTGATTGTTATAGCAAACAATGTTTTATAGGGAATTGAAGATTCTTGAATTGAAATGGTAAGTCTGTTGGGCTCATTGGGGTACGGGGTATAAGAGCAAGCTCTCCTGCAGCTGAATGTGTCAAGATAATAGCCTCAATGATGTTATTTCGCATAGTTTTGATTTGAAACCTCATGCCTTTACATAACCTTGGAGGGTTAAGGTTTCGTAATAAAATAATCGGAACTCCTATTTTATGATTGAAACTATGAGGTGGAAAACATGCAGGATTAATAAAAATCAAAAATTCTGGAAGATAGTGGACTGCAATTTCAGTATTGCTTACAGAATCTACAGATCGATATGCCTTGCTTTTCAACTTTTTCTAAAATCATATTAATTTCAAATACAGAAGTATTTTGAGGAATTATGATAGATCTTTCACAAAGCCACTCAACGGTTTTTGTAAAAGCTTACTAATTTCTGGATAAATGTTAGAAATGAGATCATCCATTGCATACACAATGATACCAATGTTTTCATTGACAGAAATGTAACCATCATTATGAGGAAATGCCCCATTTCCAATGTTTAATAGTTGTAAGGGAAAGTTAGCATCACCAACCGCAAGGTGAACTCTCATATTAGTTATTAAGTTAGTAGTGAGGACAAATTTTCATAAGGTGTGGATTTAAGGCATGCCTGAACAGCATTAGCCCTAGTTGCTCTCTGGTTGATCAGCAATGTTTTCTGTAAGTCTCCAGCAAACATAAAAGTTATATCACTCATTAATTTACCACATGTTCTAATATCTCGAAGGGTTCGATCAATCCCTTCAGTATGAGCTCAATGGCTCATTGTGCATTCATCTCACACTATAAGTTTAGCATCTTGCAAAATTTGTCCAAGTGGATCATTTTTACAAATAGAAGAAACATATTCTTGCCCATATGCAACATTTAATGGTAACTTAAAAGTAGAATAGCCTTGATGTAGCTATATAATATAGCTTTCCCCCCAAAAAAAGCTTTATAATATAGCTTTATAAGTATAGCAATTATTCCTGATGATGCTACACAAATTTCAATGTTTTAGTTGAGTGAACTTGAGCAAGAAACAAATTAAATAAGAAAGTTTTCCCAGTGCCTCCAGGAGCACCTAAAATAAAAATCTTTGGGTTTTTGCTAGCAACACTGTCTCTATCATCAAACACCTGACGTTGATTTGGTACGAAAGGAAGATTAAGTATACAAATTATTTCTGTTCATCGACATCGAAAGAAAGTCTTAACATTGTATCATAAGCATCAGTAACTTGATTATAACGTGCTGGTGTTGGTAAACCATAATTGCATAAATATTTCTCACTTAACTTAACAACAGGATCTTCAATCTCAATGAAACCTCTATTCAATAATTAATCTGAAATTGTAATTTCAACATTATTGGTTTGACATAGAATTTGTCTTTACAAAAATCTTTTTGGAATATTTCCCACAGTACATTCGGTTGAGCAGGATGATAAAAAATTAATATAACTGCAAATAATTCTCTCAATTTAGGTGAAGACTGACAGATAAAAGCATCAGCAAGCCTGTCTTTCCAGTGATTATCATTTACAAATAAGCCAAGTGCAGTGCAAGCAGCTTTATATGTTTAGTTTAGCACACCATCAACAGTTTTCTAGTAATCAAAAGATGTAGTACTTTTAACATTATGCAATAATATACGCAAATGAAAGCATTCACTTTGGTTTGGATGAATTTTATATACTCTACCTAGAGCAGCATCACTTTTGATTCCAGAAAATTCTTCGATGGCAGTTCCACGCTTTCATCTGCTAAACTTATTATTTTATACAGTATCTAGGAACTTCAGGATACAACGGTGCCTTAGTGAAGTCATCGAACTGACAAAGCTCCGAAAAGGACCTTGAGATTTTATTCAGTGAAATAAATATGTTGATAGTTTTCTAAATGGACAGTAGTGGGATAATGTATTGGAAAGTAAAAAATTGCCATTCAACTTCAGATTTACATATATATCTACCATTAATGTACCTATTCAATTTATCTCTTTGATTTTCAACTGAAAAAGTTGCTTGATCTGAACCTTTGGTAATGTATTTGCAGGTATATCAAATCACTTGTACAGAGTTTTAAAATTCAACATTTATGTGGGCATTAAAGCAACATGACAGTAGTGGACAATGTGGGACAATCTGTTTATTATCAATATCAGTTATGTTACCTTGCATATTTAAAGTTGTCTGGACTTCTCTTGCGATCAATCGAGAAACCATCATCTGCAGTTTGAGTGTTGCAAATGTATATTCGAGGATACTTTTTTGAACATTTTCCATTTATCATACATGGTGTTGACTTGTATCACCACAAGGCCTATAACACATACATTTACAAAACAATGTTATATAATAATGGGTCAACATTTTTATCAGGGAGTTCAGCAGGTATGATTAGATCAATTTCTTCAGGTTGTATTTTACTTACTAACCATACCAATATGTGAAAATGAGGTAAGCTTCATTTTTGCCACTCAACACTTAGCACATAGCAATTGACTGAACCAGATATTTGTTTTTTCTTAATAAGGTCTAGGAGTTTCTTCATTCTCAGATAGAAAAAAGTCTGGATATAATATCGTTCTATCAGTGGATTTTTGATCAATAAATAGTTTGTTTTTTAGTTCTGGCCATTCAGGAATGCACATAAAAGATATAAATAAATCTGGACACCCATGTTTACACACATTTATCATAGCATCTTGAGATTTCTCATGCATATACCGTGGTGAACCAGTGAAAGATAAGAGAAATACGACACTTTGACCCATGCTGTTAACATTAACATTGCTGTCTTGTTGCACAATATTTCAAAGATGAATGTAATCATCAGCACATAATTTTTTTTTTTATTATTACAAATAAAGGCTAATCTTTTAGTAATCATTTTGGCCATCATTCAACACAATATTGATTAATAAGTTTCTGTAATAATGTAAAAAATTGATAATGTTATCTTGAACCATAAGTCGATAAGCATAAAATTTCATGCAGAAACTGTTTTATTTTGTTCATTATTACTTAGCAGAATATTTAGTTAGTAACCATCTTCATCCTTCAAAAACAAAAGGGGATATTGTAAAGGTTCATAAGAGTAATGAAGCTCAGACACTAATAGTATAGTATAGATTGTAACAACAATGAATTTATTTAAGAGTATTTTTTTCTACAATTAGAAATTCAGTTGCTACACATTTGAGATAGCACCAGTACTCAACTTCATTTCAGTTGATAGTAATCCTGACCCCTTTTAGGGGAAGAGAGTCCCAGTCACTGCACCACCCTCTTTGTTCCTAGCCATGATGGGTTTAATGGAGGTTGTCTTTTAGACCCTCCAAACCTGATAACACATTACAGTCATCAGTTTGGCCTCTGTCAGGATGCCACCGATGAAAATGCCTTGGCAGACATTTCCATCCATCAGTCTGTTTACACAATTTACTATCATCTTTGTATAGCTTCCTTCAACCATGACTACCTACCGTAACTTGCACCCTCAACTATCAAATTAATCTATTCACAGAAGCACGATCCATGTGTCTTCCTCTTAACACCAAAGTTATCGCACAAAAACTGTTCCCATAACTACTTCAGTTAGACTATGTATTCAGATCATTATTTGATTGAGTCATTTAAATACCAAAAATACTATTCTCATACCAATAGAGTAAGTTTTGATCACAAAATGACAATTTTGTCCTACAATTCAGTTTACTCATAGTCCTCTTGATTTACTCAGAAATCAAGAAAAAATCTAATTTAATTTCTATTTGTTTGTTAGTTTAGTCTTTATCTCTCCATCCTATGATAATTCACAGCTAAGAAATTTGAAATTCTCACTATCTCCAAAGATTCTTGATAATTTTTTTTAATCTTTTCATCCTTATTACTTTTTTGTCATGTTCATTGGTCTCTTTATTACCTTGCTAATTCTCTTTACCAAATTTTCTGAGAGAATAATTAATTTATCAGTTTTATTTGGTTTTTTAGTTGTGAGCTATAATGGGAGGAACTGAAGAGCAGGTGTGTGTTAATTTAATGAATCAAATAACAAATAAATAAATTATTTTCTCAGAAAATTTGGGAACCAGAATTAGTAAGGGTAATAAAGAAATTTTATTGTCCATTTTGTTAATCTTTCTCATGACCTTTAATGTTTCATTCATAACTATAATTAACAGGAAAGGTTTTGAGACACTTTCATCATTCATTTATGTTCCATTTCACTCTTCAGATCCTTATGCTTAAGGCTTCACTTTACATCATAATATTTTATATTTCGACCTAGTTTTTCTCTGGGTTCTACTTTTATATCCTGTGATTCAGAAAAAAGATTTCATTATTCTACTGCAGCAGCTGTAGCATTATCATTAAACACATCCAAACTGCATACTATATCAGCATATTCCTCTGTTGTAAATTTGTATAGCGTTATTTCAATGGCAAACCCTTCACTTTCAAACTAATATTCACAGAAAACCTTTGCTAACGTTCAGCACAGTTCACAGTACCCAATTTACTTAATGTATCTTTCAGAATGATTTAAACTCTAATACAGTATTGCATATCGTTATTCAGTTGTTGTTATTTTATTGCCAACTTTGAAATAATAATTTTTCAAATAATTTATTGTATTTCTGTTAATAAAAAAACTATTATGTCAGTAATTTTTATTTATTTTACAATTGTTGTGCAATTTACAGTTTTTTTGTAAATTTTTTAACAGCAATCTTTATCAGTAAATTTTGTTATACAAATTCTTCACATCAGCAAAAAAGAATTTTTTTTATTACATTAAAGACCACCTCTATGAATCATGAGACCTTGCCTTGAGGGGGCTTGAGTGCTCAGGGATACAGAGTAGCTGGACCGAAGGTGCAACCATATCGGAGAGGTATCTGTTGAGAGCCAGACTAAGGAATGATTCCTGAAAGAGGGCAGCAGCTCTTTCAGTAGTTGTTAGGGGCGTGAGTCAGAATGACTTAAACGGCCATATCAACATCACTCAGTCCTCTGAGTACTGCGCAGCTGAAAGCAATGGAAAACTACAGCTGCTTTTTTTCCAAGAAAATGTAGCTCTCTGCATTTTCAAATAGCAATGATGGAGGCGCCTTCCCTGGTAAAATATTCCGGAGGTAAACTAGTCCCCCGTTCGGATCTCCGGGTGGGGACTACTAAGGAAGGGGTCACCAGAAAATTAAAAAATAACATTCTACGAGTCGGAGCGTGGAATGTTAGAAGTTAAAAAGGTTGGTAGGCTAGAAAATTTAAAAAGGGAAATGGATAGGATAAATGTGGATGTAGTAGGAATTAGTGAGGTTCGGTGGGAAGAGGAAGGCGACTTTTGGTCAGATGATTATAGAATAATTAATTCAGCTTCAAATAATGGGCAGGCAGGAGGAGGTTTCATAATGAACAAGAAGATAGGGAAGAGAGTAGAGTTTTTCAAAACGCATAGCGATAGAATCATTGTAATAAGGATAAAATCAAAACCTAAACAGACAATGATTGTTAACGTCTATATGCCTACAAGCGCCCATGATGATGATGAGGAAGAGTGTGTATACGAAGAGATTGATGAAGCAATTAAACACGTAAAAGGATTTGAAAATTTAATAATAGTTGGAGATTGGAATGCAAGCATTGGAAAAGGCACGGAAGGAAATATAGTAGGTGAATACGGGCTGGGCAAAAGGAATGAAAGAGGGGACCGACTTATAGAGTTTTGCACAAAGTATAATTTAGTAATTGCCAACACCCAATTTAAAAATCATAATAGAAGAATACACATATACAGAATATACACTTGGAAAAAGCCAGGCGATACTGCAAGGTATCAGATAGATTATATCATGGTTAAGCAAAGATTTAGAAATCAACTCGTTGACTGCAAAACTTACCCTGGAGCAGACATTGATAGCGACCATAATTTGGTGATAATGAAATGTAGATTGGGGTTTAAAAACCTGAAGAAAAGGTGTCAGATGAATCGGTGGAATTTAGAGAAGCTTGAGGAAGAGGAGGTAAAGAAGATTTTTGAGGAGGACATCGCAAGAGGTCTGAGTAAAAAAGATAAGGTAGAAAATGTAGAAGAAGAATGGGAGAATGTTAAAAAGGAAATTCTTAAATCAGCAGAAGCAAACTTAGGCGGAATAAAGAGAACTAGTAGAAAACCTTGGGTTTCAGACGATATATTGCAGCTGATGGATGAACGTAGAGAATATAAGAATGCTAGTGATGAAGAAAGTAAAAGGAACTATCGGCAATTAAGAAATGCTATAAACAGGAAGTGTAAACTGGCGAAAGAAGAGTGGATTAAAGAAAAGTGTTCAGAAGTGGAAAGAGAAATGAACATTGGTAAAATAGACGGAGCATACAGGAAAGTTAAGGAAAATTTTGGGGTACGTAAATTAAAATTAATAATGTGCTAAACAAAGATGTTACACCAATATATAAGACGAAAGGTAAAGTCGATAGATGGGTGGAATATATTGAAGAGTTATACGGAGGAAATGAATTAGAAAATGGTGTTATAGAGGAAGAAGAGGAAGTTGAGGAGGATGAAATGGGAAAACAATACTGAGATCTGAATTTAAGAGAGCATTAAAAGATTTAAATGGCAAAAAGGCTCCTGGAATAGACGGAATACCTGTAGAATTACTGCGCAGTGCAGGTGAGGAAGCGATTGATAGATTATACAAACTGGTGTGTAATATTTATGAAAAAGGGGAATTTCCGTCAGACTTCAAAAAAAGTGTTATAGTCATGATACCAAAGAAAGCAGGGGCAGATAAATGTGAAGAATACAGAACAATTAGTTTAACTAGTCGTGCATCAAAAATCTTAACTAGAATTCTATGCAGAAGAATTGAGAGGAGAGTGGAAGAAGTGTTAGGAGAAGACCAATTAGGTTTGAGGAAAAGTATAGGGACAAGGGAAGCAATATTAGGCCTCAGATTAATAGTAGAAGGAAGATTAAAGAAAAACAAACCAACATACTTGGCGTTTATAGACCTAGAAAAGGCATTCGATAACGTAGACTGGAATAAAATGTTCAGCATTTTAAAAAAATTGGGTTCAAATACAGAGATAGAAGAACAATTGCTAACATGTACAGGAACCAAACAGCAACAGTAATAATTGAAGAACATAAGAAAGAAGTCGTAATAAGAAAGGGAGTCCGACAAGGATGTTCCCTATCTCCGTTACTTTTTAATCTTTACATGGAACTAGCAGTTAATGATGTTAAAGAACAATTTAGATTCGGAGTAACAGTTCAAGGTGAAAAGATAAAGATGCTACGATTTGCTGATGATATAGTAATTCTAGCCGAGAGTAAAAAGGATTTAGAAGAAACAATGAACGGCATAGACGAAGTCCTACGCAAGAATTATCGCATGAAAATAAACAAGAACAAAACAAAAGTAATGAAATGTAGTAGAAATAACAAAGATTGACCACTGAATATGAAAATAGGAGGAGAAAAGATTATGGAGGCAGAAGAATTTTGTTATTTGGGAAGTAGAATTACTAAAGATGGACGGAGCAGGAGCGATATAAAATGCCGAATAGCACAAGTGAAACAAGCCTTCAGTAAGAAATATAATTTATTTACATCAAAAATTAATTTAAAAGTCAGGAAAATATTCTTGAAAGTATATGTTTGGAGTGTCGCTTTATATGGAAGTGAAATTTGGACAATCGGAATATCTGAGAAGAAAAGATTAGAAGCGTTTGAAATGTGGTGCTATAGGAGAGTGTTAAAAATCAGATGGGTGGATAAAGTGACAAATGAAAAGGTATTGCGGCAAATAGATGAAGAAAGAAGCATTTGGAAAAATATAGTTAAAAGAAGAGACAGACTTATAGGCCACATACTAAGGCATCCTGGAATAGTCGCTTTAATATTGGAAGGACAGGTAGAAGGAAAAAATTGTGTAGGCAGGCCACGTTTGGAATATGTAAAACAAATTGTTAGGGATGTAGGATGTAGAGGGTATACTGAAATGAAACGACTAGCACTAGAAAGGGAATCTTGGAGAGCTGCATCAAACCAGTCAAATGACTGAAGACAAAAAAAACATTAAAGAAGTACTTATCTGACAAATGTAATAATGTTTCTCTTTCTAAATAAAATTCAAATTATTGTAACTTTTCTTTTATTTAACTTATCTTACACCAATTTTTTTTTCAAAATTAAATTCTGTACAAGTTTCATTTAAAAATTTATGTGTTTATTTCCCATGTAGCAAAATTATTTTACTTAAAATATAAAAAAACAGTGTTTTTTACCCCAATTTATTGGTTTTCACCCCAGATTTCTCAAAAACGTACGCAGATACAGTTCTGGGACCTATTTTATTTTTGAAAAAAGTGACTAATTCTGTCCCTTAATTAATGTCCTAAAAGTTTCAGTACAACCTCATTTCACTGGGGTAACTGAAATCCAAGTTAAATCTTTCACTAGCCGTAACTTGCAAACGAAGCATTTTTGGATATATGTTTATTTGAACTCTTAACATAATTCTCATGAGTAGAATAGGTTTAAAGTCCCAGGAGAACTTTGTGATACACCTGTATGACAACTTCACTTTCCATATTTTCATAGTACATTTTCTTTCTATTAATTAATTTTATTTTTAAGAAACGTTTAAATTTTAAAGAATATATTTTGAAATGTAATGTTTTAAATTTTTTTTCTTAGGCTTTCCAGTGTCTGAAGATATTTTTAGTTACGAAAGAGGAGATGGTGAAGAAGACAGTAATGCTACTGCAGAACATGTTAAACTTCTTATTGAAGATTGTAAAAAAATGTTAATCAGTGATGTCTCTATTGTTCTTGGAGCTTGGGGTCTCATTGATGCTAATCCACAGTATGTTCAGTTCATATTTAATTTTAATGGTAAATTTTAAAGGTGTATAATGACCTACCCTCTTTTGTTAACAGTAGGGTTTCTCTGCTGTTGTTAAATTCTAGATTTTTTGTAAGCAAGATAACATATCTTCCAAGACTCCAATATATAAATTTAGAGTTATTTATAAATTTGTAAATTGTTTACTTTTCATATAAGCTATGACTCCAAATTTCAAGGTATGCTCTTTGCATTACATTGTAGTATTCAGTATTTAATTCAACCATAAACAAGTGCAGAGAATAAACTGTGTAAAAACTGCCTGATTAATACTTATAAAATTGATAAATGGGAATTTAAGATACAGTAAATGTATATTTTAGAAATAATCACATAAAGCCACTCGATTGAGTAAAAAAAAACAATCAAATATTAGTTTAGCTTAAGCATCGTTCATATTAAAATGTATACAGTTTATTTAACTAAATAATTAAATTTATAATATTAAAGAATTATCAATTAACTAATCATAAAATAAACTTTATCTACTTTCTCAGAGTATGCTGCCCAACTGAAGCTTTAAAATACAATCAGTTTTAATGTAAAGAATTTTTATTTCAACAGCTTGAAGTAAAAATATTTTCATCAATTGCGTTTTTACAGCTGGAAGTTGTAAGTTTGATTAGATTTTTAAAATATGCATACTTCATCAAATGACAAACAAATTTCTTACACTTAATCATATGTAGTATAACCAGTAATGTTGCTACTGCTATGTAACATTGCTCATTCATCGTAACTACTTCATAACTAAATTCATATTATGTAATGCTATCTTCTCCTGTTATTAAATCCTACAGAAGCATATGTATTTAAAATGTTATAATGACACACTGTCTTTTAATTTAAATATATTATTACTGTAATTCTTTTTTATTTATTACTTTTCTGGCAATGTAATTATCCTGTAAACTATTTAAGTAAAATTATGCTATACTCAATTCACTTTAATAGCTATCCTGTTGTAAACTATCTACACAGTTTTGTAATACACTGTCTCCAAAGTTATCCATACAAATTATATATTTTGATACCTTATGTTTGATTTATGATCTGATTTATGTTTGATGTTTTTATTTGGTACTGACTGAATCAAGTTATTTACAAATTAATTACATAGCAACTTAAAGTCATATCATTGTTGACAAAAACATGATAGATGATAAAATATTATATAAATACTGGTGAGGACTAACAAATTGAGTCGCCCAGTACATTACTGCACTAACACAATCGCACACAGTGCAATAAAAAATCACTATTACAAACAACACCTAAGATAGCTATTATGCTGAACACAGTATAATTGAATCAAATTTTGCTTGTTAGAGTTTTTACAAATCTTGCTGCTTCTCGACACCTTCTTATCAATAAACATAATTTTAGCCGAGGGATGGATGAAAATTTGTATGTATGTTTGTCTGTTTTTTGCTTGTTATCTCCAGCTAGATGATCAATTTGAATGAAATTTTACATCCTAATTTCTGTGTATGGGACATTAATGCCATTTAATTTTGATTATAATCAAGAGAGCATGGAGATACAGATCTTATGGTATGCACATCTCAAAATTTTACTTAACAAGTAAATAAATCTTTCATGTAATTTAATCCCCCTTAGATAGTATTGAACTTTGGTCTTATTCAAACCCCCATTAAGGTGGAAGGGAATAAATCATTCTTTCTTTTGTATCATATTTAAATTTAAAGTAGCAGTTTTGAACTAATTGGATGATTGCATTACATTACTGTGTCAGTATTTGGGAAATCTTACATGGGTATGGAAGATAAGATAACATCTAACTTTTTCTTTTTTGCCAGTTGTCCTTTTGCTTGATATCTTCAAACTGGAATAACTAATTTCTATGGAACTTTGTACAATGACTTCTAAATATGGTTCATTAACCAGGAAAGTTGTACAACTCTATCAACTTTAAAAAAAAAAAACTATCTATATACTTTTTGTTTATTCTCTAACTAGAGTCCATTTTGAACATTATATTTAAGGGAATACGAGGTATGGCTATTAAATAATGAGACTAATGCTGCTACAGAAGAACTGCACATGCACCAAATTTGTACAACCAATAGTTATGTAGCATGAAACCTCTTTTGATTGTTGCCACTCCAGTTTCTGTAGACATATTATTAGCCTGGCTGTGGCCTTCTTTTGGATAACATCTGTTTTACTGTTTGACTTGTTTTACTGAAAAAATAAGTGCTTTATTAAAGCAAAGAATTGTCGTGAAATTTCATATGAAACTAGGAAAAACTGCTACTGAAACTTATCTTTTATTAAAAAAATGGCAATGAATGTTTATCATGTGCGCAGATTTTTGATTGGGTTAAGCGTTTCCAAGATGGCCGAGAAGACATTGAAGATGATCAAAATTCAAAGCAATGATGATTGTTTTTTTCTATATTCATAGGATTGTGTGTTTTCACTGGGTTCCTATTACTACCCTGAGGTCCTTGCTCACCTTCGTGAAAAAATAAGAAAGAAACAACCCAAATTATGGTAGAACAAGTCATAGGCTCTTCATCAGGATAACGCACCAGCTCACACTGCATTCTCTGTCAAGATGTTTCTAGCCAAGTATAACATCCCAGTGTTATACTATCTGTCTTATTCGCCTGACCTGGCACCATGTGACTTTCATCTGTTACCCGATGTTAAACTGCATTAAAAGGAACAAGATTTAAGATCGTTGAAGCTGTGAAAGAAAAAGCAGCACACATCATGAAAGAGCTCACAGAAGAAGACTTCCAGCACTGTTTCAAACAATGGAAAATTTGCATGGAGCATTGTAGGAATAGCGTATGGGGTATATATTAAAGGGAATAGCTAAATATGTATAAATTTAAAATAAAATATTTTACAGTCTCGTTATTTAATAGCCACACCTCCTATGTTTATGTTAAAAATTTCAGGGAAAGCCTGGAAGGAATTAATGGGAGTATTATGAGTACACTTTTTTCTGCATGTGAATGGGTTTGTTGGGAATTTCTCAAGTATCCTCTTAACATTCTTGACCTTACTTCTTCTGATTTCCACCTTTTTGGAAAGCTGGAGAAACATCTTTTCGGAAAATTAAAATTTATTTATTCATATAGGTAATTTTATTTTGATATCTTAAAAAGAGTCTAGAAACTGAGTGTCAAGGACTGTTGTAATTTTAAGCAAAGTAATTTTGAGACTAATATCACATTAGAAAGAGTGTTTTAATTATAAGGAGATTTTGTTGAAAAATACCAAACCTTCATTTCATTATGTAATGGAGTGTAAGTGGAAAGTTGTATTTGTTTATTTCAACTTTATTTTCCTTTTAGAACACTTACTAAACTGTTCTAAATAATGTTTTCTCAATTTTTTCCAGATCTGGAGATCCTAATGAAACTGATATGGATACTATTCTTATATTAACAAAGAAATCTTACTATGTTGCAGGGTAAGTAGTTGCTGGTAAAAGCAAATCTAGATAAATAATTGGTTAGCAGCCTAACCCATTGTTATGTTTTGATGTTCACACTGAAGAGAGATTTAGTGAAGGATTCAATGATATAATCAAAATATAAACAGATAAGTTTGCCAGTGTTGATAAAATATATATGTCATGCAGTTTATGGATGATAATATGAAATGATAAAAATGTCATACAATTAGCTGGGAATCAACCTTGTCACAAGTTTGAGTTAGTACACTCACCACCAATTACACTGACAACATAATTTTTGTTTCGTAACATGCGATACATGATTTTAATCTGTTTTTTGATGAAAATGAATATGAACTCCGAATCTTTCTATCACCCACCATTTTTAAAAAAATTTTTAAATTTTAATTAAAGGATTTTTTTATTTTGCAACGTGTAGTTAGCATTTTAACCTCCTATATTGTATTTTTTTTAGCTCATTTTTTACTGTTCAGCTTTTTTAACATAATTTGTAAGCTATAAATAAACAATACTAGACAAAGAATTAAATCATATCATAGTCACATATTATGACATCATATCTAATACTGAAAAGTGAGCCTTCATGGACAAGATTAATCATGTCTGTGCAGGTCAAAACATGTAGCTGAAAACACAGCTGTGTTGTTTGTATTAAGCACTGGATTTAGGAATTAATTAATTTTGTTTAGTCTTATTGCTGTCTTAAGTTTGTTAACAATGCAGTGCCATAATGCCTTAAATTGTGTAAATGATGTGGATGCCTTTTGTTATATATGTGGTGACTTTACCGTAAAACAAATAGAAAAAACATTAGACCTTTAATTAAACAAGGATATCATTTGAATTTTCAGTGTAAACTTTATGTTCAGGATAAGACATGGGTTCCTATAGTATGCACTAATTGTTCTGTATATTTAAGAGGATGGCTGAAAGGTACACAGAAGGCTTTGCCATTTGGTGTACTTATGGTTTGGCATGAACCAAAGAATCATGGATCATGTAACCAATTGTTACTTCTGTTTAACAAGTGTGTCTGGAATTTCTAAAAAATCTAAACATACTGTAAAATATCCTTCATTACAATCTGCTATCAGGCCTGTACTTCACAGTGAAATTATTCCAGTTCTTGAGGCACCTGTGAATGTATGTTTCAAAAGCAGCAATGAAGAATCAGGCAGTACTGAAGAAGACAGACAACAATGACTTTGATTTTGGATTATCTTCCAATAAGCCATATCTTATATCACCAGGTGAATTAAATGACTTGGTTAGGAATTTAAATTTATAAAAAAATCAAGCTGAACTGTTAAGATCAAGACTGCAAGTTGGAATATACTTTTAAAAAAATACACATATTTCGGGCTTTTGAAGCTGACAAAAAGAACTTTCTCAGTTCTTTATTGATGAAAATAATTTGGTTTATTGCACAAGTATTGATGAGCACTTAGACAACATCAAGTATTGATGTTGCACTTAGGACAAGTTCATAAACCTGAGGACTGGCGCCTTTTCATAGATTTGTCTAAGTATAGTTTAAAAGTGGTTCTACTACACAATGGCAACAAATATCCTTCGATACCAATCGCTTATGGTATTAATTTGAAAGAGACATATGATAAGTGAAAGACTTTCTTGAAAAAATAAATTATAAAAAACATAGCTGGAACATATGTGGTGATTTGAAAATTATAGCTATTTTGTTAGGCATGCAGTTAGGCTGTAATAAGTACATGTGTTTTCTTTGCGAATGGGACAGCTGAGCTAGAGATAAACATTTTGTTACCAAAGAGTGGAAGAAACGAGACAACTTAACTCCAAATGGGAAAAATATTCATGATCCCTTAGTTGAACCCAAAAAAAATATTTTTACCCCCTCTCCATATCAAGCTAGGACTAATGAAAAATTCTGTAAAAGCAATGAAAAAGGATAGTCCCAGATTTTTGTACATCAGGCAGAAACTGTAAGTGAAGGAAAAAAAAAAAAAAAAAATTAATTCAATTAATTCACATTAATTGTGATTAATTGTTATTTGATTGGTCCTCAAATAAGAGAGTTAGTTAAAGATGATGTATTATTTAACCCAATGTTAAGTAATGTAAAAAGTGCAGCTTGGGCTTCATTTAAAGATGTTTGCAAAACGTTTCTCAGCAAGCAAAAATCAGACAATTACCACAGTATTATTAATCAACTTCTTACAGAGCTATGGGATGTAATATGTCTTTGAAAATATATTTCCTCCACTCACATCTGGATTTTTTCTCGGACAACCTCAGAGATGTAAGTGACGAACACGATGAACGTTTCCACCAAGACATTTCGGTGATGGAAATAAAGGGAAATGGAATACTAACATGCTAGCCAATTACTGTTGTACATTAATTCAAGATGTGCCTTAGGCTATTTATAAAAGAAAAGCAGCAAAATCAATCTAACACAGGTACGGCCATGCAAAATTAAAAATTTTACAGATTTTTACTATATTTTCCCTAATTTTTTTTTAAGCGTAATTTATTTAAAACTAAGGGTGAGATAAAAATTATTTACAGATCTGTAATGCATGCCAAAAACCAATTCAAGAAATGGTATCACACTTGGAGAAACATTAAACTTTTTTTTTTGTTTATCAGTGTTATCTTTCTTTCTTTTTCCTGTTTAGCTTCCGGTAACTACCGTTTAGATAATACTTCAGAGGATGAATGAGGATGATATGTATGAGTGTGAATGAAGTGTAGTCTTGTACATTCTTAGTTCGACCATACCTGAGATGTGTGGTTAATTGAAACCCAACCACCAAAGAACACCGTTATCCACGATCTAGTATTCAAGTCCGTGTAAAAATAGCTGGCTTTACTAGGACTTGAACGCTGGAACTCTCGACTTCCAAATCAGCTGATTTGGGAAGACATTTGTACATTCTTAGTTCGACCATACCTGAGATGTGTGGTTAATTGAAACCCAACCACCAAAGAACACCGTTATCCACGATCTAGTATTCAAGTCCGTGTAAAAATAGCTGGCTTTACTAGGACTTGAACGCTGGAACTCTCGACTTCCAAATCAGCTGATTTGGAAAGACGCGTTCACCACTAGACCAACCCGGTGGGTCTATCAGTGTTATCTGGCCAGACATTTGATTGTGGATGTAATTTTCTAGAATTTTTCTTGGTTTCAAAATTGTTTTAACAGTAATGAAGGTTTTCCTTAAATACAACATGATGTGTTATTATAACATAAAGAATGGTAATAAAACTGCTTTAAATTAAGAATACTGACAGCCCAAGGAAAGCTCATTTTTTAATCTTTTGCAGATTCAAGTAATGAATCATTCTTGAAATTTTAACAAACATCTGAAGTTAGGTTTTGTAGGAATCCATCATTGTTTGTAAAATAAAACCATTACATTCTATCAAGATATTTTACGTTAATGCAAGTTGCACTCCAGGACTGCTTGAGTGTAACTAACAATTATTATGATTAAGCATTAAGAATGAGACATTAGCATGAAATTCATGTTTTTGGTCATTATAGTGACACTTTATAGGAGGTGTTAGAATTTATTAAAAATTCTGTTAAAAAAACTGCATTTCATTTAAACAAATATTATTAACCGTCTTGACCTTACTTCTTCTGATCTCCACCTGTTTGGTAAGCTATAAGAACATCTTTAAAGAAAATTTCCAACTTTTTGGAAAACTGCAGAAACATCTTTTAGGAAAATTAAAATTTATTTATTCATAAAGGTAATTTTATTCAAAAATGTAATCAAAATGAAGTGGAATCATGAAGAAATCATTTTTCATGAAGGAATAATTTTTGCTTGTTATCTTTAACCAGATGAACCAGTTTGAATGAAATTCAGCGTCATAATTTCTGTGATTTCTTAATTTGAAATGATTTCAAAAAATTAATTTAAACAAAAATTGAATTATTTTAATAAAAAAATAAGAAGGTAGTTTTAAGTTTCACTGCATTGCTGCTATGGGTCCCAATTGTGAAATGAAATGTCATCATTAACAACTTTTTGAAAGTTTCTTCATTTCCATAATATCTCTTGAAAACTAAAATAAATGAAATTATAATTTGGGAATTTGTTTCATTTTGTAATGAGTTGTAAGTATAATCAATGTTATTGATATTCATTTAAATTATTTTTTTCTTAAATTACATAATTGAAGAATCATTACAAATTTGACATGCTCAGAATCTGATACTCAGGTTTAAATTACAATGAATTTAAAGAATAATACTTTTAATATTATGTAAATCAATTCATATCAATTTTTTTTTTTTTTAATAAAACAAACTTGAATTCAATAATTTGTTTATTTTGTGTTAATATGCATTCAGGTTCATTAACTTCTTGAAATGTGCATCACATTCTACATCCCCACAGAAAACATTGCTTGAGAAATAAAAAAGTAAATTTTCATTCCATCATATAACTTTGGTATTTTACTATCTGCTTAAATTATTAAAAATTGCACACAGTCTTTTTAGAATACTCATGATTTTTTTAAGTGGTCAATTTTAGTTTTTTTCTATAGTAAAATTCATAATTTGTGAAATACTATTTATCCTGGCTCTTTGTTTTATTTTTGTAACATTGTTAGACTGTTAAAGATTTTTCCTGTGTGTTTATTTTTTTCTAATGTGACGATTATTGTGCAGTTTTAAAACTTTAACCCACATAAGCTTATTAAATTGACTTTTTATTACCAAACTCATTATGAGCGAGTAAAAAATTGATTTATTAAAGAGTTAATATTTTTAGTTAATGTTTTATTTTTAGATTAGATGAACTTTTGAGTTAACTGAAAAAATAAATAAATAAAAATAGTTTCAATGTTATCAGATAAATAAAAATGATGTAGGAGGAAAAGTAATTGTTTTATTCTGTTAAACAAGTATCCTGGCTGTCTACTTTCAGTCACCAAATAATTCTTTAAAAAAAAATTTATTATTTATGATTTTTAAAGTGAAATTATTTTTCAGTTTTATAGCCAATGAATATTTGTCCTGTACTTTTTATGTAGTCATCTTGACATGACAAATTATTGACCTGGTTAGATAAAGTATATTTGATAATATATATGAGAATAATGTACGAAGAAGCATAAAGTGTTATTCTATAGATTGCATAAATTTGATATCTGTTGAAGCACTCCTTCAACCTAGTAATGTTCCTAGATAAAACCCACTTTTTAAAGTGAATCATTTTTCTATTACATATCTAAGAACCCAAAAAAAGCAAAACATGTCATATAAAAAACTGAATGATTAAACAAGATTAAACAAAGATGCTGCTATTTTACACTGATATCTGTGAGAGATAATTGCAAGATGAATTCATCTGCATTGGCTGTGGTGGACAGAGTGAATGGGTAACTTGTAGTGTTGAAATATCACCTACATTCCAGCAGAATTGACATGCCATTATGCAACTGTATGTTGTATAACCTCACATTTCTCACTTTTTATTAATTATTTTAGAAAATTTTTCTGGTTTCAGAAATGATTGGTGTCTCATTTCAAGTGTCCTATAATCTTCATTCACTTAACATTCATACTTCTCCGAGGATTAGGCATTTCTAAGTCTAACTTAGTTTAACGTGGCCTGCTGATATGTATAATGTATAGAATTGTAATTTATAAATTTTTGGTAAACTGTTTTATAAATTATAATTATAATTGTGTTTGCAAGTCTGTTCTAAAACACATCTTAACCTGATCTGTCCGGTTTCTTCTTCCTGCAGTTGATATCCTGAAGCTGCCAGTGGAAGCCTTTATTATTCCATTCATGAGCGATACATACTCCATCTTCTAATATTCTATCATTGATATTGCAAATGCCCAACTCTCCTTGAGTGTAAAACTTTCTAATCTGTTGCTATTTCATAGCCCTAAGAATTCTCATCTGTGATGCCTGTATCAGTTTAAAGTTTTAGTTAAGTGAAGGTAAGTTTCACTACCATGTAACTGAGTGGGCACAATAAAATTTTTTTTATAAAATTTATCCTTGTGTTTACCCTAGTTTTTAAAGTAAGTACCATTTTGAAATTAAAATAAAACAAGTACACTATTCTTAACAATTTTATTTTTACGTGAAAGCCTGTACTTTAATCTAATTTTCTACATAATTGTCACCAGTATGAAAGCAGTTGTATCATGCAACCAGGTTTTGAACACTGTCATCGTAGAAGTCTGTCGCTTGACTTAATAACCACTGCAACACGATCGCTTTGATACAGTCATCGTCAATAATTTAAGCGTTTGGTCACAGTTTCATAAACAACACTTCTTCAAACTTGAGGAAACTCTTCAGATAGCAAAGAAATCATAAAGCATTTGTTCTCCCTCACTTTTTCATCAACTTTCTACACCAAATCTTCAGTAATGAAAGGTCGTGTATTCTGTTCATTGTGAACATTCTGGCGGCCATATTTAAAAGTTCTAACCCATTTTTGTACCATTCCATCTCTCATAATGTTTTCTCCATACATGTTACTTATCTGACAATGAATTTCAGTCACTTTCATGCCTTTAGTACTAAGAAAACGAATCACACCACGTATTTCGCAGATGGCGGGATTCTCGATCAGCAGAAGCATTTTAAATACTCCCAAACAAACGTAAACACAGTTGAATATTTCCGTAATGGCGTCTGTGGCTTACCAACAGATGCGGGTACACAGTGTGCATGTGTGGAATGCCAACCGCAGTGTAGCAGCAGCGGAATTTCAAAACGGTACTTTAAAAACATGCCTCGTAGTTTTTCAAGTGTCTATGAATAGTAGCCCAAATTACACTGAATGTATTGTTTTCGTCTGTAAATCAATACCTCTTTCAAATGTTACATTACAGTCCAGATACTGATAATGTAACACTTACTCTTGCTCTAGTCTTGCTTTGCTCCTGTAGCTATACCTCTCCTCCTGTAAAGTGGATACGCCTCCTTCTGTGGCTCTGCTCCTGTAAAGGCTATACCTTGCAATTTCTGCAGTGATATTTGGAACCACATTTCTGTAATATTTCAGAAAATGTAAACATTGTTGTTTGTAACTTATCTTCTTTTTATATTATTACCTTATAAGCCTAAAGCAGTTTCCTCAAATTCACATCATCTGACAATTTGTATTGCAAAGTTAAAACACCATTTCCATTCTCAAAGGGCATTGTCAGTAAAAATATTAGTGTCAGAGAAATATTGGTACTGTCACACTCTTATTTATCACTATAGGTAACAACAATTCTCTATGTTATAAACTAATGATAGCACTTTCATACAAAATTTTTATGACTGATAAAATGTTTAGAAAATTTTATTTTCTCTGTAATTTCCCATAGTTTGGATCTTATTATGCTATCAAAAGCCTTCTCTATGTAATAAATTCTATATATGTTTCATTATTAAATCCTCTTTACTTTTCTGTTATTTGTTTATACTAAAAACTTCATCAATGTGAGTGAATGAACTATACACTTTATTTAGTTTATTATAATATTGAAGCATACATATTACGCCCAACACCTAAAAGGCTGATTCCTGTGCAGTTCAGACAGTGCCTGCAATCCCCCTTTTTTAAACACAGAAATTACTTTTGCTCTCCTCCATTTTTCTGGTACAGTTCATTTGCGCCAACAAAATTTAAAGATAAGCAGCAATCAAAACTGGATCAAATAAAAATTCTGCCATGCTTCAAAACTTTACTATTTATAATGGATGTGCAATAAAAAATAATGGGTTTTAATGTGTTATAATATCTTTAAGATAAAGTTGTGAAGTGTTGATTTAAAATTAGAATTGAAGAGCAAAAAGGACAGTTTTAGTTGTGAATATGGCCATAGATTGATTCTCTTTATCTTTCTACTTGACAGCACCACTAGTAAAGATAGTAACTCCTGAACAGAAAGTCTTCTCTGTTTTGCAGCTTGGTAAATCTGAATTTGTAGTTACAGTTCACCGTACATTCTATAGAAAGTTTAATTATGATACTCCAAGTGACATTAATATTTGTCAATGGTATAATCAGTTTGAAACAACCAGATATCTGTTTAAAAGGGAGAGTATGGCATGAACAAGCATGTCTGTTTGGGAGTCTTTCCACTGTAGTCCTGAAAAGTCTATTAGGAAGGCCAGCCATAATTAGCAGTGACGAGTGATGAGTGTGAAATATTTTAAGGAAACACCTACATGTATGTCCATATTATTTACAGCTATTTCAGGCTTTGAAGCCTATCTACTGTGCTGTGTGTATCCACATCGCAGCATAAAGTGATGACTTTCGTGATTGCATTGTGTTTAGTAATGAGTCAACATTTCATCTTAGTGAGAAAGGCAGCACACATATTGTCCATATCTAGGGGTCAGATAATCCCTACTCTTATAATATGAAGGGACTCCTAAAAATGTAATGTTTTATGTGCAATATCCCACAGCAAGTTTACAGACTGTTCTTTTTTTTTAAGCAAGCATAACAGGATATTCTGAGTATTCGACTCTTCAATTGAAAGATGCACCGGATACTTTTATTTGGCAATATGATGGTACACATCCTCACTGACATTACTCTGTATGGGATTGATTGAATGATGTTTTCCGCAACCACTAGATTGGTTGGCATGGACCTGACGACAGAACTTGTTTTTGGTGATCTCCAAAGTCACTCGATCTGAACCTATGTGATTTTCTCCTTCTGAGTTTTATAAAGGATCTTGTGCATGTGTCTCTGTTACTGATCTACTCAATTTGAATACAGGATTAAAGCAATTGTCACTTCCATTACTCCGGACATGCTAGTTGGTATGGAAAATATTCTCCTTTGGTTGGATGTGTGTCGTATAACGAAAGGTATATTGAATACTTGTAGGGAAAATTGTTAGAATTATTCTTTCACTTTATTTGTAATTCATTACTGTAATTCAAAGTTAAAAGATATTAAATAGCTTTAAGACCCTATTATCCCCTTTTGTACATTCTGTATTATCCAGACTGGTAGTTTTAAAGACCTGTCACTTCATGAGAAATATCATCCTGAATATAGCTTTTATAGTCAATTTTGTAGAATACTCTTCAAAATACTAAAATTCTTTTTAATATTTTGTTAAAATGCCTCAATTGTAATAGCATTACAATCTCACTCTATTTTGTTCTGCATTCAAAGTTTTCATTAACTTGTAAGCCAGGATTTGGCAACAGTGGTCTTTCAAAATATAAAAGTATTTCTAACAGAAGTATTCAGAGATAGCTGCTGTAATTGCTTCTGAAGGTTTATTACTGCTTCCTAAATGCCGTTGTATATTTCAATTCTTCATTATTTAATTTAATCATTTCAAATTTTTTTTTTGTAAATGCATGACTAAATCTACTTGCATAACAACTTATAATCTATTATGAGTAAAAATGAAAAAAGCCACAATGTTCTCATTAATGTGAAATAGTGAAGTTTGCTTGTAATATTATTGTAATGTTACCGTAGAAGTGGTACCTAATTCCACAAATATTTTATTTATTGTATACTCATTCATTTATTCATTTTTTAAAATATTTTTTTGTTATATGACAAAATATAATCTTTTTCTTTATAAAAAAGTAGCAGTATTGTTACTCTTCAAATTTATTTTGGTAATGGAGCAATTTAGTTTGAACTTACTGAAACAAAATAAACTTTGTTAACTTTATTAATTATAATTTTATTCATTTGTAAACCTATAGAATAAATAAATAAAATTTGTTTAGCCACAGTCACAAAAACTTAAGAAAGTTCTTTGCAATAAAAGTGATCAAAAGTGCATCCAGAGAACTTATATTTTAAGGATTTCTGAAATCTGTATAAATGAAAGTACTATAATAAATAATGGAAATAAAAGTACTGGAAATATAGATAATGTGTTTGTGTTTTGCAGTTATGATGAAGCCATTGATCAAGTTACAAAATACCAGAGAGTACTTCTGTCAGATGTCACACTAGTTGAACTTGGTATGGCTGAATCATTACCACAGCAGTCTTTGTCACTCAATATATTCAAGGTATTGATGTGATATTTATAACTTAGTTTGGTGTATAGAGTAAATAGGTAAATAGAGTGAATAGGTAAATAAAAATATAAATTATGTTACTTCAATTTTTAAAATCCCAGCATTCTAAGCTTATTATGTATTTTTTAACTGTTTCTGTTATTAGAATTTGTAGTTATACAACTATTATAATATTATTTATATAAACTAACTACTATGAAACTACTTATAGCTTTTGGATGATTTGTTTGACAGGGAAGAAGTTCAAAGAATTCTGGACTACATTACTGTCTACGATTGAACTACACAGTGAATGGCACTCCTGGTTATTATCACATGTTCCGCTCAACAAATTTGAGGTTCTTTAATAATGTCGCTGTTGTGATTAGAAATGAGGATGAAATGATAGGTTAGAAAGTTTGTTTTATGGTACAGTTATATTTAATTATTTTATCAGTTTTTATTGTAATTTTTTTGGTTAAACTTACTTAAAATAGTTGAATCTGATCTTTATTTACTCCTTGTTAGGTTACTTCAATTCAATAATTAACATGCTTCTGAAGTTTAGCATGACTTTGGATTAGAACGCCTCATTTAGCTGTCCTGCATGTTATCCTCATCGAGTAGACTATTTGAAGTATCCATATATTTGAAAAATATGTTTCTCTAATCTAAGAGATAATGAATAATCTGGTTGTGACTTCCTCATCAGAAATCTAAGTTAAGCTCATTTAAAAAATTATCTAATTCATCAAATAATGCTATTACTGATAAAATTGTTTTTTTTTATGCTTCACATATTTTGAAATCATCTTTTCTTAAGAAAACTATACATAAAAGTTGAAAGATCGGGTTTGAAAAATGTTAATTTTTTTCTTTGTATTACTTTAGGGGCTTTACTTTGCTCCCACCCAAGGAACTGTAAACCAAGCAGTATACACAAAATTATTAACATTAAAAGTTCTGAAACCCCTTACCAGAATTTATTTTTTCAATTCATGTGCATAATTATCATTTCTTCTTTGAAATTAAATCTCATATGAAAAATTTGAATCACTTTGGATGCTGAGCTGATATTATGTCTTTTCTATAACATTACAGAAAAGAAGTACACTATATCCACTTAAGTAAGACAGACTTATTGTTTTAATTTTAAAGATATAATATATTTAAATGTTTTCCATTACAGTATAAATTTTAATAAAATATTTTATATGTGGGTAATTTATTACTAATCACAATCATCATAATCACCTAATTTTTGTGATATTGTCATACTGAAATTTATAATTTGTACAAAAAGAGTTAAAAGGTACAGAAAGTTGAAATTGTTTTGGTTTTTTTTAAAAATAGCATTACTAACATCTGTGAATATTTGTATCTTATTTTTTTGTGAAAAAACTGACTTTCATCTCCAAATTGAGTAAAATTTGAGAAATAAATAGTTACTTATTTGAATGCATCTTGACAAGCTTGAATAAAAACTCAACAAAAAAAATCACAATTTAATTTTTTTAATTTATATTTTACTGTTATAAACTATTTGTGTAAAATAAAGACACCATGTTATTATTTGGTAATTAACAATAAAAAAATATTATAATAAGAAAACATTTATTTTTTACTATATGATAATTGAGATCTATTTGAAAAATTACAAGTATTTTAATAGAGGAGTATATTTATTATTTCAAGCTTTAAACATTAAAAGTACCTGAACACTAAGCAACATAACAAATTTTTAAATGGAATAATAATAATAATCGATTACCAAGATCATTAGCCCTTGCCAATTCCTAAAGCAGCAACTACAAATAAAAGATAACACATAAATAAAAGTATAAAATAACAAAAATTATACACACATATAATTACTTAGTCGTTGAAAAAAGCTCACATAACCGAATGGGATGTAAAAGATCCCATTCAGTAAAAACAAGAAATAAACAAAAGAAAAGGAATATCTAACTATCCTCTCCGGAAGTAGAAATTATTCCAAAGACATGCCTCTAAAATTAAATTTAAATACAGTAGCGGCTGCATAAAGAAAAAACAGCAGGTCTCTAATAGCACATTCTTCGTTTCTCAAAATTTTCTTTATTCCTCCTTCTATTTTAAATTGACGACGCAGATCCCCATGTACGATGCAATCTTCCAATAAATGTTTGCCTCTCAACGGTTGCTGACACTCCTCACAAACCGGTTGATTGCTGCCAGTCAATACATAATTCGACATTAGTTTCGTATGTCCTATTCTCATCCTTGTTATTACAACCTGCTCTCTCCTCGTGATCGTAGATGGAGTGGTCCACTTGAAAGGAGAGTCTTTCATGGCGTTAAGTTTCATTGTTAACCCTTTCTAAACTCTGTGCCATTCACGTCTGACACAAACATATACGTGAGACTTAACATCGCCAGGTCTGACAGGAATTTCCTTGGGCTCAGGTGCATCCGCAGCCACTTGAGCTGCTTCATCCAGCCTCATTTCTAGAAATACCGGAGTGTCCTGGGACCACAACAGTGTGCTCTGTTGCCCCTTCTTGCTTAGCACCCGGAGCAGTGTAAGTATCACTTTCACCAAGGGGTCCATTGAGCATGCATCCTGCAGTGCTTGAATACCCACTCACTGAGTCGTTGCAGATCAAAAAGGATGGTACATGATGGTGCTTACAATACCTCAGACTTACAACTCCACACTCTAAACAGATGCAACAGCCGGCAAGGACAACGAATGACTAACGCCCGCACAATGGAAGGAACTGACAACCCCATACGCCTTCTTAGAGCCATCCTTGTATAAAACTAGCTCCTGGTCATGTTCGCTCACAAGCTCCTGAAAACGATGTATTATTTCCTGAGAATTACATGCTAAATCCATTCAAAAAAAGGCTGATAGAAGCAGCCATGGTGATGATTCACCATTGATTCAACAACTCTTGGAAACACAATGTCTCATACTTGTCCATCAATTCTCGAGCTCTAATTCTGGCCAGCCTGGTATAGGTCTGACACCGGTTGTAAGCTTCTTGGAAAGGATGTCATATGAACGCTGGTCCGTTTACATGGTGTGGTGATGATGTGACATTGACTGCATAGTGCAGTAACAGGATGTCTCTTGGAAAACGTAGAGGAGACAATCCTGATTCACATATAAGACTGTCGACAGGATTGGTGCAAAATGCTCCAGTCACATACTGAATTTTAGAGCTTTTAGACATCTCTTTCGAGCATAGGAATAAACAACACAGCCATAAACAGTTCTTGATTATATCAATGAAGTATACAAATATAGAAGAACTTCTTGATCCAATCCCCAAATGATATTCGACATACATTTGATTATGTTTAATGTTCGTTTGCATTTAGCTGCTAATTGACATACATGAGGATGCCTTGTAAGACCTTTATCAAAGATTAGCCCCAAAAACTTGACTTCTTTATATGGAACTTCAACACCCTTTATTGTAAGTCGTGGACTAGAGTGTACTCCTCTAAAGCGACAGAAATGTGTGGCATGTGACTTTTCGGTTGAGAACCTGAAGCCAAATCTTTCAGCCGTATCAAAAATATCATTGATTGCTCATTGTAAGTTGTACCGGACCATTGCAGTTTTCCTGCCGGCATAGAAGATTGGCAGATCGTTCACATACATACATTTACCAATTTCCACTGGTATTGCTTGTAGAACCCTATTGACAGCAATTGTAAACAGGGTACCACTAAGGGGTGATTCCTGCGGAATTCCATTTTGTAACTGCCTACTTGTCGAATAAGTGTTGCCAACGCGTACTTTTATAGTTCACTGAGATAAATAGCTGGCGATAATCATGGGGAGATTTCCACGTAGTCCTCATTCATACATTTGTTTTAAAATTCCATACCTCCACATCATATCAAATGCTTTTTCAAGGTCGAAAAATACGCCTACGAAGTGCTTCTTGTTAATAAAAGCATTCTGTATAGTGTTCTCAAGAATTATCATATTATCAGTCGTAGAATGACGCTTTCTATATCCAGTTTGATATGGTAAAGAAGTCACTTCCTATTCTAATAACCATACTAAACGAGCATTTTTCATTTTATCTAAGAGTTTGCTGATACACGATGTTAGAGATATTGGTCTGTAACTCTTAATGTCTAAAAAGATCTTTTCCTTGTTTCAAAAGTAGTACGATCACTGCTTCTTTACACAATTGTGGATATGAGGCCAAGGTCCATATTCTATTAAATAAGTGTAATGTCCATGCTTTATTATTGTCGTTAAGATTTCTGACGAATGCATGTGGAATATCATCATATCCAAGTGAAGTATCACTGGAGTTTCGTAGAATATGATTAAATTCAACAAATGAAAATGGTACGTTATAAAAAACTTCATTTTCCGTTACAAAGTTTAGTATTGCTTGCTCTCTTGAGATGCAAATGAAATTGATGTGATAATTTTCATGGCTACTAACAGTTTCAAACTGATTGGCCAACAATTCACCTATAGCTTGTTGTTCAATTATGACGACATTGACTTGTTTAAGCGCATTTAATAAACAGCTATCGACCAGCCAGCTATAGCTTCAACCTTCTTCCATACTTGCGTAGCAGGTGTTTTGCTATCGATGGAGGATACATATGTCTCCCAGGATGCTTTTTTCACAGATAATATAGTGCGTCAGGCATAGGCACAATGGTTTTTAAAAGATATTAAATTCTCTGTGGTAGGACATTTCTTAAATAAATTGAATGCTTTCTTTTTCAAACTAATTTTTATATTTATTTTGACGCTCCACCACGGTACATTGGGTTTCATCAACTTGGGTCAGTTTGTGACCCAACAGAACTGCAGTCACTCTCCTCACCTGAGACTAACATAGTCTCAGGGTTAGGCAGAGTTATGCCTTGTGTAAAACAGGCATTTGCTGGTTTCGGCAATCCGGTCGAAGATGCATAAACTATCAGCGGCACCGTCACACCTTGTGTCGTTTCCGTTCTCTAAATTGACTACAACAGAGGTATTGCTCTTCTGTGCCCTCTGTCCTTTTGGTGTTTGATCCCCGTATGGGAGATCTAGAGGTTCCAGAGGACATTTGATTTTTTATTAACTCTATATTCCTGTATTTTCAGCTTTGGACTGCTTCTTATTACATTTAGTCTCCTCAGTAATCGCTTGTATTTGC
This sequence comes from Lycorma delicatula, assembly GCF_047948215.1. Lineage (NCBI taxonomy): Eukaryota > Metazoa > Arthropoda > Insecta > Hemiptera > Fulgoridae > Lycorma > Lycorma delicatula. The sequence goes on along the minus strand of NC_134455.1, from coordinate 220,289,872 downwards.
GACATTGATGGTTTATTTGATTTGGCGATGACGTTTGACTGCTGACTACTAGTCAACAACACTGGTTTAACTGTAGCAAATTTCCTTTCTACACTTTTTTCTGAAACTGTAGTTAGAACTAGTGTCAATTGCTTTATTAAGCTTTCAATTACTTGGCAAAGTTGTATTTGTGCTAGGAGCAGCTGATTGCGCAAAGGATGTTTTTTCCAGTACATGTGCATTAATTATTTTCTTTCCTTCAAGGTAACTAAGTTTTCTGAGACCTTTAGTCTCTTGCATCGCGATTTGTTTCTTGAAAGCAGGACAATTTTTAGGTCTTGCTGTATGTTGTCCTCCACAATTCACACAAAGGGATTTCCGTACACGGTTCACCTTCATGGATTTCTTGGCCATGTGCACAAATCTCCTCATGATTGCATATGTCGGAGATATGACCAAAACACTGGCATTTGAAACATCTCATCAGCAGTGGGATATAAGCATACACATCCAACTGATGGATTCCAGCTCTGATTTTTTCAGGCAACAATGGCTTATTAAAAATAAGGACATGAGAAGAAAAGGATAACACTTCTCCATCCCTTCTCATGTTCAATCCCCTACATGCGATGCCATTTCACTAACAATCTCCTCTTCACTACAATTAAGTAAGTCACGACAGACTACTACTCCTTTGGAATAATTGAGTGTACCGGGAGCTTCGACAGTAAGATCAATGTTCGCCAATTGTTTTATTTCTTATAATTTCGCTGATTGTATGTCGTTCAGCACTTCAATGAAGAATCCAGCTTGTGTCTTTATAGCTTCCTTAACTGGTCCACCAGCTTTCGTCACGAATTCCTTAGCTATGACGAAGGGACTAATGTTTGAAAAACCGGTTTCCTTTCAATCATTTCTTTTAATAACAAGATATTTTGCTCGAGGAGTTACTTTTGATTGAATTAGCGGCACATGTCATAAATCTATACTTTTCTTCTTCGACAATGATGTCGAAGGAGGAGAAACTTCAGAACAAGGGTGTTTGCCCTCAAGCTTGTCCGAATTACCGAACAAGGATTTAAAGTTTTAGATTCCATAAAAATGTTTTAGAAAATATTGTCTCCCTAGCTCCCCACCCACCGGAGCCACACATTTGGGAAGCCCAACTGGATGCCAGGGCTACCAGGAGATATAGATCCCAATCCACCCCAAACAGGAAACTAGTCCTGTCAAGGTATCTCGAGCTCTCACTTGTTTACCCGTCCCCTCCACAAGTGGAAGGTTTAGTCATCAACGAGCCGATTGACCGGCAATGGTTAGAAAACTGGCCTCCTCTTTAGCCAAAGCACTGTGTTGCTACATCTAACCGTGATTTTCCACACCAACAGCGAGGTTTCACTCAAGCACTAGGATCCCCATTTCCAGCGACACAGGTCACCGCGCACAGCAAACTTGCAGGAGAGTTCAGTCTCAAGATGAAAAACAGCCATGATCTATACTCACTCCCATGACCATATCATCCAGAATGGACTTTGACCATAGCTCTGTTAGACGGCTTGGAGTTTTGTATACGTCTTAGACAAGTACAAAGACATTGCCCCCCCCTTCCTGGACGTGGATCACAGATGTTACTGATCTGGATATGGAGATGAATTTACCTCAGGGATTATTACTATTATTATTATTATTATCATCATTATTATTATTATTATTTTTTCTGAATAAATTGCATTGTCATTAACTTTTACTTATTTTACAGTAGAGCATTTTCATGAGAGATTTGCATATAAGAAAAATAGATTTTTTTTAAGTTTAGATGTAGAAAGCAAAGTAAATCACATAAAAAAAGTTGAAATTCTAGAAAAATGTGAAAAGAAATTAAAGAAAGGCTAGTGTAAAAATTATTAATCTATTAAAATCGATTAAAAATTTTTTTATCTGTTGCTTTTTCTTTTTTTCATTTCCACACTACACTTTTTTACACTTTGCTTTCACAGAGATCCCTGCTTCTCCTGAACAATTTTTTTGTTTAATTATTACAATAAATTAATGAAAAAATTATTAAATTTAAAAATTGTACTGATTGTGTTTTCTATCTCTGATAATGAGATAAAATGTACTATAAGAGTTTACCTTATGTACTATAAGAGTTATTTTCATTACCTACTGGTAATGAAAATATTATTGATACTGTGTAAGTTTTTAAGAATTTAAATTAAATTTATTATTTTCCTAAGCTTGTCATCATCATGTTCAAACTATACAAACCAGTCATCATTTTCATTAATTATGATCATGATAATTTGTTTAGGGAAATAATAGGTTGAATTGTAACTTTTCAAAATTCATAATTTACATCTAAATATGGTACTGAAATCTTATTGTTTTTTATTATTTTCCAATATGTAACAAAAGCAGAAAAATTTGCTTCAGCAATTGAGAAAATAAACATCTCTCTCTGCACTTTGAATAATATAATGTCTTTAAATTTGACGTGTTCTCTGTGAAAATACTCAACATAATCACAGTGAAAAAGCAGAAATCCTTTTTAAAGGTTAATTTTAGTAAATTAATATTCTCTACTACCAGGTTGCAATTTTTTAAACTATTTATTAACTTGAAAATATTTCTAAGCAAAAATACAAAAAAGTGGCAATAACCCATCCCTCTCTGAAAAAGAAAACCTCAAAAATCCTGAAAGCACTGGTTAAATGATAAAACAGGGAATAGTTCACAAGTTAGATTTGGTTAGCGAGTATAAGAAAAATTGTTCAAATTCAAATTCAGATTGTATAAAAACAATGTGCTAAAACCAGAAATGAAGTGCAGTAAAAAAAAAGAGTCTGAATTAACTAAAAAAACAAAATTGTGTGAAAACATGACAGTTAATTTCAGTTCTTTTTCCTTTATTGGCTATAGTTCTATTGCTATTGCAGCAGTATAGCAGTAAAGTATAGCAATCAGCCAAAATCTTGAGTATTAGGGTTATGGCAGATATTGACATTTCAACAGCCCCTTAGTGCAGGTGGTTGTAGAAAATTGAACTTTGCTACAATGAAAGTACTTAATAAGGTAATTCAAATTTCAAAATTTTTAGACAGTCAGATTTAGGGGAGGAGGGATAGATATACAACATTATTTCTAAACAGTTTTTGCCTGATATCAGTACATAACAAGACAACAAAAACATGAAAACATATACATAAAGTACACTAATATATACACATAATACAGTATTATGTGCATTAATAATATCTTTGAAAACATTACTAAAACTTGCAATAAAGAAATATTTAAACCACATACAAACCTAATAACCACATAATAAAATATTTAAAGAATAAAAATAGTAATAATAAAAAAATCTGTGTGAAATTAAAATCAAATGTAATAGTTGTGACGGTATTAGTATAAAAAAACAAATAAATTGTTTAAAACTAGAGTTCTTATAACATTATAGAAATTACAAAAATAAGAAATTAGGTTTATCTAATATAGCAGACCATCTAATAATCAATAAGCATTCTTTTCTGATATTGGCTCAAATTTGGAAATGTTAGAAAATATTAAAGATGACAAAAACTTCAATATATTAGAAAAATATTACTACAAATATAAATACAAAGAGAATTTCGATTTGAGAAATCATCAGGCAGTATTTGAGGGAGATATTATAAAAACAGCAACAGATAGCTGCACTCATATAATAAATTAATATGTAGTTTTCCTTTTAATATTACAGTACTGTAACTAACATTACTTCATGTGAATGGTTTATTTTAGTATCATAATATATTGTGAATTTTTTAATATCTTTATTTAATGTGCATTTATTAAATGAATTCAAATATGACAGGATATGTGAACCTGCAAAAGTAAGTACTATCATGATAAATTAAGGAATGATATGTCTTATCTCAATATTCTGTACTAGATAGTTTATATTAATAGAATTTAAAAAAAAAAATATATATATATCTCTGCTTTATATATATCCCGACAAGGGGCATCACATACCCATATTTTTTTTATAATTAAGTATAATTTTTTTTTTAGCTTTGCAGAATACATTGCACCAAATTAAGCCAATTTTTGAAGTAAATAATCACTCCAGTAAATACACTATAAGACCAAAAAACAAGGGAACTAAATTGTTGGACCCATATTTAAAATATCAATTTTGTGAATTTTAATTTTCAAGGTTGAAATTACAACTTGACGTAGGTGACAGGAACTTTTTAAAAAAGGGGGTCCCATGGGTCCCTGGCACTCAAATTTAAAAACTTTTTGAATTTTTTATTTTTTCTGATACTTAATTTGTTTCACAAGTTGTGGCTGTAATTAAAAATTTTATGAGGTAGTTATCAATCAAGGGGAGGTCAAATGGGATCCGTAGTTTTTTTTTCAAGTATATCCTAAAAATACTCTTCTCAAAAATACTTTTAACACTATTTTCAGAAATATTGTAATTAGTTTACAGTAATTATGATAAAAGTAATTGCTGTATAACTTAATAATTACCGTAATTAGTTTAAGAAATCAGTATTGCTATTTTTGTAACAAATAAACTTCATGTTATAATTACTTTTGTTATATTATCTGATTTTATTATATCACTAAACAAGATAAATAATTATTTGTTATCTAGAATCATTAAGGGCAATAAGTGAGACTTTTGAAGTAGCACTGCAAATAGCAAATATGACAGAAGTTAAAGTTGTACATAAAGATATTTTGGAAAGAAGGACCTCTCGCACCCTTCTTAGTGATGAATTATCTAATACTGGAGGTAAATTAGATACTACACTGCAGAACCGCATGACTAGGAATGTGTCTGAAAGTCAGCTTCATGCTTTAAAAAATGTTGGTTAGTAGCATTATGTAAATATTAAGTTGCACTTAGTGCTGTTTATACTTATGACTAAAATTAAACTTCTTTTTGTTTTTTAAAACATGGAAAACAATAATTGATATAAACTACAAATATAAAATAGTGCTTCTATATTTTTTCTGATGTTAATTGCAATTAATTTATAATTACAATACTTAGATTAATATTAATAATAATGCTATTCTCCATCCTTACAAGCCGACGATTCCTTTAACATATGAAACTTTTCAGGCGCTCTGGAATTTGAAGGGTGAGAAGTAGGTAAATTCCTACTTTATCAGAGCTATTTTTAATAAACTGCTTTCCGTAGATCACCTAAATACATTCAGCTAAGTATATTAGTTGCAGTTTCATTACATATTCTCTGTATTTATTAGAGACTAATAACTGAATCAACTGATGCCACTTATAAAAAAAAATTATGATCTTTTATAATAAATTATAGGATATAATAAACTGCTGACATCCATGGTATTAGTAGTTTCTTTGTCTTTCATCAGGGACGGTACCGAGTCAAATTTGGATTTGTCTTGGGATTCTGACTCAAATTCATTTTTTACCATAAAAGAGTAAAACTGACTAAATTGAGTATTAGCCTGAAGTTATTTCTATTTTTTTAGAAATATAAAATTGTAAGAGATGCAATTTATTGCTTGGCCAAAGCCCATACTTTTCTGTTACTTTCCCAGAATATATTAGGTTTCACGAGGAACAGTAAGCTTGGCTATATCCAACAGAAACCTCAGTCTGTAGTTTGATTTGGTGATCTCCTCGGAAAAATATAGTCATTGGGCAGTTGTTCAGATAAAAAATGTGTTACCACCTCACCAGTATAAAGGCAGCTGCCCTGTCAACTTCTAGAAGATGCCAGCATGATGCCACACATGGAACTAGGGTAGCACTAGACCCTATTCCCTTGGTGTTCATCCAAGGAATAAAGGATAAGGAAAGAGAAAGGAAGAGAACGTAAACTGTCAGCCCATAGAGAATAAAAAATAATTAGGTTGTATAAGTGAATATTGAAAGGCCAAGAGCTGTAATAAATATTTTTATGAAATAGATTTTTAACACTGTAACTGGTTAGATACAAAAACCATGAAGTCCATTAAATTAATTTCATATTCTTTTTCATGCTTTTATTTTTTTATATCTAACATGCAACATGAAAAATAGTTTTTACACTTGAATGTAAACATTCATATAGATAAATTAGAATGAAAAAAAAATTGTTTAACCCTTGTTTTTTATATACTGGAATAAAAATTACTATGTTGGACAAACCACAAAAATAAAAGCAAATACGCATTCTACAATGAGTAACTTTTTTATTATACTAATGCAGTAATTTCAACACCTATTTCTTGAAATTATAAAATACATTTTTTTAATTATTTATTCTTGTACTTTTTAAGTGTAAGATTTATGGTCTTTTGAGTTTATTTTATGAACTCTGCAAAGTAGTAGAAAATTCATGGTGGGAAAAATATTACTTGTTTTTTGTAAGAAAGCCACTGTTAAACAATCAAGTTACTGTAATTATATCTACCTCCACCATTTTATTAAATAAATATGACTCAGGTTTCACTGTTTAGTAAAATTGCATTTATTTTTAGCTTCTTAGATGAGTTAGATATGTACTGAATAAATAAAATATTTATTTTGTAAGTTTTGTGTAAAATTATGAACCAAACTTCTTTTTTTTAAATTAATAAATAAAACAACTTTATATCAGTTTATCTTTACAGGTTCAAAGGCAATTACTAATGTTAGTCAACAGTTCAGCAAATTAAATAAGCTTGGTCACAGTTTTAATGCACGTAAAAGGCGTCATTCAAAACCTTCAGTTGAAAATGTGAGTATTTTTTTCTCTTTTAGGATCAGGTATAATAATTGCTTGTTAGTTTTAAATAGATTTTCACTTAACATAAGTTTTTATTTTTATTAACTTTTTCTAATCTACACACTGCCTCTAAGTGTACTTGTTTTTGTCATTTTTCTTGGTATATGGGGGCATGAGATGTGTCTTAATTTTTCACAAGAATCAACATGAAAGGGAATTGCATGTGGTCATAAATTATTCACTGCATTTTAGGGTTAATAAAAAAATAACAAAGCAATGCACTTAGATGCATGTTTTATTGTTGAACAAGGTATTTCAAACATTTTTGTTACAACCCTTATAAACTTGAAACAAGCTCCATATGTGCACCTTTTGTGGCATGTAAAATATCTAGATGATATTACACCATTCATTATAAAAATATCTAGAGTTATTCCATTAATTACACCTTCAATTTTTGTTTTTAGTTGATTGATGTTGACAACGTTTGTTGCTCACATCTGTCTTTGACATCCCCAAAGAAAGAAATCAAGTGGCATAATAACATTAGGGAATTGAAGTGGTCAGGGAATTGGTTTATCATGACCAATCCAACTTTCAGGAAATTTTTCCTTTAGGTAGCCCCTACATGAAAACCTCAATGAAGTGGTGTACAATATTGTTAGAAGTAAATGCTGGGTTGCCGATGTTCAATTTGTGGTCATTTGATGTTCTATCAACTAACTGGTTCTAACCAGTTAGAACCTAACTGGTTAACTGGTTAGAACCTACCTAGGTTCTAACAAACCTAGGTAACTGGTGCTAGTAACTGTCGGCTTGATGAACAAGAATGGTCCAGTCACTTAATAAGCAGTCAGTGCACATCAATTGTTAGTTTTCAGGCTATCGTGTATTTGTCAAATGGCAAATGGTTCTTGACGGGTTAACATTGAAGATAACTTCGTCAGAGAAGATTACTTTTTCTAAAAACACATTTTCTTTGTTCACTTTATCAAGAATGTCCATGACAACATTATAACGGCTTGGTTTATTGTCATCTTCAATGGCATGCACCAGCGAATTTTTGAATTTTGTATGCATGAGGTTTGATGTGCTTGGGTAGAACCTTCACAATTGTCAATTGTGGTATTCCCAGTTCTAAACTTGCACGATGAGTCAATTTACCCAGGCTTCTCTGAAATGTTTTTCTTAGGCTTATTATTTTCTTATAATAGATTTTCACTTAACATAAGTTTTTATTTTTATTAACTTTTTCTAATCTACACACTGCCTCTAAGTGTACTTGTTTTTGTCATTTTTCTTGGTATATGGGGGCATGAGATGTGTCTTAATTTTTCACAAGAATCAACATGAAAGGGAATTGCATGTGGTCATAAATTATTCACTGCATTTTAGGGTTAATAAAAAAATAACAAAGCAATGCACTTAGATGCATGTTTTATTGTTGAACAAGGTATTTCAAACATTTTTGTTACAACCCTTATAAACTTGAAACAAGCTCCATATGTGCACCTTTTGTGGCATGTAAAATATCTAGATGATATTACACCATTCATTATAAAAATATCTAGAGTTATTCCATTAATTACACCTTCAATTTTTGTTTTTAGTTGATTGATGTTGACAACGTTTGTTGCTCACATCTGTCTTTGACATCCCCAAAGAAAGAAATCAAGTGGCATAATAACATTAGGGAATTGAAGTGGTCAGGGAATTGGTTTATCATGACCAATCCAACTTTCAGGAAATTTTTCCTTTAGGTAGCCCCTACATGAAAACCTCAATGAAGTGGTGTACAATATTGTTAGAAGTAAATGCTGGGTTGCCGATGTTCAATTTGTGGTCATTTGATGTTCTATCAACTAACTGGTTCTAACCAGTTAGAACCTAACTGGTTAACTGGTTAGAACCTACCTAGGTTCTAACAAACCTAGGTAACTGGTGCTAGTAACTGTCGGCTTGATGAACAAGAATGGTCCAGTCACTTAATAAGCAGTCAGTGCACATCAATTGTTAGTTTTCAGGCTATCGTGTATTTGTCAAATGGCAAATGGTTCTTGACGGGTTAACATTGAAGATAACTTCGTCAGAGAAGATTACTTTTTCTAAAAACACATTTTCTTTGTTCACTTTATCAAGAATGTCCATGACAACATTATAACGGCTTGGTTTATTGTCATCTTCAATGGCATGCACCAGCGAATTTTTGAATTTTGTATGCATGAGGTTTGATGTGCTTGGGTAGAACCTTCACAATTGTCAATTGTGGTATTCCCAGTTCTAAACTTGCACGATGAGTCAATTTACCCAGGCTTCTCTGAAATGTTTTTCTTAACCCAATCTACAACTTCCATGGAGACAGGAGGTCTGCTAGCACCTTTTTGTGTACTATACTTTCTTTATCCTTAAACTGCTTATACCAACATTTAATAGAGTTTATTAGGAGGATCACAGCCATACTTTAAATGAAAATGTTTATGAAGAGTACTGTAAAAGATCTGCTTTCATGAAACCTTAGTACACAGTACTATGCTTTCTCCTGCACTTTAGGCATTGTTTAACTGATGATCCCCTCTGTTGTTACATTGCGCCAGCATGTTCATTCAAGGCCATCAGTAACTAGTACTTACACTAATGTTTGAAAAAGTCAACATGCACTACATTGCTTTTGTTCATTTTTTATTAACCCCTAAAATGTATTGAATAATTTATGTTATGTTCATCCTGTATTCTATTCTAAATCTTTTATTAAAAAATAATTTATTGATAAACTTCATATTAGTAGAATATTATAAACTACTAAGCTAATAAGGAAAACATACATTTATTGCTTTTTTCTTTTTAAAAAATTCACTAAGTCTTGATGCAGTGCACACTGCATCATCAGGTGAATAATATTAGACAAATTATTAAAATTTATAGAGAAATACTTTCAGTCAATGAACAATTTAAAACTAATTGAATTGGTAATTGTTAGGTGGCTTGGCTGGTCTATTTGCTGTTCTTCAATTTTTTTTATCTTTTTTGTGATAGGTTGAATGTTTTCTAAATGAGTTTTATTTCATAATATTAGATTTGCAGAATATTATTTTTTCTGTTTTCATATTGATGATGTTTTTTTTTTTTACAACATAAACTAAGTTTAAAGAAAGTTTAATGTAATATGTAAATTTAATAGTAATTAAAAAACTAAAATTGAGAGTGAAACAGTGCTTAGGAGCTTGGGGTTTGTGTGATTTTATTTCATGCAATTAGAAAGAAATTAATAATAGAAGGTAACCCTGAATTATTTAAAAATTGATTTTATTGATATTAGGTTGGTTGGCTGAAGATAAGTTATTTATAGTAATATTATTGTTGTAGTTGCAGAAGGGATAAGGAAAACTTTTGACTATTAATTTACTTAAATAATATTAGCCTGACAAATGAAACAAAATAACAGTTGTACACTTTTTCTTAAAGTAATTATATGCCAATACTTATAAATGTTAGAATGGAATTTAAACTATAGGTTTTATAACTGTGGAGATTTAAATATATTTCCTTCCTCACTTGCCCTTTATTTTTTTAACCTGTATTTTCAGGAGCTTCCAATTTGTTACCTATCCATGATAGCTGTCTCGGCACATCCTAAATTCCTTTTCTTTGTTTGTATTCTCAGGGACTGCCACAATTTTTGGTAAATGAGGCCTTGCTTTATTGACTTTTTTAAGTGTTACCCCCTAAAAAATTGAATATTTGGTTCTCTATCTTGTTATAGCTCTTTGAATTGTTGAAATTTTGTCATTTATTCTATCTGTACCAAATATATAGGACACAAAGGAGTAGGCAAACAAATGTAAATTTTGATTATTTAAAGACACTACAGTTCGAGTTAATTGATGAAATTTCAGCATTTGCTGTCAATCTAGGTGTTGAATTAAGCATTTTAATGGATTTGTATACAGAAGATTCTGTGGTAGAAATTCTACCTCACATTGTAAGTTTGCTAAATAGATGGGATGCAGAATAAAAGTTAATAATTTGACAGCAGTTATAAAAAAACAGTGAAATAGAAATTAAATATTCAAAAATTGGGTTAGAAAAGGAAAGATTTTTTAGAAGTGACATCACAATAGTGATGACTAATGTAGAATAACAGAAGATGAGACAATTAAAAGGAAGATAAATGAATAATTAAAATTAATAATAAGGTAAATTTAAATGTTTCAAATTTTACTGATGAGTTGGAGTCATTAGAAATTGAAAACAATTCATTTGAAGAAGAGATTTACAAATCAAGAATAATCAGCAAAAAAAAATTCAGCAGTTGGGGACATTCATGATTTTGTGTCTGGTATTGTAATGGTTAATCTATATAACAGTTGAGTGGAGAGTTGCGGAATTGCTGATAATGTGACAGGATCGGAGAATCTTTGTTATCATTTATCATCTGTTGCTGGAAATAACCTTTGTGACTTTTCTGGAGAACGATTCTCAGCCTCTTCATTGAAAAAGGATGTAGCTGCACTGAGTAACTTAAGGACAATTTCAGGAAAAAAAAAGACATTTTGCCGGATTGTCATAGGAGAAACCTACAGAAAAAATTATCAGATTTATTGAATGAGAACTTTTTTGGTGTTAGCTCTTTCATAAAACCAGGAGTAAATCTTTTGGTTGTGTTAATGTTAAATAGTTTTGAATCTTAAGCAGGAGGAAAGAATGAAAATGATTTAATTGTGGTATTAGGGGAGGTTGTAATGATATAGGAAAACACTTACCATATCAGTTGCCCTCGGTTAAGGCTGCTGAAGGTTTCAGGTCACTTTTAAATAAGATTCAACATAAAATAGTTTTTGTAATTCTGCTATTTTTGTAATTTTGCTAATTCTGTTCTTAAGCAAAATTTACAGAAAAATTCCAATTTAAAACAAAGAGATCCCTTTTTTTATATTTGAATAATAAGCTAAAAAGAAGAGATTTTAGTAATCATAGTCTGGACCTGTCAAAGAATGGTAAAACAAAACTTGCAGCAGAACTGATTAATTTTATATTCCTTTAAAAAAATTTCTCCTTTATTACCGTAGATGAAAACTTTAGTGAGTCTTTGGTCTCCTTCTCAGCAACTAATAATGAAAAAAATAATAAAAATTGCTCCTCATTATCTTCTTCCCTTTTAGGTTTTTCCATTGATAGACGGTTGTGAGTGACATCCTTAAATCCTGTAAATTACCATTTTTTAGGGGTAAAGATTAGATGGCCCTGTGGGAGGGCATAAGGGGGCTTGCATTTTAAATAAACTGAACTCAAATCATGATGCTGTTATTAGTGGGTCTTGTTTCAAGTCCATGAAGCTCAGCTTGCAAACTTAAAGGTAATTGATGATGGTTTAAAATTTACAGGTGTTAAACAAAAATTAACTAATGAATAAAATGATAATGACAGTGGTAGCAGTCGTGGTGATTATGATAATAGTTTTAATCTATTTTCTTGGCATATTAAATCTTTATGTAATAAAGTAAATGTTTTGGAACCTATTATTGAGCCATTAGATATAGACTTGTTGATCATAAGCGAATATTGGCTTTCTCAGGGTGATGTTTCTTGTATTCTAGATGGTTTTGTTTTGGGATCGTTTTGCTGGCTTCAGGAGTGTATGGTGGTACTATTATTTGTGCTGCCCTTCTGATTCTTTTGTGGCTTTATTGAACAGTTTTCAGAGGAAAAACACTGTGAGATATGTGCTGATAGACAGTTAGACTTGAATATGGTTGTTTTAGGTATATACAGAACTCCTGGTGGCAGCATTGATATGTTTTGTGATATGATTGAATAAGATGTTTAACATTGATTTAACTGAACGGCTAAGAAATGGCTTTAAATGGAAGTACAGATAATCTCTAAATCCTGCTAAGGTAAAATATAAAGATAATTTGGTAAGTAAATCAAATAATCCACAAAAGGTTATGTGGAATTTAATAAATGAAAAAAGGGATAATCAGAATTCAGCTAAGTTTTCTGATAAACTGACTTGTATTCATTAAAACTGAGTTTCCTTTTCCTTTAACCTACTGGACATTACTGAATTATTAAATGTAATTAATTCCTTAAGATAGTAATTGCTTGGATCTTTATGGGTTAACAAGTAAGTTGATCAAACACTTAGCTCCAGTTATTTTTAAACATTTAATATTCTTAATTAATGAATCAATTGGATTATCAGTTTTTCCTCATGCATTAAAATTGACTATTGTTCTTTTCTTGTATAAGAGTGATGATGTTCCCTCAAATTACTGACCAATTTTAATTTTTGCTAACATTTTTGAAAGAGCTTAAAAACTAGAGTTATTTTTTATTTTTAAAATAAAAATCTTTTTTCTGAACTCTGTTTGACTTCAGGCAGAAGTTGAGTACCAGTGATGCTATTTTGACTTTGTCAGTACTCTTGATTGTTTTGAGAAACATTCAACATGGCACTTTATAGTAAATAATTAAAATTGTATAATTTTAGTGACGGAGCCAAAAAATCAATAATATACGTCAATAACAGATAACAAGCTGTGAAGATTTTTTTATACTTTTTTTTGGTGTATCTCAGGGCTCAGTGGACCTGTGTTGTATATAAGTTTTACAAATGAACTAAGTGTGGACTTGGGTTAATAAAAATTCATATCTGGTGGCATTTGCTGATTGTGTAGCAAAGATCTGCAGCTCCTTAAATGATCTTGTTCATATAAATGATGATGTCAGTGATAAAGCATTGGTTTTCTGATAATAAATTAGTTATTAACTAGGAAAAATCAGATTCAATGATTCTTGCTTTATGAGGCATTAGAGATATTGCAAACAACTGTAAGTTCAAATTCTTAGGTGCAGTTATTGGTAAACAATTGATGGTTTTTTCTTGCTTTGTAATTTGAAGTAATGTGTAAGTAATGTCGTTTTGAGACTCGGTTACTTAGGATTTATTCAGTTATCTTAGTTATGTCATCCTTACCGGGGCCTTACTTCTCATATCACTCTATTATGTAAAAAACAAAGGAAAGTTGCACTGCTCATGGTAGCTTAATTGGATTCAGAAGCTGATTGAAGATGTAAACTTGTATAATTAGAGATTAGGGCTAGAATTAGGGGACTTTGCCTTGTGTATATATACATAATATCAGTAATGTATGTTTCCGATTACCCTGTTAAGGTTATTACAAATCATGATGTTCATTCTCATAACATCAAAAGTGATGCTGATAAATATTTAGTTCAACAGGCTCTCTCAAAAAAGAACTCTACTAATTTACCAGGCTTTAAAATTCTATAACAAGCTTCCTAATTCTGGTAGGATTAGGAAGCTACCCCAAAGGGAATTGAAAAGCAAATTTAAGTATGAACTTGTTACAACAACCTTTTTTTTCTTTTTAAGAGTTGTTAGAGGGTTCTAAAAACCTTTTTGTGTAAATTGAAATATAGTGCCATTGCAACTTTTGCCGTTCTTTCTTTTCTTTATGTGATTTATTTATTTTATTATGAAATTTATATTATTTTATAAATTTTTATTGTTTTAGTTTTATGAATAATTTAACAATTATAATACCTGTAATGGTGTCTGTGTGATAATTAAATAAAATACAATCAATACTATAAGATCACTGCTATTACCATCTGGTAGTTATTAATCTAATTAAATTATTTAAATAAATTTTATTATTTCCTGAATCCATTCATTTTTATCAAATTTTACTTGTTTATTTATATTATTATTTTTTATTGTGTATTTTTTCAAGAGTTTGGGTTATTGATTTTTTATTATTTGTTTCTAGTATTGATATATCTTCTTATTTTGAAAAAATGTGTGTTTATGTTTGTGCATGTGATCTGCATAATTAGATTTTTGATTTCCGTATTTATATGTTTGTACGAGGGCTATTTTGTAAGTAAGGTTCACTTTTTAATACAAACAAAACTAGTAAAATATTGTCAAAAACATTTATTTTATTTCACTCTTTACACTGTATGCTACTTTTCTACTTAATTACTTTGTTAAACATTTATCACAGTGTTTTACTAAATTGTTTATGCCCATGTCATAGAAATTGTGAAGACAACCAGCCTTCAATCATTGTTTTCACTTCTTTATCGGTGTCAAATCACTGACTGCCAAGAACTCTTTCATGTAGTGGAACAGGTAATAATCGCTTGGCGCAAGGTGCAGGCTATATGGTGGGCAGTTCATTTGTTCACATCCAAAAGATCTGATTAACTCTAGAGTTTGAACAGCAGCATGAAGTTGTGCATTGTCATGCAGCAACAAAACTCCAGATGACAATAGACCACATCACTTATTCAGTATGACAAGCCGAAGCTTAGTCAAGGTCTTGCAGTACGCAGCTGAGTTATTGTCACGTTGAGCATAAAATCAACTAACAGAACAACTTGCCTATCCAAAACACAATTGCCATAATCTTGCGTGTTGACATTGTCTGTTATGCTTTCACTTTGACTGTAGATGTTATGTGTCACCATTCCAATGACTGCCACTTTGATGCTGGAAGGTTGTGAGAAACCCATGTCTCATCCCTTGTGACAATGTTAATATCCTTCCTCACTGTATGTGGTCAAAAATGTTAAAGCATTAGCACAGAAATGTGGACATCTGATTGAAATGATTTTAAAGAATTTATCACCTATTTTTTGTTGTATTCTTGTTGTCGATTGTAATTTTCTCAAAATTTGCTGACATGTGAAAAAAGAGAAGTTAGATTGTTATCTAGGCTTCTTGACTCAACCACTGGGATCATCTGAATATGAATAACTGTAAATTGTCTAATTATCAATTACTGTAAAAAATAGTCAATTTGATAAATAAATTAAAAATATACCTTTACAATGCTGACTATTTTCTTAAATTTCATGCTTGAACTGTTTTTGTAGTGTTTGTTTACTACTTTGTCTGGAACAATATATTAATGCATGATCGATCAGTATGGGAAAAATATACAAAGAACAATTCTGTTCTTTAAACCAACTTTAATTTAAAACTGATTACAGTATTATTCAAATATGCAGTTGTAGTAGTAATTAGTAGAAACAGAGGCTTGCTGCATCAAAGTAAAATCTATTTTATCGTGACTTAATATTAAGTTTTGTATTCCCGACTACCCACTTAATAATTGTTCACCATTGTAATAACAATTTCTTTTATAACTAATCAAGATGTTACTAATTTATACTATTACAAAAAAATGTGTTTGTGTAATGCTAATACAAAATCAAGCAAAACAAATGCTATATTCTAATAGAGGACCAAAATCCTCAATTGGCACTTTGCACATAACTGGATGGTTTTCGAAACAGTTGAGGAGGTATCAGAGCATCATGCAAGAACCAACTGACTGATTACTTTCAAATTTTCAGGATGCATTCATGTCATCCCAAGAAAGGTTTTAAGCCATAGATCAAGGCCATAGCCCCTTTGGGGAAGGGGTATGAGAAAGGTATCAGAGCTTTTATGTCAAGAGCGAGGGAAACATTGGAGGAAACAGAGCTTGCTTTTCAGGCTTTAATCGTTATTTATCAGTATTATTCTCACAAACATGAGGATAACAAATCCAATGGGGGTCCAGAAGGCTTTACCTTCTGGTTAGACTATAATATACAGCTAATATGGCTTTTAAATTATTTTTTAAATTGTAAGCTCTTTGACACTGTGTCAAATTGCTCTGTAAGCAATATTTAAAAGATGTGAAGATATTTAAATTTATGAGAAGAATATTTAAAAGAATATCATTGTAAATAAAACTATTATCTGGTCTTGATCGTCATTTTAAATTGTTATGTAAGATTTTAATTTCCTGACATCTTCATCAATTTGTGGAATTTTAAACACTGTCATCAAAATGTTTTTAAGAATGAAAAATATGTGTTTTAGAGATTCATTTGTTACATGCTTAAAATGTTACTCATAATAAAAATAATAATAATAATAATAATATAATTAATGAACAGTGATTTCATTATAATAAATTAATTTCATTTCATAATGATTTTTGGAAAATAGAAATTGCACTTCTAGTTTAATATTTGATTCATCTCTAATAAAACTAAATCAGTAATAATTTATAGATATCTACCAATGATTGCACTGGTAGTAGAGTATTCTAATGATTAGGTTTAAATTTAACAACTGAAAAACCATCTTTTTTTGTATATTTTAAGAATGCAATTTTTTATATTTGTATTCATGAGATCATATAGTTTTTAATTTACTGATGTAAACGATGTGTTCACTACAAGAATATTTTAATGAGAACTGTAAGAAAATAGTCAGCATAATAACAGTATATTTTAAATTTATCAAATTATTTTGCTACTAATTTATACTTTAATGATAAACTTATGAAAATAATTAATTTGTATTTAATAGACAGTATTGCCATTGCTTACAAAATTAGAAAATTTGTAGATGATATAATTTTAATAAAGCAAACAAGCTATTATATTGACTTGGTAATGAAATTAGATTGAATGAGGGATTGCTGACCTCTGTGGTGGAGTGATAGCATCTCCTTCTTTTATCTGAAAGGTTCTGGGTTCAAAATACAGAGCTTTTCATTTTATACTTGAAATTTTACATACACCAAAAATATACATTATATTCTCAGGCACAAGCCTTGAGATTATGTGATGAATTGATAAAAAAACATTCTGTTATATTGTATTACGTTGCATTATATATGTAAATACAGTGTGTTCATAAAATAATCATTTAATTTTAGAATTTTTTAACTATATGGTTTTTAATCCATTTTGATCGAGCAAAATATGTTAGAAAGAGGGAACTCTTGAGATTCACACGACTGTTGCTAGGTAGCATCAGAACTTCGTTCGCTTCAGTGTTAGAGAAAATGGTGACTCCACAACAGAAATCATTTTGTGTTCTACACTTCGTGTAGTATGATATAATAGTAGTATAATTACTGTTCAGTGTTATTTCTGTTGTGAATACAGTACTGAACCTCCTACCGCTCAGAGATTATGCGATGGTATAGATAATTAAAAGATATGGGTTGTTTGTGTAAGGTGAATCAAGTGGTCAATCCCATGTGTCAGACAAAGATGTGGATTGCATCCATTCATCCAAGTAGTTGATCCTGACAAAGATGTGGATTGCATCCATTCATCCAAGTAGTTGATCCTGTGTGTCAGACAAAGATGTGGACTGCATCCATTCATCAGAGTTTCTCATGTAGCCCCTGAAAATCAACTTGCTGTGCTGGTAAAGAACTAACCATTCCCAGAATGTCTATCTGGCATGTTTTGCATCTATTTATGAAACTATACAGGATTCAGTTACTGCAAGCTGTGTTTAAAGATGACAAACAATGACGTGGAGTTTTATGAATTCATCCTTAAAAAAGTGGCAGAAGATGACAATTTTGTTACACGCTTAGTGTTTAGTGATGAGGCTACTTTTCATTTAAGTGGGAAGGTAAACTGCCAAAATGTTAGAATATGTGGTACAGAGAAGCCACATGAATTCATTTAAGTGGGAAGTAAACTGCCAAAATGTTAGAATATGTGGTACAGAGAAGCCACATGAATTTGTACAGCAAGAGAGAGACACTCCCAAAGTTAATGTTTTTTTTTGTTGTAACTTTTAGGTAAAAGGTGTATGGTCTCTTTTTTCTTAGAGAACACTGTTTTGAGGACAATGTATCTCAATGTACTTGAAAACCAGCTTTTCCCTCAATTAGATGCCGATTCGAAAGATTTCATTTTCCAGCAGAATGGAACATCACTTCACTGGAGTCTGGATGTTCAAGAATTTTTGAACGATAGTATTCCTCAATGATGGATCGACCACATCGGACCTAACAATTCAGCTTTACATAGCTGACCTCCAAGATCACTAGATCTCACTGTACAATTTTTACTATTGGGGTTTCGTAAAAGACTCTGGCTGTGTGCCTCTCCTTCCAGCTACAGTGGTCGAACTGCAGAACCGCATAAGAACAGCTGTGACAACAGTGAATAGAGAAACGCTTGCTAAGGTGTGGAAAGAATTTGACTACCCTGTGGGGGATATATCGTATATTCCAAAGGGGTATATTGAGCACCTATGATTTTGTGTGTAAAAACACATCATGAATAAATTAATCTTAAGTTTTTATATTCAATATTTTTCAAAATATTATAACAATTCTAATCAGATGATTTTCTTTTTTGAACACATCATATATATATATATATATATAATGTATACGCACACATGTGTGTGTTGTTTGCAGCAACTTTGTTCATTTTCTTTTAGCTGTTTCAAACTTTGTTTGTGTGCTTTTATATCTTTTTCTATTTTAATGTTAATTTGAAGCCGAATTATTGTTTACTGTGTGACATTTTTCTGCTCCTGATGATCAAGCAATAATATGATGCAATATTTGAGTGATAAAAAAAAGAATTTTTCCTTAAATAATTTTTCAACTACCTTTTATTTCTTCTTTTCTTTCAGTGACACTTTTCTTGAGGGCTACTCACTGTTTTATTGGAATTAAATATATAAAAAATATTGAAATGCACAATAATCCAGTTAAATAACTAATGATAAGGTATTTAAACTTAGATCTTATTTTTTTCCAAGTAAATACTTGGTTAAATTTTTTTATTTCTATATGCAAGTGTGAGTGCTATCATAAGATTGATCTTAAAAGTAAACTTACTTTCAGCCTCCTTTACTTAGGCTTTCGTGGAGAAAAAAAGAAATGCACAAGGTATTTTAATGTTTCTAGGAAAGATATGTATGTTAAGATTGATGAAATAATTGTCCTTCAAATCTTGTTTTACAAAGAGTTTGATTCGGTATAAAGTTTAATCTTAACTTTATTATTTGGTAATGGACATTAATTAATTTATTCTTCTATCACACATAATTTTTATTTTTGTCTGTTAGGTTACACTGAAGCCTGCATTCTCCCTGTACCAAACAGATTCCTCTCGAGTTTCAAGTGAAGAAGAGGAAGCAGATGAAGAAGATGAACATAGACTTCAAAAAGAAGGAAAGATTCATTTGCGAAAATTAAGTGAAATTTTTTTACCTACAACTGGTATTATAATGAGCACTACAGAAATATCTCCAGTACAGTTAATTCACTGTGATACAGAAAATATAACAAGTGAATCTCTTAATAAAGTTATTCATAACGATAAAGTGAAGAAGTATCCACTTTTACATTCCAAGACTGACCTTGCGATTGATGTCTGCAGGTTGGATGTCACACCAGACAGCAGCAGCAGTTCCCGCACACCTGCTACCACTCCTGAAATTGTTATCAATAAAATGTCTGGCACTAAAGTTGATTCTGTTATGTTTAGTCTTCAAAATGAGAAGACAGAAACAAGTAATAACTTCAGAAAAACAAGGCAGTATTCACATTCATCTGGAGAAGTAGATGTGAATGAGTTATCAGAACAAGATAATTCAGCCAAACTATCAGTTATCAATGATGGAATTGATGGTAAAAGAAGCACATCTGAAAAAGATCTTATATTGAATATAACTTCATCTCAAAGCGAAAATGCTTTACGATCCATAAAATCAACCGCTAGTACAGTTCTTTCCAGTCCTTCTGCAGTATTCTCTCCATTTTCTAAATTGGCTAAAGGAGTACAGACCCTGGGAGCAAATCTTGATCCACGTAAGTTAAAAAGCACCACATTACATGGGTCTGCAGGTAAGCAAATTACATCTGAACAACTTATGACTGATAATAAAAAGATTGAACAAATTTGGAAAGAATCAAAGTGCAAAACTAGATTAATAGCAGTTTAATTTGTTTCATTACATTTTCACATGTAGATTTTTTATATTTATAGGTTTTTCTCCAGGTTTGGATACTTATTTAGAAGACACCACATTAATTTCTGTTTTAAATGTATACAGTCCTACTTTTATATTAGCGTATATTCTCACTCTTAATCAACAATTGTTTTAATAAAGAATTATTAATAATTTATGCCAACTTTCAAATTATACATTAGATTTAGAATGGCTCACACATTTTTGCAGTTCGAGACTGCAGTTTATTAAATAAAATATATGGTGACCAGTTAAGTGTGTGGTAACTACTCATTACTGATAACCCCTTTTTCTTATAAAAGTCACATTCCATCACTGATTGTATAGTAAATTCTAAGAATCAGGTTTTTACTAAATTTGATTTAATAATTGAAATTATAAATATATTCAGATTACGTAATAGGTTTCTTGAATAAAAATGTGTGAAGCTACAGAAAAAAAATTGGGGTAGCACCTGTCTTCTAAATATATTTAAATATACCGTATTATTAACGTAATCTTCCTAGTCATATGTGAACAAACCAGTATCTTTTTTTTACTATCACTGTGATTTATTAATTTAATTAAGTATTCATTTATAATACTATTAATTTATTTAATATACTATGTAATGTTTATTTTACCATTACTGACAAAATATAATAATTACTCATACCTTGTTTTATTTAAGCAGCATTATTTAAATATTTATTTGTTAGGATATTACTAGTTTAATTAGTTTTATGTAAACTTTTTGATTCCCATTATTGTGTAGTAATTGTACTTAAAAATGATTACTTTTTTAAAAATTATTTTTTTACATTTTTTATTACTACCAAGCTTTAAAATTTGTGTACCGTAGAATAGATTTGTTTACTTAGCAATGTGAACAAGTTATATAAAATGTAAGGTTCATCACAACATATCCGCATATTTTTATATTTTAGATATAAAATGTATACTGTTATACAATATTTTTAATGCCTAGCATAGCATCGATTGGATGGATTTTGTTATGGAAGAAAGAAATTAATTTAAAAAACTAGTGGTAGCTAGTAAAATATGCTCTGATCTGATAGTATATTCTGTCAAACATTGACCTCTACTGATTGTAATCAGGCTTTCATTCAGAGACCGGTTAAGGTATACAGTAGATCCGATAAAATTAAAAGTAGTTTATTAAAAGTGTTTAATAATAATAAATGATTAAATAATAGAATTTCTGAGAAATGTAACGTAAATCTTTATTATCAAATGTGAACAAACCAGTATTTTTTACTTAATCTCATTGAAATTTATTTTAATGAAGTATTCAAGTATAGCATATAATGGCTTTACTCTATTATAACATTTATTATATTTTTAGTTTACTGTATTGTAAGGTAGATTTCCCAATAATACTCACATTTTGAAATTGTGGGTTAATTTATTAATTGTTAACATGTCACAGCCCACACAACTTTTATATTCAAATTCAGTTATTTGGATTCATTTATTAAAAACCCTTAAAGTTAATCCCTTTTTTTATTCGAACCATCCAGTACATGTCTATTTTTATGTTAAACATTTATTTTGACTCATTTCTTAATATAATGTTGCTAAAAAACATTTCGGGGTTTAAATGTGTTTTTTTAAGTTTAAATGTTTAACCTT
The DNA here is from genome assembly GCF_047948215.1 of Lycorma delicatula. Classification (NCBI taxonomy): domain Eukaryota; kingdom Metazoa; phylum Arthropoda; class Insecta; order Hemiptera; family Fulgoridae; genus Lycorma; species Lycorma delicatula. Next base: position 220,267,705 of record NC_134455.1, on the reverse strand, counting down.
CTTTAATATGAGTGTCTCATATGTAACAATAATCAGTTAATAAGTTATAAATAACTAAATAGCTGATAAATATATGAAGTATTTAAAGATTTCAGAAGGAATTCATCTTCTTTTCTGGATACAATTTATATTTCTATAGCATTACTGCTGCTGCACAAAATAACACTAGTACTTGTTTTCAAAGAGTTAATAAATCTACTTGAATATTAAGTGTCTCTTTTACAATCACTTAGATCATTAGTAAAGTTCATTTCAACATAAGTTATGAAATTTGCAGTCTATACTTGAAAGAGTAATTCTAAATGATCATTTCTCTATTTTCATTTGCCTGAATTCATTTAATATTTTGACATTCTTTCACTTTGCAGTGGATAGTTTTCATGAAACCATAAATCAAGTTTATTCCAAACAGTTTTTTCAATTCCCAAACTTCTTTAAGAGAGCTAGTTTTATAATTTAATAAATTTGTTTTACTAAACATAGCAACTTGCCAAGTTTTAATGTAGGTTAGTCAACTTCATTTGTAGCTTGGCAAATCTAACTCTTGTCAGTTGTTTAGGATCATCTGTGGCATTATTAGACCTACAGATTAAACAATTTTTTGTTTTAGATCATCCAAATTTCAAACTTTTCTGTGGTACACACCTTTTTATAAATCCCCAAGCAAAAGCATTCATAGGATCTGGAGATGTAAGTGGCCATGCAGTTGGACCTCCTCGTCTGATCCAACATCCAGGGAAAGTATTGATCAAGAACATGATAATATCTCAGTGAAAGTATGATGGAGCACAATCTTGTTGGAAGCTGAAGCCTACAGGAATCTAAGGAACAGCAAAGTTCTCGAGCATGTGTGTCCTCCAGAAAATCTGTGGAGCTCACACTGGGCTCCATGAAATAAACTTACCAATGATGCCATTTTTATGTAGTCCTTACTACACATTAACTTTCGGAGTGTCTCTCCGAAAGTCTGTATGGGGGTTGTTAGTATGCCAGATTCGACAGTTGTATCCATTAACTCTCCTGCACATGTGAAAGGTTGTCTCATCACTAAATAACAATTACTTTTTACTTTGTCTTTGACGATAATTATTTGAAAACACCTTTGTATTTTTCTTATGTGTACATAATAAATATGTATGTGTTGTAATGCGATACAACAGCCTTTTATTACTACTTTTTATTTCTTTTTTTGGTTGTAACAAAAATCAAATTTTAAAAGATTTTTTTATGAATGAAATTGTAACGTTTTTAACATTAACCATAACTTTACAGTCTAATAGGATATTGATTGAGACTGATATGTAATCCAAGTCTCATCCACGAAGCTAATAGAAAAAATCTTCTGCCTTTGAATTTGTTTCTTTAGTTGCAGTTTCTTTTTTGAGATTCCTGTTATAACTCTTAATGGACTCTCTTGAAACCTGAGACATTCTCTAATAGTTGAATTCTCTAGCTAGTTAAATTCCTAGGTGCAGTGTTTTTTTTTTCCATTAACCTTATTTTCACATAATTAAGGAGATTAAAATTCATGTTAAGAACTTAATTTTAGTTAAGTTTAGACTTGTCTGGTCATGTTCTTCAGTTTACTTAATTATCTCACTTCAGCAGTTACAAGCTAGCATCCAGTAACACTTGCCTACCCAATTTTTTTTTGTGATGAGAAATTGATGCCAAGCCTGATCAGTATTGAAACTTTGAAATTGCTAATATATATTCTTGTTCAATATTTCAATTATACTTATAGTCAAATTACTACTTTTACTTTTCCTAAACATGTTGTGCATACTTAATCAATTTTGATTTTATCAATACTTGTAGAATTTTTTTAAGCTTAATTTTCATCAATTATAAATTATCATTGTTAAGATTTTTCTTTCAATAAAATACTTCCTGCTGAAATGCTAACTCATGAACACAGTTGCAAATGACTAACCAATTGTCTGCCTTTTCTGCAAAGGTGACCATGAAATATAGTGAGCTTTGTTCAGTTTTACTTATAAGTGATTACAGATATAATTGTATTACTATATAATTATGTCTATAAATATATTACTGTAATTATAATTGTATAGATATAATTTGTGTTACTTCCATCAAATAGTTTTTCCTTCAATATTTTTATTTATGGTTGTTTAACATTTTTACTGATTTTTATTTAACCTGCTATATCAGGTTCTAATTACAATCTTTAAACGATAACTAAGATCATATTTTTCTTGAATATTTAAAATCATATTTGTAAAGGGCTTATTATCAAGAAATTATGTTATATTTCCAAATAAGACAGTTTTTTTATAAATATTATATAAAATCAGTTTTCAGTTCCTAAAAGGAACACTTCACTATATCTTATTATTTATGATAAAAACATTAACATAAAAATAAAACCATATTCTTGAATATTTGCCTTATATGGCCGAGTAAGTAAGGTGTAAGTTTAGTTACTTATCATAAAGGCAAATAGGTGATGACAGGTAAGGTTCGACAATTTTGGTTTGAAAATCTATTAAAAAAAAGTCAAAAGTGAAATATTTGACATGTATGGTTAATTTTTTTTACTTTATGTGTAAATATATGCATGTTATGTGTTATATGTAAAAATGTATCAATTTTCATTTTCCTCTACCTTTAAGTTTTAATTATTTTAACCAGTCTACCATCTGGAGCAACAACTTGTACTGCTTACCTGTAAAACACACAACGACTTTATTATAATTAACAAAGTCAATTGTCATGCTTCCACTGTTGCAAGCCTTGTATTATTAGCTAGACTAATTAATTGTTTATATATGTAAAAACAATGTTCTTTAGGTGGTATAGGTATTTAGAATTTAACTTTAGTATTTATAATAATTAGTACTTTGATTTTTGTACTTTTATGAACCAAAGTAATTTATACATCATTTATATGTACATAATTATACACTATATAATATTTATTATTATCGTTATTTATTTATTTTTTTTGTTAGATGTTGGCTTTAGAAATCTGTGATCAAATCAAATAGTGCATTGAATTATTTTATATTTTTATTTATTATATTTCATTAACTTTTTTATAATACATTTTTAATGTTTAATCTGTTTTAGTTAACGTGCAACAGTTTTTGTTCCTTGATTCCTGACATATTCATTCATTATGAGCTTAATGATGACATCAGAAATTATTTAAATTATGTTGTTTTTACTTTTTTCTGTTGAAAGCTATAAACTTTATGCTGGATTAAACTATATGTTTATTTATAGTTAATATTTTATAGCTTGATTTATATATATATATATTTTTTTTTTTACATTTCTGTCTGCTTCATTGTTAGTAAATTCTCTAATTGGTATTATTTATTTTAGAAAAACGTTTTCATTACTCTTCTAGTATAATAAAAATTTTCTTAGTTTTTAAGGACTATTTCATATACAGACTAGAAATTAAAAAAAATATTCTTCTTGTGTGGTTGATTTATTTTGATCTTTAACACATTTGTTTACTTACATTATTTTGAATTATTTTTTCTGAATGTGCATTTCATGATTATCATTTAATAATATAACTTGGCTTCATACTTAATGTTTATAGTAAATGGTTGTGTAAAAATAACTAAAAACTAGCATTCTGATTCGTTAGTGATTATATATTAAAATAATGAGCAGGTACCTAATTTTCAAATTCATTTTCTCATTTAAACCTTTTTATTCTGGCACGTTCTTTGAACTTATACCATAGGATATATATACTTTGTTTTCACCCTAGTGTATACTTGGCCCAGCCAATGTATGAGCTTGTGACATCACAAGCGGACTGTGTATTAGTTCTTAGTCTGAAATACATAATTAATTCTTTTATAACCATTATTTGTGCTAAATTATTAATCTTTAATAATGAACAAAAGCTTACTTGAATTTTCTTTGTGCATCTAATTCAAACTTCTCACAAGTTCACCATCCTCTCTAAACGAATTACTATCACTGTAACTTTCATTTTCACTTTCATTATCAGAGTCTGCACATATAATTTAATATTCTGTCATTTCATCTATCAGTGGTTCCAATTTTTCGTACTCTTTTCAATATTTTTTTTTATTTTTTCACAATAGGGTTTCCAGTCATCATCATGCATGGAATTAATTTTCTCCATAGTTTATTTTTCATCATTTGTGAAAGAAAATATTGTGTTATGACTCGCCACATGTCTTTTACAGCTGACCATACCATCCGATCGGATTCAAATCAGGATGGTAGGGTGGGAGTCTAAGAACACGTGCCCATATTTTTTCATAAGTTCATCCAAGTGATTTAGTTTTATGTAACTTTACTAATTCATATAACTGTGGTTTCAGCCATTTTTGAACTATATGGAATTTGGGTTTCCTCCAGCCAATCAATCGGTCATATCCTTTTTTCTGGAGTTAGAATTTGGCGCTTTATCGATACCTGTATTGTGATAAGGGGTATTATCAACAACTGCTACTGACATTGGTGGAAGATGTGGAATCAATTTTTCACACACCCATTTCATAAAATTGTCTGTATTCATGTTGTCATGGTAGCTGCCACTTTTCGAACTGACTTTTAAGGTTAGTAATGTGTTCAGAATAAAACAGATTTCTCCTCCAACATGAATTACTATTAAACGATCACCTTTATTAATCAGCACATGAAGTTCCTCAACAATACCATTAGATCACGACTTTGTTGAACAATGCAAATTTAATACGTACGTTTCATCCAAATAAACAATTGTAGCATTGTATAGTCTGTACTTAGCCATTGCCTGCAAATAATCACTTTTGATATTGGATTTCTCGATTAAAAGTTTCTGTTATTTTCAGTTTTATGCTGTTTGAAACCTAACTCTTTCAAAATAACAGCTAAAGTTGATTCACTGCCTTTAAAATCAATAGATGACTGAAGTTCTGGCCTTATTTTTTTTAAAGTAGATAATTCATTCTTCTTTGAATGAAATTCATTAACTGCTTTTCTAACTACACCTGCTTCAAAACTGTCCAGTTCACTGACAGGTTTCAAATGTCGTATATCCTTTTTCGGCATGTTGAAAGAATTCGATTGGGATGTTGATTGAAGAATCATGTCTTTTTTCCTTTCTGAGTTTTTGAATCTGTGTTCTTGATATCCCACAAGCAGCAGCAGCAGTTCTTTCTTCGCATTTTTTAATGCCAATTATATGTTTGTCTTCAGTTAATTTATCTACTTTTAGAGCTTCTTGTTCCATAAAATCATAAATATTATTGAAATTTCATGTGCTTGACTCCTAAGTTTTTTCTTAACTACAGATTAAAATTCTCCCATACCAAACCGCACTAATAAGACAGGAACAAAGATAAAACAAAAAATAATATATTACAAAAAATTTGTGAAAAACAATGAGTAATTATAAAACAATGTGACCACATAAAAACGCTATTCAAATACCTTCACTGAACATGATATAAACTGGACTAAAATTAATTTCTTTATACACACATTGTGTATTGCGAATGTCAGATCTAAATATAATCATGACAAAAGACATCTTTTCTAACTGCATACATACATTTTTATAGGCCTGCATTGGTTAAGGAATTGTTATTGTTTACAAGATTGAGTCATTAAATGTTATTGTTTACAAGGTTGAGCTATTAAACATTTTTATAAATGTATTGTTTGTAAGTCAAAAAATGAAATAAAAATAATAATTACACGCAAAAATAATGTTTTGGGAAACAATAATATAATGAGATATCAGCACATGTTGCCACAAGCTCTTAAATTCACTGGGGCAACTATACAGGCTGTGTTTAAGCTTTTAAGCAATCTGTGAGAAACATTTTCATTGCCTAGTACCATTTACATTACTTGTTTCTGCATAAGATATTAAAGATGGAAAATTTAGACAATTCTGTTATCTACTTACAAACAGAATATTTGAATACAAGGGTTTCAGCCACAACATATTTTGATCAGAAAACCTGTTGCCTCTTAGACCTGGAATTAGTTTTAGGCTCCAGACTTAACAGTTTACATCGATGATCAACAAGGCAAGAATTATATTAGTAATATTGTATTAAAAAGAAAATAATACAATAATACACATGAGTAAATTTATGAAACATAAGATCTAACTTCCCTTTAGCAACTGCTGATCACACGTACTTCTTTTATTCTTTTTAATATAATTTTGTTAATTTTAAGTTTTAAACAATATCAGATTAATCCTGATAATGACACAAACTACTAATATTCAAAAATATATCTATTGTTACATTTTTTTTAATGTTTCTTAATTTGTTTATGTTCATTATTGATCATAATTTTTTTTTAAATTTCATAGCTGTTTCCATAATTTTTATTACCTCATTTAACACAAGTCTCTTTAAAAAATGTTCATAATTGTTTTATCTAATAAAAAATGACTACGGTTTTAATAAATAGTAAATCTACATTTACTTAGAATCTTAAGCTAACTAGTATCATAATAATAGCGTAAGTACAGGTTTCATCAGCTTGTAGATTTTAGTTGATTCAGGATTCTTTTAATTAACTGGTTGTTTTTATAGAAGGTACATGATTTGATGGCTCATTGGTCTATTTTAAAATTGACAGTCTTTGTAAATAGTTTGTTTTGAAAGCAAGCAAGTGAAATATATTTTGGTTAATCAATAATTTTCTATAATCTTAGGTAATATTATATTTTGTGCAAAATTGCTAAAGTACATTATGGTTTAAATTTATTATGTGTTGCTGTTGACAACCAGCAGTCTGTGATTCCTGAACAAAGTTATTTTACATATATTTATGCCCTTGTTGAAGTGTCATATTTGATCTGTCGTAAGACTGCCTATTAAAAAAATATCACTTGATAATTTTTTTTTACATATAAATTTCAATGCATGTAGTAAAAAGACTATTTTTTGAGTTGTTTGAATAAAAAATGTATTATATTATTTGATACATTTATTATACTCGTATATTGTACATATGATTCCAAAGCAATCTTTCATTTTTCCAGTTGTAATTTTTAGAAAGGAATTTTGCAAAAATTTGTCCAAGGCATAGGATAGCTTTGATAATAAAATGACCAGTAAATATACTAGTGTGTATGTATAAGTATACTGTTTTTCATTTTGTGTTTTTATTTATTTAATAATACTATATTTTAGGTATAGACATTGAGCTCATATTGAATTATTGTGTTAAAAGGGTAATCATCCATTTTTTTGTATAAAATAGATATTCTTTCCAGTTTTAAAATTATACATTTTTAATATAATTATACATTTTGTTTCACATAACCTCACTTATTAGTTAATAAAAAAAAGGTAATTCTGATGTTTGTACAATTTAAAAAGTATTTAATATTGTAAATTCATAATTGATGTTTCACAAAGTTTGTTTTTTTTTCAATAAAATGTATTTATTCTGTGTATGTGTGTGTGTGTGTGTATACAGATACCTATAAATAGTAAATATATACATATTTGTTTTATTAATCTATGGACATACCGGTAAATCTACTATTAGCAATTTATATAAAAGCTTTTCAAATCCATGGATTCATAATCGGTTATAAAATACTAAATCAGGTGATGAATTATAGGAATATAGTATTTATAACTTGTGATGATTGCATAGGTTAAAATATTTTTATATAAATTGATTAATTTAATACTGGCTATTTTGGTGTATAGGTTTAGCTTGCTCTTTGGTGTGCTATTTGCAGTTATGAACTGCAACTCACTATTAAAATAAAACAGTACTTATATATATTATTTACTATATATTTTTATTGTTGCTATCTGTCTATTAAGTCCATTTATTTAAGTTGTACATTTAAAGAATCCTATAGATATGTGATTTATTTAACTCTATTACTGTTATTACTGCTTTCTAAAAACCTGGAAGAAAAATCAGATTTATTTTAAACTAGTTTTAGTCTTTTTAAGGAACTGGATCAGCAGTATCTTTGCCTATTATTATTCCCAGCAGAGATACAGAAAACAAAAATGTACATAATCAAAATTCTAGGTTGATGAATTTTAAAATTTTGTTGTTGAAGTGAGAAAACTGGTGAAGGAAAAAGAAGAAGAATTCTGACAAAAATATTTGTTAATTGTAACCTCAAATTTAAGCAATCCTGTAGGATACTGAAATATCCCAGAAATATTCTATAAAATAATGTTGAATTTGTAAACATTAAAAATCCATATTAAGATCCAGGGTGATAAGTCACTCAAGCCATGTACTGAGAACTTTGAAAGAAATAAGATCAAGATTAAATAACAGTCTTTCTGCCTCACATACTTAAGTGTGTGTGTATATATATATATATATATATATATATATATATATATATATATATATATATATATATATATAAGGGATTCCTGAAAGTTCAAAAAGTCTGAGAGGAATGAGCTATGAAAGATGCAGAGACAGTTACATAACTCTCTTCTCTTTCCCCTTCAATTTTTTTCTTTATTTTCTTCCCCTTTTTATTACTAGTTATTAATTAAAATGCATTCTTTGAGATTAGGTCTTCCTGTAAATTTGAAAAAATGAATTTCCATTATTGTGCATTTTAGAGGCAATTAGTAGTGCTTAAAATTATTTATTTAAATAGGTTTAGGAAAAAAAATTGAATCTTAGCTAAAATTTATAATGAGCAGACTTAATAATAACACAATAGTAATAATAAAATTTTTATTTCTGAATGAAGATTACAAAAAAAATTACATAAACAACATTTTATAGACATGACCATGAATTGGTAGTTTGTCAGGTTGTGTGTGTGTGTGTGTGTGTGTGTGTTTGTTATATTATTATAATCTAACATTGTGTTGTACTGATTATTATGTTTGTTTTTTTATTATGTCTAGTTTAGTTTATTTTCATTTGGCCGTTAATGGTAGTACAATTTGGTTTACTTCTGGGAATTAGATTATTTATTACTTTGCTTTCTTTAAAGAACACAAAAAATAAATAAACTAGACATAATAAAAAAAAAACATAATAATCAGTACAACATAGCATGTACAAGATAACCATCAATCCGCACCAGTCTGATGAACATAAATTTTATTAATATACTTTGATTATAATGTCACCTTTAAATTATATGTTTCAGTGCAGCAAGACTTAAAGATATTTACTTCATACTAAATTAGAAGCACCTGGATAGAGCACACCCACACATACCTCCATATTTGACTCTTGTAGTATTAAATTCAGCAACTAAACTACATCTGTAAGACCAAGCACACCTAATAAATCCTATCAACCTTTTTCAATCCCCTCCATTAAGTAGATAAATTATCTGTTCCCCTGTTAAGACACTGCTGCCCAGTTTAGAATTTCTTATATATGTTAATACCAGGCACCTTTTGATAAAATGTAATATGTCTTCTTCCTCCAGCCTATGCATAATACACATAACCACTCCCCACCCTTCCTACCCGTAATCTCCATAGTGCACCCCACATTATAAATATTACTGACATTTTGGTCCTGTTAAATTTTCCAGTAAAATAATTCCATTCTTCAAGTACATGATCCAGACGTTGGTAAATATTGTGAAATAAAGACTTATCTACACGCACCATCCATTTTTCCTTTAAATCCTTCTTCATTTATTCATTCACACCAATTAGCTGTACATTCTAATCACACACTCCATCCACACTCTATACTACTTGGAATTGTGCTCAACAACTTTAATAGCAAGTTTATGCGGCCATCGGATCTTTTAAGTGTAATATCTTTATTTTATATTTATAATTCATAATAAAAGTAAAATGATATAAATTAATCTTATTTGTTTCCAATTGTGTTACATAATTAGGAGTGAACTGCGGAAACAGAATAACTTTTTAATAAAAAAACCTTAACAAAACCTCTAATTCATTGAACATATAATAACCTAAAACCTGTCCCCCCCGTATGTTACCACCACTCTCGTTACCGCTTAAAAAACACCATTTACTTTTCACCAGTATTTCATTGTTAGCCAAAAAACTGTTTCACATATTATTCAAACCAAATTTAGCTATTGATAACTGTTCCCTTACTTGCTTTCCAAAAGACAGCAAAGAAGTAAAAGTAACACCCAAGTATTTGTATCTATTGACCATTCAGTTTGCTCATTTCTCCAAAACTATCTTTCATGTCTTGCTAATTGACCCCCTTTTTTGAAAACCATAATTATTGTTTCTTCGTATTAATTATTAATCCCCATTGTTCACAGTATTTTTTTAGATCATTAATCATTATCTGAAGTGCTTTTGGTGTGGACGTGGACGCCACTAGCGTCATATCATCGGCAAACAACAATCCTTTATTATTAAGATCATTGATCCAAAGACCCTCCCTGATGCAATCCATGATCATTGATAAACAATGAGAACAAAGCAGGTGACAATAAACATCCCTGTTTTAAGCCTCTAAGTGTACCAAACCCTCAGAACACCATACAAATGCACATGTATTTTTATATAATTCTCCAATAACCCTGCAAAATTTGTAAGACAAACTCATTTCATATAACTTATATAAAAATGCTGATCTATCGATGCTATCAAAGGCAGCCCTAAAATTGAAGACTTACCATCTTACCATCCCTATTTATAATTTTCAAATTAATTAAAGTACGCAGATTAAATATATTGTCTATAGTTGAATAGCCTTTTCCAAAACCAGCTTGAGACTCGTTTAAAATATTGTCTTCTAGCCACTTTATTAGCCTATTTAATAAAATACCCAAAAATAGTATTGCTATTGTGTTAAAAAACAAAATACCTTTAATTCTTAACATCCAAGAGATCTCCTTTTTTATGGATAGGGAATATAATTCCTTCTGAAAAATTACTACGCACTTGACCGGTCTCTAAAATATTATAAAAAATTTAACCAATATTTTATTGAAATACTTCGATGCAGCTTTGTAAAATTGAAAGAGAACCTCATATGTACCCAGAACTTATTTTCTTTTGCTTTCTGCAAGACGGCATGTAATTCTACCTCATCGTTTGGAGAGTCCAAACTTTCATCCGTCCTAAATGGTAACGCATATGCAACTGGAACAACCCCCCTCCCACAGATAATAGACAACAAAAATGCTACACCCATTCACTGCTGTAATTTCTCCCGTACATTTAAATCCCCTCTTTTTAAATATTTGAACTAGTTTGCAAAACTCCCATGAATCCCGAACTGTTCGAAATTTTTCCCTTACTCCTTTAAAAAAATAGATTTCTTTTTATTACAGAGACTATCGTAATTCTTTCTTTCTTTCAAATAAATAAGGTACATTTGTTCTGTATTAAACTGTCTATATAAATTTAAGCAAGCAAAACATTTTTTACAAACCTTAAGACATTTTCAGTCAAACCATTTCTGCCTACCAGGTTCTTTAATGTTTCTTATATTTGTCAGATTTCTTCAACCTTCAGTAATGGAGACAAAAAACAGTTATCATTTTAAATGGTTGCTGCCATTGTACTCTCACCTCATGTGATCTAGAAATCTGCAGAAATAACTTGAAAATCGTTAACTGTACTTAACAACTTTGTTGATATGCAACATAAATCCATTACTGAACTTCCACCCTTCCAATAAAAGTCCATTCACCCTTCTCATCACTCTCTGTTCTCCCATTCATGACACACAGATCAAACTCACACAATTCAATCACCCCCCCCCCCCCCACAAGAGTACCTCATACATAGAACACCTAATTGTATTTACTTTCCATGCACGCCATTATTTCACCTAGTAGTACCTGTCAATCTCCTATTCTACTAGACCATCTAAACCGGCGCACGGCCGTTGGTTTAACGTGAAACGTCACAGACCTTGGATGAAGTTCCACCGAGCTACAGACCGACGACTTATCTGTTAAATGAGAGAGCCACCATCATATTTTTTTTTGAACAAAACAAAGACCCCAATGGAAAATTTTAGTTCCCTCATTTGGCCAACTCTACAGATAAATTGTCTGTATGTCAGCGAGTCACTTTTATTGTATTGGATTAAAATAAAAACGAGACATTGACTACGTATTAAATTTAATTTTAACATAAAACAAACACCAAATGGTACGTGATATTTATTTCGACGACAATTTTGTACAACATTGGTCTGTGATATGAGGAGAGATATAAGGCATAATAAGCAGCGGTAGAGGTACTCGCGGTGTCGTTCGCTGAGTGCGCAGTGACCCAGTTTTGCAACGCTTCCAAAACAGTCTCGTTAGCTCGGCATCGGACATGGAGTACCTGAGTGGCCCACCCCCTTTCTAACGATATGCGTAATTTATATTTCCGGCTGGCTGAGAACATATTGAATTTTTATACTTTTCTAAATGTTTACTTTAATTTTTTACACAAATATTGCCCAAAATACACTTATTATTACCTAAATCGATCTATCTCGACTAACACACGAATCACGTCTAAGTCCGAGCTACACTGAAGAAATGAGCAAGAGCACCAGGTTTGGCCGATCTGCGCTGTGCCCCCTGCCTGCCAACTCGATCACCAGTGACAAACAAGTCGTATCGGCGAGCTAACCAATGTAAGTTATAAAATGACACTGCATTTACGTCTGAGACTAATAGTTTGGGAGTTTTAAGACAGGACGATATAGAGACCTACCGGCTTGGTCCAGTGGTGAACGCGTCTTTCCGAATCAGCTGAATTGGAAGTTGAGAGTTCCAGCGTTCAAGTCCTAGTAAAGGCAGACTTTTATACCGATTTGAATACTAGATCGTGGATACCGGTGTTCTTTGGTGGTTGGGTTTCAATTAACCACATATTTCAAGACTGGTCGAACTAAGACTGCACTTCATTTACACTCGTACATATCATCCCCATTCTTCCTCTGCAGTAATACTTGAACGGTAATTCCCGGAGGCTAAACACGAAAAAGAAAGAAGAAAGGACGATATAAACCTTTTCGTTACACTGTAGATTTCTATTCCCCGTATGTTCCAGTGTGCTTTTAAAGACGTTTCAAGTAAAAAAAAAATGAGTTATGGTGGCTTTTTAATTTTTGTCTATTAAGATGAACATATGATAACTTTATTTCAGTCCAAAATTTTAAACAAAAACAACGGTGAAACGCATTTTTCTGTTAATGCCTTTGTTATCGAATTATAATTATTTAAATTTACAATTATGTAAAAATCGTGTTAATAATAAAACGGGCTGCACAAACAATTTTATTGCATTTTACATCCATAATGTATATAACAACGAGCTTTAAACAGTGCTATAATATTGATGGTAATAATAATAATAATAAGCAATAACTAATAATTAAACGACCATCTGATATTATTTACTTTAAATATTACAATATTTATTTTAAGTAAATGTTTTCGATCGTAAATTACTAATGAAATAATTTTGAAAGCATACCATTTCACAAGAAATGTTCAAAATGCTTCCCTTCTACAACTTGGCGAAGTGCTTAACCTCAAGTAATATCTGTTTATAACTTGATCATGTCTAGTGGTACACAGATTCATCAATTATCATTTCAATTCGTCAATGTGTGCAGGTTTTGTTTTGTAAACATGTTTCAGGCATCTCCCAAAAAAGTAATTCAAAGAAGACAGGTCAGGGGATCTGGCAGGTCATTCTATGGCTCCTTTATTACCTATCCAACGATTTGGAGTTTGTTCATTTAAAACTTCCCGTGCCTTTTAACATTTTCCAGGATATTTGGTAAAATCCTATCGGTAACAAGTTACAGTAAGCATCTCCTGTAAAATTGTCATCTAAAATAAAAGGTCCTACAATACAATACAATGACCAACAATTCCCGACCAAACGTTCACTTTTTGAGGGTGCTGTGTATGAGCTTCCAACATCCATCTGGGATTGTCACTCCAATATCAACAGTTTTGCTTATTCAGATGGCCATTTAACATAAAAGTAGCTTGATCAGTAAATATTACTGAATTAGAAAAATTTGTGTCTGTCTAATTTTTGTATTAATATATCACAATGCTCAACTCTGCGGTCAAGATCATCTTCTGAAAGTTCTTGTGCCAGGTGTAGCTTATAAGGATGAAATTTATTTGTTTTAAGAATTTTTGAGCTGAAAAATAACTGATGTCTTCTTGGACAACAGCTTTCTGAATCGATGAATGAGAGTTTTCAACAAAGGTCTGCAATACATCTGATGACTTTGCATCAGGTGTGACAGTTCTTGATCTACTAGTGCAAGGACAATTCTTTATAGTACCGATTTCTTCAAATCACTATACTGTCTTAATCACAGGTGATTTACTTAATGGTCCTCTGTTTGGAAATTTATTATTAAATAAACCACATAACTCTTATAAAGGCCGAACTCTGTCACCATACCCATACATCATCAACAAAGATATTCTTACGGTTCAGTTAAAGAAGGTATTGTTGTTTGAAGATTTAATATTTAATAAAACTAAATAAATGAATGAGGAAACTAATAATGAAACGTTCACCAAAACAAATTTGAACCACTCTGCCTCCAAATACCTTTCGGATAAACAATTAAAGCTGCTTTCATATTTAAATATCACTCTATAAAATTTACTTAAAAAAATGTATATATTTTTTTTTTAATTATTTATTATTTTAATTAATATCTCCTAATCATTTCTAATAAATGATTTTTTATAACTTTTGTTAAATAGTTTGGTGTACAACAATATTGTTACAGAACCATAAAAATCTCTCTCTCTATATACATATATATATATATATAACTAAATAAGTTAGAAAATTATCCAAATTAATAGAAAGTTTTATAATGTGATGGGTGGTTTGTCTTGATAAAGTCCTACATCTTGGGCGAAACATCGAGGTCTTCTGCTTTTGTTTTTGTTATTTTGTTTGTTTGGTTGTTGACCTAATGAATTGCATTAGAAAATTTTCTATTAATTTGGATAATTCTCTAACTTATTTAGTTTTTTTTATATTTGTCTAACCAAAGGATAGAGTTTAGTTATTATTTTATATATATATATATATATATATATATATATATATATATATATATATATAAAATAATATCTTTGAAAATGTTTTTCAAGCATTTAAGTCTGACTCTTGGTTAATGATTTATAAACAGTTTTTGATTTTATATAAGTGTCTAAATTTCACCATTTTATTTGCTTCAGTTTATTGTGTGTACTGATAATGAAAAATCCACCAGATTATTACAAATTGTTTGATACCTATTTTATGGAAGACAGTGCTAACATTCTGAAGTTACCTTGCTAAAAACAGACATATATGCCATACTGACACATTTCTATCTTGCATGTTCATGTTTAAATAACATAATTCAGTTTAAAAACCAAGAACAGTTTGAAACAGTTACTTAAAAAAAAAAACCTGTACTGTCTCCTATGAGTATTAGTTAAAGTATTAAGGTAGAATATAAATTTTTTGAGGTTCTTTATTCCTTCTATAATTTCATAGATGAAAACTTATTTATAGATAAGATAGTAAACATTAAAAATATTTCATTTTTAACTCGTATTTATTAAAGTAGTTTTATTATGTTTTGAAATACTTTATATTTAGGCCTATTTATTGTTACAATTCTTTATAAAAAAATAAGTCTAATTTTACATTTTATGTATATTAAAATATTTTTACTTTCAAATGTATACATTGTCATTTTAAATTACATATTAGTTTGTCTTTATATACATTTTTTAAATTTTTTTTAGTGAATGTTGTTCACTACTGCTTCAAGAAAATAATATATGGTAATTTGTGACAGACAGGAAAGGTTTGTGAAGTAAATGTAGTCTATATTATTATAATTGTAATCATTATTTAGCATAATGGAATAATGAATAATAAAAAATCCTGTGTTGTATATATTATATGTATAAATGTAGTTGAGATGTAGTGTACTATAATATTAAGAATTATTTATCATGTACCATTTATAACACTACATTAATCATTTAAGTAAGCTACTTGTTACCACTTTATTTGTACTTAAAAATTTTTATTTTTGAAAATATTTCTTAACAAGTTAATTATAATTTTGGTATACCATCATTGGGCAAATGTTAGTAATGTGTTATTCCTGGTTGAATGCCTTTATAAAAGAATCTATTAATAAAAATAAAATTAAAATTATAAAGTTTTATGCACACTTTATATAGAATAGTGGTTGTGTAAAGTACAAAAGATATTTACTTTGTTGAAATAACTTGCATTAATACTGTTACAGATATTATTGTTAAGTTTAATGTTTGTTAATGATACCATATATTGTTTTTTTTAATTTTATACTACAGCAATACTACAAAAAGGAAATTGTTTACCTTGCATTCATGTCATAGAACAATTTTGAAATTATTTTGGATTTGATTATTGATTTGATCTATTATCCATGCCTTATAACTATGAATCAATCATATGATCAACTTCGTAATATAGTTCATTGATGATTGTATTATAAAACAGGGTTATTTATCTGCTTTAGGTGTGGAGAAACTGTTTTCTTCAAGTAATGTAGAATTGGAATTTTATGAGGACCTACTACAAAAAAAAGTATATATGTAGGCCTATATGTTATATTCAAATATTAATGATGTGACCTAAAAACATAGCAATATAGCAGTTTTCTTTTATATTACTGATTTTATTTAGAAAGTGTAAAATAGTGATTTTAAATGAACTGTGAAAGAATTTCTTAATAAAAAAATTATTAGTAATAATAATAATAATCATATAAAAAATATTTTTAGATGTATTAAGCTTATGTATTAATGTAATTCTTGTAATTGGATTTTCCCGATTACTTAACGTAATTTTCTTATGAAATATTTATTCTTTTGATCATTTGGGTCAGTTTTTCTTGTGTGATGATGTTTAAATTTTTCAAACTTCATTTTCGAAAACAGCTGTCCACATAAATAAAGATTCCTAAATGAGTCCCAGATAATTAAGTATACCCTGAGCTGACAAAAAGTAACAGGTGAAATGAAAAGCCTGTAAAATTTAAGTCATCCAACCCAGTGTAATTAACTTTTTATGCAGAATTAACAGAAATCAGATAACTTGGGTGAAGTGTACAGTAAGCTCTTCAGTTCACATTTTAAAATTACATAATTTATCACTGAATTTGATTAAGAATTTATCTGTGCTCATATGAATTTGTTTGTATATGGTATATAATATCAAACTTAAAGGCAGTATTATTTATATAATTGCATCTTTAAGACCAGACTAATCATTATATAATATTCATTTGCAGTAACTGACCAATTTAATTGAAAGGTCACCTTTTCTTTAGAAAAAATTAGACTTTATTCCTGATCTTTTATCAATTTATTACATAAGTATTAATTATTGGATTTAGGTTGTCTTATAAAACCACACTAAAAAGTTCACATCCTAACCCCATAGGGGAAAGACACCCACCTAGTGATTTCCAGTCGCCACACCACCTAGCCCTGTTGGGGCTGTTCCTAGCCCTGTTGGGCACTAAAACGTTCACATCTTTGTGAACGACCCCCCCAAGGGGAGAAGATTCCGCCTCATGGCGTGTCCGGTCGCTACACCACCTCCTCCGTTCCTAGCCAGTAGTGGCTTTAACGGAGGACATCTTCTCGCCCTCAAACAGATCACATACCACAGCGTTCAGTTCAGGCCACACTGAGATGCCCTGAGGGACATCTACATCGGTAAATTCACCCCGAGATAGCTTTAGATTTATGCCTTCAGAAGAAGACAACGGACACCTGCAGCTACCACGTCGCCCTCAGGAACTAAGATAGAAACCTAAGCGCGGATTGAAGACCCCGCGCCTAGTTCTAACCATTTAATGAGCCAGTTTCATTGAATGTCTCGGATTCGAGGCAATAAACTAACCACAACAACTTTCCCACTAAAAGTGTTAATCGCAACGAAATTTAGACCTAGTTCCCTTAAAGAACGTTAACTCATACATGAGTGCAAATTTATGACTCCGGTTTGGTCTACCGGGGTGAGGAGAATGAACGCCTACTCCCGCTCAGCTCCCGCGTGACATTCACCTTCTTCCATTTACTGCCATCGAAACGCCGCTGCATGTCACCTAAGCGGCACGCAGCCACGCCCCGCCGACAGTGTTGTATGCTCATACAAACGCTCCCGTCGAAACGCGACCGCACCCCCGGGACAAAGAATTGCCCTTTGGCACCAGCCGCAACTCCGCCGACAGCTTAACTAAATGACACTTCTTAATGATCTAACCGTGGCACGTTGCCAAAGCGCCTACCTTCGGCCAGGCGGTCCCTAGCCACCCACTAAAACGTTCACAGCATGACCCGCCTGTCATGAACCGTTAACATCATAAATATCTTATTCATATCATCATTATCGTTATTCATATATTGTTTTTTGAAGCCTGTACAATCTGAAAGTAGTAAACTGATGTTGGCATATCTGTTTATTTATCTTGTGGCTATCCGATGTTGACAATTAAAAAATCTTATAAGTGGATTTTTTTGTTAATCATCATCATATGGTTATCTGCACTGAGGCAGGTCCCTTGTATCATCTCTGCCGCCATTCCTCCTCTATTCCTGACTAAACTTTTAAGACCCTGATAATTCCCATTTCCTTTTAAATTGACTAATTTTTACTCTTTTCCAGCCTCTTCATTTTTCAGATTTTATTTCTTACATCCTTCATATTTCTTTTTTCTACATTTATTATTTTACCCTTCTAATACTGTTTTAATTAATCATTTAATTCTTAATATGTTCCAGCTAGTTAGCTATTCTATTTTGAACTGTTCTAATTAAGATTCTATTTCACTTTGTATATCTATTTAATCTTCTCCATTCCCACTTTCCAAATGTCTTTAATCATTATTTTTCCCTTTTTCTTAGTGTCCATATTGCACTTCATAAGCTGCTTCTTCAGCACTATTTTTGTTACTGTACACTGTATTTTTATTACATTAGAAAGTCATTTTTAAATTTATTTTATACAGAAGTTTAAACCACATTTTGTCATGCTTATTTATGAGTAATTAGCAGACTACACAAACAGCATGACTGTTTTCTCACTTCCATATCTTAGTGAAGAAATTTCTACTAGAAGAGCTGGACCAGTTTAAGTTTATAGTTTTAGAAAATTAAGGTAATTTGCTTATGAAATAAATTGTTGCAATTGAAATTAAAGATTGATGGGTGTTTATTTAGAGAGGATAAATTTACAACAGTATTAAAACTGCCCTTTTTTTTTTTTTTTTAAATTTTGTACAGATTTAAACTTCTGAATGAAATTTTGATATATTTATAAAATGATTTATAACAAAACATAACATTGTTGCCAAATTATTGAACATTAGAGATTATGCCAAAAAAATCAAGTTCTTTAGCAGGTATGCTTGTAACGACTATCTCTACAAATTCAAGATTCCACCATTAAAAATATTTCCCATAAATCCACTGCAACCTGATTTTCATTTACTGAAATAATCAATCATTTTATAAATACTAGTCGTGAATAGATTTCAGAATTTTGACTGTTAGTCTTTCATTAGATTCCCTTTTGTAATTTTTTATTTAATTTAAGTTTCATTGTGAAATTTTCTTTCCCTTATTTAGTAAGAAATCAAATATGTGTGTATAAAATATTCCAAACTTAATCTACTTCATGTCAAATCATTCAGTCAACCAGCATATATAATAAATTACTTTAGTAGTTTCATATATATTTATATGAAAGTTAAGTTATTTTTAACGAGGTATTATATTTAAAAATAAACATTTATTTACTAAACAAACATTAATATAATGATTATAACATGTAACCGTTATATATTAAATACTGCAAATAGATATTAATTCTATTTGTGTGCATTTAAACTTGAAATTTATTCCATTAATAAAAATTCAAGACTTTACATATTATATTAGATGTTCACTCTAACAAAGTGAGTGCAAGACTGCATAAAACTATAAATTAAATAAAGGTTACACCTACAACAAACACTTCCTAAAACAACTACTATTCTATGAATATCCTACATAATAATGCTTATGATGACACATACTATACTCTTAACTCCTTCATCCCCAAATAAAACATCCGGGGGCTGCTAAATAGAGGCCCAGGTCTTTGCTTAAATATTTTACAATACATTACATAAACAATAACAATCACTAAAATTAAATACAATAACAAAATACAACTGTAACAAACAATTCCTAGAATAACTACTATTTTACGAATATCCTGCATAATAATGCTTCTCTTATGACAAATACTACACTCAATAATCAAATTATACACACAATATTATATCCTTTTTAATAATTGGAAACTTTAAAGGGTGTTTATTGCATACAGGGATGTTAAGAAAAAATAGATTACTATGACTGTTTTAATTTTTAAATAAACCCAATTTTTCTTTTCAGATTGACAAAAACCAGGGAAATATCGATAAAAAGTTCCTCAATGTTAGTTTAAATAATGCAGTACTATTAACTATAATGATTTTGTTAAACATATTTATTAACAGTATAATTGCTTTATTGTTTAATATTATTCAAAACAATGAACACACCTTAATCAATAAATCTAAGGATTTATTTCATATAACTTTTTTGAGTGATAAGAAAGACTTTGACAGCAAATATGACTTTTTTGTATAATTACTTATTGTATGTAAAGAAATTCAGTACTTTTTAAGAAAGGAATTGTTTATGAAAGGAAGAACCTTCAAAAAAAAATCTTGAAAAAGATAAAAAATGAATTAAAAAAGGTAAGAATATCTACCTTATACTTGCTGGAAAAGGTAGATTCACTGATTTGAATATTAAGTTCAGGTTTTTTTACCTTTGAAAGATAAATAATATTTATCTATCATAAAATGTTTCCTTTTATGTGATTTAGTTTTAGTAATTAAATTTAAGACACATTATATTAACAGGTATATCACCTTGTTGTATATATTAGTATCACATCGCTATAAAAAGTAAATAAAAAGAATCATTTGTAAAATTAAAAAAATAAATGAATAAAACCAAAAGTATCTTTAAGGACCAAACTGTTTAATTATTTTTAACCACTGGATAATTTACTGATAAATTTATCTCAATAACATAATAATTGTTTCAAATTCACTCTTTTAATATAAATATAGAATGTAATTTGTTTTGGTATATGGACACACATTGTGTAGGTGTTTATAAGCTATTGTTCCAAATGATTGCCTAGATGGCTCAGTTTGTAGTAGTTTATAAGTACTGTAACATAGGTTCTTTGGTTCTGAGAAATTCAATTTTTTCAGCAGAAGTTTCATTCAAAAAATACCAAAATTGTGCCTCCATCCGATCTATATGCACCATTTTTTTTTCCTCAAATGGTTTGGATTTTCATTGCTTTCATGGTTCCTCGAAAAACATTATTTTAATTTCTATTAATTATGATTATGGTGATAAAAATATATTGTGCTATGATAATTGGATAGTAGATTTTTTCCGAACTCTACTCTCAGAATAAATATATAATACAGTAGATCCCAGCAATTATCTAAACATTAATGAGAATTATTGGTTATCAGAATGCCAAATAGGATTCCACTCAAGATTACTCAATCAGATTTTCTTTTATAAAGTCAAGCTAATTATACTGTGGTTCTTAGAGGTTGATGTGTTGCATCTGGAGTGAAAATATGCATGCACTTACATTTCACCTTGGATGTCAGAGTAAATGACCTTGGTACTGTTTACTCTGAGGTAGTTCAGTAGTATTATAATAGTGCCTACATGAAGTGGTGTGAACTCTTGCAAATGATACTAATCATTTTTTTTTAGCCGTAAAAACTCCATCCAAACAATGTCATAAGATAGAGTTGACTGAACACAGGCTTAATACTTTAAGCCACTACTTTTGTCTTTTATTCAATGAGACACTGGGAAATGCAGAAAATATTGAATTAATTTGATTTATAAGGTAATCAATATGCACACCCCAGTTCAATTTTTTGTCAACCTGCACTCCCAGAAATCTATGTGATTGAGCTAAAGTAAACTGTACTCAATCGAGGCACAGCTTCCATGAATTCAAAATTAATAATCTTTGTCTTGGATTCATTCATAGGGAAACTATTACTAGTAAGTAAGTCTTTAATGCAGGACAAGATACCTCTAAGCAAATCACTCAACTCCAGAACTACCCTACTCCCATTCAATACTGTTGTATTATTATCAACAAAAAGTATGAAATTCTCACTGATGATGTGTTGTAGGTTTTTTAGTAGATAAGAAAGAACAAACCCCTGAGGCACCCCACATGTAATACACTTCCAGCTGGAGTAATATCTCAAGCCAATTCAGCATGTCTCTTTAAAAACCTTGTAATAATAATCTATGTAATAAAAATAGCTGATCCACACAGTCAAAAATCTTGGACAAATCACAGAAAATACCAACTATCTTATGAGAGTCATTCAAAGCAGGTGACACCCTGCTCACCAAATGATACAAAGCAAGGTTAGTTCCACGTTTCTTCCTAAAACCATATTGAGAACTAATGAAATAGCTGATTTTTCCAAATACAATCCCATCTTATGACATACCACTTTTTCAAATACTTATGAAAATGCAGGCAGTAGTGATATAGATCTATAACTTCCAAACTATTTTTAATTACTTCTTTATAGATATGAATCACTTCAGCCTATCAGAAAAGACTCCAGCCCTAAGAGATAAATTAATTATCCTTAGTCTTAATAATACTAATATGAATACGATCCCAGCCTGATGAAGTGTTACTTTTAAGAGATCTTATAGATTCTTGATCACACAATGATCTAAAATCATACTACCGTAGAATAACTCCCAATTTTCAGCTTTCACAACAGCTGGAATTTTAACTGGTGGAATATTTAATTTAGAAACTACATTTACAAAATAATCATTGAAATGCTCAGCCTTAGCTGTGAGGGTTTACAATTTTTTCATCATCTACTCTTAACTCAGGATAATTTAAGTATGTCTTTATTAAGACAAAGGTCATTATTAACATTTTAATGATTTAATGAATTTATCATTCACCATAATTTTAGCTTTCCTTACAACTTTACTGAAAATCTTTTTATATTTCTTTACATAAATCAAAATGTGAGGGTCTTTATTAAATCTGCTCTCTATACAAAGGATCTGTTTAATTTTGACAGAGACCCTTATACTATTAATTATTCAACGATTAGTCTTGCCACAGTCTTTAATAGGAGTTTTCATAGGAAAGACAAAGTAGTTAAAGCTGTAATAAATTTATTAAAAAAATCACTGACACCACATTCACACAAGGCACATGAATCGCATTTTTTTTCAGAATCTTTTAAAAAATTCTCACTATAAATCAGTCTTTGTACATAAGTATAGTTACAAGAAGAGATCCAAAAAACCCAAATCTAAATTGTAAATAAATATGTCTCCTATCCAAAAATTTGTTAAAATGTTATCAATACACTGTGTTATTTGTTGTTATTCTTGTAGGATCCTTAAAATTTATCTTAAAACCATAAGTATCAGTTAAATCTACGAACTTAGTTGCATGACTGTCATTTCTCAGTACATCAATCTTGAAAGATTCTGCTATATAAATAAAAGTTTTCCTACTTCTTGCTTTTAAAATATGAAGGAAGTCACCTTCCTTCATCTTTCATGAGTATGAAAGCCGGGTGTTCTGTAAATGGACACAGCTAACGTATTTAGAGAAGGTATTTCCACATAAGAACCATCAAAATAAAAATCCTCATTAAATCTATAGAGATCAGTTCTGACTAAAATCTGTATTGCCCTTTTCTAGTATACATGATCCACCTCTACAACCTGAAGTAAACATATAAAAATCTGCAATATTAAAGTCTTTTAATTTATTTAAATGAAAATATTTGTTGGATTAAACCAATGATAATTAAATTAAATTATACCAATATTTAACAAGACGCACTGAAGGAATAATTCAATACCAGTCAGCTTGTCACAGACACAAGATGAAATAGTATTCAAAATAGGCATGTCTTATCAGTGTTCAGAACCATGGAAATGGTTACTCATCATAAAAATTGAGGAAAATAGTTTTATTACCCACTTTATCAAGTAAAAATTAAATGCTTAATAAAAAATATAAGTAAAATATTATAATAATCATGTTGCAATAGCAAAACAGTGTAATATTAGATCTCAGGTTTACTCTTCAGTCTTAATTCTGAAATGTTCTCACTGGATTAGGACCTGTTCCATGAATATTTTAATGTTGAAAAGAAAAATTGTGTTATTTTTCATTTACCTTATAGTTCTTTTAACATTTACTATTTATTCTAATAATATGCAACCAAATTTAAATTGAATAGATCTCTTAGAGTCAAATTTAATATATCAGCAAGATGGTACAGCTGATGTCTTTTCATGTGTTAATTTATTTCTCTTCTTTAAAGTGGCTTTGACTGCTTTGGTTGTAAGCAACTAACACAGTATTTAATATCACTTTCAAGTTACATATTATAAGACAGAAAATGTAACTGATTGTACCGCCTACATACAATACTGATTTAAATTTTATTAAATATGTAATTATTACAAAATAAATTTATAACTTGTTACCACAAAGAGTACTTGAAATATTTTAGTCGGAAATATATAAATATTGAATTTGTACATGAACTTCGTAAAATTTTAATAAAATGTAGGTTTCAGTTACAAAATGTTAACTATTCCTTTAAAAAAAAAAAGATAAAAAATACATAATAGTATCTTGAGGTCTAAGGCAAGCAGTTAAACTGCATCTCTTACAACATGAAATTGTGGACTGCTTTTCTTACAACACCTACAAAATTTCATTAAGAAACATCATAGAGAAGAATTGGGTTTGAAATAAGGACAAAATTCTATCATTTGAAGCTTCATTTGATAAATCATTTCTTGTAGATCACTGAAGTTAATTATACATACATTTTCTTTCAAATAATTTATGTGCTTTGGTTATTTAATAATGGCAGATAACCACAGTACTTAGTACCACTTAGAAAATAATTATAGCAGCTGAGTACGTAAATGAAAAAAGATACTCAAATATCACAATTGTAATTTCATGGAGAAAATTATTACCACTTAAAATTATTACATGGAGTGTTAATTATTTTTGACTCGAGGATAAAACTTTCCATACCTGAAGCTAAATTAATTTTTTGCTCTGTATACCTTTTTTTTACAAATAAAAGTAATTAATTAATTTCAGATGTTTAAATAGATAGATTAAAAAAACAAAGGAACAAATCAATACTGTACCTGATCTGAATAAACTACTGACAACAGTTGCTAAATGTTGAAAATGATGGATAACTAGTTTATTCTAGTTAAATTAATTTTTCACTTATGTTTGGAGTTTACTTTCCACTAAAAAAATTCTGGTGTCAGTGTTAGTATACTAGTTTTACATACAATGTGTTTCCATATCACCAAAATATTTCATAAACAGTAGTACAGTGAACTTATGTATATAATTCATTGTACAATCAGTGACACAAAGAGATTGTCAATTACAGCTTACCGCCTATGATTTTTACTGTTAACAACTTATTTCTTTATCATTCTTTATATTATCAACCACATTTGCAACATTCCTTTTTTTTTGTAATTAATATATCAATAAATGGATTACTGTTATTTGCAATAATGAAGCTAAATATTTTCCTTATCCTTATTACAATTATTCCTTAAAATTATACACAACTAACCCCAATAAACATTAACTATTTTTTTTAGTTTTAGGTGGATTATTCAGTGAAAGGAACCAGAAGATTCATATCGAAATTCATAGATTTCATAATCCTACAGATAGATCAACCGAAGACCAAAATTTGAGATTTTTGGTTACAATTTTAAGGCAGATTTTCATGTTTCTTTTGGTTACAGTTGATTCTGAATATTGTTATTTGGTTTGATGAAAGAAAATTGGCAAGGAAAGATGATGGATTTTTTGAAGAATTTGATTTGTGTGCATGTAGTAGAACATCCACCTTACTTAACAGTTCTTGCTATATCTATTTCTTACATGAAAACATCTTTAAAAGAATTTTAAGGCGTTATTTTTTTACTGTAGCGACAGCAAAGTATTTAGGGATCAGATATCAAGATTTTTTTAAGAAATAAAGAAATGATATGTCTTGTTTAACTTCAGGATTAAGGTAGAAAAGAAAGCAAGTTTCATTTTGTAGTCCCATGACATACAATTAATAAATTTTATATACAGAATGATGTTTACCAATGATCATGCCATTATTTCCTGTTATGTCTGAAATTTTTATACAATATTTTGAGAAAAATAACTCATATGTATAATATCCTTTTATAGACGAGATGTTTATGATATTTTAGTAATATTTAATTCTGTTCTAGAAAATAAATATTTAGTAATTTAAAAAAAAAAATTAAATTTACATAACTACACATTAAAATTTTATTATGGAATATGATAGATCAATAAATTTTTTAGACATAAAATAAATATTAATGAAAACAAGAAATAGTTATTGGAGTTTTTAGAAAATCAACGCATCACGACACTGCTATCCAAAAAAACCCCAAATCACTCTTGGTCACAAAAAATAAATATATTTAATATGATAAAATAGACATACTCATAAATAACAAAATAAAATTGAGCAAAGAAATAAAACAAATCAAATTTATATCAAACCAAAATGTATATAAGAATATTATTTTAGCAAATAATTTTATTTAAATGTTAAAATAAATATAAATATTTCATTAATTATATTTGAAAAAACAACACAAACTTATGCTATATTGTGTATAATATATTCATTAAAATACAAATAAGATAGTTAATGTCTGCAATAGTGAAAATTATGATACCTTTTGAACCAATATATAATCAAGCAAAATATTTAAATCGTACTAAAATTACATTATTAGAAAAATTTAACAAAATTATAGTGATTGTAAAGAACTTTATACAGACAAAATAGTAGCTCTTTAAAACATTTGAGAGCCTACAAAAACAAAAGATAATTTTCAAATTTTGCTGATCATCTTGTTACACACCCATATAAAAAATTAGAAAATAGTTTACAAATAAATAATATAAATGTGAATATTTAGAAAAATATTACATTAAATACTAACTTAAACATAAATGAAAAAGGTAAATATTTAAACCTATTAATTTTTTAAATTCAATTTTAATTCATTGATCATGGCAATTATCATTTTAACATGCAATGAAGGTAATGGAATGCCTGAGATAATACAAGGTGTGGTAAAAAAAAACGAGAATTTTTTAATCCTCTTTTCTTTTTGACATGAGATTGTCTTTTTGTCACATGATATCAATATTTTCAGCCAAATTAGACACATAGATAAAATTTTGCAGCTGAGTAATTTGGATGTATTTTTTTTTAAAGTAGCAATTTATTTAGTTTGAAAATGATGGAACAAAGGATTTGCATTAAAAATGGAATAAAGTGTGGTGTAGATGTTGACGAAAGCTTTCAGTGAAGATATTATGTTGACACCAAGGGTATATGAGTGTTACAATAGTTTCAAAAGGTCATGAAGATATTAAAGATGACAAAATAGTTGGACATCTAACACACCAAGAACTGATGAAAATATTTATGAAGTAAAGGGCATTGTGTCAATGATCCTCAAATCACTAAAGTTACTGAAAAAGGTGGTAAATCTCTTATGGCTTATGTGAAACAGTTTTGACTGATATTTTGGTATGATGCTAGTAGTAGCAAAATTTGTTCCAAAGCTGTTGAATTTTCAACAAAATCAAGATCACTGATGAGTTGGAATTATTCAAATGTGTCATAACAGGTGACAAGATGTGAATGTTTAAACCTTCCATTTCAGTGTCATTATCATAAGGTCTGATCATCTCAGTGCAAGCTTTCTGAAGAACCAAGACCAAAAAAGTACGCCAAGTTCTATTGAATGTTAAGTTTGCCCTTGATAATGTCTTTTTTATTACAATAGTGTCATCCATCATGAATTCTTACCACAAGCTTGTTTGGTCAACAATCAGTATTACTTAGTAGTTTTTTATTGTTTATGTGATGTAATCTGAAAAAATTGATCACAAGTATGGGGAAACAATTTTTGGTTTTTTCACCACCATAACAGTCTAGTTCACACTATTAATTGTGATTATTAACGAAAAATATCACACTGATGCTGCAGCTTCAGTGTTCTCTAGATATAGCCCCTGAGATGTTTTCTTGATCCTACTGATTAAGAGAACATAAAAGAACTATAATTTGCCGTGATAGATAAATAAAGAAAAATTGCAAAGTGAGCATAAGGCTGTAGAAAAAAAATGTTTTCATGAACCTTTTGAAGACTTGAAAAACATTGGCAGAAGTGTGCCTTATCTCTGAAGGTTTAATTTGAAGGGGACAATATCAGTATAGAAATAGGCTCTTTTTGATAAAAATTCTTCATATTTTTTTATCACATCTTCTACTTTAATAACTAATAATGGATTCAGAATGCACTTTATATGATACTAACAAGCTTTTTGTAGTAAATTTGATGAGTTTTGTTGGTAACAAGAAAATATTATTCTTTATTAATCAAGGTATTGCCAGGATGGGCCTCAGAAAACTACAATCCATTACTAGATGTGAATTTTGACTATTACATAACCATTATCATCATCATCAGTAGTTTTTCTTTTGTACTAATATTAGTGCAAAAGAAAAAAAACATTAAAACTAAAAAATTATACAGCTAACTGTGTTCAGTCCAATGTTCACACAGTTTACTATATTTCGATGCATGGGAACATTAAATTAACATGTTCACATCATTTTTTTAATATAGGCATTATTTATTTGACACTCAAGTGTTTTTAAGTCTTTCTTAAAATGTACATTATTTTACTCTGTTTTATACAAGGGAAGTGAAGCAGAACATAATGGCCAATCCAGATGAAAAGTTTAAGTAGTTTTAGATTATATTGTTAGCAAATTTTTTTTGTTTTAATTTGGACTGTTCATAGTGAAGTTTTATTGTATTTTAGTTTTTTGTTTAATTTCATAAATACAAATAAACATTTTTTTGAGTACTCCATAACTGTTTATTAGTAATAAACAGGGTTTTTTTTGTTTATTAATTTCTTAGTTTAATTACTTATTTTTGAAGTTTTTTCTTTATTACTTTTATTTATTAGTAATTAATTCCTTCACACTTACTATTACAAATGTTTAACCACCAAAAGGTAAATCTAGTCAAGTTTAATTTTTTGTCAACAATTCTAAACATTTCAACACTTATTGCAATAACTGTTTGACATAATTCTTTTTTCAACCAAATCTAATAATTAGGTTTGGTTGGAATATACAATTTGTTTTTTAAATACGCACATGTTTTAATTTTTGTTAAAAAAAATGTTCATTAAAAATATATTGCACAATTACTTAAGGATCTGGAGAGGAATAGGAATGTACAATATGTATAATTATAATTTTTAACTGTCAGAAATGGTTTCACAACTAAAAAAGCAAATTCAGATGAAAATGAAAATAATGAAGTTGTTACTGACTCATTACATTTCAGTATCTAATATCGTAAATAATATGCATCACTTTAATTGCAGGAAGAACAACCATTTATTTAAAACTCATTACTGACAAGAATAATCACCAACACTCATATATGGACTGTAATGTGAATACCTTAAGAAGTATTAGTATTTTAATTAGAAATTTGGTAGCAGAAAATATTCAATATTTCCATAAAAAAATGGAAAATGGAAGAAAGGTTTGCAAACACTAATTGATGTTTCTTAAGAAGAAATAAGGTGTGATATCCCAAAGTTGAAGAATTAGTTATAATTTTATGTGAATGATGACAGTTTGGTAACAATGTAATCACAGAAATATGGAGAAAAATGCTTTAAAAATAAAAGTACTTTAATGAAGAAAATATTATCACAAGTCAAGCTTGGCAGTAGAATTTTTTCTGGTAAAAATGTTTAGCATCAAAAGAAGAAATATATTTATAAATATAAATAGATTAAAATATTTCCTGAAGCATCTAATGACAAAATTATAAACATTCCATTAATATATACATTGTAGACAAAAAGTTCGTTTTCCCTTCAGCCAGATTTAAATTCTATATTGGGTGACATATTTGGCTTTGCAGTTCAAAGTAATCAACTGATGTAATTACTATTCAGTTATTTTTCAGTTGAATTTACTTTCCTGGAGTATACAGCTAGAATAGCTCAATTAAAGAAAAAAGTATGGTGATCATATTAAAAATAGGGTTTCACATATTTTGCAATCTTTACATTTTAGAGCTCAACTAGTTAATATACCAGTTAAGATTCACAACCAGCTCATCAAAATGTCTGTCAATAAAATGTTACAAATTAACATCTGAAGATTCAGATGCTCATCAAATTAATATAGAAATATAGTTACAGAAGCACTGAAAATATTAATATTAATAGTTTTTTGCCTAAGGTTGTACTAAAAACTAAATAAAGCAATTGCCTTTTATCACTTAAAAATGATTTGACTTTGTGTGTTTCTAACATAATTCCACATATGGAAAAACTGATAAATGATTTTTTTTTTTACAAAATATATTGTTTATGTGTAAATTTTAGGCTAATTTTGTAATCCCCTTTTCATATTACAATGTCCCCTGTGGAGATCACCACCCTCAGGTTGAGAAATTGCTGATCTGAACCAAAAAAATATATGTATGTAAATATTTGTGTCGCACTGCTTTTGGTCTTATATCTTAGGATTGACCAAACTGATTTTCTTCAGATTTGACTCAAATATTTCTGTATGTGGGGGGCACTGATCATAATTCTTTTTTCAAAATTTGTTAAGGAGGTGGAGTGATATTGCAAAAAACCAATTTTGATTTTCTTCAGAAGCATTTTAGGGAAAATTTTATTACAACAAATTTGTTAGCTGTAATGCATATAAAAAATAATCCAAATAAACATTTTTCAAAAAATCAACCTCCACCTCTAAAAACTGAAATATATATTTTCTGTTTTTGTTTTTTTTTTGCTCTATCTATTTTCGGTTTAATTACTTTTCAAAGATTTTTTGAAAGTTTATACTTCATATATAGAGCTACCAAGAAATGTCTATAGTTTTTTAAAATTATAGATCCTGGACTTAAAAGGCTGAAAAGTTTTTGAAAATTTTATTTTTTAATTTTATTTCTTTGTTGAAGGGGGTGTTAGATTTGGAGAAAATTTGTTAAGCTTAACTTATAAATGTATGTTTAGAAAAATGTATTCCTCTCCTCTAAAAAGTATATATATATTTTGTTGTTTTTTTGTCTATATCTTTTAATTTTTATTATTAAAAAATTTTTTTTGCATTTTTTTTTTCATCACTAAAGCATTATTAAAATTAAAGTAGCACCTAAATTATATTCCAGACTCAAAATGAGAAGCAACTTTTTTCATTACTTTCATAAAAGTTAACCAGTGTAGATGGGAAAGTCATGCAATATTTGGTCAGTTTTTTTGTATCTGCATTGAGAATAAAGGTGTTCAAGTACACTAAACAAGAATGAGTTTTTACGCTTTGATGTCAATGAAAAATAATAAGGATACAATTATCATCCATGAAGAACTCCATCCAAGAGTTTCTTATTCTCTGCTACCAACCCAAGAAACATCTGCATAAGCTGAACATAATGGAGGTATTGCAGATAACAGTCAAGTAGACCTATCGTATTGTTTGTTTTACATAAACAACTTATTGCCAAAATATTAGTAAAGAGCCCGCAAAGGTCAATCAGAGATTAATGTTAGGCTGGAAATACCCAGAACAAGTTTACAAAACAATTCTAAAAGAACTGAAGTTCTTCATAATTATCTTCATGGATTGCATGAAGATAATTATGATAGAAGAATGAAATTTTAAGAATTTATTATTTGTTGTGAGCAGATCCTGTTCACTTCTTAATCTCAATGACATCGTATGTTGAAGCGTGCTTCAAACTGAATGGCCTAAATAATAAACTATCATAAGATTGTTTATTGGTCTGATGAGTCCTTACATAATAGCAGAGAAGAATTTTAATTTATCTAGAATTTACTATTGGGATAACAAAAAAGGGATTCTTTGGACCTTACTTCTTTGACAAGAGTGGGACAGATGTTCATATCTTGAGAGCTGTTAAACAATGTGGAACACCTCTTCATTCCATTCTTAAGTTACAGTACCTCAATCAAACTTTTCTAAATGGACAGAATCCCATGGAATAATTTAATGTAATCATTTATATGTAATCTGACAGCTGATGATTTTTTGTTCTGGGGAATCATCAACCATGACATTTTTTTCAAATCCAAGTGACTTGAACTGCTTCAAGCTATCAATCGAAAACTCAGTCGACTTTAACAAATTTATAATTCAGGATAAGGTCAATCTCAATTGATATTTAAAGAAGAATGACAAAAAAATATATATATATATATTTAAAAGAAAATTGATTTATTGCATCTAAACTTGCAGCATCAACTTGTTTTAAATAAGTTTACACATTAATCACGTTACATCACCAAAACTGCTAAATAATAATTTTATACATAATCAGCATTTAATAAATATTAAAAACAATAGATTATTACTTGGTAAATAAAATGTTCATTAAAACTATTAGCAATTAAAAAAAATAAAAAATAAGTGACATTATTTTTTTCAATATACTATTTAAATGCAGTTATAAAAATAATTTGTTTTAAATGTTCTTTAAGAAAAAATGCACAATTGTAAGAGCTTAGCTTATTAACCAATAATATAAATAATTAATGTTAGGATTTGTCTTCATGTTTTACTCGTGAAAGAGCAACAAAACATTCTTTAGTGCTAGAGTCAAACCATCCTATTGGACCCATATCACATTCTGCGCAAGTAAGGAATTTATTAGCACCAACATTTTTTGAGAAACCAACATTTTGAAATGTATACATATCATTGACTTTCCAGTAATCTGACACTTTCTCTTCTAACACTGTTTCAACAGATTTTGGTCTCATCATGTGTGGTAAAGTGAACTGAAAGAGAATTCAGTATTAGTAAACAAAATTTAACCCATCAGATCAAAAATACATAAATTAAATTGTCATCAATTATTACATGCACGTTTACTGTTCACTTACTGTAGTTATATTCTTCAAAAATGAATAGCTTTTGCTACTTAAGACTGTATAACAAAATTACCTTAACTGAATATATAACAGATGTGTGTATATATATATATATACATATATATATATCAAAGGCAAAAGTATAAAAACCATTTACCATCAAGAGTACAGAATTTGATAATGCTTCTTATCTTATGCTTAGTATTTTTTTCTAATAGCACTTTCAAAGTTTTCCCTCATCATCAGTTCAACTTTTTCTTCCAAATCACACATTAAACTCAAACCACTAAAATTATAACGTATAAAAATATGTAGTAAAAAATATTATAAATATTTTATTATGTGGCTAGCCACACATACAGTACTGTACTGAAGTTATTTGGATTTATTTAAATTATATAAATGTGCTGCTATCTAAGGCGGTTTTGATAAGAAAGTCATTATCAAATTCTCTCTGTACATTAATCAAATTAAACTTTTGTCTATTCTTTATATATAATATTTTTCCAAAATATTAAAATTTTTATTATTATCATACCCTTTTACAATTTCTACTATATTTAAATTTGTATCCGAATCGGTGATGTTTATTGATTATTAAATGGTACCCTACTTCTTTTTATAAAATCTAAAATGTTCTCCAAATCTTGCCCTAAATGATCTATTAGTTTTCCCAATATAAATATTAAATTTAATATTATTATTTTACTAATGGGATAACAAAAAAGGGATTCTTTGGACCTTACTTCTTTGACAAGAGTGGGACAGGTGTTCATATCTTGAGAGCTTTTGAACAACAAAGTGGAACACCTCTTCATTCCATTCTTGAAGTTAGAGTAATTCAATCAAACTTTTCTAAATGGACAGGATCCCATGGAATAATTAATGTAATCATTTATATGTAATCTGACAGCTGCTGATTTTTTTGTTCTGGGGAATCATCAACCATGACATTTTTTCAGATCAAAGTGACTTGAACTGCTTCAAGCTATCAATTGAAAACTCAGTATCAAATTAAAATACTACTACTACTAATGCTATCAAATTAAAATACTATGGTATTTTAATTTATTATTATAATTTAATATTTCTTTGTATTTAACTAATACAAATTTTACAATTTACAAAAGAAAATTATGTTGGATTATAAATTAAATTAAAAATATATATTGGATAAACAAATAGGTCATTTAAAGATATATTTAATGAACATTTCATGTCATTTAAAAATGAAAAAATAGGTATCTCATATGTAGCAGACCATTTAATAATTAAACAAATGTAATATAACTAGTTTGGAAAACAATTTAGAAATAATTTAAAAAGTAAATATTGAACACGAAAGTAATAATAAAAAAATTAGAAATTTTAGAAAGATGTTTTATATATATATATATATATATATATATATATATATAAACATAAATTCAGCCTAATGAATCTGCAGACAAAATTTGATGGTGACACTCTTATAAATATTATTTAAGATGGTAATACACTTATAAGAAATTTTAAATAAATCAGATAATCAGTACAGTACTGTATTAACATACTGACAACATGTTAAGAGAAATTTTAAATATTATAACGTTTTAAACGCAGCTGAAAGCAATGGAAAACTACAGCTGCTTTTTTTTCCAAGAAAATGTAGCTCTCTGCATTTTCATATAGCAATGATGGAGGAGGCGCCTTCCTTGGTAAAATATTCCAGAGGTAAACTAGTCCCCCATTAAGATCTCTGGATGGCAACTATTAAGGAAGGCGTCACCAGAAAATTAAAAAATAACATTCTACGAGTCGGAGTGTGGAATGTTAGAAGTTTAAAAAAAGGTTGGTAGGATAGAAAATTTAAAGAGGGAAATGGATAGGATAAATGTAGATGTAGTAGGAATTAGTGAGGTTCGGTGGGAAGAGGAAATTGACTTTTGGTCAGCTGATTTTAGAATAATTAACTCAGCTTCAAGTAATGGGCAGGCAGGAGTAGGTTTTGTAATGAAGAAGAAGATAGGGAAGAGAGTAGAGTATTTCAAAATGCATAGTGACAGAATCATTGTAATAAGGATAAAATCAAAACCTAAACCAACAACGATTGTTAACGTCTATATGCCTACAAGCGCCCATGATGATGATGAGGTAGAGTAAGTATACAAAGAAATTTATGAAGCAATTAAACACATAAAAGGAGATGAAAATTTAATAATAGTTGGAGATTGGAATGCAAGCATTGGAAAAGGCAAGGAAGGAAATATGGTGGATGAATACGGGCTGGGCAAAAGGAATGAAAAAGAAAAGGAGGGACCGACTTATAGAGTTTTGCACGAAGTATAATTTAGTAATTGCCAACACCCAGTTTAAAAATCATAATAGAAGAATATACACATGCAAAAAGCAAGGTGATACTGCAAGGTATCAGATAGATTATATCATGGTTAAGCAAACATTTAGAAATCAACTCGTCGACTGCAAAACCTACTCTGGAGCAGACATTGATAGTGACCATAATTTAGTGATAATGAATTGTAGATTGGGGTTTAAAAACCTGAAGAATAGGTGTCAGATGAATCGGTGGAATTTAGAGAAGCTTGATGAAGAGGAGGTTGATGAAGATTTTTGAGGAGGACATTGCAAGAGGTCTGAGTAAAAACGATAAGGTAGAAAATGTAGAAGAAGAATGGGAGAATGTTAAAAAGGAAATTCTTAAATCAGTAGAAGCAAACTTAGGCGGAACGTAGAAAATATAAGAATGCTAGTGATGAAGAAAGTAAAAGGAACTATAGACAATTAAGAAATACTATAAACAGGAAATGCAAACTAGCGAAAGAAGAGTGGATTAAAGAAATGTAATAGTAATTTTAGCTGAGAGTAAAAAGGATTTAGAAGAAACAATGAATGGCATGGATGAAGTCATACGCAAGAACTACCGCATGAAAATAAACAAGAACAAAACGAAAGTAATGAAATGTAGTAGAAATAACAAAGATGGACCGCTGAATGTGAAAATAGGAGAAGAAAAGATTATGGAGGTTGAAGAATTTTGTTATTTGGGAAGGAGAATTACTAAAGATGGATGAAGCAGGAGTGATATAAAATAGCACAGGCGAAATGAGCCTTCAGTCAGAAATTTAATTTAAATGATTTTTTGATTTAATCAAAAATTAATTTAAATGTCAGGAAAAGATTTTTGAAAGAATATGTTGGAGTGTCGCTTTATATGGAAGTGAAACTTGGATGATCGGAGTATCTGAGAAGAAAAAGTTAGAAGCTTTTGAAATGTGATGCTGTAGGAGAATGTTAAAAATCAGATTGATGGATAAAGTCACAAATGAAGAAAGAAGCATTTGGAAAAATATAGCTAAAAGAAGAGACAGACTTATAGGCCACATATTAAGGCATCCTGGAATAGTCACTTTAATATTGGAGGGACAGGTAGAAGGAAAAATTTGTGTAGGCAGGCAACGTTTGGAATATGTAAAACAAATTGTTAGGGATGTAGGATGTAGGGGGTATACCGAAATGAAACGACTAGCACTAGATAAGGAATCTTGGAGAGCTGCATCAAACCAGTCAAATGAGTGAAGACACAAAAAAAAGTTTTTATTGACTGAACAAATATTTGATCTAAAATTTTAACTTATCTTATTTACTCTAATGTGTAAATGTAAAAGACAAAAATTTAACAAACATTACTGAAAATGGGATTATACCTAAAAGCAGTTTAATGAAAAAGAAGAAAGGTAAGAATGTTCTTTAATTCTGAACTTTATAGAGTGGCTGAATAAATATATATATATATATATATATATATATATATATACACATCAGGTGCCATTTGTTGATGTGCCAGTGGTTAATGAAAACAGTAAACAGAATTCCTTTTGCATCCCAAGAAACCGACGCAATGACCTTTACTGCCGATTGCACCTTCTTTGGAGCTGAAGAACTGGCTTCTGTTCACTGCATGGATTGTTGTTTAGATTCTGTGTGTAATGGTGAATCCATATTTCATCCATTGTCACATGTCGACGCAGTCAATGAGAACAAAGAAAAACATATTTTTTTTATGATTATAAAGATTCAAACAGGGTTAAAGACACCACTCCCAAAATTACAGAGAACAGAACTACTTTTTATTTTACAACAAATAAGTACTTGAAATTAACAATACAAAACTTATAATAATATATAAAAGTTATGCAATATTACTGATAAATTATTCGCTGCAATCTGTAAAAGTAGGCTGCAATGTTTTTTTAAATTTCTTCTCCAAGGTGCTTCAGTCATGGTTTCAATCCTCTCCGACCTACTCTACGAGTCAAAATATTTGAAACACGTACTACTTGATTAGTTTTTAATTCTGAATGTCTTCTCCACATGTCTAAAATCTGTCCAATGAATAACAGGATGATTTATTAATGCACCAACTATTAAAAATGTTTTAATAGCATAATAAAATAAATTTTTCCTGGCTCTATTTAATATTAAATTCTCCTTCAGATAATTTACTACTGTAAATGGAAGTGGTATTCAAGAGGAAGCAATAAAGTAACTTACTGAGAGCCCAGGGATGAAGCAGTCTCAGAGTGAATAATGAGACTGAACAATTTCCAAATCTTAGTATCATTTTTAATTTTTCATAAAATATTTATACATACCTTAATTTTGCACAAACTGTAGTTAAATTTTATATTGTTAACAGTTTGAACAACTCATTTCAATTAGTTTTAAAAATAATTATACTTTATATGAACTGTAATGAAATACCCAAAAATACTGAAACTTAATCCACTACATACCAAAATACATAAAGAGATCATTATGAAATGTTAGTTATTTTACTCAGGCAATAACAGATATGTCAGATACGCAAACTATACCAAAGCATTTAATTTTTTTCATTACATAATTCAAAAATACGCTAATTATTCTTTAATATAAAATTTATAAAAACTACACTGAAGAATCTTTGTGGAAAAATACAGCTTACTATACCTCAGTGTTGATATAAACTCCATCACCAGCATTCAAAATTAAAGATGGGCAGTGGATACAGAATATAGCCTTCTTATTTGTCCCATCTTCCTTAAGCAAATCACTAATGTTTGTTTCAGTATCTCCACTGTCCATCTTAAGCAATAAACTAAAACAAATAAAAAATTACTTTAAGAGATTTTTCAGAACAGGCCTTCAACTTTTATAATTATGAATGGGAGTAAACAAGAAACAAAATAAACACATAAAATTTAAGAATGGTTAGGATTAGTATGACTGAAAATATGTTCCACATTAGACCATTCATGTAATACCATAACAGCAATAATGAGAATTTCTACAAGATACAGAAATGATCCTTTCATACTGATAAATACAAAAAAAACAAATTTGCGCAGGAACTGAGAGAATTCAAATAATTTTGTGGTTTTTCTACTTGTAGAACTGCTTACAAACAAATACAGACTTCCAAACTGTAAAAGTTTGCAAGTAAAATGACATCTATCATTGCCCTTATCACTACTGGATATACACTTATTTATTAAGAGAATGACAAGTGAAATGTGTTTTTTGAACACTGTTATTGTTTTCTATTGTAAGTGTAGTGCCCACATTAAATGAATGTCACATAGAAACTCTTATTAGGTATATAATAAAAAAATTGGAAAAATAATTCAGTGAAATGATCATAATGTCTTAATTTAAAAAAAGGGTTTATTGTAAGCTTTTTACACTTATACACATATTCATTTTTGAATGACATTATTAATTTATTAGTGCAATTAATTGATAACAAAAGTTATAGGTTCAATTCTTGAAAAGGTTTGACATTTATATGAACACACACACACTGTACTAACTCAAAGGCAAAATGTTTTTATGAAGGCCTCCAAAAAAAAATTGTCAATCGTGGTCATTTTTTTTCTGAATTAAAATTTAAAAATTACATTTACAGTATGTTGTTGCAGTTCAGATTTAGGTGCAGTAAACTGACATATTAATCAAAGGATAAAACAATGAAAAAAAAAAATAATAATAATAATATGAGAATAAAAGCTTCATCTCGCATCTTAAAAGAATACATTATAAGTACAACCATTCTTTTGTAAAGTATTAATTTTCAAATATTTAAAAATAACACTAATCAAATAATCATCAAAACACTACACACTCAGAGAAACTACAATTAAAATTTAACTTTGGTTTTAAATGGGATAGTGAAATACATTTTGCACAGGAACTGAGAAAATTCAAACAATTTCATGATTTTTCTAATGTAGAACTGCTTAACAAATACATACTTCCAAACTGCAGAATTTACTAAAGTTTGCAAGTAAACTGACATCTATAATTGTGCTTATCATTACTGAATATACACTTATTTATTATTTTAATTAAGTATAAGTGTTAGACCCAATTAAAGTTGATTATGTTGATTATCTCATCCTAAGCTACATTACTGAATCTAAACTTACAATACAAAATAGGAACTGGCAATTTGTACACAAATTTTTATAGAATGATGGTCTCAATTTTCACATGGAATATTTAATTCATGTTTAAATGAACATAAATAATAAATTTTTAGACAAAATAATTCAAATCCAGTCTGCAATACCTTGCAATAAATCCATTTCAGGAAATTCTGATCACTGCATTTTAATTAAACAAGGTACAACAGAAATGATTGTTATGATATTCTACACTAACTATTAAATATCTTGTCATCACAGCCAAATAAGAAGCATTATAACCTCAGTCCATAATTTACTTATAATCAAGACCAAAAGTTACTTACACAACTTACAATAACATCACATGAATGATAGAGCTATAGCATCTGCCTTTCAACTGAAAGTTTTGGCTTTGAATCCCGATCAGGCATGGCAATTTTTCACATTTTAAAAAATCTATTAAAAAAAGGGTAGGGTAATAGTAACTGGGTGTAGACCTGTAGTCACTTTAACCCACCAGGTTGGTCCAGTGGTGAACACATCTTACCAAATTAGCTGATTAGGAAGTCGAGAGTTCCAGCGTTCTAGTAAAGTCAGTTATTTATATACAAATTTGAATACTAGATCGTGGATACCGGGTGTTCTTTAGTGGTTGGGTTTCAATTAACCACACATCTTAGGAATGGTTGAACTGAGATTGTACAAGACTACACTTCATTTACACTCATACATATTATCCTTTGAAGTATTATCTGAACATTAATTACCGGAGACTAAACAGGAAAAATGAAACAACTGTAGTCAGCAGAGGGAGATAAATTAAGTAAGTAGTCCACACCAAGCTGTGTTGATGAAAGTTATTTACATCTACTATCTATATTGAAAAACTTGGTATGTTACATTCAAGTCTTCATAAATTAATTGTTCAAACAGTATCTTATTTCCAATAAATTACTAAGTTTCATCTGAAGCTGTAATAACGTTCTCTTTTTAAAAAACGAATAGGATCTCAATACACACGCAAGTATTTTTTTTTTTAAATACCTAACAAAATCGATAGATTTTGATAATTCTTATTTTGTAGAAGTACCCATGATAAATTTCTTTCAGGTAATAATATTTAAGATTTTTTTTTTTTAACTGCACGGTCATGTTGACATTACAGATTTTTTTTTATGGCAAGGATATTTTTTGTATGTTTATTGTCAACATTATCTAATATTGAATCGTTAAATCAAAATGTCTTATAGCCTGAAGTCACTCTGTTATTAAAAAAATTTATTCACATGAAAACTAAGTAATCAGTCGGAAAATTAAGGAAAATAATACAACACAATCCTGCTTTCCAGACAATCTTAGCTTGTATTTCAGACTTGTTTGTGGTTATTAAATGTTACTTCTCTGAATTCATTTAATTATTATCAAGATACTTTTTTTTTCACCTTTTTCATTTCTTGTGGAACAGCTTTCCCATATTTAAATAAAAATAACACTAAGAAATCTTTTAATAAAATAAAACCAATTAAAAATGCACTAAACAAAAAAATAACACTATTCAAATGCTACTTAAATTTTTACCTTAGTAAGTTCATACAAAATTAATGTTTTTAAATTTTTGAATGTTATTGGATTTTAATTTTGTGCAGCCTTCATAAAAATCAAAATTTATATTACCATTATAATTTATATATTACCAAACAACTGAACAGTCTATTGAGTGCATTTTTTTTTAAACTGATTTTATTTTTTTAAACAGTGTATTTTTTACTCATTACTTTGCATTTTTTTATAGTAAATTTTATTTTTTGTATATTTTAAAATTATAGCACTATGGAGAATGATGTGATACTTCAATTCAACAGATACATTACAGCATGTGAGTTACAAAATAAACTGGCAAGTAATAAAATTAATACAGTAAAAACATGACTTCAGGAAATACTTTTATCTGGCAAAATTATTTTTTTACCTTAATAAATTAGTTTTCTTTCTAAACTACATACTGTTCAGATAAATGAGTACTGTGCTGTCTACTACAAAATATGGATAACAAATAAATGAACACCATGAGTTAAATAGAAATCTACCTTTATTACTTACTATATACATAAATATTTGGTTTAATTAAATAATTTTAAAAAAAAACTGATAGTAAAAATATAATACAATCTAATGTTTCATAATATAATTCTTAAATGCAGCAGCTACACTGCTGTGTATTATTAAAAATAATAATAACCTTTACTATTAGCATATCAGTAATATGAAAACTAATGTTAAATAACAAATTAATATAATGTGTTGTTATTATCATTATTATTAAATTTGTAATAACAAAAATTATTACTAAACTATAACAATTGTTTAATTCCTAACTACAGAGTGAAATAATAACAACAAAACAGGAAATGTTTTACAGATGATCACAGTTTATGTTATTGTAATGAGTAATTCAATTATCAACTCATATATTTTAATAACTGTTAAAACCCCAACAAACATGCTCACCTTTTATATTCCAGTAAATT
This sequence comes from Lycorma delicatula, assembly GCF_047948215.1. Lineage (NCBI taxonomy): Eukaryota > Metazoa > Arthropoda > Insecta > Hemiptera > Fulgoridae > Lycorma > Lycorma delicatula. The sequence goes on along the minus strand of NC_134455.1, from coordinate 220,225,564 downwards.
GTACAAAGGATATGTTTAACTCTGAATCATATTTTAGAATTTTAATTTGTTAGTTACAAGAAAATTTGTCTATTTTAAGTATTACATTTCAATATCAATAAATAAAAACAAAAATTAGTATTAATATAATTAACTTCATTGCAATTACTATTTATGAAGGATCATGCTTTATAAATTAGTCCAAAAAGTTGACTATTGTGTTGGTTGATTTTTTTCCATAATTAATTTCTAAATTCTACATTAACAATGTTTCAATATTAATATTATTTAACTAACATTAAACAATAGCATTTAACTAAACAAGCAACATCAATGAACAGACTGTGCAAAGTAAACTATTTTTCATATAAAATTATTTGAAAAAACTTTACATCTCTTTTTAAGCAAATATGTATCGTTAAGAAAAAAATAATAAAAATAACTTTGAAATTAAATTCTAAAACATTTTTGTTGTCCTGTAAGTACTACTAACATCAACACAGTCATAAAAAGAGATCACCATAAAGTTTGGCAAAATGCAAGAAAAACAACAAGAATGTTTAAAGCAACAGATCACTTTAAATCAAAATAGTCTTTTTTAACAACTATATATATCTGCATAGCAATAAAATAAACCATCCAACATGTTACTATTTCATAAAATAAAACCGAAACATATTTCAGTTTTAGAGGTCTATTACTCATTCAAAAATATTTTTTTAGGTACTAGTAGTTAAAATCAATGACTGGCATTGTTGTATTAGTGTGCTGTGAATCCAGCAGAAAAAACTCTTGGTATTATTTTTCTGATTAAATAACAAATATCAGAGGATATGATCGAGAAGTAGATCTAGAGTGTTTCTATCTATTACTAATTTGTCACTGCATGTTGTAAGTTTCATACGTGTTGAACACTACATGATACTCATGTGTGTAGAAGTGTGTTGATACCCATATGTGGTAGTATGAATTTGTCATGTATATCAAACTGTGTATTTATACAGTGTATATACAAAATGGTTGGAAGATTCAAGATTATGAAAGAATAGTGCTACAATCCCACAAACTGCCATTAAAATAATCTAAATACAATATTATTAATGCTTGTTCAAGTTGAGTATTGTTTGCCAGATGTAGAACTTTAAGAGCATTCAGAGAAGTCTAGTTTACATACTATTGTAACATAAGGGGTATTCAAATATAAACTGGAATTCTGCCACACAGACTGAGGAAGAGCAGTGAATGTGTTGGGGTGCTGCAGGTAGTTAGTTGGATATGTGTGAAGGGGAGCGAGCAACTGGTCAGCCATTCCCACAGGTATGTTCCCATATCAGTAGCAGAATGTCTGAGCAGGAGGTACCACAGTCTACTGCAACAAATTATAATCCAATTTCTCGTCAACAAAGATCTTCTGAAATTCTGACTCGACTCCAGACACAGTTTGGAGATACTACTCTATCAAAAATTCAAGTGTTTAAGCTAAAAAATTTCCAAGCAGCTGTGATACAGTAGAGAACAAAACACAAGAAAGTTTTCCACAGACCACTGTGAATTATTACAACATTCAGGCTAATTGTGGTCTTGTGGAAGCTAATCATTGCTGAAATTGCATCAGAAGTGGGCAAAAGAGTTGGAAGTGTGCATACAATGTTGTCAGACACTCTTGGATTCAGCTAAGTGTTGATTAGATGGGTTCCATGTCTTCTCACAGAGAAATGTCCATAAAGACATCTGGAAGACCATGTCGTAGTCAGGGATTTTGTACACAATTGGTTGTTGAGACAGCCATCTTGTTTTTTTTTTATAGGGGATCAGGAAGCTACCTGTCTGATTGAGAAAATACATTTCTATTGAAGAAAACTACACAGAAAAATAAGGTAATTTATTTTTAATTTTATCTAATATCAATAAAGTTATATAAACAAATTTTGTTTATATTTGAATGACCATTGTAGTTTGGTGAGTGTTTTCATGAGTAATATTATTTTTCTCTATCTTTGTTCAAACAGTTACTTTTTTTACATCCTAAATTTTATTAACTTTCTAAGCTATTTTACCTGAATCTTAATCAAGTGTTAGGTGTTGTAGTTTTGTTTAGGCTGTTTCTAATCACTATTATTACATCTAAAAAGAAGTTAATGAGTGAATGATTATATCCCCTCATATATTCAAAATACTATATTTATTTTACATTATTAAGATCTTCTTCTTAAACAGATGTTTTAAGAAATCTTCATCTCATTCACCTTGAGAATATGATATTGAGGTTACAGTATACGAGTATGAATGTGAGAGCCTGTTGTTGGTATTCATTACATTTATTAACAAAGCACATAAAAACAATATAATAGTATAAGACTCACAAAACCAAACAGTTATATAATATTAAAAAAAAATGTGATAGGTTTAATCCCCAGCAGCTGGTTCCACACCTGCCTTATTGGTTACTTAAATCCAACATAATATTCTATGTAAAGTAACTAAGTTGGGTAATCTTATTTTCCGATTGAATCTTCTGAGACTCAAGTCATATTTGATGATGGGGGAAGAAAATTCCAAAATTGAGGAAAATGATGCAGAAAATGAAGAACGTAACTGGAACAATTACAAATATATTTAACAATAAATATTTATAGAAAAAAATCAGGGAACAGAGTGGTCAGATTTTATTATAATGATTTTGAGAAACAAGAAAAGCAAGAACAGCATAAAAACCTGGTGAAGAATAGTGATTTAAATACTTATGGTTCAGGTTTAGCTGGAAAAAAATCATAGCCGTTATTGTGAAATATGCTACTTATTCTAACAACCTTAATATACAATTTTCTACAGGGAATGTAAAATAAACAGAATCAAAGCATTTATAAAACTCCTTTATTTAGCTGGCATATTATTTAGGAACAATGTTTAGAGAACTGTGAGTTCTGGAGAAAGTAAAGTAGAAAAATTCTTGATGATAATGAATTTGATGATACTTAAGTTTCTAAAAGTAACACTATTAGAAAATCAAGAAGTACAAATCAAAAAATAAGGTTATATTTCAGAGACATTCTCTTAATTCACTGAAAACTCTAAGAAGCCTAACTCTGGAAACAAGCATTATAACCGATGAAAAACTGAAAGCCTGTAGAAAGAAAATGCAAATTCAAGGCGTAGACACAAAAATGTACAGGTTGACATGAAAGTATCCAACATACAAAACAATAAATTTACTCACGAAATACAGCCTCCTGCTGAGCTATATGAAATTTCTTAGAAAAAATACAACAAAAAAACTCGGACAGCAGATGATGTAAAGAGGAGGCTGCTCATTATCATCAACGGGAGAAGTAATATTATTATTATTAGTATTAATTGGTTCACAGACTACAACCTCATTGAATATCTTGCAGCTGTCATTCATTGGTAGAATAAAAAGAATGATTAGATTTTTACAATCATTAGAAGGAAAGGTTTTTAATATTAAAAATCAAGTACAATTTGTCACAACAATCCTGATTATATTCATTTTACATTGCATCCAATAATGGATTATTCAGAAAAAAATTTCAATCAGTACATTCTGCTGGAACCAAAATCAAACAGTAACGGCAACATCATTAACTGATAAAAGCCCATGTGTAGATAAAATGAATATGTAAGAAATTTTAATATGAGCATCGCATTTCTATTAATGCAATACTTGATTTGATTTGTCTTAAAGTCATTTCACTTAGTTTTAATATTATCAGTATATATGAATTTTTATATTACTGATGTTCAATTTTCTGCAAAAGATTGATCTCGTACATAAATAAAAGAACTGTAAACAAAATTTTAATCTGAAAGGAATAATGCCAAAAAATAGTGCATTTGAACAGACAACTGTGCAATTCATTACCACTGCATTTATACAGAAATTAAAAAAAAATTATAAATAATTCATGCGCCAGCATGATAAGTAAAAAATATTACTTTAAAATAGTAATCTACTGCACTTCTACAAAGTACAGAAAACCACTCAATAAAATCTATAAATTAAATTTTTCCATACAAAAAAAAATGAAGAGAATTATTTTTAAAAAATAGTTGACTAATATTTTTAAAGGCTTTACTAATATTTAAAAAAATTATTAAGTTCATTTCAACTTCTGCTAAAAAATAAAACCAATTAATTTTTAAAATATTAATCAAAATAGTTTACAATTACTCACACATGATTACATGAGAGCACCAACATGATTTAAATGCCTCTTATTTTGACAATAATCACAAAAATTAAAAAATATCTCAAGAAAAAATAATTTTTAAATTATGCTTTACACAAGAAGCAAAACTAATACTATAAGATGGCTTCTATAAAAGATGTTCCTTAATCTTTATAACTTAAGCTAGCAGGTAAAACATGCTTAAAATAAATTTTATGACATGATAAGTCAAAAATAATTATTAAACATTGAACACATATGAAGGAAACTTTACAAGAGAAATGAAACAAACAATAACAAAATTATATTCCTGTACAATATAGAATGAGTAAAAGCTTTGTGTTCGTGGAAGTAATGTATTATTAGCATAGAAACCAGGGTTTCAGAGCTCAGTCTCATGCTCCACAAAAGTTTTAAAAGAACTGACAGTATGAAATCTACACAACTCTCACATGACAATGCTGTCTAACCATTCTCATGTGGCTTCAGTGTAATACAATTAAGAGTATCTTCTTTTACATTAAACTATTTCACACATTAAGACATAACAAATATAACTTTTGAATCATTCTTATTAATGATTTAGATAAGAAAATCAACTGCAGCAGTTTGATTACAAACAATAATTTCAGTTAAAATAATTCAGTCTCGGCCAACTTTGCTAATAATTTTTAAAACTTTCTCCAGAGTTTTAAATCAGAGATGAAAATTTACAAAATGTGCAACTAAAGATTTAAACGATATCTAATTAACATTAAATAATAATACTGGCTGAATCACTACAATTATTTGTAGTTATGAATTTTTTTTTACAGTTTTAGCATTAAAATAAGATTTTACATAAGCAAAAGGAACAAAGTTATAGACTGTATGGTTCTAAAACAAAGTGACCGTAGCATAAAATGAATTATATTTCTAAACCAATCACAAAAAAAAAATCACAAATAATTAATTAATAACAAAGTAAAAGGATAAATTAGAAAAAATCTGATGCTTTGGGTCTTTTGGGCAGATTTAACTGCAGAAGATTGTCAGTAAGGTTCTGATTATTAGAAGGTGTCCGCACCCTCTGAGGTGTTGATTTAAGAGTAGGGCTTGGAGTAGATATATTAGATTTAGACACTGGACTATAAGAAGCTTGTAAGGCTCTATCAGAACTCACTCTGCGTAACTGAGCAGATGCTAAGTTACGTGCAGCAGGTGACATACTATTCAGTCTATCCAAACCGGAACTGGGACTAAATGAAGGTGATGATAAATGTCTTTGAGCTGCCTGCAAGGCTTTTTTCTTTCTATCTCGATGGCGCTGACCAGCTTTTTCAGCTAATGCTAGAGCTAACTTCTCTCTTTTAGGGGGTTCAGGTATCTTGAATGAAGGCCCGGGCGTGCCTCTTAAAGGTGTATCCCCACCATCAAGCCTGAATGGAGTCCCTTCAATGTTACCCCAAGTCATCAAAGGTGATTCACTTACCCCAGGAGCAGGAGAAGGAGTTTTTACAAAACTATAACCATTCACTCTTGGTGTTGAGTTTGATAACTCCTTTCCATCAACACCAATTTTACCTTCTAGTGAGCGAGCTTGATTACTAGCTAAACCCTGAATAGTTTCTTTATTTAAATTTTCATCAAATGGAGAACTTTGGTACCTTGTATTACTATGAGCTATTTCTTGACGACCACGTGCTAATTCAACTTTCTCTGCAGCTGTTAATTCTTTACCATCAGGTACATACATTATGTAATTTTTATTTTTATAATTCCAAGTATCAACATTCAAAGGACGTTCAAGACCAGCTGCTTGTTCTTCTATCGAAGGAACACTAAGCAACTCTTTTATCTTGCTATTACTTTGTTCTTCAGCTTCATACAACCAGGAATATTTGTGTTTATTTTTGGCTTCAGCTTCCTGAATCATTTCTTGAAAACTATTATTATCTTCACTTGTGTGTGTTCTCAAATACTGATCTAAACCTAACTTAATATTCTTACATCCCTCGTCCTCCTGAATACTCTTTCCTGATGAATTATCATTTTCATTTTGTGTCAAAATAACATCTTCCTCAGCTGGCCTTTCAGCAGGTGTTTCAAATGTTGCAGGGCTGGCATCATAAGTTGTTCTACTAGACTGGGGATGTTTTCCACTGTATTTTGCATATATTTCCCTTAACTTCTGCACATCATTTTTTTCAACAGCATCCAAATAATCTGTCTGGGCCCGAAGTTTTTCCAAGTCTGGATAAAAATCTCTCTCTATTATTTTACCTATATTTTCTAAATATGTTTCTTCTTCGAGAATATTAATAAGTTCCCATGAACTTTTTTTTTTGTTTGACTTGATATCTGCGGTATCTGCCTCTTTCATGGTTTTAATTTAATCTGTATGACACAATGGTTTTGTTAAATAATATCATTAAAGGTTAGGCACATCATATCACACAGCTTTCACTAATCAACGCAAAAATATAACAATGTAATTCGTAAAAACTAAAAACATATAACAATGGTTAACTGGTTTAATAACTACCTTAAACGTTACACACACTCAATAGTCATAAATATTACAAAATTTGCAAAGCCACGATAAATGAATATACTGTGTAGGATGTAACAACTTCTGAGAGAGCATCGATAATCATAATGTAATCGAGGAATATCGACCGTGGGTACAATTGCGATGTCGTTCTACATTGGTGAATTTCCTCAGCTGATTTAAGTTAAAACTAGAAATTTGTTAGTGTCAATTTTATTATTGCATTACAGTTGTGCTTATGCATGAAAAGTAACGTGATAGTTATCTGGATTAAGGTTAAGCGTAATTCTAAGGTATAACATTGGTTAGGGGAAAATGTAATATTGAATCCTGAGTGAGGTTAAGGTGTTTTGTGTAAATTGAATCTTTTTTGAGATATACCTGAATTTTGTATTTACTTTTCATAATGTTTACCACATTCATAAGAGGACCTATATTTAATATTCTGCTTCGTGTTTGAAAGCTGGAATTGTAAATGCACCTTGTTTAGAAACTCATGGTTGTGTTAGGTTTAATAAGTGGTTATTTAATGAATAAGACGCTTTAAATTTCGGTTGTTTTGTGTAGATTTTAAAATTTATCTTTAGTCTGAAATATTTAGGTTTAACATCTTTATGATGTTAAAATCGTAATTTTAAGTATGTTCTTGATTTTTCTCGTATCGGCTCTCGGTAGATATCGAAATGTGAAAGTTCAGATTAGATGACAGACTTGTAACAGTTTTATCTGATTAAGTTTTAATCGTGGCTTTTATGTTATGTCATATAAATCAGTATTTCTTTTAGTCTTGCTTCCAATTTTACTTAAAATTATTTTCATTATGAAGTATATGGTTTACTTTCAAACAATAAAGTGCGTATTACAAATAGTTATTTCTTTTACTTTCATTGTTATTAGCTACATTTAACTTACCAACTTATGTCACATTATCTCAGTATTTACTGTCGTAGATATTTCATCGAATTTGTACCACATTTCATTAATCCAATACTGTTTTTCATTGTAATAAACTGTCACTTTTTATTTTACCCATAATGATAACCCTATTGTTCTTTCAAAAAAAAAAAATGGAATAGTCTGCTTTCAGTATTGATGCTTTCACTTAAATTTTCTTGTGGTATTTCTTTTTTAAACTCGCCATGAAATTCTATCTGCTACTTTTAAATACAAAAAGGTTTATTGGTAGTTTTTTTTTTTTAACATTGAATGCATCGTTATTGGCCGCCCATCCTGATTTTAATGCTCTAAAAGTGCCTACTTTGGCTATATTGAATGTGACATATGTACTATTAGCTAAATGATGTATGCATGTATGTAACTGCATACATCAATATCAGGTTGGTGGGGCAATGGTTATTTTATTACTTATAAGATGCTGATGAAAATCTGATTCATGAATGTGAGAAAAGTATGCTCTTTTTATGATGTAATAACTTAAGTAGCACAATGCTTAAAGTAATTCATAGAACTTCTACGTGTGTTATTCTCATTAAAATTTTCAGATCTTAGGCCTACATAGTAAGCCTAAGATCTGTTTACTAATAATGATTGATAGATTGTGGGTATACATTTATTTTTTGTTTTTAATTATTGCATAAATCAAGTCTTTTTTAAAGTAGTTCACTGAAATTTTGTTTTCAGGTTTAAAATGAGTTCAGGTTTTATATCAGAAAATGAGCTAGCAGAAAAAAGAAGATGTCGTCAAGAAGAATGGGAAAAAGTTAGGAGACCAGATCAGCCGCTAGGTAAATAATTATTATTGAACTGTGTATTTAGAGTAGATTTTGTTTTTAAATTTACAAGAGAATTTTTCTGTATCAATTTAACATGGGTTTGGATATTGAGATCTTAAGATTCTCAAGCCATTTGCTCTGTTGTAGTTTGTAACAAACTGCTGTGTGCTTTCTTGAAAAAACATGATAGTTGTTCATGTAGCAGACTATGATATTTAAGCCTATATGAAAGTATTATGCTAGTTTAAATATATATTTATTAGGATTATTAGGCTGTTATAATAAAACTATTTCTATTATTTAGGAACCTTTTTGTTTCATACTGTAAATTACAAATGTGTAATAATTTTATTATATTATGTAAAACAAAATAAATAAACCTTCTAAATGAATATACAAAAAAATAGATAAAAATGTATATTTTTTGCCAACTTCATCGGTTTTATGCTTCATTTTTTCTCTCATGATTAATAGAAGAAATTTGTTTTATTTTCAGCATATTTTAATTGTGTAGTTTCTAAGATTCTGTCCCTATCACATCCTGTAATGGATTTTATATTTAATTACCTAAGTGCTTATAATTAACTTTTATGAACTCCCAGTAGAATAGTAGGAAATTCTGATATAATTAATCCATTAATAAGCTGTTCTGACAATTTAATTACTAACCTATCTTACACACTCTGATGATTTTTGGTTGAATTTTGTCTATCTGATTTTGTGGCTTACTTACCATTTTTTAATGGTAAATGAAACTTAGAATGTTGGTTTACTTCAAAGCCGTATTTTCTATTCAATTTTTAGGTATTGTAAAAAAATTTGGGAAAAATCATATCCGTAACAGGAAGTTTGATGAAGAATTAGACTTTAAAAGTCAAACAATGTTAGTAAGTCTTGAAAGCTATTGTTAAAAAATTTAGACTTCTAATTTGTCCTAAAATATAGCTGATTAATGACATAACTCCAGATCTCAAGTATCTCAATGCCGTGATTTTTTTAGGTTAATGTTACCCTGTTAGTTAACTAAAAAATAATGGTAAAGTTTGTCTTCTAAATATTGCTTTTAATGTAATCATCATAGTCTTGTTCCATCCTGAGTCAAATGAAGTTGTGTTAAAAATTATAACTTTTTTCTGAAAGAAATTAAGTGGTCTATTTTAGGTTTAGAATGGAATGATATCTCTGTTCTAGTTTTTAAAAAAAGCCACTCATATTTTAATAGAGGTCTTGGTTCATAGTAATCAGTGTTACTGAAAATTGTAATTGCACCCTTTTTACAAGAAGAAATAGAAACACGCCCTTCAAACAGCGGTGAACTTAGTTTAAACCATAACCGAAAACTCTTAGGAGTGAAAGTGTACTTGAAGTTTTGATAGAAAAGCCACCTAAATGTTCTAATGGATCAGTGTTCTAAGTGTCTCAATGTGCTGATGCTATTGCTAGTCAACAGTGGGGAGCTGACACTTCAATGTCAAAATGGTTTTTATTGTCATACATTAGGTTCAAGATGAATTATTGCAGCAAAATTTGAGGATCTGCTGCTGCCCCACACATTAATAAGCTGAAGCTAACACAATCAGCAGGGTTGAGATGTTTAGGCTGCCCTAAAATCATGCCCATCATAGCCATCGAAATTGAGCTTAGAGCTGGATACTGATGTTCTTTGGTGGTTGGGTTTCAATTAACCACACATCTCAGGAATGGCCAGCCTGAGACTGTACAAGACTACACTTCATTGGGGTATTCCATTTTAATTCAACAAATTATCAAAAGTTTTATTGTATCACTATTTTTGGTGTATAATAACTACCCACCTTTTAGTGGCCAAATAATATTTTTTTTATACTTAAAAACAAATTTTTTCTTGAATAGTAGACTATTTTCTAACTTGCCAATAGGTAAAAGCAGCCATTTTCATCACTTTTTCCATGAGCTGTAGCATTCTTATTTTACATCACACAGAGGTCAGAAAGGGCTTTTTGGAAAGAGTAAAGATGAAACTTCATCTTAATGTACTCAACATTTTGTTACATAACCAAATCTTATAATGTGTACTGAAGTTACGTTTACAAATTGTTGATTTTTAACATTTTGGGCCCAAAATAAATAATGAAGGTCTTAGGGTAACAGGCCTGTTTTTTTACATTTTAACTCTTATATACTAGTAGTACTTATAAAAAATAATGATAAACTAAGGTATAATGCATAGCGGTTCAAAACGCATAGCGATAGAATCATTGTAATAAGGATAAAATCAAAACCTAAACCGACAATGATATTTAACGTCTAGATGCCTACAAGCGCCCATGATGATGATGAGGTAGAGTGTGTATACAAAGAGATTGATGAGGCAATTAAACACATAAAAGGAGATGAAAATTTAATAATAGTTGGAGATTGGAATGCAAGCATTGGAAAAGGCAAGGAAGGAAATATATTGGGGGAATACGGGCTGGGCAAAAGGAATGAAAGAGGGGACCGACTTATAGAGTTTTGCACGAAGTATAATTTAGTAATTGCCAACACCCAATTTAAAAATCATAATAGAAGAATATACACTTGGAAAAAGCCAGGCGATACTGCAAGGTATCAGATAGATTATATCATGGTTAAGCAAAGATTTAGAAATCAACTCGTTGACTGCAAAACTTACCCTGGAGCAGACATTGATAGCGACCATAATTTAGTGATAATGAAATGTAGATTGGGGTTAAAAATCTGAAGAAAAGGTGTCAGATGAATCGGTGGAATTTAGAGAAGCTTGAGGAAGAGGAGGTAAAGAAGATTTTTGAGGAGGACATCGCAAGAGGTCTGAGTAAAAAAGATAAGGTAGAAAATGTAGAAGAAGAATGGGAGAATGTGAAAACTTAGGCGGAATAAAGAGAACTGGTAGAAAACCTTGGGTTTCAGACGATATATTACAGCTGATGGATGAATGTAGAAAATATAAGAATGCTAGTGATGAAGAAAGTAAAAGGAACTATCGGCAATTAAGAAATGCTATAAACAGGAAGTGCAAACTGGCAAAAGAAGAGTGGATTAAAGAAAAGTGTTCAGAAGTGGAAAGAGAAATGAACATTGGTAAAATATACGGAGCATACAGGAAAGTTAAGGAAAATTTTGGGGTACATAAATTAAAATCTAATAATGTGTTAAACAAAGATGGTACACCAATATATAATACGAAAGGTAAAGTCGATAGATGGGTGGAATATATTGAAGAGTTATACGGAGGAAATGAATTAGAAAATGGTGTTATAGAGAAAGAAGAGGAAGTTGAGGAGGATGAAATGGGAGAAACAATACTGAGATCTGAATTTAAGAGAGCATTAAAAGATTTAAATAGCAGAAAGGCTCCGGGAATAGACGGAATACCTGTAGAATTACTGCGCAGTGCAGGTGAGGAAGCGATTGAGAGATTATACAAACTGGTGTGTAATATTTATGAAAAAGGGGAATTTCCATCAGACTTCAAAAAAAGTGTTATAGTCATGATACCAAAGAAAGCAGGAGCAGATAAATGTGAAGAATACAGAACAATTAGTTTAACTAGTCATGCATCAAAAATCTTAATTAGAATTCTATACAGAAGAATTGAGAGGAGAGTGGAAGAAGTGTTAGGAGAAGACCAATTTGGTTTCAGGATAAGTATAGGGACAAGGGAAGCAATATTAGGCCTCAGATTAATAGTAGAAGGAAGATTAAAGAAAAACAAACCAACATACTTGGCGTTTATAGACCTAGAAAAGGCATTCGATAACGTAGACTGGAATAAAATGCTTTATTCCAGTCAAATTAGGGTTAAAATACAGAGATAGAAGAACAATTGCTAACATGTACAGAAACCAAACAGCAACAGTAACAATTGAAGAACATAAGAAAGAAGCCGTAATAAGAAAGGGAGTCCGACAAGGATGTTCCCTATCTCCGTTACTTTTTAATCTTTACATGGAACTAGCAGTTAATGATGTTAAAGAACAATTTATATTCGGAGTAACAGTACAAGGTGAAAAGATAAAGATGCTACGATTTGCTGATGTTATAGTAATTCTAACCGAGAGTAAAAAGGATTTAGAAGAAACAATGAACGGCATAGATGAAGTCCTACGCAAGAACTATCGCATGAAAATTACAAAGAACAAAACAAAAGTAATGAAATGTAGTAGAAATAACAAAGATGGACCACTGAATGTGAAAATAGGAGGAGAAAAGATTATGGAGGTAGAAGAATTTTGTTATTTGGGAAGTAGAATTACTAAAGATGGACGAAGCAGGAGCGATATAAAATGCCAAATAGCACAAGCGAAACGAGCCTTCAGTAAGAAATATAATTTGTTAAATCAAAAATTAATTTAAATGTCAGGAAAATATTCTTGATAGTATATGTTTGGAGTGTCGCTTTATATGGAAGTGAAACTTGGACGATCGGAGTATCTGAGAAGAAAAGATTAGAAGCTTTTGAAATGTGGTGCTATAGAAGAATGTTAAAAATCAGGTGGGTGGATAAAGTGACAAATGAAGAGGTATTGCGGCAAATAGATGAAGAAAGAAGCATTTGGAAAAATATAGTTAAAAGAAGAGACAGACTTATAGGCCACATACTAAGGCATCCTGGAATAGTCGCTTTAATATTGGAAGGACAGGTAGAAGGAAAAAATTGTGTAGGCAGGCCACGTTTGGAATATGTAAAACAAATTGTTAGGGATGTAGGATGTAGAGGGTATACTGAAATGAAATGACTACCACTAGATAGGGAATCTTGGAGAGCTGCATCAAACCAGTCAAATGACTGAAGACAAAAAAAAAAGGTATAATGATAAGCTTAGGGTAACTGGCCTGTTTTTTACCTTTTAACTATTAGGTACTAATAGTGCTTACAAAAAAATTGGACTGTTACCAAGTGTCCTTCATTAAAAAAGAATGGCCGCCAAATCGTAAGATTTTGAAAATGTCTCATTTTAGGGACTCAAAAACCACATGTGGGACAGGTGGAAAAAATCTGAAATTTTTACAGCAGTAAGTATTTTTTAATGTAATTTAAAACCATATAAAATATATTTTGTTACTCAAAGAGGTTGATGAGTAATGAAGCCATCAAAACTGCTAAAAATGCTGTTCCTTCTAACCATGAACAATGTATCCAAAAAATTCACACAGCTTGTATTTTTTCAGATAATAATGTAAGCCTATTATACAAAATATTTTGATATGTCTATAATGAGCTTATATTCTAGGCAGTTTGTTACTTAAGGTATGACTCGTACACAAAAAACCCATGTTTAAATACAAAAGTGAATAGACATGCATGGTCTTGAATATTTTCATAATCCTGAATGTAAACATTGTACAAGGTTCAGTTACTTTTTTTATTTCAATGTGATATGTTGTATTATTGCTAGTGTTAATACTGTGGTTAGGTAATGTACACTTTGTTATAAAGTAATTTTATTAGCAGTGACCTCTTATGCGATATATTTTATTTTTAATTTTATTAATTACAGAAATTTTTGTTTTAGCTATAGAGAAACTGGGATAAGACAAAGTGAGATGCAATTGCTAGTTTTATAATTTATACTAATTGTATTATTATTGTAAGAACCCTTGCGTTTTATAAAAAACGGATTATGAAGTATTCAGTTGGCATTTACACTGAAACAGTGTGTCACAAATTGACTTACAATAAATCTTCAGTATCGCACAAATTTTAGAGTTTATTGCAAATAACATTGATATGTTTAAGAAGTGGATGTACTGAAACAAAATATATCTGTATTTTTCACAAAACCGAATATTTAGATAAGTATTCTTATTAATGGTAAAAGTTGCTCTGACCCATTTAGCTGTCACACTAAACCGATAAAGAAATCTTTTCAAAAAAAAATCTTTGACACTTTCAACAAGCAATCCAAATTTAAAATTAATTCCAGGCAGAGCACTGTGTACAAAATACTTGAGCAAAATACAAAACCCACTATATCAAGATGATATAGAAAGTGAATCGGAATGTCAAGATATATTTGAGCCTCAATGTGTTATAGTCGAGTTGGTGAATAAAGCTTGTTCAGCACTTGGCATTTCCTCCGTTAAGGTTCAAAAATTATCGAGCAGCGCAAAGGAACCAATTTTTAAAAATAGACTTACAAAAATAGCCAAGTCAGTTACCAGTAAATTAAACGATTCCTTTGATTTAAATATTTCTTCAGAAGAAACCAGTTTAGTACCACAAAATTATGCTGATTTAGGTAGGGAACATGAAGAATTAATCATTAAAATAAAGAATAAAATGAAAACAGTTACATCAACCCAGGAAAAAATTAATATTTTGTTTATTACCAAGCAGCTGGAGCATTTAAAAAATTCAAAATAAGTTTAGTGTTAGTCAGTATTTAGCCTGTCAATCCAAACAATTAGTTAAAACAAGTGGAATTTTTCCACAAATCAGCAGAAAGAAGTAACGTAATTGATGAAAATGTTATTAAATGTATTCAAGATTTTTACCCGAATGATGAGCACAGCTGAATGATGCCAGGGAAGAAGGATTGTCTCTGTAAGACAAGCTGACTGGAAGAAAATTAATATTCAAAAAAGGCTTATCTTATATAACTTAAAATAACTGTACGCAGCCTTCAAAGAAAGACATAATTTAAAAATTTGTTTTTCAAAATTTGCTGATTTAAGACCTAAATTTTGTGTTCTGGCTCTTGGGTCAGATATTCAATCTGTTTGTGTGTGTATCAAAAAATGAACACACACCAAAATATAAAACTCATGCTATCTGCTCTAAAAATGAAATTTGATCATAAAATTCTCCTTTCAACCATGGTATGTGATATAGAAAATGAAATGTGCATGCTATCACACTGTGAAAATGTCCAGGCACTAATGAAGTGTTCAGATTTCTGCAAGAGAGCTGTGATAATTTTGATTCTGAAATTATCTTCAAACAGTGGGTTTCTGTTGATCGTTGTGAACTAACTACTAAATTCTTCTATTTCAAGAGTATTTAGATAAACTTACTGAAAATTTAAACAATCTAAAAAGACGTCATTTTGTTGCAAAGAAACAAGTTATTTCCTCAACATGAAAAAAAACTTGTTACAATGTATTGTAATGGGAGACTTCTCTCAAAATTTTCTTTTTGTGATACGGGATGAAGTCCAGTCATATCACTGATCAAAAACTTGCCATGGCAACATCCATTTCTCATATATTTTAAAAAAGAAGGAAAATTACAAAGCCAAAGCTACTGCGTGATTAGAGAGTACTTAAAGCACAATACTACATTGTTCTTCTTCCAAAATAAGTAAAGTAAAAACATTGTTACCACAAGTTAATTTTTTTTTTTTTTCTGATAGCTCCTCAGCCCAACATAACAACAACAAAAATTCATAAATTTGTGTTACTATCAAGAAGATTTTGAAATCACAGCTGAATGACTTTTTATTGTCTTATACCATGGAAAAGGACCATGTGATGGTATTTTTGGAACTGTAAAAAGGACTGTGACTAAAGCAAGCCTTCAAAGGACAGTCAATAATCAAATTGTTACACCTTCTGAAATTACAATTAAAATATAACATTAATTTTCTGATCTAATAAAGATATTCAAGAGACTGAAGAATACCTCAGTTCTTATTATCAGGTAATTACAACAGTCCCAGAAACAAGAACCTTTCACAGTTATGTTCCAGTAAGTCAAAAATGTATTCTGAAAGCCTGAGTGACCTCTGAATCAAAAACACTTACATTAGTATCAGTACATAAGGATGTTAGTGTTTTTGATTTCTTTATAGGTTTTCCAAAGCCAGAGTGTAAAAATTATGTCTGCTGTGCATATGATGGCAAGTGGTGTTAGGTGAAGTCATTGAAGTCAAAATATATAAAAAGAAGAGGAATATAGAATACACTTTTTCCATTTGCAGAGTCCTGGTACCTCATTCAAGAAATTATTGAGGGATAATCAAACATGGATTCAACTGGAAAATATTTTAAAGATTCTCACACCTTCAGAGCTTTTTCTATCAACTACTGGAAGAGGACAAAACATTACATCAAAGATGAATGATGACTTATCTGTTCTACTCAATAAAAAAATGGCTGAATACTAAGTTATGTTAGTTAAGTTTGTTCTCAAAAGTGCAAGATTTATTCATAGCTTCCATTAGCAGTAGTAAAATAAGGTAAACGTGAATCAAACAAAGATATTTGAATTGTTTATAATTTTGTAATTATTATTTATCATTCTGTAATTGACTATTTATCATTTTGTAATTGACTATTTATTAATTAACAATTTATTCATTCTAGTGAGTTTAGTTGTAATTTTTATAATTTGAAAAAAATACATAACATCAGTATTTTTGGATACATTGTTTACGGTTAGAAGGAACAGTGTTTTACCGGTTTTTACTACTGTGACTACAGTGTTTTACCTTACCAGCTTCATTACTAGTCAACCCTTTTGAGTAACAAAATAAATTTTATATGGTTTTAAAGTACATAAGAAGTACTTACTGCAGTAAACATTTCAGATTTGCCACCTGTTCCACGTGTGGTTTTTGGGCCCCAAAAATGAGACATTTTCAAAATCTTATGATTTGGCAGCCATTTTTTTTTCATGAAGTATACTCAGTAACAGTCCAACGTTTTTTTTATAAGTACTACTAGTATATAAGAGTTAAAATGTAAAAAACAGGCCTGTTACCCTAAGACCTTCATTATTTATTTTGGGCCCAAAATTTTAAAAATCAACAATTTGTAAATATAACTTCAGTACACATTACAAGATTTGGTTATGTAATAAATTTAATTTTGAGTTCACTAAGATGAAGTTTCATCTTTAATCTTTCCAAAAAGCCCTTTATGAGCTTCTGTATGATGTTAAATAAGAATGCTACAGCTCGTGGAAAAAGTGATGAAAATGGCTGTTTTTACCTGTCTGGGAGTTAGAAAATAGTCTGTTACTAAATAAAAATTTTTTTTAAATATAAAAAAATATTTCTTGGTCACTACAAGGTGGGTAGTTATCATATACCAAATATTATCAAAATAAAAAATAGTGTTGGACTGACCATTTGTTGAATTACAATGGAGTACCCCTATTTACATTCATATATGTCATCCTCTGAAGTAATACCTTATGATGTTTCCACAGGCTAAACAGAAAAAAGAGAGGTTTGGAGCTGGTGCACCTATTCATAAGTAGCCAGATTTGGAACAAATTAGTGTATATCTAAACCTTCCCTAGGACCTATCTGCTGGGAACTTTCATGACTATGGGAGTAAAGCAATCCTTTACCACCAGAGTGAAAACAATAACACAGACAATGCCTGTAGTGACCCCTGACAAATCCCTCTTAGCTACCCAGAATCTTGGAAACCTGGGAGATAATGGAAGTGGCAGGCATCACTGGAAATTCTTATGAAAATGAATAGGTCTGAATCTGCAGAAGCTCTTAAGTCAAGAAACTAGTGAAATGCTAGTAAACAAATATGATAGGTTTGTGAAAATCTACACCAACAGATCATCCCAACCCCATAGGGGGAAGACACCCACCTTGTGACTTTACTGGAGGTCATTTTTAGACCCTCTTAACTGATTACATCTCACAGTCATCAGTCAGGCCTTACTAGAAATGCCTCGGCAGACATTTGCATCATTAAAATACAGATCAAATTTCGCCTTCACGTAGACCTCAAATGGACATCTTCAAATCCAACCTAACATAATTTTCTCAAACTAACTGTCCGAAACCGTGGAAGCGCGAACCCTGCACCTAGTCCAGATTTGACAGCACCATTTGTGACTGTGAATGCTTCAGAAAATGAACAAGTTTAAGTTAAATCACTGCTATATTAATACCAATCAAAATTTTGTCTTATGCAACATAGAGATTCAGACCTACACCCAATTAAGTTGACCAATTTAGGTCACCTAACAAGGGGAACGCAACCTCATTCCGGTCCGCTCAGGAGCCAGGGACAAACCCCGCACCACCAGACAGTCCCACCATGCTGTCTCGCGTGGCATTACCAAGTCACGATCATGACCGCCACTGGCGGAGGGAAGCCACACCCCCGGTCGCACAGATTAACTTACCCGGCGGCACGACCATCCCTACCAGCAGAAGCCCCAAAGCGAATCACAAGCAATACCAATATAACTGTGGCATGATGCCAATGCACCTATCTCCAACCAATCCAATCCCTAAGCTGAGATCCTACCCAGGTGGAACCCTAGCCACCTGGGATCCTACTATGATCAAGTACTTCGATTAAACGCCCTCTGCAGACCTTCACTGCAAAGATGCAAAGAAAACCAGCCACTACAGACAAC
Source organism: Lycorma delicatula (assembly GCF_047948215.1). Taxonomy (NCBI): domain Eukaryota; kingdom Metazoa; phylum Arthropoda; class Insecta; order Hemiptera; family Fulgoridae; genus Lycorma; species Lycorma delicatula. Next base: position 220,206,799 of record NC_134455.1, on the reverse strand, counting down.
TCCTCGCAGATCATCCAGTTAATATGGAAATCCAGAAAGGAATGTGTTCCATCAAATTCCCTAACAGCTTGTGAACGTTCAAACTTATATCGAGGACAGACGTAGAGAACATGATCCACTTTATCATCAGTCCCAAATTCAGGCATTGACTCGAATCCACCAAACGAAACCTAGCCAAACTCGCTCGAAAGGCACCATGTCCAGAGAGAAATTGTGTGCTATACTGATTTGGGAAAACCCATTCAATCACACCTAAATCAGACACTATAGGAAATATACCATGTGTGTAGCAACCTATGGGTTATTTGTCCCACCTGATCTGCCAAGACGCAAGGCCCCTGTCTTCAATCTCCTGCTTTCATTCTGACATCAGTAGGTTATTTTCCTTGGAAATGGAGCGTTCCTTACGCTCATTAGCCAAGATATGTATTGGTTTGACTCCAGCTATAACACAGACTGCCACCCACAAGATTGTTCTGTAACCACCTATAACAGTCAGCATAAGGAGTCACTGGGCCCGCAGCAAAATGTCCGCGCAATACCTAAAAGCTATGCACACCAACAGGTCAGTGAACCTGGCTCAAGCCAAATCCAGTACATCCAACACCTGAAGCCATCGACAGGGAACCTTACTCTGTAAGACTTTGGGGGTTGGCGTAGCATCAGCATCTTTTCTTCCCATTGCATGCAGACTGCAGACCAGCAAAACACTTTATGCTATAAACATACACTACACAAATTACAACATATACTACACAACAACATCCTACAATGTTTCTTCTCACATTTACACTCAGTGGTGTTGCGACATCTTACAAAATGCAACTGTAACTCAAGATGGAAAATATCATGCTGATGGATGGATGGCTATACGTAGTGAGTCTTGAATGATCACCTTTGGGCACCTGGGTGAAGTAGTTCACATTGTATTTAGCTCTAGTCTCTGCAGAGGTGGTCTCCTGTATTTCCCTGGTACTCGTGGGACCAAAATTAGTAATCCACAAGAAAACATTATGATGGTTGGAGGCCATCTGAAAAAAAACACCAAAAATAGTCATGAAAAGGTCTCAATCAACATTGTCTGGCAAGGCTAACATTAATGTAAATTGCAATGCATATCGTCCACAGTTTAAAAATATTAGATTTGTAGTTATGCGAAGTAATCAAGAAAGTAACTAACTCCACAACGTCTTGTCTTTCCTGATCAACAAAGTGGTAACAGGATCAAGTGGCTCACCAAAGAATATCAAAAAATTAAGAGATGGATCGATACTAATCGAAACATTTAATGATGATCATTAAACATTTAATGATTCTCTCTTATGCCTCACAAACATGGGCAATATAAATCTAAATACAACATGTCTCAAAATCTTAAACACAAGCCGTGGAATAATATTTTGATAGGACCTTCTTGAAATTAATGTTACTGAAGTAGCAGATGAGCTACATTCTCTAACTGTTGCAGAGGTGAAATGAATAATGAAATACCAGAGTGGAATAGAAGAACCTACCCCAACCCACAGCAATGTTTCAAATGCCAAGGGTATGGCCACACTGCAGTATCTTGCTTGAAAATTGAGAAATGTGCTAAAGAAGGTCACAATGACACAAACTGCCAAGACGATGAAAAATGTACAAACTGCAATGGTTCACATTCAGCTTGCTCCTGAGATTGTTCAACTTTTAAAGGAGAGAAAGCAATTTTAAAAATTTGTACTGAGCAGAAGCTATCCTTTCCAGCCACACAAAGAGAGTATAAAAAGTCATTGAACTCTTGTAACATGGTTAAACCAGATGTCTCATTTACCACTGCTTCGTAAAGACAAACCTCTGAAAATATAGGTAATCAACTGTGCAGATCCTGCAGCAAGTTAAATAAGCTTACTGAGATTTTATCTGACAAGTTGCTTCACCCACAGTCACTATCTTGGAGCCAATGAAAACAAACAAGAAGTCATTAGTTACAGCCGCAAAATCAACAAAAGTGGAAAACTTTCAAAAGCTACCCCTAAAGTTTTGCCTTTATGGCCAGGAGTGATAACAGCTGGCAGTAAGGCGTCTAATAAGCTCCCTGTTAAGGGACCCCACACAAACACATTCTCTGGATAATCTACAGCTTCCCATTTTTCAAAATCTTCCCCACCATCACCACCACCTCATATATGGAGGATATTTTATGTGGAACGACCCAACTCTAGATCATTGCAGGTTATTAAAATTAAAAATTCCAAAAAGAAAAATCAAATGCATAACTAATTTTATATATATATATATATATAAATGTAATTCTATATCTGTATATATATGTATAAATGAACATTGATATATGAACATTATCCAGTAGAACATTCGAGATCTTCATTCCTGGATTGAAGAGATGTTAGGGTGATACGTGCAGAATAACCTTTAGTAATGTGCTTCCAGGAAACCCCTTCTACAAAAAGATGCAGTAACTCTCAGAGACTATTTCTGTGATTGATATGACTCTCATAGACAGTTGAGAAAGTGGTGGGGTTGCTATCTTAATGCAGAACGGGGTATAAGCTACAAGGACACTGCAAGTTACATTCCAGCAGTCGTCATAGAGATCTCTGTTCCATGTAAATAGCACATATGCAATCTATACCTCTCACCAAAATCCATGTTTGATACACTAGACATACAAAATCTCCTTCAAATTCCATCTCCGTCATTAATAGTAGGATACTTTAATCCCCACCACATTTCATGGAGCTCAACAATCTGTTCCCCTTGAGGAAATATAAACAGAGTGAGACAGGTATTGGACTTATGTTTGCTGAGTGATGGATCATACATGTTTATGTTATCATCAACTTGTACTTTGTTCAACATTGACCTCTGCTTATGCTCACCAAGTTTACTTCCTCACCTTAATTGGTCTGTTTGTGACGACTTTCATGTCAGCAACCATAAACCAATTATAATTGCTTTTGTTGCTGACCACATGATGAACAAAATACCACAGAATTGGATTGTTGAAAGAACTAATTAGAACAATTACCATAAGGCCTTCCCAATACAGTATGATGATAGTGCTGACGCTCTACATCAATGTACCTGTTTTACTTCCTTGGTACTCACGATTGCTAGTAGATTCATTCCACAAACATCAGGAAATACTAGGTGGAATGACGATTGCCAAAATGCGATTAGGAAGTGATGATAGGCACTGCGTAAATTTAATCATAGACCCACAAATGAACATCTGAATTTGTATCAGAGCTAGAGCGGTATGTCATCACATATTCATAGACACTAGGAGGAAGTCATGGAGGAATTACATAGACACCCTCTCACGTACTACTCCTACATCTACTGTGTGAAGAAAGCTTTGTGTAATTTGCAGATCCACAAACAGTTTGTCCTTGGCCTTAATCATTAAGGAGAACTCCTTAAGTCATCTGCAGTTGCAACTAACCTGTTTTCGTTCTGTGTTCGTATGCTAACAAATTTCAGAGATATAAGATAGAAATGGAAATAGTACCATTAAAAATTGGTGATTCGCTGAGTGAAATAAATACTCCCTTTACATTCAACGAGTTGTTCCATGCATTAAAAAAACTCAAGTGAACCTCCCCTGAACCTGATAACATTCATCTCAGTATGCTCTCAAACCTTCCCAATTAGGCAATTCATCATCTGTTGTGTGTATATAATGGTTTGCTCCCTGCAAGTCTTCCCGCCCATCTGGTTGGAAGACCTGGTAGAGACAAAGCATGCTCTCTGACCACAGATCTGTCTCCTTGACAAGCATTTTGTACAAAGTGATGCAGAGGTTGGAGAACTAAAGGCTTACCTGGTATTTAAAGAAACACACTTTTATATCTCCTGAACAATGTGGTTTCCACCAAGGATGATTTTTCATTGATCATCTGTTATTGCTGAAAACAGGTATCCAAAATGCTTTTCTGTTCTGCCAGCAACTCCTTACTATTTTCTTTGACATCAGGAGGGCGATGACACAGATTGGCGACAGGGTATTCAAACACCCTTAAAGAATGGGGAGTCATGGGCAATATGCTTGCCTTTATTAGGGGTTTTCTAAATGGCTGCACACTCAATCTTTGTGTTTGAAGATTCTGTATCGATTAGCGTCACCTTGAAAAATGGATGTCTTAAGGAACTGTATTGTCACCTTGTTTACTATAGGCATCACCTGTATTACTAAATGCGTACAACCACCTCTTTCATGTTCTGTATTTGTTGATGATTTTTATATATTTATCATGACACATTCAACAGCCACAGCTGAGAAACTACTACAGACCTCATCTTCACGTTTTCACCTGAGAAAATAAAATGTGTACTTTTCTTGTCTACGAAACCCTTTCACTTCACAGGTCCATCTCAATTGGAAGCCAATTGCTATCTTTCCTGACATTAAATTTTTAGGTTATTTTTTGACAGTCATCTTATGAGGGTCAGTTAAAGTCGAGATGGTTTTATAAATTCTAGATGTGCTACAGATCCTTAGCAACACCATATGGGGAGCTGACCGATCTTGTATGTTAGGTTTTTATTATTCTTTAGTTCGGTCCCATGTGAATTATAGTTATATCATCTACTCCTCAGCACATTATACCATACTTAAAATGCTAGATGCTGCACACCACTTTTCTTCATCTTGCCACTGTTGTGTTTAGATCAAGCCTTGTCGAATTGTTGTTTATGATGAGTCATTACTTTGGGATAGGCAGGACCAGCTGCTAGCATCTTACTTTGCCCGTCTTAAAGGAGAACCAAATCACCTGGTTCTTATAGCAGTTCTTGTAAACCTTATTTCCAAAGATATGAAAACTATCCACGTAATACACCACCAATGAGTGTCCATACCCAGCATTTAATTTACCTTTTAAATTGACACACCTTCTGTTTTCCCAACCTATCCTCCTTGTTCATATCCTCTGTGGAGACTCTACCCCATAAATCTTAATTATAATTGTACTCACCGTATATAATAACAAATTAACAACTCCTCTCATCTTTCAGCAAACATTTTACCATTTTCTCTTCGAGACAAACCCAGACACAGCATTATACACAGATGGGTTGAAGTAGAATGATACGTTGGATGCACTTTTGAGATATGACACCAAAGAGAAAGGGACCTTAACAACAATTCTGAAAAATAAACAGTTGTGGACACTCGTTCCTGCCATATACCATGGACATCAAGTCGTCAGCATTTCCTGATGCTTGTTGCTTGCACAAAAAAATAAATAATTCACTGAAAACTGAGGAGTTACTTTATTACTCCTAATACACAGCTTCTATTTAAAACTGAGATGCACAGTGTATGTCCAATTATGGATTATTTTATTTCTAAAATTCTCAAATCTTCCAGAGAAGAATCTACTGAGCATTGATTATATGATAGGTTTTTATCAGATAGGATTTTTATAGTTGGAAGACCTGTAAAATAATGTATTTCTCACAGCCTTACAGCATATACAGTAAAGTCACACAATTTTATTTGTATTGTAATACATATAAAGATAATGTAAATATGTTAAAAAATGTAAAAATTATATACATTATAGAATAAAACTTGGAAAGATATTCTGAGTAAAATGTGTTTTAATGTGGATAATGACAATAATCACCAATAATTTATAAGCCAAAGCCATTTAAAACCCTTATCTATTTTTTTGCTATTTATTTTTGTTTTTAGCTCTGATTTTTTTTGCCATACAGTTAACCCTATATAAAGTAAATGACATGAGTTTATTAATAAAAGTGCAATAATAATATGTTTATTTGGAAAAAAGATATATACATATCATATTTACAAAACATACGACGTTTGATAAAAAAAATACCCTGAAATTTGAAATTTCCCAGACTGTATAAATCCCGGGAGTGACCCTTGTGCGTTATGCGGCCCAGGGTTCCATCCTTGGACCAACTCTCTGGTTGTTGTCTTATAATGGGGTCTTCCGTGTCCCCCTTCCGCTGTGGGTGACCCTGGTGAGTTAGGTGGTGGTGACCTCACTTTGGCGATGGAGGTTGACACAATTCGCAAGTCTACTGTTAAGATATGCGATGCTTATCAAGCCATCAAAGAGTGGATGGCGAGGGTGGGCTTCACGCTTGCCCCTGATAAAACAGAGATGTTGGCAATTTCTTTCGCCAAGAGACGCCCGAAGCTGAGACTCAAATTGGAGAGAAAATGGATCAAAGCCAGACCTACAATTAAACATCTCCGGGTCTGGGTTGACACGAGGCTCCGCGGTTTGGAACACAGGCCATCAAGGCGGCTACCAAAGCAGAGAAGATGATATGAGGTTGGTTGCCGGTCTCCTTCCTAATTGCGGTGGCCCGACTCAGTTGCGAATGTTGCTGGTGGGAGTTGCATATGCCACGATGTACGGGGATGAATTGTGGGGGGAGTGTCACTAAGTACGTGAAATATTTAGGACGACTCGAGGCTTCACACAGGAGATGCTGTTTACAGATAATCTGTGCTTATCGCACAGTTTCTAAGGAGGTGGCTGAGGTCTTGGCTGACCTTTTACCTATAGACCTGCTGATTGAGCAAAGGAAGAGACTCCAGGCATTGGAACCTCTATCTCCTGCCAATAGAGGGGAATTTCTGCTGATACAGACGAGGAGTTGTTAGGAATCTGGCAAAGCAGGCGGAATGAGGGGACGAAAGGGCAGAGGACACATTGCATTGTTGGAGATATTAGAAGCTGGTACCAAAGGACTCATGGCTCACTGGGTTACTCTTTTAATGCAGTTCCTGGTGGGCTATGGAGGCTATAGAACTTATTTACACAGATTCTGTTTGGGCCACTTGGACCTTTACCCTACATGTGCTGAGGAGGAGACCCCACTACATGTTTATTTTCGTTAATTATGTGAATGACTGATTACATGCCTTGGAGGAAGCTTCACAGGGAATTCGGTGCCGGGCCAAACAGGCCTGCAGCTGAGTGCTTAGAGGGCGCCCTGACCATGTGGAGGTCATCTCTGCGCAATGAGGTCGCAGGCACACCACATACCATCTTCTGATGGTTGTATACTTCCCCTGTCAGAGGTAATGCAGCACAAGCAGATCCATAAAGGATAAGGGGGGAAAAAAGGCTGTATAATCCAGTTGCCACAAATTTTTGTTTGTTGTGTTGGTACATTTATCCCTAAATGTACATAATGTTTATCCCTAATGTTTACATTGGTATTGCATATTGGATGTTTAGTTTATTGTTAGATGTCAAAAAGCCTTACGCTGTTTTGGTATGGTTGGCAGTTTTTAACTTGTGAAATAATGAAACAAATATTTTTATTAAATTTTGCTTTAAGAATAGGTAAAAAGGCAGCACCACATTGGAAATGTTGAATGTTGCTTTTGACAATTCTTCTATTAATAAAACAAACATTTACGAGTAGTACAATCATTTCCAAGAGAGGGCCTGAAGACGTTGAAGATAATGAGCGCTCTGAACGTCCCAGCACATCAACAACCAATGACAGCATTCAAAAAGTGAAGAAAATGATTATGGATAATCGCCAAATCACTGTCAGAGAGGTTGTTGATGATGTCGGTGTATTTGGCTCATACCAAACAATTTTTTTTGGATGTTTTGACATTAAACATGTGGCTAAATTTATTCCAAAATTGTTGAATTTCAACCAAAAGCAGTGCCAAATTAACGTTACTCAGGAGTTGCTGAATGAAATGTATGATAATCCAGAACTGGTCATAACTAGTGATAAAATATGGGTTTATAAAACATTTAAGAAATGCAAAGAATAGAGCTAACATCCTTGCTTGACACCATCCTTTCCAGAAAACTGTCAGAAATATTCTTATTACACCAAATACCCAAGTAAGTCTTGAGTTCAAATCTTGAAAAAATCTTGTAAATTTTTAAGATAACCCATCTTAAAATTTATAAATTAAAAGGGGGCCAGCTCTTTATTTTATCAAAAGCTGCCTGAAAGTATCCTGAAAATGCAAAAACCTTACTTATTTTTAATTTTAATCACAATATTACTAATGTTTAAAAAAATTGTCAACTTTGCAGTATCTTTTGTGAAATCCAGCTTGATATTCATTTAAAATGAAACTTTCATCCACACATTGCTAAATAACTTATTATTATTATTAATAAAGTACCTTAAAAACTTAAATACAACTTATGTAAGTGAAATAACTCTGTAATTTGCTGGTTCTGAAAAATGTTCTTTCTTTAAAGTGGAAGTGTATTTGAGGTTCTAAAATCGTCAGGGACATCTGTCTCTAATACATCATTGATAAGATTCAATAACTTTTTGAGGAAACTCTGCATTATTTGTAGAAAACCCATGTGGAACTCAATCTTAAAAAGTCCTTTTATATTCAAGTGAAAACTGCTTCGGTACAGATTACATTGCCACTTTATGTACGCCCAAATTGTGCATTAAAATCGTATATGTGGAACTATCAATAATCCCAATTTCTTGGATGGTCAGCCGATAATTGTCCATTATCAAACTGGCAAGTTAATAGTATTTGGATTTTAGCTTGTTGATGACTTAGCTGCCATGAAAAAATGGTTTTACCATTCTTTAATTGTGTAACCCTGCAACTTTGTTCCTAAAAGCTTGCTTAATCTTACAAATTGTTTCATTTTGAGTATCAACAAGTTTTTAGCAAAGCTTGATGCAGTAACATTGTTCAACTCTTTGTCATGCACAAAATAAAAATGCAGTTAAGTACCTTTAAGCTAGTATACACAATAGTTCCTGGAGAGACATTAACACAATGAGATCACCAAGAATAAATTTTTATTAGCAGGTTAGATAGTACAGTATCAAGTTTTACTGCTCACATTTAAAAACTTTTCAAGAACAAAATTGGTTGGATTATTTTTAAAGAGACATTGTATTTCGTTATTAAAGAACTTGTAAATCAAGATTGTCATACAGAAATAGGGAAGGTAATGGTAAGAGGAACGTGATTTGTTAAGTATAAAAAAAGCATATGCAAATATTTCTGTTAAAATGATTAAAAGATTTTCTTTGTAAAAAACCTAAAATACAAAGTTTTTATTTTTATTTATACAAAACCAAAATTATAATTCTCTATATAGGCTGCCTATTGATGCTGAGTAAATTATGAAATTCTCATCAAGAGATAAACCTTTTTTTTTCAATAGATTTAAAATAGTGACTTATTGTGTATGTTATTACTTAATGTTTCTGTAGAAAAATAACTATTTGCCTGTAAATATTAAATACATTCATTCAGTTATTCTGCAGTACTATTTAAAGTATGGATCAGTGTTTCCTGTTTTGATATATCACAGTGTTTTTTAGCTTAAAATATTATCTAAAATATTTTTGTTTGTTTTCAGAGGCACCAGAAGAAGAATATGATCATCGATCTCTCTTTGAACGTCTGCAAGAGCAAAAGCAGAAAAGAGAATTTGAATATGAAGAAGCTCATAGACTGAGTATGATGTTTGAATTTTTTTATATTTTTTAGTCAATTCTTGTATATCTTAGCAGTTAATTATAAAAATTTAACATCATTAAAAAATAACTCCAGTACTATATTGATGGGATTTAGGTAAATCTTGGAAATTTTTCTGTTAATTACATATGTTCTTTTTCATTAATGATTCTTTACTCTTTTAGTGAGCGCATGAAGCATTACAACTCGTTTACATTAATTATTTCATTGTAGTACATATTTAGTATATTATTCATTTATTTCATATTATTTATTAATTTTTTTTGTATTTTATATTATTTATTTGTAATATATTTTAATATATTATTATATATATAAATATAATTATTATAGTCATTGTTGTTGTTGCCAGTGTGTCTGTCTGTCTGTCTTGTCAGTCATTCAATTGTCAATCATCCATCAATCAATCATTTTTTATGACCACATAGGATCACTTTAGTCAGTCCATTATCCAACTCTCTTTGAGTGTTTGGGACTAACGATACTCCCAGTACTTTTTCATAAATTCCAATCTTTGTGCCCTTTCTATTGTTGAATACATTCATGTTGAATTTTTTCTTGTGACTGTGAAATGAGTGTTTTTGTTCTTGTTTAATTTTATTTTATCTATGGTGTCTTCTGGTGACATGCCAATTTCCTTCAGATCCTCTCTTATTTCTCTGATTCATCTGTATCCTGTCTAGGTGTTTTTCAAGTCGACTTTGTACTGTACTAGCTCTTTCAGAAGTCTTGAATCTTGCATCCTCATGATATGTCCAAAGAATCCTAGTCTCCTCTTACGCATGGTATCAGTGATGGGTTCTAACTCTTTGTACATGACTTTGTTGGACACAATCCACCATTGCCTGTCTTTCTGGTATTTTTTATTGATGCAGATTCTTCCAGTTCTTTCAATTTTCTGGAATCTGTCTGTCTTTGTTCGTTCAAGTGAAAGAATGTTTCTGCTGCATAAGTGGCTTCTGGTTTTATAACTGTGTTGTAGTGTCTTATTTTATAGCACATTATCATCAATGTGAATTTTCTTAAAGAAACTCTTTATAAACGTAACATTGTTTTGTGATTATGCTGATATTCACTAATTGCCAATTATGTCAGCTGTTCTGTGATACTGTAGGACCCAGATTCAAGTCAAGATTATGTTATTGGATTTATTTCCTGTACTGCTGTATAGTTGGGTCATTTGAGTTCAGTTAAAACAGTTTAATATCATTATGTTTAATTTGTCGTTATTTTTTTTTATATATATATATATCTGTCCTTACTTTTTTCTATTTTACTTCAAATAATCCTGTAATACATATATTTATTCACTTATAAATAAATCAAGTAAAGTTAGTTGCCATGCCTGGCACAGTTGATATATACTGCTTAAAATTTGATGTTAAAGAAAGAATACAGATCTTGTTCCTCCTTACATGTCACAGAAATTATTTTTGCTTTGTAAATATGTACAGTAATATAAATACATGAATGTATATTATATTAACTGTAAGTTCTATTTTGTGTAATTGGTACTGAGCAAGACTGTACACTAGCCCAGTAGAGGAAATCCCTCTGTAGGCTTTCTTCCTCTTTTCATCTTTTTTGTTAACCTTCTTTCTCAAGCAAATGCTTTGGAATTAGTTCAGGGCGATTAATGCAAATTTGGGCTTAATGGGGCAGCAGCCAGTGGAACTGTCCAAGGACTCTATTGCTTATTGGGGAATAGTACAAAAAGCAAACCTAGAGACTGAAATGCCTACTGAGTATAGCAAGGCCTCATTCATATTTCTAGTCAATTAATTGTATGTTAATCTTTAATCTTCAACCATGAAAGGCTTACACCATAACTTCTCAAAATTCATATATTTTATATTTAAAGAAATATTTGAAAATTTTAACAAAATACTTATGTAATATATTATTTTCTTATGTATATTCTTATTTGCTGTATTGTAAATAAGACTATGTTTGAATTACTGTAATTATCTAAACAGTAGTGTTTCTTTGAATTATTCAAAATTTTATAATTCTTTGAAACAAAAACTGTACATTATTTATACATAAATAATTAGAAAAATTGCATTATTTATGGAAATAATAGAAAATTTATGAAAGTAAATACATCCAATAATGTGTCTACAAATGTTAGTTGATTTTTCTGTCAGAATTTACTGCAAACAATTAAATACAAACATTAAATAAATAAATAGATTTTATTCTTAAATCCTTAAAAAATGATAAAAGTAAACTCGCTAAGTAGTGAAGTATGAAACAAAATTCAAAAGACTGTAAATGAATTATAACCGAAAAGGTTCTGAGTAATACGTTATATTAACTAAACATTCAAAACTTGCTGGCCTACACCAGTCATTGAAAAATATCTAGACTATATTGGTGCAGTCGTAGCGTAGAGTTCGTATTCTGACTTGCAGATTTGTGGACTAACATTGAAAGAGGACTAACTCTTAAAACAGACAAATTGGCTTTTAGTTTTTCATTTTTCTTTGAATAATAAATTCCAAGACTTAGATAGGGATTCTCCATTTAGCTTTTTGTTTCCATAAGATTTTATAGGTAATTTTTTGTTTATATACATATCTGTAATAAAACTCAGTTAATAAAGTAAGGTATGACTTCTGGTCATTTTTTTACAAACTTCCATAAATTATTGAAATTCATGAATTGTATGAAACAGTTGTTTTCATGAGGTTAAAAATGGCAGTAACATGTATTTTTGTTATTTTAGTAAATGATAATGTTTTAGTCTGATTTCTCTCTTGCATCATAGAGTATTAATGAATTTTCATACAGAATGAGGTCCTGCTTACAGTCCTTTTTTATTATAAAGGTATAGTTCATCATTAGTATGCTCCTCAAGGACAAACTGCCAATAAAGAGTACTATATAACTATTCTTCATTGGCTAAAAGATTTTTCGATACAATAGACCACAGCTTTGGGAAAATAGCGATTGGGACATTCATCGCATTGGCTGTAATCCTTGTATCATAACTTATCCAGAGATTCTTGCCAAAACATGGGATTGAACAACTTCACAGGCACCTTCTCAATCATCTTATTTTATATGTGACAAGAAGACTTACGACCCTCGCTAAAAATGACATATAAAATGCTTCCAATAATGGAAACATCACTGAGATAAGTGTGTTATATCAGAAATATCAGAAGAAACCTTACTTTGAAGGGGTAAGTCATTGGACTAAATATAGGTTTGGTATTTTTGTTTTTTTTATGAGCCAAGATCATGTGTTATTTTGTTGATTTCACATGCACTGATGTGAAGAGTAAACTTACATATCTTCTTCATGTTAACTTTCAAATTTTCTGTTGTGTTTGAATTATAGATTTTATAATAAGAATAAATGATTTAGTCATTTTAATATTTTTAATTTTTTTGTATGCCTAACAACATGTAAAAATGAGCAAATAAATGATTAAAAACTTTCTTCCTTGTTGTGCCAGTTATATACTCATTTTTATTATCAGACTATTTTCTGTAATTTATTAACTAAAGTACTTTTGGTTGCCATTCTTTGGTTTATCTTATACTTTATTTATCTCATGTGTGTATTATGATTGATGAGTTTGATAATTGTTTTTTTTAGAACACATGATAAAGGGTCTTGATGATGATGAAGTTGAGTTTCTGGATCTAGTTGATCGAAGTAAACTTGAAGAAGAAAGGAAAAAAAGTGCAGAAGAGGCACGTGAAATGGCAGATTTTCGAAATGCAGTTGCTTCTCTGCAGGAGCAGAGTCTGGAGCAACGAATCCAACAGGAAATAAAGTCAAAAGTGGCTACTGTTCCAATAACTAACAGGTAAATTACATTTTTTTTATGGATAAATTATGTTCTATCAAGTTATTTTGTATTTACGTTTAAAATCAATTCCTTTTTTTGTTTTCCCAGCTTTTGAAGAATAATAAATCTTGAAAGATTAATCAAAAATTATTTTTTTTTAAAATCATTGATGTATACATTCTGTCATTTAATGTTTAAACGTTTACTGTGTGAGTTACAGGTTTTACTTTATATAAGATGCTTTTACATAAATCCCATTTGTTTGTGGATAATAAATTAAGGAACTGGCTGCTTGTGGGTGAAGAAAACTCACTTTAAATTCACTTACAGAATTGCTTTCATGAGAGAGTACATGCTAGCTGTAAGGATTGTTCATACATACTGCTCACCTCTATGGTGGCTATGGTGGAGTGATAACATGTCATTCATCCAGTTGATACTGGGTTCAAATCCCAGTCAGGCTTTCATTTTTCATATGCTTTGTTTAAAAACGAGAGAATATAAATTTTTAATAATATTGCTATTATTAATGATAAAATTAGTAAAAAATGACTAGTAATACCTGATTGTTTTTAACATAAGTGTTAAAAACAATCAGGAAAGAGAAATACCTTTATACTTATGTTGTATTATATGCAAGTACACGATTCCTTTAATGCTTCAGGTTATTTTGATGTACTTATTACAATTAGTAAATGAAAATAACACTTGCACTGTGCAATTAAAAAGTTGCAATTATTTTATAGATTTCAACACTATCCTTTAATTAAATTAACCGTATTATAATAACTCATGATACTATAGTTGATAACATTAATAAAATAATGAGTCTATCTCAAAAATGTTAAAAATTACATTGATAAATAAATTATTAAAAAAATACACTTTACCTGCTAATGATTAAGACATTTATTAAACTATTCTATATACATTTTTATACAAATTAGACTAACTAGATAATTTTGATTTGTCTTACTTTAAGCGGAATGCTAAGAAACAGTTCCTGTCTCCGTTCAAGCACAAGTGCAACCAAAGTTTTGAAATTTTATTCATGATCATACTTTACATTTAGGGTATTTATATATGCTAGGGATTTCTGTATTATCATGTAATGGTATATGATCAACTAGTCAAACTGAATTTTGGCTGGAGGTTTGGTTTTCCTCTGCAACACTGAACAACTGGTTCACTTGGGGGTGCAGAAATACTAGATTGACCTCTCTTTCACGTTTTAAATCATAAAATTAACCGATTGGAACTATATATGATAATAAAGCAAGTCAAGGACATCCTTCTTGGGAATTTTGAGAGCCTTGCATCCTTTCAGTACTCCAGCCAGCTCTGGACAATGGCCAAGTCAACTGCATGAAATATAAGCCTCAAAGTCCAGTTCCTTGACTTCATAAAAATTCTCCAATGGCTGATTAATTGATCAAAGAGACGACCCCCATTACTTGATTGTACAGAAGTATAGCTTCTGGATGATCAATTTGTATTGTGTTTTTTCCCCTTCTTATCCCATCTGTCAACCATGTCAGTGGTGCTTGTCTCAACAAAGTTGGACCCCATTATACAATTTTATTGTCAACCCATTTGACTAAAGTAATATCAAGGCTCACAGTTTCAAAATATGTGCGTTTCTGCCTTTTCATAGCCTCTTTACAGACATTCAGGGAAGGCTGACCAAATTTATTTATTGTGATAGTACCTGCAGTAGAAATACCTTTTTGAGCCAGGGTTTTAAATGGAGGTAAGTTGGGAAGCAATTGTCAGAAAAACAATTTATGACCTTACTAATCTTTCAACCTTATACACAGTTTTAAAACTACACTGCTACCTAGAGCATATGCTTTTAAAGTATGTTCTTCAATTTACCTTGGTAAATTAAAAAAAAAAATATCATACACTTGGTCATTTTGACTATACAACATAAAGCACATATTGTTTTTACCGGCCTGATTTCATTTATTAATCAACAAATAATCATTAGAAATGTATTATTTCTGTAAATGTGATATGGATTACATATAAATGAAATCGGGCTGGCAAGAGTTTTGTAACAAAATTTTCTGTTTTTTGCGTATTATATGGAACGCTTTAAATATTGTTTATTATCTATTATTGTATATCTATTGTATATTACATATATTTAACATGTATTTTTTTTAAACAAAATTCTAAATTAATAACAGATTTTGATAATAGAAATGTAGTTAGTGTCTTACCTTTTTTTATATGAGTATCATATTTATATGATACTCATTTCTTAATTAATTCTTCAATTCTTCAATTAATAACAGATTTTGATAATAGAAATGTAGTTAGTGTCTTACCTTTTTTTATATGAGTATCATTTTGTTAAAAACAATTTTATTTATATTACAGAAATCTTTGTTATTCAGCAGAAGAAATGATATCTGCAAGACACTTACCATACGGTTTACAATTTCATTGTATATATATATATATATATATATATATATATATATATATATATATATTTTTATTTTTTTATTTTACTGTTCTTATGTAATATAACCATCTCCAATCGACTCACATAAACTTAGTTTGATTTTTTAACAAAAAAGTCTGTCACCTTTTTTTGTCTTAATTGAATAACACGGTCCAAGAAGCCTGATCATGCCAGTTTCGTACTACCGTTAAGTCAAGGAAAGGAACATCGTTTCATTGTTGTAAATATTAGAGCATTTTTTGAGAAATACATTCTCTTCATTGTGGCTAATTTTTTCATTTTCATTTATCGGTTTGTCTTCATTAATAGAGATTTTATTAACCTCTTCTGTCACAACTTTCACAATCTCGTCGTCATAAATGTTGGTTCCCTTGAATCATAATTTTAACCAGTCTTGCGCTTCATTTTCCTTCACATTTTCACCGGTATATTTTTTTTAATAAAGCATAAAACTCTTCATTCAGTGGCATAGTACATAAAATTTTCTGATTGTTAAACTGTCAAATTTCATTCCATATTTTTGTAAATGATTTATTGATTGTTGTTTGATCGATTGAATTCCATGATTCTACCAACATCTAAATTGCATTTTTTTGTGGTCAGTGCAATGTGGGCATGACTTGAAGCTCTGATGCCAGAATATGAAATAACATATTTCATTTATAATGTTTTTCTATTGCTGCTATGACACCCTCATCCATAGTTTGACCAAAGGGATTGTCACATTTGTGGAAAAAGAATTATCATAATGTTGCCCAAAATTAGAACATCTTCAGATGGATGGCAGGGCACACTGTCCAATAACAGAACTGCTTTTCTGGTAATTTCTTTACTTGTAGATAATTTTTCACATGCAGGAAGAACCTGTGGTAAACCAATTCTCAAAAATGTCTGCACTCATCCATGCCGATTTTTGGTAGTGTACTTAACTGGCAATGAATCTAATCTTAAATCTTTTAATGCGGTAGGTTTAGCAGTTTTGCTGATCATAAGAAGAGGTATTTGTTTTCATCACTAGTATTACTGCAGACAAGAACAGTTATTCGCTCTTTACTTATTTTAAAGCCGGGTGTATAGGTTTCTTCCTCTGATGTTAGTGTTTTCAATGGCAGCATTCTAAAATTTAATCGTATCTGATCTGCGTTAGGTACTTGTTCTGGTTGCAAATTTTCTGATAGAACAAGAGCAGAAAATGTTTTGATAAACTTAGCAGCGTTGTCAGTATCGGCAGATAATTTTTCTCCTGATATAGCTAATTGCCTTATGCCTTGACAGTTTTAAAATTTCTCTGGCCAGCCTTTACTGGCAGAAGATGTATCTGGAACATTCAATTTTTTATTAAGTTGAATAGCCTTTTCTTGTAAAATAGGGCCAGATACTGGTACCCCAAAATTCTGTTGCCTGAACCACAAGGAAACAGCATCATTTAAATCATCAAATGGACAGGCTTCTTTAGCGTAGATTGATTATTTAAAAACTTTTTGGGCACTTTTGTACAATATTCTTAAATTTCTCCTTTTTTTCTGTTTCCAATCGCCAACAATTTTTTCTCCAACAACAAACTCATAAGCAATTTTTTTAATAGATTCTCCAGCATTTAATCTTTTAATTTTTTCTAACTTTTTGTCCATTGACACTACCACCCAGTTACGTTTTTATATCAGTAATATCTACAGCTAGGCATTGTAACACAATAACTACAATACAGTACGTACAAGTAAGCAACACAACATACTACAAATGCTACAGTATTAACAGTACAGCAGATACACGTAAAGTTTTGCCTGGAGGAAAAAGATTTTCATCGGATGAAGAGGTTATCGCATATGTAAATGCTTGCAGAGAAAGATGCCAGCTACTAAT
Source organism: Lycorma delicatula (assembly GCF_047948215.1). Classification (NCBI taxonomy): domain Eukaryota; kingdom Metazoa; phylum Arthropoda; class Insecta; order Hemiptera; family Fulgoridae; genus Lycorma; species Lycorma delicatula. The sequence goes on along the minus strand of NC_134455.1, from coordinate 220,189,179 downwards.
CAGAAGGGTTAAACAGGTTAGAGCATCACTGTAAAAAGTGTATCAACTTGAAAGGAGACTGTTGAAAAATAGAACTGCATTTGACAGAAAAAATATGTCGTTCTATGTTTGCCTCAAAACGTTTCAGACAACCCTCATATACCATGGAATAAATTTTTAAAAATGGTAAAAAATAACACTACTGCAACTTCTGCAATTTAAAACAGTTGTTGAATAACAGTCATTTAAAGATCTCAAAACATATTCAAATTTTTGTATTTTTTCAAGTCTCATAATTTCAGAATACGAATATTACCCAAAAATATTTTAAATCTGAAATGTTAATGTCCAAAATAACTTTTTTATTGTTGGTTTGTTATTGACTGACCCAAAAGTCAAATCAAATAAACTGATGTCCATAAAAAAAATTTGAAAATGCTATCTTATTTCTAAGTCTTTGGAATTTCGTATGAGGTAATTATTCCTTCTCCATTAAATTTTAACAGTATTAATGAAAATAATTTCTTAGAATGAAAAGTTAGATCCATTTTCAATTAAGAAAGGTTTTATAATTATTCAGGAAAAACTATTTTACAGGATCATGAATATTTGTTGAATAGGAATCATTTTATGTGAAAACTGTAAAATTTCATTGAAATTTGGCGTGCAGAAAGGTTTTGATTTTTATATTTTATGATTTCTTATTTCTGAAAATAGAGTAAATTCTTCCGAAAACAGTATTTGCTGCAGAGTGTTAAAAACAAGCTACTGACGAACGTTACAGAAGCCAAAATACATTCTAGTGCTCCAGGTTAAATGAAATCTTAAGCATCTTTATTTATACAGAAAAATAAAAATAATACTGTGAATTCACTGTAATTTTTTTTGCAGTAGTTATACATCACAGACAAAACTGTTAGCTGGAGCAGTTGTGAAAAAAAGGGTTGTAGATACTCCTGTTGAATCAGTAAAGAGACGTCGTACTGAAAGTGAAGGTGGGTTTCTATTCTATATAAATATCTTACTTTTAATAACTATAAGGAAATTGGTTTTGTGTTTGCTATAAATCTTCTTTCTGTATAAAAATAGTATAAAGTTTTTTTTTTAGATTTTCCTATAATTCTTTAATTAATCATTTTGTTAAATTTTTCTCTCTTTTCTTCTTTATAAATTTAAAAACGGTAAAATGTTCCTAGAAAATTTGGTTTTGTCAAAAATGGTTTACATTGCAACAGTAATTGTTGAATTTGACTTGTTAGAATTTTCTTTCCTCTGTATTTTTGTAATGTGAGGATCAGGTAGATCATATCATTTTAGGAGTTATTAAGAAATTCAGTCCATCCGCTGCCAATAAATCCTGATTCATTTTTTCTGAAAAGGGATGTTAGATTCCTTGTTCAAGATTAAAAAAAACTTTTATTATGGAAATTTGTTTTACATAACTTTTTAATCTGGATTTGATGGGATGAAGTTAATCCACATATTTAATTAAAATTGGTTTATGCATAACTTCTTTATCTCCAGATAAAAAACACAAAAGAAATAATGAGATAAAATAGTAGTAAGTACAGTGTCAATTTTTTGTTCTATCTACTATGAAATGAAAAGATATCATTGTAAAAATTTACTGTTGGAATTGTAAATCATTTAATAATCTTTTAAATTTAAATCTTGTAATAATATGAATGTTTATTTAGGTGTTTAAAAATAACTTGGCTATTTTTCAGTGCTTTTTTGGGATATTAATATCTGCAAAAATTTCCTATAAAGATATGTCTAGAAACACTTTGTTTCCAAACTGCAGCTACAAACTATGTTTTTTTATGTTTGCCCCATCCAATGATTCTGACTCATGGGTAAAATGAGCCATACTTAAATTATTAACAAAAAAATTTAGAGAAATGTTTGGTGATTTTCTATGTTTTTCAACATGAGAAATTGAGTAAAACAGGTCCCAGAGCTTTATCTTTTGTAGATTGCAAGAAAATTGTTGACAATTGAATCTCAGAATATTGTACTAAAAAAAAGCCTTTAAATTATAAACACTTTAACAAAGTAAATTTGCTTGTTAAATTGCCAATATATAAATAAAAATTTCTAACAAAATTTTTAGAGAATTTAACTGAGAAAATTGATGTAAATAGAAAACAAATACAATTCCTGACATTTGATTTGATTTAAACAAAAACAGATCAGAATGTGGTGCTTTACAACTATAAACAAGTCAAAAATTTTCTTAATAGTATTAAAATAACTAAAAAATTTTAAAAATACATGTATGCATAAAATATTTTTCATTCTATATTTTATTATCTGCTGTGATAAAGGTAGTTTTGATTACGATTATAACATGAGTCTGCTAATATTTTTAATTTTAACCTATGTTTTTATTATATTTACGTACTTTAAAATAATTTTACATTATGACACTTCTAAAAAGTGCTGTTTTTTTTAATAATTATTCTTATATATATTTAAATACACACGAGGGTAAGTCAATTACTATCGGCAATGTAGTTATTAATTTTTTTTGTAATACAAATAGGAAACTTACATGTACATCATTTTTCAACACAGTCCCCTTGCATTTCAACGCACTTGGTCCATCGTTGCACAAGCTTCCTGATGCCCTCATAAAAGAAGGTTTTCGGTTGAGCTGCGAGCCAGGAATGCAACGCTTCTTTCACTGTTTCGTCCAAGGTAAATCGTCGGCCCCTTAATGCCTATTTGAATGGACCAAGCAAGTAGTAGTCAGAAGGGGCAAGATCAGGACTATAAGGAGGATGAGTCAGTTCTTCAAAGTTGGGTTTCTGGAGCGTTTCAGTTGTGTGGGCAGCAGTATGTGGACAGGCATTGTCGTGCAACAATACAGCACTGTTTATTGTCGTGCCCCTTTCCTAATAATGTTCCAGTACTGGGCCTTGTGAGTCCCAAATAACCATAACCATCAGTTTTCCTGTGGATGGGTGGGTCTTGAACCTTTACCGCAGCGCGAATTTGGATGTTTCCATTCCATACTCTGCCGTTTGTTCTCCAGCTAGTAATGATGGATCCATGTTTAGTCACCAGTGATGGTTCTGTATAAGAAGTGTGTTTGTTTATGCAACGGTGTGAGTTGTTTTGGGACCCATCTTGTACAGACTTTATGAAACCCAAGTCTGTTGTGGATGATTTCATGGGCAGAACCGTGACTAATTTGCAAACGATGTGCCACTTAACCAATAGTTACTCGTCTGTCTAAGAAAACGATGTCACACTCAATGTTTTCCTCATTTGTGGCGGTCATCCGACTCCTTTGTTGTGCGTAACACTTGTGCGACCATTTTTTAATTTTTCAATCCATTTTTAGACGCTCCATTGCAGCAACACACTGTTCCTGTACTGTACTGAAAGTCTTCAATGAATTTCAGCCCCTGGTACACCTTCCAACCACAAAAAACAGATCAATGAACATTGCTCTTCTTTGGTGCAAACAGAAAGCGGAGCAGCCATGGTTATTAGTTATCTTTCTTTTTTCCTGTTTAGCCTCCGGTAATTACCTTTCAGATAATGCTTCAGAGGATGATATGTATGAGTGTAAATGAAGTGTAGTCTTGTACCTTTTCAGTTCGACCATTCCTGAGATGTGTGGTTAATTGAAACCCAACCACCAAAGAACACTGGTATCCACAATGTAGTATTCAAATCTGTGTAAAAATAACTGACTTTATTAGGTCTCGAACGCTGGAACTCTCGACTTCCAGATCAGCTGATCTGGGAAGACACATTCACCACTAGACCAACAACGTGGGTTATGGTTAACGGTAGGGCAGCAATAATGGAACTAACCTAGCAGCATCAAACCTCCACAGACATAACAATTAAACCACGCATGTGTCACCTACGCAACACGACAGTACCACCACCATAAACAAAAATACAGGGTCATTCACGGGAACCGGATGTTTTTAAAATAATCATAAAAAATTGAATATTTACTTTAAAAAAGTTTATTGGTACTGAAACACTTGTTAAATCAAAGCATTTGTTACTTACTCATGAACGAAAAATTATGTCCGGCAAGTGATGTCCATTTTGGGCAATACATTGTTGTAGCCTTTCACGGTAACTGGCCTCAATTCTTTGCAACATGTCTACATCAATCTGGGTGATGTGATGACGAATTGCGATCTTTAGGTCCTCCAATGTACGCGGTTTATTGCCGTATATATGTGATTTCAGAAACCCCCACAGAAAAAAATCACAACTACTCAAGTCGTGGGACCGAGGGGGCCAAGGAATGTCACCGAATCTGGAAACAATCCGTCCCGGAAACAAGTTACAGAGAACAGCCATCGTTGCCCTTGTAGCTCCATCCTACTGGAATAACACATTTTGAAAAACGATTCCCCAGTTTTGTAACTCAGGGATGAAAAACGTATTCAACATCACAATGTAACGATCAGCTGTTACAGTTACGGTAGCGTCATTTTCTTAGAAAAAATATGGTCTAATAACACCGACCTTTCCTATTGCACACAAGATAGTCACCTTTGGGCTATGAAGTGGTCTCTAGTGAAGCTGATGTGGGTTTCTTTCTGCCCAATACCGGCAATTCTATTTGTTGACAAAGCCATTCAGATGAAAATGGGCTTCGTCACTCATTAACAATAACAAATTTTCATTTTCTTCAAAAATGGTAAGCATTTGTCGACAAAATTGTAATCGCTGCGTGAAATCTTGCTCGTTTAACTGCTGCACGACAGCTATCTTGTAAGGATGGAAATGCAGGTCTGTATGCAGAATTCATCTCGCCGTACTTATGCTCATTTGAAGCGCTGCTGAATGCCTCTGAATAGAGCGGTGTGGGCTTCTGACAATGGCTTCCCTTACTCGTTTGATGTTCTCCTGAGTGCTAGCAGTTCGTCGGGGACCCGGTGGTTTTTTCTTCAATATTGAACCACTTGTTCGAAGGTTGTTTACCCATCGCAATATTGTGTTACGAGAAGGGACACTTGCACTACGATTGATATTAAACTGACGGCGGAAATGTCGCTAAACAGCAGTTACGGATTCGTCATTTCACACAAAACTGTCATACGCGTACAGGTGTTGGTTTAGCGTCCACAGCTCCATCTCAATGACTAAAATGTAAATGCTATGAACAAAGGAAACGTCAGACACCAGCCACGTAACCCTCCCACCATGAACGCCCGAGTATAACCCACTTCAAAAACATCCGGTTCCCGTGTATGACCCTGTATAACTAAATTACGGATAATAATTGACTTACCCTCGTATATAAAAGAATAATTATCAAAACACAGTACTATATATATATATATGTTTAGTATTTGTTTTATATACATTTTTACCATTTTCATTTCAGTGGTATATAAGTAAATGATAAATTTAAAAAAAAGTTATAATGATTATTATTTTACTTAGCCAAAATGATAAGAATACTTGGAAATAAACAAATTCTATTAATGAAAACAATTCTCAACAACCCATTATCTCCTTTAACTTTATTACTGAGATCAATGATAATGATTGAATTATTCTGGCAACGTTTCTTACAATTTAGATATAGTATATGATCTAGTTTGTAAATTTTTTTTTACATGAGAATTAGTGTGTACTTCTTTTTGCACACATTAAAGAAACAGGCTTTCTCAAGTACTATTACATTTTTGTGCTTTGCATACTTTGTCACTTCAAAGATGTAAATGGCAAGGACAGGAAGAAGATTTAGTCTTGGCAAAAATATCTCTGCTGATATTTCTAGGACACCTTCAGAGAAATATCATCGGGAATCAAGACAGCTTTTGAATAATTATTCTGTTTGAATTACCTGCAAAATAATCCGATAAAGTAGTATCAGATAAATAATGTGTTTAAAAAAAAGAATAAAATAATGATAATAAATTATCATTATTGAAATTTAATTAGAATATTATATATAGTATAAATTTAATGAAGAAAATAAAGCAGACTCCTACTTCTGGTCATAAAACAGTCTGGAGAGTTGCAGTAATGTAAAAGTCAGTCATTAAAAAAATAATAATAAATAGCTTAAGTCCAAATTAAGAGTGTACTTGTAAAGAAAACTAATTTAACTTCAAAAAATATAACAGAAAAAACACAAATCCTTTTCAATATTTAACAGAAGCAGAAAAAAGAACTCTTTTATATTAAAAAAATGTCCGTTCTGTCTGAGGGTTCTATTGGATGGATCAAGCCAATTTTTTTTTATTCCACTCAGATTGACCCACAGATATGTCACCAGACTGTAAACTTGAGTCTCCTCTGAGAAATCTACATTTATTACTTAATTGAGGAACTTATTGAGGTTATTACTCACAGTAAAATCACTTTGAAGGTCTGTCAATGTTTAATGACTTATTTTCAGGCCATTCCAAGCAGAAAAAAAATCAACTCAATCTGTCCAGTAGAACGTCTGGACAGACTGGAAATACATTTTGAGCACGCATTTTACCTGTGGTAGGTAAAGAAAGAGAAAAACAAAGGAGTTGAGGGTGAGACATGTAACTTAAATAGGTTTTTAGCCAGTTTTTTTTTAAAATATATAACACTATGTAATAATAACTGCTCAGTAGGAATGGGTCACTAGTCTTGATAATTAAATTTAGAAATCATTGGAAATTTGTAAAACCAGGCAGCTTAACAAGAATAATCAACTTGAATCCAGTCTTTACCATTCAGATAGCATAACAAATCATTAGTTTACAAAACTTTTTTTAAAGTAGCTCTTATTAAATTCTGCTGACACAGAACATCTAGTAATAATGAAATGCGTTACATCTTCTAATTCTCTTGTATTATATAATGAGAAAATCTTGTTAAATAAATCTTTTATTCTGATTGGTAGATAAAATACATTATGATTTTTCTAAAGTCAGTACTTATAAGACTCATATTGCTCTGTACCAATATATTGTATTTTTATAATCAAAAACCAACTTTAACAATCCAAGTACAGAATTACAAAGTAAATGAAATGACACTTACCTTATTTTTTTATTCCAAAAGCACTTTCGCGGGATTCCACATCATCAGTTGTATATAAAATTACATATCAAGCATAAACATTTTAAATTAAAATTTAAAAGATTAAACATTAAAAACTAAAATTAAAAGATAAAAATATTAAAATTACAATCATATATAAAAAAGCACATGAAGTCAATTAACTAACAATAAAATAACTACATATATTTAAATATGGTGTCATAATTAAAAAATTTTTAATTGAAATAAAATAAATAGAAAACTTATACTATGTAACCTGGCCAGCCAATGTTACATTACTGAGTGGATTTGAATTAAATTATTTATATACGAGGGTAAGTCAGTTTTATCCATAATTTAGTTATATTTTTATATATGTTGGTAATACAATCGTGTTGCGTAGGTGGTGCATGCATGGTTTAATTGTTGTTATATTTGTGCAGGTTTGATGCTGCTAGGTTAGTTCCATTATCGCTGCTCTGCCGTTAACCAAGGCTGCTTCGCTTTCTGTTTGCACCAAAGAAGAGCAACGTTCAGTGATCCAGTTTTTGTGATCAGAAGGTGTATGAGGGACTGAAATTCATTGAAGACTTTCGGTACTGTACGGGAATAGTGTGTTGCCGTAACGGAATGTCTACAAATGGATTGAAAATACAAAAATGGTCGCACAAGTGTTACGTACAACAAAGGAGTCGGACGACCGTTTACCGCCACAAATGATGAAAACATTGAGCATGCACATGACATGGTTTTCTTAGACAGACGAGTAATTATTGATGAAGTAGCACATCATCTGCAAATTAGTCACGGTTCTGCCCATGAAATCATCCACAACAGACTTGGGTTTCATAAAGTCTGTACAAGATGGGTCCCAAAACAACTCACACCGTTGCATAAACAAACACACTTGGACATCTGCCAAAAACGTTTGGATCGCTATGGTAATGAATAGGACATCTTCTTATACAGAACCATCACTGGTGATGAAACATGGATCCATCATTACGAGCTGGAGAACAAACGGCAGAGTATGTAATGGAAACATCCAAATTCGCTCTGCAATAAAAGTTCAAGACCTAACCATCCACAGGAAAACTGATGCTTATGGTTTTTTGGGACTCACAAGTCCCAGTACTGGAACATTATGAGGAAAGGGGCATGACAATAAACAGTGCACATTACAGTGAGACACTTACTGCCAAGCTAAAGCCTTCAATTCGAAGCAAACGCCGAGGAGTGCTGTCAGAAAGTGCTGTATTGTTGCACGACAATGCCCGTCCACATACTGCTGCCCACACTACTGAAACTCTCCAGAAACCAACTTTGAAGTACTGGCTTATCCTTCGTACAGTCCTGATCTTGCCCCTTCTGACTACCACTTGTTTGGTTCACTCAAAAAGGCATTAAGGGGCTGTCGATTTACCTCGGACGAAACAGTGGAAGAAGCGTTGCATTCCTGGCTCGCAGCTCAACCGAAAACCTTCTTTTATGAGGGCATCAGGAAGCTTGTGCAACGATGGACCAAGTGCGTTGAAATGCAAGGGGACTGTGTTGAAAAATGATGTACATGTAAGTTTCCTATTTGTATTGCAATAAAATGTATAACTACATTGTGGATAATAATTGACTTACCCTCGTACATTATGAAAACATGCTGCCATCTGTTTTTAGATAAAAATAGATATAATCATAATGTATTTAAATAATTTAATTCAAATCCACTCAGTAATGTAACATTGGTTGGCCAGGTTACATAGTATAAATTTTCTATTTATTTTATTTTAATTTAAAATTTTTTAATTATGACGCCATATTTATATATATATGTAGTTATTTTACTGTTAGTTAATTGGCTTCATATGTTTTTGTATATATGATTGTAATTTTAATTTTAATTTAAACATTTTTATGTTTGATATGTAATTTTATATAAATGTATCTTATATACAACTGATGATGCAGGATCCAGCGAAAGTGCTTTTAGAATAAAAAAATTAAGGTAAGTGTCATTTCATTTATTTTGTAATTCTGTACTTGGGTTTTTCAACTTGGTCTTTGATTATAAAAATACAAAAAATATATATAGATCACATCAGTATAAGATAGATTATAAATATAAAAACAGATTATAAGATAAAAAATAGACGTGTTTAAATTCCATGTTACTTGATAAAAAACAAACACAAGGATAATGTTAAGGTACATACATTAAATATAAAAATTAGTACAAAATAATTTGCTATACAAAATCTGTTACTGAAAAATTATTTTGAGCAGTTATTTATGAATGGGATACAAATAAATATAGCTTTTTTGTTTTGTTTTTAATTAGAATTATTTAAAAATTCAACAATAGAATTATATTGTCTTTGTAAAAGAAAATTTTTTAATTATATTTTAAGTAAATTGTTGGGAATTTTTCAAATTGTTTGGCAATTTATTAAAAATGGCAGTTGTAGCGTAATAGTGCTCTTTCTTATAAGCCGAATTGCTATGTTGAGTTATATAAAAACAGTTCCATCTGGTGTAGTAAAGCTTAAAGAAGATTTTTGAGGAGGACATCACAAGAGGTCTGAGTAAAAATGATAAGGTACAAAATATAGAAGAAGAATGGGAGAACATTAAAAGGAGATTCTTAAATTAGCAGAAGCAAACTGAAATGGAAAAAAGAAAACCTTGCATATCAAAGGATATATTGCAGCTGATGGATGAACATAGAAAGTATAAGAATGCTAGTGATGAAGAAGGTAAAAGGAACTATCAACAATTAAGAAATACTATAAACAGGATGTGCAAATTAGCAAAAGAAGAGTGGATTAAAAAAAGTGTTCAGAAGTGGAAAGAAAAATGATCGTTGTTAAAATAGGTGGAGCATACAGGAAATTTAAGAAGAATTTTGTGGTACATAAATTAAAATCTAATAATATGTTAAACAAAAATTGTACACTGATTTATAATACGAAAGAAAAGGTCGCTAGGTGGGTGGAATATATTGAAGAGTTATACGAGAAAATGAATTAGAAGCTGGTGTTATAGAGGAAGTTGAAGAGAATGAAAAGGGAGATACAGTACTGAGATCTGAATAAGATTTGAATGGTAGAAAGGATCCTGGGATAGACGGGATATCTGCAGAATTAACTGCGCAGTGCAGGTGAGGAAGCGATAGATAGATTATACAAACTGGTGTGTAATATTTACAAAAAAAAGGGAAGTTCCATCTGACTTCAAAAAGAGTGTTATTGTCATGATACCAAAGAAAGCAGGAGCAGATAAATGTGAAGAATACAGAACACTTAGCTTAACTACTTAGCTTATTGGTATGCATCAATAATCTTGACTAGAATTCTGTTCAGAAGAATTGAAAGGAGCATGGAAGAAGTGTTAGTAGAAGACCATTTTGGTTTCAGAAAAAGTGTCGGGACAAGGGAACCAATTTTAGCAATCAGATTAATAGTAGAAGGAAGATTAAAGAAAAACAAACCAACATACTTGGCATTTATAGACTTAGAAAAGGCATTTGATAATGTAGACTGGAATAAAATGTTCAGCATTTTGAAAAATTTAGGGTTCAAGTATAGAGATAGAAGAATAATTGCTAACATTTACAGGAACCAAACTGTAACAGTAATAATTGAAGGACATAAGAACAAAGCCATAATAAAAAAGGGAGTCCGACAAGAATGTTTCCTATCCGCTTTATTTTTTTATCTTTACATAGAACTAGCAGTTAATGATGTTAAAGAACAGTTTAGATCCAGAGTAACAGTGCAAGGTGAAGAGATAAAGATACTATGGTTTGCTGATGATATAGTAATACTTGCCAAGAGTAAAAAAGATGTAGAAGAAACAATAAATGGCATGGATGAAATCCTATGCAAGAACTACTGAATGAAAATAAACAAAACGAACGTAATGAAATCTAGTAGAAGTAATATAGATAGACCACTGAATATAAAAATCGGAAGAGAAAAGATTATGTAGGTAGAAGAATTCTGTTATTTGGGAATTGCTAAAGATGGACGATGCAGGAGTGATATAAAATGCTAATTAGCACAAGAGAAATGAGTGTTCAGTCAGAAGTATAATTTTTTTACATCAAAAATTAATTTAAACGTCAGGAAAACATTTTTGAAAGTATGTGTTTGGAGCATAACTTTATATGGAAGTGAAACTTGGACAATCAGAGTACCTGAGAACAAAGATTAGAAGCTTTTGAAATGTGGTGCTATAGGAGAATGTTGAAAATCAGGTGGGTGGATAAAGTGACAAATTAATGAAGAAAGAAGCATTTGGAAAAAAGTAGAGACAGACTTATAGGCCACATATTAAGACATCCTGGAATAGTCGCCTTGGTATTGGAGGTATGGGAAAAATTGTGCAGGGAGACAGCATTTGAAATATGTAAAACAAATTGTTAGGGATGTATGATATAGGGGGTATACCGAAATGAAACCACTAACACTAGATATGGAATCTTGGAGAGCTGCATCAAACAAGTCAAATGACGGAAGACGAAAAAAAATGGTAAAGGTGGATATTGTTATTTTTTAAGTATAAGTGACCATTGTTTATGGGAAAGAGTGCACATTCATTAATACAAACACAAGATTAGGTTAAAATATTTAATATTCTTAGTATAGGTCTACACACTCCATACTTATGAGCACCAGGTAGTGATCTAACAACCTATTTTTGTATTTTAAAAAACTCTTCTGACTTTTTGAGGGAGCCCCAAGAGATGGCATTATATTTTATGACAATTTATGTAGGTAAGCATAATAAATGTTTTAATAATGATGACAAACTTAGCATTTCATTAAGGTGCTTCAGGGCAAAACATTATGGCTTAATATTGTTATAAATGAAATTAATTTGGTCACCTAATGAGTACTTTTCATCTAAAAAAACATTCAGAAATTTAGCTTTCTGGGCAACAAAAATACTGTCATTATCATTAATGGAAATTGTATCCATGCAGTCAGCAATGTGAAATCTATGTGAGAAGCCCAGTGCAACAGTTTTATCCGTATTTAAACTTAGATGGTTACAATCCATCCAGAGAATAATCAGATTAAGATCTCGTGTACGTGACACGAGATCGGGAGGAGATGATGAAGGTGGTGATGCTGCAGTTGGACCCACCACAAATCAGTATGCAGCCTGATGTTAAAAAATTGACCTTCCCCAGTGAGCGGCAATAGGACTGTAGTGGTTAAAGCTGTGGGCAGATCGTATGCAGACTTACTTAGAACAGTGAAGGCTGCTGTTTCACGGGATGAGGCCGGGGATGTCTTATCTTTGCAAAAGGGTAAGCAGGAAGAGCTGCATGTTAGAGTGAAAGGTTTGCAGAATACAAAGCACTTCTCGGTGTTGAGAGCAGAGCTGCAGACTTGAAATTGATTTCAAGCCGGATTTCAAGTGGAGGACGGACAGCAGCCCACATCAAGGATGTGGATGCGAATACCACAGAGCAGCAGGTTAAAGAGGCTGTCGCCCGGATCCTTGGTGATACTGATGAGTTCTGTATTACATCGGTGAGGCCCGCGTATGGAGAGACAAAGAACATCACGGGATCACTACCTACAGGGCAGCAAAGAAATTGGTTGATGAACACATACATATAGGATGGGTTCTCTGCAGAGCCTGTATATGGGAGGACGAGGATCGCTGCTACAGGTGTATTTCTATCAGTACAGCTTCAGGAAAGGCTGGTCGACCGTACAGGCAGTGCAACAAGTGATAGATTGGGCTACAACAGTCAGACAAGGGACATGGCAGACTCGGCGGATGCCGATGTTGATTATAGTAGATGTTTGGAATGCTTTCGGATTTGTCCACTTGAATGCAATCATGGTGGCTTTGACTTAGAATGGCATCAGTACGAGGTACCTTCAACAGCAGATAAAGGAATATTTGCAAGACAAGTTTGTAACTGCCAAAACGCAAAGCGGGTGTCTGCGATTTGAGATGTATTGGGGGGGGGGGTCCTGCAGGGATCAGTCCTGGAGTCCCTCTATTGGAATATATTTTACGATGGTGTCCCTCATCTTTGTCTGCCAAAGGATACGAAAACTATTGCCAACGTGGACGATCTGGCTGTGCTGGTCAGCGGGAAAACAAAGTTACAGCTGCAAGAGAAAGGCAATGAGACGCTGGTGGTGATTGACACTTGGATGAAGGGACATGGACTCGCCATTGCACCGAAGAAGAGTGAATTTATCACCCTGATGGGTAGGAGGAGGGTTGGCCATATTGCCTTAAGGATAAGCAAGTAGTGTTTGCAATCTTGGACTACAGTCAAATAACAAGGTGTCAACTTTGATTAGGTGAGTTGGTTTAGCAAACATGTCCTAGATAATCGTGATAAGGCAAAGAAGACCCTGTTATCTTTGAGAAGGCTGATGACAAAGTAAATTGCTCTGAAGGTGTCTAAGCACAAGGTGATTATGGTGGCTATGATGTCCATCCTGTTATATGTGGCATCGGTTTGGGGATTGGCGGTGGAAGAATGGAGAAATCTTCAGCAACTGCAAAGCATTCACTGTAAGGCTTTGTTGGGTGTGATCTCGAGTGTGGTGGCATCTGTCCCCCCCCCCCCCCCCGGGATCTGTTGATATGAGAGTGGATCGAAAGACATGGTGGTACTGACAGAGCAGAGGTGTCGGCAAATATGATATGCATTTGGTGTGACAGGTGGTGGACTGGAGGTTAGGCAGCATGGATGAGGAGGGTAATCTCAAACCTAGAGACATGGTGCAATAAGTGGTATGGCAAGATTATCTTTTATACTGCGCAAGTGCTATCTGAACACAGCTGCTTTGAGGCCTACTTTCATCATTTTGGCTGTCTGGAATTACCGGTATGTATGTATTGTTATGCAAAGGACTCAGTTGAGGATATGGTGTTTTATTGTCTGAAGTGGATCAGCTACCGAGCCAGAGAGTGTATCGTTGAACTAGCACCGGAAGGCCTTGTGGCCCACACATTGAGCTCTGTTGATAACTGGAGTGTGGTGGAGGCATTTGCCCATGAGGTGCTTCAGGCAAAGGACATGAAGGGCAGAATTCGGGGTTTTTTAGAATATGGGAAGGACAAACAGCCCCCACCCGCGAGGGCCGGCTTGCTGTGGTGTTCCGGTTCCAATGAATGGCTGGGGATTCCTGGGGAGTTAGGGTGGTTTAAATTAAAAGACCCGAGTCCCGGCCGCTGGGTGGGGGCCCGGGAACGACACAGTTGGTCCCAGTTCCCCCTCCATAGCTGTTAGAGGCAGGCGCTATGAGTATAGACCGAGTCCCGGTTGGGGAAGCCTGGGTAAGACATAGTCAGACCTGGTTAACCCCTTTTGGGGATTAGAAGCAGGCGATAAAAGATCCAACCGGTGGGCTGACTTGTCATGTCAGAACATAATGCCAGAAGGCAGGGAGGCCTGTTAAGAGTTTTAAGGACACTCTCCTGGGCTGAGCTTTACTTAATTGTATGTCCGGCCCAAGGGAGAAAAGAGGGGGAAAAGTATTTAATAAACAATAAAAAAGCAAGGAACCAAGAACATTGTTGATCTCCTTGGTGGATTGATGGTATTTTGATTTTTCATCAGAGGTTATGAGTTCAAATCCTAGTCAGGCATGGCATTTTTCATATGCTATCAATTTACATTTCATATTCCCAACCACAAGCTTCAAAGCCTTTATGGTGAATTAATCATCAAAGAAAAAAAATTTCCTGAAACACTTTGCATTCTACATCTTGAAGTGAAGACCTAGATTTTTCCTTGTGTATTCTTATCAAAAGATGAAGTTTCAGCTGCTTGTTTATTGTCATTATGAGTTTTAATCAATTGTAGGCAGCTTTACCGATTTATAGCTACTAGGTTTTTTCATCAGTAAAATATATGGACCAAAATCAAATGCTTGTCTGAGATTACAGAAAATTTAAAATCTTTTTATCTGTTGGAATTTAAATTACTTTCCCAAAACTAGGAAATGACTTTGTCAGTAGAAAATTTTCCAAAAACTCTGCTGAAAGTTTTTTAATACGGTTTGCTTTTCAAGAAAAGTTAAAAATTGATTTTTTTATCATTTTTTCAAATACTTGAGAAAATTTGGACAATGACAAAATTGGCCTAAACCTTTGTAAATTAAGTGCCAGCCCTTTCTTTAGGCAGGGAATAACTTCAGAAAATAAGGCAGCCAGGGAATACTCCATGGCTGAAAGATTCCTTAATTAAATTTGTAAGCAAGATAACAGTAACATGTATGATTTCCTTTAAAATACTAGCAGGAATATCATCAGTACTCATGGAATATTTATTTATTCTGTATATTTAAAATACAAGTTTTAACTTCTTGGGTATCAAAAGGAAATAAAAATACTGATTCATGAACAAAACTGTTAAAGATGAATGGTGTTTGAAGTACTGGAAAAGAAGTTATTAAATTCTTATTCTACCTGAATATGGAACAGATAATAGAAATTGAACCATTTTGTATGTGGTGAAGTTATCTAATCTGTTTTATTTTCAAATCCACTTCCACTTTTGATAACTGCTCGCGTGGTTTTAGATTTATTGTTTGAATTAGATATTAAATTATCATTGGATATTTTTTTAGTAGTACAAGTAACTTTGCATAAATTCTTTTGTAATTTTTCAAATAATTCTAGAAGTTTCAAACAAATTATATTTAGACATTTCACAGAGATTTCTTAATGTAGAACTAGATTTTACATTTCCTTTAGTAATCGAAATTGAATTCTCTTTTTATGTTTAAACTTTTTTTTTTATTAACAATAATTTAATAAAGCACAAGCTAGAAAGAAAACCTTCTGAAACTGAAATAGAAAATTGTTAAATTTTTCACCATAGCTAATTTTGTTATTACTTTTCCAATTTGTTTCTGACACATGGTTCCTTATTGATCACCTTCTTGAAATAATAAAAGTAATAATTTTCTTGTTACATGTTTTCATTAATAAATGATGCTATTGCAGTATGACAAGTATGATCTGAAAGACCTTAGTAGTTGATAGTGAGTTATTATTAGTTTGTTCATCTCAAACTTCTTGTCTGGAAAGATAACATTAAAAAACTATGACACTGAATTTATTAGGAATTTTTAAAAGAGTTTGTGATAGTTTATGTTGAAAGGTTTCAAAGAACCAGAAGGAGATCTATAAATATCATCAATACTTACTTTAGACTATTAAGTTGTACACCATTAAACTTAATTTCTTCTGCAAATATAAGGTAACTTTCAACTTTACTAAAAAGGTAAGTCTTTAACAAAAATTGATACTTCCCATTTTTATGAGAACTTTTATAAAAAACTTTGGCAGATTGAAATTACTGAGCTCAGAAACGTTTTCTGTGTTGATCAACCAATGTGCTGAAAAACATGCAAACTCTGATGATTCATTGGAAAAAGATATTTCAACCTCTTTGGCCTTATTTCTTAGGCATTGAATATTTATATGGGAAATCTTAAAGTTAGTGTTGTTGAAGTGTGGTCATTTTTTGGGGAAAAGGAATCAGCATTTGTTATTTTAAAAAGATTAGGATCAGTTTAACTGCCGATGTATGCATTAATGCTAAAACTTGTAACTGTTTTATCGTTGAATTAATACTAATTTTTGTATTAGGGGTAGGTGGAATTCTGTCATCAGAGTATGTAAAGAATTAAAATTGGGAATCATTTCCAAAACAGAAAAAGGTTTTCCCCATGTCATTTATAAAAACTCCATCAACATTTTCTATGGCAGGGCTTCACTTAAAACTGCCTTACCATCCAAATTTAATTGTAGCCCATGGCATGTATAATTAACACATGAGAGCCACAGCTGGATCCATAAAGGAACAATTGACATTAAATCAGTGTGTCTTTGTAACTTCACTTTCCTTCAGGTTATTTCAAACACCAAAGTGTTGAACTGGCGAAGAATGTACCACACCCATACAACACCCTTGTATGGGCCCCAGCCTCTCTATTTTCACAACACTGGAGAGTAAAACCTATCAGTGGCATTCACACCACCAATAATGATAGTATGGTTGCCTGAAGAAAAATCCTTAAATAGGTTCTTTGCCTCAAAAAGGCAGAGAACCCCTCTGACCTAACCACTGAAATCAAACGGTGTCTGACCCCAAACAACTCTGCAGAGATTTCTGTTGTCAAGAGACAAGACCTCCACAACTTTTGAAAGAAGTAACTGATCTTCTCTCAGCCTCACCACATCAAGGTGGCTGCAAGCTGACAGCAGCTTGCAGTCACACAACCAAAGCCTTCCAAAAAAAATCTGAGAGATCGAGGTTAGAAAACCTCTCCCTTAGGTCAGAGACCTTCAAGTTTGAGTACTCCATTTTAAATGCACTCAATATAGAAATAAATAAATGACATTAAATATTTTATTTAGAGCCATTTTATGTAGGGCCAATTTATACATCACCCAATACAAAATCAAAATGTTGTTGGTAAAATTTATTTATTTTTTGTCACAGTCTTACTTCATTTTTTAGTTAGTTGTAAACAGAGGTTACTTTATTTTTTGGAGATTTTTTTTTGAGAGCCCATTTTTCACTCCCACTTTGAGATTTGCGGAAACCGAAACTTTCTTTGTTTAAGATGTCAAGTTTAAAAACAAAAATTATATTAATTTGCATAAAACATACTATAATTAATGTGTAGAACATATTTTGATTTACTTTGTAGGAAATAACTCAAAAAATTAATTTAGAGAGGCTTACTTTATATAATTATTATTTTTTTTTAATATAAAATTAAATTAAAATTTTATACTAGTAATTTTTTAAATTCTGGGTATACAAAAAAAAAAAATCAGGGTTTTAATTTGGAATTATCTCATGGATGAGGTGTACAGTGTTAATTTAAAATTAGAATCAAAGAGCAAAAGTGGCAGTTTTAGTTGTGTGCATGTCCATAGATTGATTCCTTATCTTTCCACTTGGCAGTGCCACCAGCAAAGATGGCAGCTCCTGAACAGAAAGCTATTTGTGTTTTACAGTTTGTTAAATGTGAATCTTTAATTACAATTCAAAGTGCATTCCATAGAAAGTTTAATTGTGACCTCCAAATGACAATAACTTTCATTGATTGCATAATCATTTTGAAGCAAAAAAATGTGTCTGTGTAAATGGAAGAATACAGGATGGTGTCTGAAGAAAATAATGATTGTACCAGGGAGTTGTCTTTCCTGCGTAGTCAAAAAAAATCTGTTGAAAAGGCCAGCCACAAATTAGCAATCCATCTATGACAGTGTGGATTGTTTTCAATTCTTACAATGGGAAAGAGACAGAATTAAATTTTTTCTGTCAATATCCCAATGATAAGTGTACAGACTGTTTTTTTTCTTTGCTGACGCAAGCATAACAGAAGTTATTTACTTTGATATGATTCATGTATGGCTCTTTTCTCAATTATAAGATACCAGAGGATTTTATTTGGCAACAAGATGATGTGCCTCCTCACTATCATAACTCTGTATGGTATTGGTTGAATAACTTTTCCCCAACACTGGATTGGTCGATAAGAACACAATGACAGAGCTTGTTTGTGATTGTCTCCGCGGTCACCAGACCTGATCTCCATGTGATTTTTTTCCTTTGGTGTTTTGTAAAGGATTTTGTACATATGCCTCGACTGTCTACCAATTACATGTTTGAGATGTGATTAAATTAGCTGTTGCTTCCATTAATCCAGACATGCTGGTTAAAGTAGGGATGAACTTTCCTATTGGTTGGATATTTGCCGTGCAACAAAAGGTGCTCACATTGACTACTTTTAGGGAAAACTATAAAAGTTACTCCTTTATTTTATTGTGATTCATAACTTTTTTTTTGTCTTCAGTCATTTGACTGGTTTGATGCAGCTCTCCAAGATTCCCTATCTAGTGCTAGTCATTTCATTTCAGTATACCCTCTACATCCTACATCCCTAACAATTTGTTTTACATATTCCAAACGTGGCCTGCCTACACAATTTTTTCCTTCTACCTGTCCTTCCAATATTAAAGCGACTATTCCAGGATGCCTTAGTATGTGGCCTATAAGTCTGTCTCTTCTTTTAACTATATTTTTCCAAATGCTTCTTTCTTCATCTATTTGCCGCAATACCTCTTCATTTGTCACTTTATGCACCCATCTGATTTTTAACATTCTCCTATAGCACCACATTTCAAAAGCTTCTAATCTTTTCTTCTCAGATACTCCGATTGTCCAAGTTTCACTTCCATATAAAGCGACACTCCAAACATACACTTTCAAAAATCTTTTCCTGAGATTTAAATTAATTTTTGATGTAAACAAATTATATTTCTTACTGAAGGCTCGTTTAGCTTGTGCTATTCGGCATTTTATATCGCTCCTGCTTCATCCATCTTTAGTAATTCTACTTCCCAAATAACAAAATTCTTCTACCTCCATAATCTTTTCTCCTCCTATTTTCACATTCAGTGGTCCATCTTTGTTATTTCTACTACATTTCATTACTTTTGTTTTGTTCTTGTTTATTTTCATGCGATAGTTCTTGCGTAGGACTTCATCTATGCTGTTCATTGTTTCTTCTAAATCCTTTTTAGAGCTTTAAAACCCTGACATTCTTTTTTTTACATCTGTAGTATAGATCAAATAAGGATATAACTCTTGGTAATATTCAAGTAGTAACTATCATATCAATAATTGTAATAAGAATAAGTTAAAATATTAGTTAAAATAATTATTTTGCATGGTTGTAAACAATTCACTGTGACAGTAGTTTTTATAAAGCTTTATTTTCAGTTTACATTTGATTCAAGCAGCAACATATCACCTAAAAATCATATCAAACATATGCAGTTTAACCTCTACTTAACGAAATCAAGAATTCTGGAAAAAAATTTGTTAAATATAAATTTTCTTGAGAAAATTGTTTAACTGTATGTATGTACTGAACAATAGAAGGAATGTGTGTTAAATGTTTTCTAAGAATTCTATTTGTTATGTCTACTTACTGTAGATAAAAATGTCTTGTTTAGATAAATGAATAAACAAACATTTATGCAGTAATTTTAGTGCTCTTTGTTAGTTAATGGATTTCGGGAAATTCCGCTACTGTAATGTATAGGCAGATAGTAATTGCAGAATACATGTTTAAATCTTTTGTTAGAATTTTATTATTAATGGGTTATAAATCTCGGGTTTTTTCACTTTACCAGTTCAGTAAAAATAACCTGTCATTCTTGACTGTTGTCAAGAATACTTTGTGTTTGTATATAGGTACAATTTAGGTGGGAAATCAAAAGAACTACCTTAAACACACAGAGATATACGCACAAAGATATCCAAAATACTAAATTTAATGCCATTATTTTTTTTTTTTAATTTCATAAAAATTACTGGTATGTTACTACATACTGCATATATCTCCATTTTGTTATATAGAGGTAAATTTATACGTAGTTTTATTAAAATGTCACAGTGCAGTAAAAAAATTTGTAAAAATCAAGGTTTTCATAATATAGCGGTTCAACTGTAGTTCCCTATCTTGACACTTTCTTTTGCTTCAGAGCTCAGTAGCGGTGATATTATATGAGTACATACATTTATGTTGGACAATAGTAATGCAGTAGTAGTTAGTTATTTTTAAATTAAGGTTCTTTATGGTAATTCATTAGTGAACTTCATCATAAACCTATCAGCTCAAGGAAGAGTTTCAAATGAATGTAAACAATTATTTTAGAACTCAGGATATCTAATAAAAATATTGAAACTAATCACTTTTATAAGATTATCCCAAAAATAAATCATATTTTCAGAGTAAACTGTAGAGATCCATTGCAGATAGTTAAAAATCTATTAAGAAATGGTTTTTGAAAAATCCTTTTTTGATCATTCAAATAAAAATGTTCTTGTTGATTTGATCCTGAATAAATCAATGTGCCCTGTATATAATAAAAAAGAATATTTGGTACTGAAGGAAAAACAGGTGAAATTGATGTAACATTTACAATTGGGCATGGTTACTTCTCAATAGATATTATGGTGATTATGAACCCATTTAATTTATACATCAGTATGAAAGATATGAATGCTGAAGCAGTATATAAACTTAAATCTTATTATTTTCTATAATTACATGCTTATTTGTCTTATAATTTTTGTATTATTTATTAATGATAACGTTTTGCTTTTGTTGATAGATTCTGCCAATACCTCATCAGAAACTGTGCCAGTAAGTGCACCAGCAACAGGATTACGATGTATTGGTGTCTTGCCTGGAATTTCTTACAGTGAGTCTAGTGATAGTGAGAGTTCTGATACAGACATTGAAGTTAATACACCAATCGACCTGCTTGGTAGAAAAGTTGAAACTAAACAGAAAGTTACAGCTTCACAGTAGTTGTATCATAGTCTCCAACTAAATCTGATTATTGATCTACTATTACTTTTAAGTAATGACAATTCCATTTCCACCTACATTTCTTTTGTAACATAGTTTTCACGTAATTTTTCAAAGGATAATTTTGTAATTTCAGTCTAAATTGTACTAAAGTATTTTATTGAATTGTTTTTTTTTTTGTAAAATATGTTATTTCATTGTGTTAAATAGCTAAAATAAATAATGAATACTTATTAAAAATATTGATTTGTATTATTCAATAAGTTATATTTACTAAGATAATCTAAAGAACTTCCCAGAAATAAATGAAAACTATATCCAGCTGTATGTCTTTAATAATAGTAGAAATGCCGCTTTGTTTTTCTTAATATCGAGCATTATTGGCAATTTATTATAATTAAGTATTTACTGAATGTTTTTTTATTTCAGTGGTATCAATTTTTTCACATTACAAAGTATTTTTAGTTCTGGTGTATGAAGTGTTCTGTAATATTCAAATCAAAGAATCTGAGCAGTAAAATACAGAAAAAATTTCTTACCTTTTTAAAATTCCATCTTGATAAATATGTTTAACAAAATCATTCTAGATGCCAATCAGACTAAATGTTATAATCACATTTAACTTACCAATTCCTTAAACAGTATTAAATTCAGTAAATTTTGTTTAACTATGTAATTACTTGGAAGACTTTGATGAAATAATACAGCTTTTTTCTTCTTTTTTTTTTATGCGCTAACATATATAATTTTCAAATTTAAAAACATAAAATGATGACAGTAATATTTGAAAATCTTATTAAAAATTATAGAATGGCTTTATAAGATGTTCCTTTTATTTTACTGCTTGGATGAATTGATTGATTTGTAAGTTAGGCTTCGTGAAAGCCTAGATATTTTAATTTAAATATTTTTATATTACAAACCTATCATGTTAAAGATTTAAAAGGTTACACATTTTCCACTGCTACACATCATATTACATTGTAAAAACTGGCCATAAAAACATGGTTAATCATAAGTTAATTATTTTTATTTAAATACTTATAATACATGAAATAAAAATTAAACTAACACAACTTTGCAGTAAGAGAAAAATAATTTAGATCTGGTACCTTGGTTGCCTGAAAATTTTAATATACTGAACATATAAAATACAGTGCCCTTGTGTTTTAAAATTAACATTAGATACTAAATAACCCACTTACAAATTAATGAACATTTTTCTTTTAAAGACTTTTCACAGCAAATTATTACTATTTTCTTCATTGGAGAGTTTGATTGTACTGTTGTTAATGGTTCCCATCTTCAAAACGTTAGGAAATGCCTTAAGTGTAACTGAATAATATATTCTCTTTGTGTTGGCTTGAAATGTAGTTATTATCAAATCTGTCTGTAAATTTCATATTGTTTAAGCATATTGAAATCATTCTTTTTTTTTATGGCATGAGAAAATCTAGATCCAGTAAGTTCAATGGAGTGTTCAATGCAAGCACTGCATTTTAATTTATATACTCCTGAATGCATTTGTTAGTTCATGTATTTTGTTTCTTTGGTGTAACTTGATACAGTAGGCTTTTTTCTTGAAAATGTTGGTAGTTTTGCATAACTATTGGGTTAGTTGTGTAACTGTATTCAGTTTTTCAGTAAAGGTCAGCTAACAATTGTGTATATTAAGTTACCTGACATGTAGGAAAAAACTGCATATTTTTTTTATGGGATGGTTAGATGTGTAAAAATCTAAATACTTAAAAACACTTATATAAATTTTCAAAATTGACACTTTATTTTAAATAAAAACACTACATAGCTATTTCAGTTTCAGTGGAATCATCTTCAGTAGTATCAGTATTTTTGGAATACGGAAAGAACATGTAGCTTCAGCAAAGACCTACATGTTACTGTAAACATGTAGATACAAGTTTATCTACAATGTACATACGTATCTTGCATAACTCAAAAATGATTAGCTGTAGAATGTTGAAATTTTAGATTTAGGACTGTTGTAACATCTAGTTGTGCACCTCCCCTTTTGATTGCAATTGACTGGACCAAATGTGTCCAAAAAAGCCTGAAATCCCAAAAATTTGGATTTTTGGACTTTTTCTTAACTGCAGTAATAAGCCCTCATTGAGAGCTTTTTGACGATATATCATAAGTGGTACTTATAATTTTCACTGGTTCCAGAATTATAGCCAAATGAAATTTTAATTAATGAAATATTTGGATCTTACAGGGGAAGGTGCATTGGTTCGAATCTGACTTCATATAAATATTTTTTTTCAACTTTTTTTTTTAAATTTAACTATATTGATTTATCAGTAATTATTAACCTCTGATTGTAAAAAATTTTTACCAAGAAATAATTCAATAATAACAATAAAAAAAAAATTTTTTTAAAATCAAAAATTATTAGTGAAATAAAATTTTACGTACTTTTCATTTTAATTAAAAGATTTTTACAAAGGTTAATAATTTATTATTAAATCAGTATATTCAAATTAAAAAAAAAAATGTTAAATATATGTATGAAGTCAGATTCAAATCAATGTCTCTATTGTTACAGATCCAACACATTCTCACTTACACCACATAACTACTTGAGCGACATGAAACAAAATTAATATATAAAGTAATATAAAATGCTGATATGGTCACCACAAAAAAATGTGGTGTCCACCACATTGCATTTGTGTAACTGTCCACTTTATTACAAAATTGGAAATCCCCGAAACATTTCTGGAACTCGATCTTTGGAATAATGTTTAGCTGTTTCAGCTATTCGCTTTTAACCTCATCTATGCTTGTAAAACAGTAACCCTTTAAGGTTCTCTTTATTTTTGGGAATAGAAAAAAGTCACACAGAGCCATGTTGTTTTTGGCTAAAAACTGACGAACAAGCAATGAAGCATGAGCAGGTGCATTTTTTCCAAAAACTTTTCCGTTGCAATCAGTATAGCATCATCAGGAACAGCTGCTACTCTTATAAATGGTGGAAGAACTACACATTCCACTTTTAAATTACCATTAAATGTCGCATGTGGGCAAGAATCTGCTTTATTGTAAAAATGATCCACTTGGACAACTTTTGCAAGGTGCTAAACCTATAGTGTGGGATGAATGCACAATGAGTCATCAAGCTCATATTGAAACCATTAATCTAACCCTTCGAGATATTAGAACATGAGGTAAATTACTGGGTGGTATAACTTTTGTGTTTGCTGGAGACTTTCGGCAAACATTGCCCGACAACCAGAGAGGAACTAGGGCAAATATTGTTCAGGCATGCCTTAAATCATCACCCTTATGGAAATTTGTCCTCACTAACAACTTCAGAACTAATATGAGAGTTCATGTTGGGGGTGGCGATGCCTAACTTTTCCTTACAGCTACTAAACATTGGAAATGGGACTTTCCTCACAATGATTGTTACATTTCTGTCGATGAAAACATTGGTACTGATGTGCATACAATGGATGATCTCATTTCCAATATTTATCCAGAAATTAGTAAGTCTTTACAAACACCATATGAGTGGCTTTATAAAAGAGCCATCATAACTTCTCAAAATATTTTTATATTTGAAATTAATATGATTTTAGAAAACGTTGAACGGCAAAGCAAGGAATATCGATCTGTAGGTTCTGTAATCACTACTGAAGATACAGTCCACTATCCTCCACAAGTTTTGAATTCTCTTAACCCTGCAAGTTTTCCAGCTCATAGTCTCAGTCTTAAAATGGGAGTTCCAATTATTTTACTACAAAACCTTAACCCTCCAAGGTTATGTAACGGCACAAGGTTGCAAATCAAAACTATGCGAAATCACATCATTGAGGCTACTATTTTGACACATCCAGCTACAGTAGAGCTTGCTCTTATATCCTGAATCCCAGTGATCCCAAAAGACTTACCATTTCAATTTAAGAGGCTGCAATTCCCTATAAAACTCATTTGCTATAACAATCAATAAAGCGCAAGGCCAGACATTCAAACACATAGGTATTAATTTATAATCAGACTCTTTTTCTCATGGACAATTGTATGTTGGACTTTCCAAAACTGGTAATTCGGAAAGACAATACATTGTGCTACCAGAAAATCAAAACACCATAAAAATATCATATACCCAGAATTTCTATCAATTTTATACTGTTAGAATATGGATTGGCTACATTATAATCTCGGGTAAAGCTGAGACAGGGGGATGCTATATATGTATATATAAAATAACATGTCATGATTGATCAACCCTCAGCAAAAACTACTGAAGATAAATTGATGAAAATTTGTATACTTTTCTCCTTATGGTGTAAGTGCATACTAAGAAAATCCACTTTGAAATTCCCCAAGTTTAATGGGTTAAAATGGAGTAACATTGAAATTATTTTTTTTATTTCTCTGTAACAGATGAATTTCTCCTCCAGTTACTTGACTAAAGAACATACAATTAAAGAATTGACCGCTACGGGAAATGTAAGTAACCATATAGCGCAGACGAAGCTGTGATGGGGAGCTAGTAATTAATAAAACTGAATAAACAAAATGTTAATTGTAAATAAAAGTTACATTTTCAACATTTGAATAAAAATTTCATATCAAATGATTGTTATATTATATAACATAATCTTTTTTTAATTATGAAAATCAATACAGCCAAACAGGATTTACTAACATAAATATACTCATAAAACATTCTGAAAAACCTTCCTTTTCCAGGCTAGGAAAAATTAAAGACAGAATAAAAAATTGATTCTTCCTGAATCATTTCAATTTTTCCATAATAATTAGAATAGTATATTTTTACATCAGAAAAAATAATAAATTAAAACGTGTACATAAATTAAAATATTCTAAAAGGTTGTTTTTTATGAATCTAAAATGTTTTACCACATAAAAAACTGTTTTTTTCTGAGCATGTAAATTTTTACACTCTATAAATGTTTTGTAATAATTAAATTTGTATTGGTAAATAAATTTAAACGGTAATTTACAGAATGTCCCATGAGAAACGGAGAAATTTTCATGTTGTTACTTTACACTAGTGAAAATAATGAAAACATTCATATAAACACAGGTCTGAAAAAGATTTGTTTTCAAGTTAGATTAGGAATGATTTCTCCTGGATTTCAGCTTTTCTAATCAAAAGAAGCCCTACTGCAATTTTTGAAACCCAAATTTAACGAGTAAAGTTGAGTAAAGTTCTTTTGTTATTTGAGCTGGAAAATAGGATAAAACAAGTCCCAGAACTGTAACTCTAGTAGTTTTTAAGATATCCAATGTAAAACACAAAATTTTATGTCGAAACTACTTTTTTTTTAGGTTTGTAGTACAATAACTTTGTTAAATTACCAATAAATGCAAAAGATTTAGTAACAAAACTTGTAAAGAATTTAATTCTGAGAAAATTAATGTAAATACAGCCAATAAAAAACTTTAAAAATCGGTTTTTTATTGAAGCAAAACAGATAAAAAATAGACAGAAAATCATATTATTCTTTCTGTACCTAATAAACACTACTTTTAAAAACAAAAATTCTAATTACTGAAAATAATTTTAAAAGAAATACAAAATTTATAAAACAATATTTTAGCTATTTTATTCAATTATTTCGACAGGTAAAACAAAATAATTATGTAAAACTTAATTGAAATATGTTACTTTAGAAATATTTAAAAACATTTTATTGTATGGGCAATACTAACAGCTGGTCAACAGTGAATATTGTGTACTTTGTTTGAATCTGTTGTGATAAATTATCATATAAATAAAGGAAGTGTGGTATTATATTATAGTGTAAAAATGCTGTTTCAGTTTTTTAACAAGGAATATGCCGATATAATTTTTTTTTGTGGATTTTGTAATGGAAAATCTAAAGCTGCTCTATGTTCTCAGGAGAGATTTCCTGGAAGGCAGATTCCAAATAAAAAACATTTTCTTTGGTGTATCAGTATTTACGAATGGAGGGTCATTTCCAATGTATTCATTTTCTGTTGAACACCAAGTAGGTTATCGTGCTAATGATGAACATCATGTGATTGAGCGTAGCCCAAGCACCAGTACAAGGTGAATTTCATATTCCACTGATTTCTCAAAAAACAAAGTATGGTGCATCGTATGGAAAGAAAATCTTTATCCTTTCCCCCTGCAGAAGGTTCAAAATGTTTGGCTAACTGATTAGTCTCAGTGGTTAAACTTCTGTTATTGGCTTCTAGACAGTGTTAATAAGGTAAATTTAATCTTATTTGCTGATGAAACCACTTTTACAAGAAAGAGAGTATTCAAAAAGTAGCCATTTAGGGAGCGAAGACAATCTACATGATATTGTGAAAACTAGTTTCCAACATAGATTTCACCCTAACGTTTGGTGTGCCATTATTTATGACAAAATTCTGGGACTATTTGTTTACAATGAAAACCATATGGGAAATACATATGATCATTTCTTGAAAAATAATTTGCCTGCTCTTTTGGAGGATTTACCATAATAAACTAGACTACAAATGATTTTCCAGCATGATGGTGCAATGCCACATTTTTCTTTAATAGCTAGAAATCACTTGAATGTTAATTTTTTAAGCTGGATTTGACATGGTGGACCAATCAATTGGCCACCACAATCACCTGACATAATGCCATTAGATTTCTGCATTTGGGACCTTATGAAAGCATTCCAACAAAAAATTAATATTAAAGAATTACTCACAAAAATACAAAATGCTGTTGAATTTGTACGAAACGATCCTGAGGTAATATTGGAGACCACTGAAAATATTATACGTCAGGCAGAGTGCTGTCTAGATTGTGAAGGAGTGAATTTCGAACAATTACTGTAACTGAGGTTTGTTATTCTGTTACCAATTTTCATTTCATGTATTTTATTTTTTTTTTTATGCTATATTAAGAATAATGTTGATTTTTTTTGTGTTTTGCATCAATAAAAAACGGATTTTTAAAAGTTTTTATTTACTTTTTATTGGCTGTATTTACATTAATTTTCTCTGAATTAAATTGTCTACAAGTTTTGTTACTAAATCTGCATTTATTAGTCATTTAACAAAGCTACTGTACTACAAACCTCAGGATGGCGACTGCACTGCCGATGGGCATGGGATACCATGCAGCCCATGAGGTGTAGCGGCATCTCGACGATAGTTTATTGTGGTGAATGTCACGTGGGACTCTGAGTGGGAGTAGGTGGTCTGTCCGCCTCTCCCTAGTGGACCAGACCAGAGTCCATAATTTAACCTAAGTAAGGATTTATTTAAGCATAAGCTGAGGTTCATAAGGGAACTAGGACTAAATTTCATTGTTGCGATCAGCATGTTTGGTGGCATGTTGTTTTATTTTGCCTCGAATTTCGAGACGTTCATGTAATGGCTCATAATAAGTAGAACTAGGCGTGGGGTTCACGCTTCTGTGAGCTCGGTTAGCTAGTTCAGAGGGATACGCTGTAGGACATTCAAGATGTCTGGATGAGGCCTACAGCGAAGGCAATAAGCTGAGTTATTAAATCACCGATGCAAATGCCTCAGTAGACATTTGCATCGGTGGCATCCCAACGAGGCCAGGCTTATTACTATGAGATGTAAAAAGTCAGAGGGCGATAGACGACTCCCGTTAAAGCCCAACAGGGCAAGGAACATACAGTGACCGGAACGTCACTAGGCAGGTGTCTTCCCTATGGGGTTGGGATGTACTACAAACCTAAAAAAAACTTTTTTGACACCATATTTTGTGTTTTATGTTGAATTTTTAAAAACTATTGGATTTACAGTTCTGAGATCTGCTTTATCCTATTTCCCAGCTCAAATTACATAAGACCACCAACTTTCCTCCTTAATTTGGGTTCCAAAAATTACAGGAAGGCTTCTTTGTATTGGTGAGGGGAGTTGAAATCCATGCAAAATCTTTTACTAACCTAACTTGAAAATGAAGCTTTTTCAGAGAAATGTTTTTCATTATTTTCACCCAGTATAACATGTACTGAAAGTTTCTTCATGAGATACTCTGCATAAAAAAATTTTAGGTAATTAAAAGAAAAAAACATTTAATAAACTACACATGAAACTTTATAAATAAAATTAAAAAAAAACCACAAGTAATTATACAATTCATTTCAGACTATTGTTCCTGAAACATTAAGAAACATTTTAAACCAATTTTTGGTTGTTGCCTTTTGACAGTAAATTAATACAATGAATTTTTATTAACATGACCTAAAATTATTCAAACAGTAATTTGTAGAACAAAATAATGAAACTATGGTAAATTGGAAGTTAGTTTTCACTTTTTGAATTGTGAAAATAAATGAACAAATGTAGATAAAAAAATACATTAAAGTAGACTGTCTACTTTAATGTATAAAATAATTTTAGCTTGCAAACCACTTGCTATATATTATTCTTTCCTCTTTTTGACCTGCATTCATATGCAAATCAAGAATCAATCTTGAATTAAGCATCTGGTAAAATGTATTTTTTTTATTCTCATATTCCAGAAATTTACATCTTATTTTCTAAAATTGCAGTGCCCTATGTCTCTATCAAAAAGAATGCATAGGGTTTTTTTAGAAATATGAATCTGACTTGTGGATTTATTGTGAAGTTTTCAGCTATGGTGATTATTTTTTTCAAGTTGTACATTTGACATTGATATGAAAATTACTGTTTAAACCATTCCATAGTTACTATATTTTTAATGAAAAATTTATCAGTTTACAATGTCTGAGAAGCTTCATTTGTTTCCTGAAAAATTAACCTTTCATCAAGCCACAGATAAACAGCATGCACCTGCTATGCTTACTCAATTATGAGAGGAGTTTTAAGGGAACAGATTTTCTCATACTCAAAGTATGAGAAAATAGCATTCAAATCAAGATATCTAGCCAACTAATTAAGATACATAATTTGTATGGGTATTATGTCAAGTGTTATAACACTTACCAAGTAAGTCCACTCAGACTGCTATCATTAAATTCGTAAAACCGTTTTGAGGGAAGAAACACATTTCCTCATTGTTAAAAATACATTCAAACTGCAGTATCTCAGCAACTAATTAACATACAAAATTTAAAGCCTTGTTCACTTAATTCTAAGAATGTTTTAGAGAATGTTAATTAAATTAACCAATAAGAAAGCATGTGTGCAGTATATGCTATGTGATATGTTTAATGGACTGAGAAATGATGTAGCAACTGTATCACTTTAAATGTAACAATGTATGTATACATGACATGAAGTTTAAAAATGTGAAAATTGAGACAAAACGTAGGGGTCAACACACAGCTGATGTCTGGAAGGAAGTCTTATGAACCATAATGTAAGTTATCTCTTATAATTTAAGCTAATTTATTTATTGATGTTGTGGAACAGCACAGGGAGTCCCCTAGTAAATAAATTAAACTTTATTAAAAGCAGAGTCTAAAAACCATAAAGAATTTAAATTGAAGATTAACCAGAAGAAAACAAGAATGATGGTGGTAAGAATGAAGAAAGAAAATATAAAAGCTGATATAAAAATTGGCAGTACCATCTCAGATTAGGATGAACACTTTTGCTCCCGGGTAAACATTATTATACAAATTTAAAAAATGTGGGATAGAAATTAATAGAAGAATAGTACTAGGCAGAAAAGTGTTCCAGCATAAAGTGGATTTACTAATAAGCTTTACAAGTTAATTACTGATGATTATGATGTTAGTTTTGCTTTATTTAATAGAAGTGCAAGTCTACCAGAGTTACTATCAGCTTGTATGACTGAAGATTGTGGGATAGATTGACTGATTGTGTGAGACTGCAGTAGATTAATCTTTTGTATAATACCACTACCATCTTCATGCTTTTGGTATTTTTGTTAACAAATCATGATTTTTAAAGCTACACATCCTCATTTATAGACAACATGCTGCATAAATGTTCTGAAAATAACTTCAATAAAACGTTTGTGTGGGAAGTGGACTTTCAGGAAAACTGAAAGAGGAAATGTGCATCTGGAGGAAACGAGGACAGGCTGGGTGGATAGAAAAATTAATGAATGTTTCAAAAGAAATTAATGAAAACAAATTTTTTTAAACTTCATTTGACAAAACTTAGCAACTTTACAAAAATGGTGATGTGTTACGCCATAATAAATCGTTTCAGATATATATTTGTGGGTAGAAATTAACACCTGCCTTGTCCTAGAGCTGCATTCTTCTATTACACCAAGAGGAAAGTAGTTCATGTATCTGTAACCCACCGGTTTGGTCTAGTGGTGAACGCGTCTTACCAAATCAGCTGAATTGGAAGTCGAGAGTTCCAACATTCAAGTCCTAGTAAAGTCAGTTATTTTTACACGGATTTGAATACTAGATGGTGAATACTGTGATCTTTGGTGGTTGGGTTTCAATTAATCACAAAACTCATGAATAGTAGAACTGAGACTGTACAAGACTACACTTCATTTACACTCCTACATATTACTGCTACTCTCCTACTCTGAAATATTATTACTGAAGGCTAAACAGGAAAAAAGAAAGAAAGTTCATATATCTGCAGCAGCGATGTAGATATTGAGATACATGACCAATTCCACAAGACTTCGCCTTTGGGAGCTGATAAAAAAATTTCGGATGTTATAGCACTGCATTAGAAAATGGACGTTCGTAAAGAGTCGAAACCTGTGCATGAAAGTACACTGAAACATCTTACCTACATTCACTTATGATACATAAACCCCAATTTGTTATTTTGGTCGTTTGTAAACATTTTCAGTTGCTTAGAGCATTGGGACAATTTTTTAATATTTAATTATTTAATATTTCATTCGATATATTCATTTATTTATACCCGTTTCTCCACTACTGTGGAAGCTTTTTCTATATGCAAGTTTTGTCGAGATTCCTTAGCTCCTTGTTTTAAATAAACACCTTATAAGGGAAATTAAAAACAAGTAAATTCTTATTAGATAATCAGGTTAAGCGCAACGATTATTCAGTATTCGCAAATTGAATCAGATAAACATTGAACTTCTTGACAGTCGGTGTAAAATTGAATTATTTTCGAGTTAGTTGTGATCATGTCAATCCGCGGCGTTATTCACTAGAAAAATAGGTCTGAATGATTTTTTGTCGAAAGTGCATTGCATTTGCATTAATCATCTTTACGTAATGTAGTTTTGTATTATTAAAATTCGTACAACCAGACCATCGCCAGTATGAATTTACTTTAACGGCATTAACTTATCAAAACGGTTAATGATTACGCGGCCGTGAGGGAATATATTTTCAATGTGGCACGTCAGCTGTCCGTACTTGTTTTCCTGCTTAACCTAAAATGCCAAATTATTCGTTCTGTGTGTTTACATTGTTTTACTTATTAGTGTGTGTTTGTTTTGTTTTTAGAACCAATGAATTTGTTTCTGCTGGTATTACGATTGAATCTCTTCTTGGTTCGTATTTGGGAAGTGAATTTGATGATTTTATAGTATTTCATGTTCGTAGAACGTCTTTAACCTTATTATTCCATTGTGTGTTGCCATTAGGTAAGTACTACTGGTATTAATTAAATCCCATTTAATGTGTAATGTGATTGGTTAAGTAGAAACGAAATAGAAATCTGCGGAATAAAATTTACATGAATGCATATAAAACGTAACCTTGTCGCTTCGGACCCTAGTTTCTACACTTCAGAAGTTTATTACTGATGGTCGTTAATTTTATAGTTTTGCTTTATTTAGTAGAAATGTAAGTCGATCATTGTTACTATCATCTTGCATGATTGAAGATTATGAAAGAGTTACATTATTTTCAGTATTAATTAACACAGGTTAATCATTTGTATATATACAACATTACCATCTTCATTATTACTTTTTTTTTGTATTTTGATAACTCATTAGATTTTCAAAGCAACACACCCTCAATTATAGAAAAAATGCTATATAAATTTTCTAACATCTAGTTATTGTTGGAGAAACATTTTCAGGAAAAAGTTACTGTATTGCTTTAAAACAAAAATGCATTGCTTTTAAACAAAATGCACATCATACAAATAATTAACAAAACATACAGAAATAAATAATAATGATAATACATAAATTATAGTAACTGACTAAAAGTAACGACAGTTTTGGACAATACATTGAACAATAAAACTTTACATATTACCTCATTGAGATACTGTGTCTGTAGATTCTACATGCAGTTTACAAGTTTTGTATGTAGACATAAAAGTCACAAATTAAAACTGAATTACATGAAGTCAATATATCAAATATAAAATTGATTGTGTTATTCGAATACTTGTAGGATTTTTCAATTCCTTGAATTCAGAAACCACACTGCAGTTTCACTAGCAACATTTCAGACAAAAGGAGAGAGCTAAATAGACGTTCAATTAAATCTGAAAGCACACTTTTGGATGTTCAAAAGAAAAACTGTTATAGTATATAGCAGTAGGTTACAAAAGATTGTTTTAAGTAGGATTAGTGTTTAAAAACGTTCTGCTATAAAAAAAAACAATTATTAAAAAAGTTATACAAGGACAATAAACAATATCAATTAACAATAAACACAAAAGAAATATTGCAATTTTTTCAGGCCTGAAAAACAGTGCAGAAATTGTATGGCTGTAAATGGCTTTAGAACCATTTTACAGCCATAATACGTAAAATAATCTAAAAATGTTCTGCCCCGTATTGTAAATAAAATTTTAATTTATTTAATGAGAAAATGAATTGTATAATTGAAGTAATGTATTAACCTTTGTGTGATTTATAAAATTGTTTATTATTAAAAAAAAGAACAGTTTTTTAATGTATTCTTGACAGAATAGTACATATATAAACAAATAACTAAGGAAGAAAATTAGAAAATTACTTGAGAATTATGAAAAAATTTTAATTGAACAATGAATTAAAAAAGAACAGCATAAATACTCTACTAAACAATTTTCAGATTTTTACCTGCTATTTATGTATTTTTATGTGTACGTTGTATTGATTGCATTTGTTGAGCCAGCACTGTATTATCACAGTTCATCAAATTAATAAGTTCCCAAATCTTGTTACACATTTCTTGATAATAAATCTTTTTCTGTGCTTGAAATTTCTACTGAGTTTCTAATTTAGCAGTGGTTTTCTTATGGTTTTTCATTACCCTTTGAAAAAATATCAAAACAGTTTATTTTTTATTCATGGAGTATCCACTCGTGATCTACATGAATTACTTTATATAATGTATGGTTATTTATAATAATTTGTAATATTATGTTTGCAGAAGAAAAACTGTTATCAGCAATATTTCCTGATTTTTTTTTTTATGCTGAATGTAGTTAGTTTACATCTGCATAATTATACAATGGCATTATTCTACCAAATCAATCATAACTTGTCCATGATTTTTTATTTCTATCACTTTGAAAGTCATTGATTATGTTTGTTTGACAGATACATTTCTGTGGGCTCAGCAAATTCTTTGTTTTCCATTGACAAAGTCTATTCTGATTTATTTTTTGTTCTTATATTTATTTTTGTCTCTTGACTTTAGACTATGTTTACACTTTGTGAATTTTACCCTGAGGCTGATCTATTAGGGCTCTTAGGCTCTTTTTACACTATATTTTGCATAATATACACATAGTTATGTAAATTAATTAAATTAAGTTTTACTGTAAAAACTTATTTAGTATTTATTATACCACTATCTGTTTACCCTTTCCTTGCAGCAGGTTGGGTGAGAAACCTGTGAATATTAATCTAGTGAATGTTCATTAATCTTCAATTTAATATCAATTCAGTGTCAGTTTTTTAAGTAAGCGCATGCTTTTATTAACAGCTCTTGACAGTTTTATAAGAACTTTGCATGTAGGAAATTGTTTTTATTTTTACTAAAATATAAGAATGTTAGTTTATTAGATTGACAGCTGTAATTATTCTACAAAATAATAAAAGCCCAATCCATCCTTCTAATGACAAATTCTAAAATATACACTATTAAACAGATCATTAATCTTTAATATTATATGACAAATGTATAAACAAACAAATAAATATATAGTTTGATAATTGTAAAAATAATAATTATTATTAATTCTTGGGATAATTGTTAATAATTTGGGTAATACTTGTTAACTATGGGATGATGTTAATTAGGTAACTTTAGCGAGCGAAGCTAGCATAGGTTATGTTTGGTTAGATTATGTTGATTCTGTGCACTGTCAAATCGTACTCATAGGAGGTGTGTTCAAAAATTAACGAGAAATTTTTTTTTTGGAAAGAATTAATGTTATTCCTTCAAAATAGTCCCCATTAGATATACACTTATGCCAGCACTTTTTCCAAACCGCGAAACACTTCTGGAACTCGATCTTTGTGTTTTAGCCCTTTCAGCTATTCGCGTTCAGTCTCATCTAAGCTTGTAAAATGTCGATTCTTTAAGGTTCTCGTTATTTTTGGGAATAGAAAATAGTCACACGGGACCATATCAGGCGAATATGGCGCTGGGGTATCATTATAGTGTTGTTTTTGGCTAAAAATTGACGAACAAGCAATGAAGTGTGAGCTGCCACATTATCGTGGTGCAAAAGCTATGAATTGTTTCGCCAAAATCCGGGCGTTTTTTTCGGATTGCTTCACGCAAACGGCGTTGAACTTGTAGGTAATACACCTTATCGTTCGTTAGACCTGGTGGCAAGAACTCATGAAGCACTATGTCGTTAAAATAAAAGAACACTGTGACCATAAACTTCACATTTGACAGCACTTGTCGAGCTTTTTTCGGTCTTGGTGATCCAGATTGCGTCCACTTGTACGATTGAGTCTTAGTTCCGGCATCATATCCGTAAACCCATGTTTCATCACCTTTTGTGACATGTTTCAGTAGTTATGCATCGTTGTTGACTTCATTTAGCGACTCCTGAGCAACTTCCATTCGCCGCTGTTTTTGTTCGAAATTCAATTTTGGAACAAATTTTACTGACACACGTTTCATACCCAAAACATCCGAAAAGATTTCATGGCATGAGCCAGTTGATATCCCAACATCATCAGCAACTTCTCTGATTTTGATTCGGCGATCATTCATAATCATTTCTTTCACTTTTTCCACGTTTTCATCGGTTGTTGATGTGCTTTGGCGTGCGGGGCGCTTGTCATCTTCAACGTCTTCACGACCTTCTTGAAAATGCTTATACCACTCTTAAATCCTTGCGCTACTCGTAGCAGACTCACCAAAAGCAATATTTAACATTTTTAAAACATTGCTACACTTTATTCCATTCTTATAGCAAAATTTAATACAAATTCTCTGATCCATTATTTATACAAATAAAAAATCGTACCAAAACACGTGTTATCCTTTTGATAGCTGACAACAGACTAAACATTCAATATGGCTAAAAGTGTACAGATAGTTATCAGAAATTTTTACCAACACAATAAGGAAAAATCCTGAGAATCGGATTAATACAACCCGCGAAATTTCAAAATTCTCGTTACTTTTTGAGCACACTTCGTACATATATCAACATAACGAAACATAACCTATTCTTGCTTTGCTTGCTATCATTGTCTAATTAACATTAAATATACAAATTATGTACAACTTTTTTTATTGAAATTATTTTTCTTGTTTATTAACTTTATTTCATTATGATAAAAAGTTAAGCTGTCAGTCCTATAGTGGAAAAGGCCCTAATTTCAACTAAAGAGAATTAAAAAAACTAATCGTTACATTTTCTGAAGAAAATTTTTGTAAAAACCAGAGAATATTTTTTTTTAATGTTATTTTAAGGTAAAAAAATAATAGAGTTAATGAGACTTTTATACAGATATAAGCTTTAAGTCTGTTATTACTATGAATGGACCATTTAGGTTGAAAAGGTTCTGTGCTCTGGCCCCTGCACAGAAAGGATTAGTGATGGTTTAATTTGTTTAGTTTTATTAAAGAATAGGATGGTTAGGGACCTACAAAACTAGAGACATATACTCTTATCAAAACATGTTATTCATGATTGATTTGGAGTTAAAAGTTCATTTTCGTAATTAATAATGAACAGTAGTAATTGTTTTTCAAAATAATTAAAACCCACTCCATCCAAAAAAAAAATACTTTAATGATTAAAGTAAATACTGTTGTACGGAACATTATTTTGTATATTCTCAATGATTGATTAACAAACTGTTAAGTTAAATAATGTTATACAATTTTTTACATTAAAACTTCATTTTAAGTTAGTAGTCTTATATAAATTACATTTTGTATAATTAAGTTGATAATTTATTCCAGGTTATTTTCTTGGTCTGTTTTTATTTGTTGAAACGGAAGCATCTAGTTCAGTTTTATTTAGTAATTCAGGAATTATCTTAGTATTAGGATCTGTTGTACTTCCAGCTGTTGTAGCAGTTATGGTACGAAGGTGGTTTGGAAACAACTATGAAAACCATCCTGTAATAAAAAAATTAAAAGTTTTTTGTGATCAGAATACTTCATGGAGAATGCTTGCTTCTGACATTAATAATGAAATAAAAAGGTAAGTTTTAATTATTAGATTCAACATAATTTTACTTAATTTCATTATTATTTATTTATTTATTAAGCCAGCTATTTTGATAATAAAATCGAGGGATGTTTACAGAAACAATATTATTTGTCAACATTAAAGTCTGTACTTAATTTTATATATACATACACACACGAGGTACTACCCAAAGGTTCGGGGAAATTTTACCATAAAAATAAATTAGTTTTTTTTAAAACAGCGTTTTTCCCATGATTCCATGCATCCCTGGAAGTGTGCAGGTGTAAGTGTTCGAAGCTCGTTCTGCGTTTCTTCCTGAATCTCCACAATTGTGTTAAAACGACGGCCTTTCAAATTGAAATTTTATTTTCGGAAAGAGAAAAATGTCGCACGGGGCAAGGTCAGGCGAATAGGGTGGGTGGGGAATCACTACCGTCTTTTTGGAAGCCAAGAATTCCGAACGGTTAGCGATGTGTGCCCGCATTGTAATGGTGCAGAACCCAGCTGTTGTTACCCTTGGTAAGGCTTGGAGAGCACTACACGAGTCACTGCAAATAAGAATTTTCCTATATTTAGGGTTAATGATGTTTAAAGCCTTATTTATAGCGTATAGTTCAGCGGTAAACACACTCGTAATACCGGGTAGACCAAACATATAAGTTCTTTCATTGACAACAAATGCACAGCCAACTGTATCGTTTTGTTTCGATCCATCAGTGTATACAACCGCGTCTGGTTTCATCTTGGAGAGAACATACTGAAACATTTGCTGGAAGACAATGGGTAGTGTTGATTGTTTATTGTATGTCGTAAGGTCAAAATTAAAATTTATAAGGTTTATTCTCCATAGAGGATATGAGCAAGGATATGTAGGAAAGAATGACGGTGTGTCAACATTTATATGCTGCAGCAGACGCCGGGTACGGACACCTACAGGTGCAGTACGACGTGGATGGTCCTCATACTTTCCTAGATTAGGATTTCTAAAGACTGAGTCAAGAGCCGGGTGATTTGGCTGTCCTCTGAGACGAGCAAACTAAGATAATAAAAGCTGATCTCGTCTATCCCAAAGTGATAGTTCACCACAGTCTACAAGTAAGCTTGTGACAGGACTTGATCTAAATGCGCCTGTGGCAAGCCGAAGGAAAGCATGATGTACACTATCCAGCATTTAAAGCACAGTTTGACGAGTTGAAGAGTAGGCGACACAACCATAATCTAAACGGGAGCGAACAAAGGAATAGTAAAAACGTATCATACATGACCTATCGGCTCCCCAGTTGGTGTTAGTAAGGACTCGCATCATATCTAGAAGTTTGGAACATTTTGTTTTTAATTCTTTTATATGTTTGACCCAAGTAAGTCGGCTATCAAAAAATAAACCTAAAAACTTGACGTAGGTAGAAATAGTAATAGTCTCTCCGTTCAGAAAAACTTGCGGAATAGAAGGGGTTCGTAGCCGAGAAAAAACTACACATTTTGTTTTTTTGGATGAAAATGTGAAACCAGTAATCCTGGACCAAGCTTCAAGGTGAGATATAGTGTTCTGCAGTAGTCTCTCTGCTGTAGGTATTGAACGGCTTGCAATATAAATAGCAAAGTCGTCAGCAAATAGAGAACATGAGACAGGAACCTGCACACATTTGTTAATATCGTTTATGGCTACAGAAAATAAGGTGGCTCTTAATACACTACCTTGGGGCACTCCATTCTCCAAGATGACACTATCTGAGAGCGTGACACTATCTGAGAGCGAATCATCCACACGAACACGAGCCGTTTGGTGATTTAAGAATCCCCGGATGAAAGCAAGCATTCGGTGAGCATATGGAGAGATCAAGGTTAATACAGTAACAGTTGATAAGGACATAAATGTGTATGATCGATTATTCAGTAGGCAAAAGTCAAAGTCTTGTCTCAATCTGTTTATCATATTTCCTCGAGTGGAGCAGAAGGTTGAGCCCCAGGAAATATGATGGGCATTGAAGTCTCCTACTATTAACGATGGAGATGGTATTTGCGTGAGGAGATTTGAGACATCTAAAGCACTGAACTCGGTGTTCGGTGAGAGATACAGGTTGCAGATATGCAATTTGAAGGGAATAAAGACCTTTACTGCAATAGCAGGAATGACAGTGGTTAGTTGAATTCTTGTAGCCGACACCCCATTCTTCATGAAAATCGCTACTCCACCACTCTCCCTACTGTCTACTAGGCAGTCGTATCTCTCACAGAAGTATCCTCTGAGTGTAATTGGGTCATGTTGTAGAAGGTGAGTTTCTTGGAAACACATGATTAGTGGATCATGTGCGTGCACAGGTACTCTAATATCTTCAATGCGGGACCGAATACCTCTAACATTCCACTGAATAATGTTCATAAGTGTAAAAAAAAAAAAAATAAATAACAAAATTAAATAATTAAATTTCGGAAATTATATAAAAATTAGCTGTACGTGATTCGGTTTTTATTTTTTTGTATTTTTTATTTTAAAGAATACAAATGCCCTATGCCCGATGCCCTAGGGTCGGGTGGTTCTTCAACCATATCCTCCAGTATATGAGGTGATGGTGGAGGAGATTTATTTGAATGGGATGCTGCAGTTAAATCCCAGAGGGGTCGATTATGTGGGTTCCCTTTACGGGGAGCTTATTAGTTGGCTTACTGCCAGCTGTGATAGTCGCTACTCGTGCCGGTACGACTTTGGGAACAGGAACTTTCGTATGTATCACACTGTTGGATTCACTAACTGCGACGAAAGACATTTTATTCATCTTTGTCAGCTCTGAGATAGTGGCTGTAAGTGAAGCTACTTGATCAGAAAGCATCTGAACAAGTTTTTTAAGTTCATTGCAGGATCCACACTGCTGCTTATTAACGTTTGTAAGTTTGTTTCGATGTAGCGGTGGCAAAAGATACATCTGGTTTAACCAGGTTCCGTGAATTATTTAACTTTCTGTATTCTCTTCCTGCGGCCGGGAAAGATAGCTTTTGCTCCGTACAGATTTTGAGAATTGCCTTTTCTTCTTTAAAGATTGGGCAATCTCGGGAGCGGGCTGTATGTGGACCACTGCAGTTTGCGCATTTTTCACTTTCTTCGCAGTTAGTGTCATTGTGGCCTTCTTTAGCACATCGAGCACAGATCTCAGTTTTCGTGCAAGATGTTGTAGTGGACCAAAACCTTGGCATCTGAAGGGAGATTGAATGTTAGTATAAGTCGGTTAGTGTCGGTTCTTCTGTTCCGTTTCATAATACGTTTCACTTCAACAACATCTTGGTGGCAAAGCTCGTCAACTATTTCAGTGATATCTATATCTAAAAGGTCTCGACAAAAAATTGCACCTCGGCTCGTATTTAAAGTTTTGTGGCTTTCTGCACTTATATTTATATCACTCATATTACGGAGATGTAAGATAGATCGACTCTGTTCGTCGTTGAATGTTTCGATCAGAATCGATCCGTCGTGTAATTTCCTGATGTTCTTCGGGGAGCCACTTGCACCTGTTACAGTTTTGTTTATTAGGAAAGGTGAAACATTTGGAGGGAGCCACCTTCCTGACTATTTCGGAGAACAACGAATCTAATATTTTTAGAATTCGATTCTAATAAGTTGTGGTTCTCTTCAGTAGGACTTTTATCATCGTCAGACAAAGCTGATTGAGGTCTCTTCATAGGACTTAATTTGGTGGTTTTTTCAGATGGACCACCAACCATCTTGGAATTTAATATAGGAACAGAAATTTTGGTCCCACGAGTTCCGGCGAAAAATGGACCACTCCAGCAGAGCGCACGCGTACTGGAGCTAGAGCTAAGTACAACTGGGTTCGCCCTGGTGCCCAGAGGACATCGTTTGAGACTCACTACGTAGAGCCATTCACCCATCGGCACGATTTGTTCCCACCTTGTGTTACGGTTGCGTTTCGTAAGATGTCGCAACACCATCGAGTGTTAATGTAATTAATATCAGTGTAGGATGTTGTTGTGTAAGTGTGTATGTTGTAAGTTATGTAGTGTTTTTGGTGTAGTATATGTATATGATGTTCTGCAGCTCACTGTATAGTGGGAAGAATAGCTGCAGAGGCTAGGCCCGTGGGGACGCCAACCCCCAAAGTCTTAAAGAATAAGACTCCCCGTCGGGGAAAGTCACCTGTTGTGACTGTACGGTGAGTAAATGGGTTTTAAACTAAACATGAAACTGAAATTGAAACTTGAATAGGTATGATGAAATTGACTTGAATAGGCATAGGTATGATGAACTGAATGTTCCACAAATTTTAATGATAACATAACTGTTTAACGTAATAAGTAATGAAAAACTGAACTTGCCTGTAGCACACAAATATTTGTAAGAGACGAACTCGTGAATGAAGGTAAAACGAATACATACAGTAAATTCCTGGGCGTAGTCCCCCGTGGTGTATCAGGAATACAGGGGTGAGAATGTGGCTTCGAGGTTGAGCAAGACTGGGCATCTGAAATGTGTAGCGACGAGTTTGAAGAAATTCTGCTTCGTTGAAATTGTAATAAGAAGCTGGAGAAAATTCGGCGTCTACAGAATTGACAGCTTGTAATGATTGAAACACTTTCCACAGAGAAGTAATGTAGAATTTGAAGAATAACTTAACGAAGAAACGAGGCTGGACGAACATAGAAAACTGTGAAATCACGAAAAACTGACGAGTAGAACTAGAAAATATTTTCGACACAGGAATACCGCACCGTGTATGCGAGTATGAAGGTGATGAAGATATTAGCACAAATCTTGAGAGCGAAACGTAAAGGGCGTCTTTACATTGTGAAGGTCTGGTCAACTCTGCCGAAAAGATGGCGCGAAGGGGAAACCAAGCCTAGGAAGAACTAACTGAGTTCTGCCAAACTCAGGCAGAACTCTCCTG
Source organism: Lycorma delicatula (assembly GCF_047948215.1). Classification (NCBI taxonomy): domain Eukaryota; kingdom Metazoa; phylum Arthropoda; class Insecta; order Hemiptera; family Fulgoridae; genus Lycorma; species Lycorma delicatula. The sequence goes on along the minus strand of NC_134455.1, from coordinate 220,146,413 downwards.
TGTGTTGGCAGCAGGAGATGTGTGCAAGTATTAGTATGTGAACGAAGCAAAAGGGAGTGTATGAGAGCAGCAATAAATTTGCGAGAAATGAAAACACGTGGTCACTAGAATGACAGAAATCACCGTCTGGTTGATGCCAGGGCTCGAATAAAACGAACAAATATAAACAAGCAGATACACGTAAGACAAGCCAAAAACGAAACATAGTAATAAATATATCAAGCCTGTGATAACAACATGACCCAACCCTAGCTTTGAATTCATTGGAATTAACGGAACTTTACGCATGGCGTAAACAACATTTGTTTTTTTTTTTAATAAATACAGCAACTCACAAAGTTTTAATGCAGTTAGTCAAGTTCAATTTGTGCACCTTTTGTAGTTTGGCAGACGTCTAGATGATAATCTAACTTTTGTCATGTGTTTAGGAACATCTTCAGTGTTATTAGACCAACAGCTTCAATAATTCTCTATTTTAAATCGTCCAAATCAACTTTCTTTGGTATACACAACTTTTAACAAATCCCCAAGAAAAAAATTAAAAGGACTGATATCTTGAGATTTTGGTGACCATGCATTTGGACCTCCTCATCCAATCTAACATCTGGGGAAAGGGTTGTTCAAGAACATAGTAATACCTCAATGAAAATGTGGTGGAGCACCATCTTGTTGGACTCTGAGGCCTGCAGGAATCTGAGAAATAGCAAAGTTTTCAAGCATGTGTCCTGTCACAGTGGGCTTTATGAAAGAAAACAGATCAGTGATATTTTTGTGTAGCCCTACGCAGACGTTGAATTTCGATGTGTCCCTTTCATTTTTGATTACTGTATGGGGGTTTTCAGTATTCCAAATTCAACAATTTTTTTTTAACTTTTCCGCGCATATTACAGGTTGCCTCATCACTAAATAACAATGTATCAATATAATTAGAATTGTTTTATTACCTTGCAGCAAACTGATTGTAGGCGATGTTCATTTAGTTTAATGTGATGAAATTGTACGCTTGCAAATGGAGCCACTTATGAACAATGTTTACTTGTGAACAGTGGAACAAGGAAATTGCAGTTCATAATTAGCCCACCTAATTAAACTGTGAAACCTGGTTGTGGGGTCCACTTCTCATCTTACAACTACTGACTACAACTGCATTGTGTATGCACATTCCGCTGACCATGATAGTATACACAACAAATCTTGAAGATATTTCCTGTTAATTGAGCGTACTTTAAGAGATTTATGACACTGTTTTTTTTAAAATTAAGACCATTAGTTTTGGGGACCTTTAGCCCAGATACCTTGAACATGAAAGTAAGTGTGGGTCATTTTACCACAAAGTTAATTATGTATTTATCACATTATTTGTGGTTAACATGTAATAGATTAATATATTGATATTAAATTGTCAATTACGCTTATTTTTATTTTTGTAACAATTCTGTTTTCCATTACCAGCTCTTAAGAATATTGTTTGGTGATTTGTGGTTAAAAAAGTTTACATTTTCAGTAGTTTCATAAGTTGCTATTATAATAGCTAATATTTTTATGTTAGTATTTTTTAAAGATATTTTCCGTGTTTCATTTTGATATCTGGATGTATCAAGCTTTTGTCTAATTGTACTTGCCAACTATTACAAATGTTAAATGCTAAACTGGCATTTGATTTGTGGGATGATTTTTATTTTTTTATAGTTTTATGAAACTTAGTATAAAATTTTGGAAAAGCCAAGAGTAGTCAGTCTATTGAGAATTAAAGATCTACTGTTATTTGTTTCTGTTGGTTGAATCAAATAATAAAGCACAATCTATTGACAACTTTAAAGTGTACTACAGTGAACTTTATTTAAAAATGGAAGTTGCAAAAAATGTACCTGTACCTGAGCTAGTATTTATTTAGATAAATTTTTTTATAACTTCACATTAAAATAAAATGTACTTTTGTCTGTCTATATTTAAGATCTTTTTACTCAGTAAAATATTATATACTAATATTTAACACATAAATATATTTTATGCATGTTATATTTTACACATGTAGATATAAGAATTCATATAATATTCAATGTATTAAAAATTTATTCCATAACAATATGAAAAGGTTTGGTTTGTTTTTGTTCATAATGGTTAATAGTAAAAATTATTTATAACTGTAATCGTTTTGAACAACAAACCAAATGGAAAAATCAATAACATATTTCTTTCACTCTTGGGCTCATCTTCAATGACTGGTCTTCATTTAATAAAACATTTGTTTCTCTGTATGATTAAAGTATTAGATTCTCACAAAAAACATTTTTAGAGGTTTTCTGTTATACTGGGTCAGTCAAACATAAACTGGACTTTTGTTTTTATATTTATTAGGATAGAATAAAAATACAATATATATTTATTGCTTTTTTCAGTCTCTCTGAAATTTTCTCAACTTGAGGGAACTTATGGATTCCTTTTTCATATGATCTTTAAGAACACGTTATGAGCCATTTGCATATGAACTCCTTTACTTCGTTGTCACCCTAAAATCGATCCCTCTTAGTTAATGTCTTCTTCAATGGCCCAAACAAAAAGAAGTCACTAGAATGTATAACTGGGGTGTAAGGAGATCTTCTCAAGTTTCTCCAGTAAATTTTGTCCAGAGTGTTAATGGCTGTGTGAGGCCTAGCATTGTTACCAAATAGAATTTCTGATTGGCTGGCAGCGTCTTTTGTTCCTATAGGTGACTCACTTTGTCCAAGAGTTGACAGTAGTACGTAGCATTCATAGTGCATTGTATATACTGAAAACCAATGAGCAATATACCTTTTTAGTTCCAAAAGACAATTCTAAGACTTTTTCAGCTGACAGATACAATTTTGCCTTTACAGGAGAAGGCTATCCACCCCATACTCTCTGATTTCAACTGGGGAGTGTAGTGATGTAACTATTTGCTGTAAAAAATGATTCCCCTCTTGTCAATTTCCTGTTAGGTCTGCTTCTGATTTCAGGTCAAAAGTCTTGAAACACACCTTGTACAGACTTTGCAGAACCCAAGTGTTTTGTGATAATGGAATGGGAACTTGAATGGCTGATACCCACTTCTGAAGCAGTTTGATCAATCAATCAATCAATTTTCTGGCCTAGTTGTAGACTTATGTAATGACAAACATATCTCCAAACTGTCCGCGCATCCTAGACAAAATTTTGGGATGTTTACTCCCTAATACGTAAGAAACTTCACAATAATATGTTGTGCAACCGACTATGGAATCTCTTGTTATGTCATTACATTACTGACCAAAGAGACACAAATGCTGAGGCAGGTGGAGATTCCATCCCCTCCATCATCAATATCCTTAAGTCTGGCTTATGTCTGACTGACCCTCACATTGGTGAAATCTTCAAAGACTATTTTATAATAAATCTTCAAAACTATTTTATAATAATTCACAATTGTACAAAACAAAAAATTATCAGGAAAATTTTAAAACTACCTTTTGAAGTCCTGCTAATTCTTGCTACTGGCCAAGATATAAGGATGACAAGAATAAACATAGTTAACCAGTGTATGACGTGTAACTTTTATTGTGTTATTCATTATATATTCCTCCACTTCTGATCTGTTCTCAGATAATTGAAGTGCTTGGAGCAAGAATGTGATAAGCCACACAGTTTGTGAGTTACCATTTTTGTCAAGTGTACTGCATTCCTTTAATTCAAAATGTGTAATGGATGCTTTTTGTAAGGTGTATTTTACAGTATTCAGTTTATTTATCTGTTAAGTGAAATACTGTACTTTTTTTTTTTTTTTAAAAAAAAGCCCCTTTGAATTACATATAACTTTTATGAAAAATTACTTCATTACAGTAATTGTTAAAGTACTATTCTGTTATGTTGGCTATTTTGAGACTATAGTTGTATAATTACAATTACTGTTAATATTACAGTTTACAATTTTGTTAATTGTAAAGCCTGTTCAGAAAATTATATTGTATAGTGTAGCCAAATGTAACTAGCAATCTTTTTCAGTATACTTTTTAATTTAAAGCTATTAAATTCAGTATTTCTAATTTTTTTTTTTAACATAATGATAATTAATTGTGTGGCTGTCAGTTTACATTGTGTTCTATACAGCATCCTACCTTATTGTGGCTTCAGGAAGGCCTTGTGGCTCTAAATAATCCATCAAATATTTTCCATCATGGCTGGGAGGAACAACCAGATTTGAGACCGACCTGGGTAAAAAGTTATTTAAACCACAATAATAAATGTGTATGAGGATTCCATATTTTTCCCATTTATTGACTAACGACAGTAGAAGTAACACTTATATTAATACTGGAATATATCTGTATTAAAGTTTGGCTTGTTACACTTTTGTCCCAATCCCTTCAATTGCTGTTCTTTTCCTTTTTTCTTCCACGACTTTCTTACTCAAATATATCCTTTTTATGATGTATCCAAATTTCATTAGATTTTTTGTACTCTCTTGCCTTCCTCAGGAACCTCATTTCTGTGTCGTGCATTCAATGATTGTGTTGCATACTTGGTTTTCATTCATGATTATTTCAACACATTTATATCGATCTATGCGTATTATTTTAATTCATTTTCCTTTAGTTATGTAATATAGCATGGCTTTTTGAAAATAATATTTCTTTTGCCTTTTTTACTGCTTTTTAAATTGCTTGCTTCTTCATTATAATATGTTGAAAAATAATTAGGTTTGAATGTTTCCTTTTAAAAATGTTTTTCTATGAAGTATTATAAAGTAGTGTAGATCTTATGAATTCATATTTCATTCCCATACTTATTTTCTTTCTGCCATTATTACAGTTGAAATTCCCCATCCTCTCAAGTTCATTGCTTAGGTGTAAGTTAATCCTTTCTAGTATTTTCTCATAATTTTTCTTTTTAGGCCTTTTCCTTTATTTATTCCACTTATTTTTTCTCTTCAACACAACTTGTTAATATTATCTTTTATCTGCAATTATCATCTTTGATTTTATGCCGTTCGTCTAATATTAAAATTCCTGGGATATAAGATTTGTTTCTTTGTTCAACATTTAATGATTTAAGCGCAACACTTATTCAAAAATAAGTTTCCAGAGGTATTTTGTTATTTGAATAATTGTCAAATCTCAACACTACTGTGGAGATTTGATAATTTGAGATGGTCTTTATGAATAAAGACCATCTCAACCTTATACATTACTGTATAAGGTACTGGGAAATAAATATATAATGTCTTTTTATAAAAATAGTGCTTATGTGAGACAGGAAGGAATATTTTGTGACTGAAATAAATATATATACATATTCAAATGGGATTGTGCAATAAAATCTGATCATTGGGTAATTAATAGTAAGGTAGCCTTACTGTTAATGTTAAGGCAAGAGAATTTGAGATGGTTTTCTTTTCATAATTTTTAAAAATTAATTGTGAGCAATACTGATATTTAAAAATGAAGATGTAACAATTTTTTCATTTACAGAATTAAAAAATATCTTACATTTTATATTTGATTTTATTGATAATAATGAATATAATTGTAATGTCCATTGACATGAAGTTGAGAAATGTTATAAGTTTGTTCTTCCATAAGTAAATGTTTCTTTAAAAAAAACTGGTCCATTTTCTGCTAGAAAATGAACATTTATCTTCAAAAAAAATTCTAAATTTAAACATTATTCATCAGTCAGTTTTTCTGTTTTTATACTTATTACTAAATCAGGCAGCAGCTTCCATTCTACTGAATTTTTGTAATAGACTTTTGTAGGAGTACACAGTTGTAGTAGCATCATATTTTCTTCACTGGGCCCCTTACACTTCCCTTAATATTGTAATTTTGATAAAGTATTGTAATATTGTTCATAATTTTATGAATTTAAAAAAATTGTTTAATTTTTTTAATTATAGTTAAATAAACCACTCTTAACAATGAACCTAGGAAATGATTCTTCTAGTCATCTTGTTTATTGTGGTGAATCTTACTTCACTCTGAACCAACAAATAACCTCTTTATTGATTTGTATGTTTTAGTTAAATATAGCTTGGGATTAACTTTTTATATTAAAGTTAATTTACATAACCGAGAATAACAGGAGTACATTACTGTAAGCCAGTTACTAAACAGTCAGATTATTTAATTATTTCATTATTTTCAAAAAATATTTAAACAAATAACTATTTGTACATGAGATGATGAAATTAATGAAAAAATATGAAATTCACTTGAATATTTTTATTGAAAAATTAATAGAAAATATCACTCACTCTAACTAGAAGAAATCAAGCTTCCAGAAGAACTTCTGGGGATTATTGGGCATCTTATTTATCACTAGAATTCTTCTTCTTTGTTCCTGATGTAGCATTATTGTTTTATTTTTCTTAAATATTATTTATCAAATTTCATATCGCTTAAGCATATTTATATTTCATTTTTGCTTTTACTGTATTAATAAATGTATTTAATAAAATATTTACTAAAATATATGTATTTTTAATAAAAATGAAACAGTATTTAATATTTAATAAAATGAAACAGGATTCCCCATTTCTTGAATAGGCAGTTCCTACATCTCCCAGGGTTGACCTAATTCACTCCTATCTAGAATAGGAAGAAAGGTTAGGGTTGGAGAAAAGGGAAAAAATAATTTATGCAAGGACATTCAATCAAAGCCCAAAACCCAAACATCCCCATCTGGAGTATTCTCTAGGTTCTAGCCTCATCAACAACTTTTTTTATAAGTTGTTTGGTCGACTTTAAATAAAATTAACCATTTTTACAGCTGTACAAATAATTTGTTTTGAGATTTTATGGCAAGAGCATGTTTCTGAAGGTAGCAGTGTATCCATTCTGCCCTCGGTGTAAGGTGATCTTTTATTTTTTTCAGAAATCCACAGTTTTTTTGCTACTTCTATGCTTATTATAACATTGGCCATATAAAATTGCAACAGGCAGTATGAATTTACAGGCAATAGGCAATTGAATTTGAAGGTTTTCTGATGTTGTATGTGGTTTGGCCATCTTAGCTACTCTGAATGCTACGAGATAAGATGCTTTAAATGTACTTTTATCAGTATGACTTGATTTACAAATTGAAGTTTCTTGATTTCTCATGTCATGTAATTTTGTTTTGAAAAATTCCATGGGTTTACTTTTATGATTTGGATGTTTAGTTTCCAAGTATCAAATTAATTTTGATGGCTTCATGCTTTCATTGAGAGGACTTGAAAGGAAACAACGCACTGTGGCGGCTTTACATCCAGTTAGGTAGAACCATAATTTAAATAAAGATTGTACAATTTTGCTCTTTTACCAGTCAATTCACTGGATATAGATGGGTCACTTGGTTTTTTCACAAATATATCTGTTTTGCATAAGAAGCTAATTGAAAATAAGTTACATCATTTGACCAGACACTAAAAAACTGAAACTTCAATTATTATTATTATTTTCAATGAAACTACACAAAAAAAAAAAAAAAACTTAAATAAAGGCACCAGAAGCACTCTTTACATTTGAAACTGAATTGTTGTTCTGTAATCCTTTACACCTTTTTTATACTGCTGAGAGCACGACATGTTCAAATGTGTACAATTGCAGCCCTGGAGCAATTCAGTTGTATAAACTGTATACATTAAGGAATGCCGGATAACCAATTATTAATAATCACTTCCTTCATTTACTTTCAAAATTTACACTTAATTAATTAAACATTGCAAATTAGTTATAATAATTAATGATTTTAGTTACATTCACATTTATTCAAATTTGAAATATATATTAAATATGTCTAGCTAGAAAAAGAAAAATTTAGTGATGTGCCTAACACATCTTAAAAGAAAGTAGATTCATATAATTAATTCTAACAATAATTAAGATCAGCTGGTTCATTAATAATAAGAAGAAAGAAGATGATAGGAGATATTTTCATTAAGTAAGAGGACAAAGAAAGCAGATGAATCTGGCATACTATTCATTAAAAAAGAAGTTCTTTTTTCTTATAATAACATGAGAATATCAGTATAATTAAGTTATAATATCAGGTACATAAATGTTATACTAATACAAATATAAATTATTAGTATGATTCATTAGTACAAGATAAACAAAGTATATTTATTTTACATTTTTTTATCAATATAATAATAGTGATCACAAATCATTGATAATGTATAAAAATAGTAATACAATAAGAGTAATAATCATAATGCTCATAGTATTAATTACTGTGTAATAATATACATAAGTATATATATTCTTGTAAACTTGTACCCATAATCTTACAGCAACTAGGATTTCTCTAAATATGTGGTTTGTAACGCACCTATTGGGAGAGATGCACTATTGCTTCAAGATGCATTCAATGGCCCAAATTACCATAGTACCAATGGCTAGAAAGTGTAATAATGATAACTAACTGCACATTTAGTGACTTATTGGATCTTTCTTGTACCTATTATCTTATAGCGATTAGGATATCTTTAAATATGTTTGTGACACACCTATTGCGAGATGTGTCCAATGACCTGAATTACCATGGTGTCATTGGTTAGAAAGTGTAAATAATTTGTTTTTCATCTAATATATAATGTTTATGTTGTATATGTTGTCTGCATATGTGCCTACGTGTAGTCAATATGTATATATAAATGTAGTATAATAATTAGTCAAGTATAATAACTTTATATACATTCAAATAAATCTCCTCCACCATCACCTCATATACTTGAGGATATGGTTGAAGAACCACCCGACCCTAGGGTATCAGAGTTCTTTAAAATAAAAAATACAAAAAAGAAAAACCGAATCACGTACAGCTAATTTTTATATAATTTCCGAAATTTAATTATTTAATTTTTTTATTTATTTTTTTGTTTCATTTATGAACATTACTCAGTGGAATGTTCGAGGTATTCGGTCCCGCATTGAAGATATTAGAGTACTGGCGCACGCACATGATCCACTAATCATGTGTTTCCAAGAAACTCACCTTCTACAACATGACCCAGTTACACTCAGAGGATACTTCTGTGAGAGATACGACTGCCTAGTAGACAGTAGGGAGAGTGGTGGAGTGGCTATCTTCATGAAGAATGGGGTGTCGGCTACAAGAATTCAACTAACCACTGTCATTCCTGCTATTGCAGTAAAGATCTCTATCCCCTTCAAATTGCATATCTGCAACCTGTATCTCTCACCGAACACTGAGTTCAGTGCTCTAGATGTCTCAAACCTCCTCACGCAAATACCATCTCCATCGTTAATAGTAGGAGACTTCAATGCCCATCATATTTCCTGGGGCTCAATCTTCTGCTCCACTCGAGGAAATATGATAAACAGATTGAGACAAGACTTACAACTTTGTCTACTGAATAATGGATCACACACATTCATGTCCTTATCATCTGGTACTGTATCTAACATCGATCTCTCCATATGCTCGCCGAATTTACTCCCTCATTTTAATTGGTCTGTTTGTGATGACTTTCACGGCAGTGATCACAGACCAATTATTATTGGTTTTGATGTATACTGCGAGATTAAAAGAAGGCCACGGAGATGGATTGTTGAAAAGGCGGATTGGAATGGATACCATAAAGCTTTCCAATCGCAGTATGACGATGATGCGAACATCCTTGACCAGTATTCCTCTTTTACGTCCATGATACTTGAGAATGCCAACAGATATATCCCACAAACATCGGGTAATCCTAGACGTCCTTTCGTTCCATGGTGGAACGATGATTGCAAATATGCTATTAGGAATCGACGGCAGGCACTACGCAAATTTAAATGTAAGCCTACAGCTGAATATCTAAATTTATACCACAGGGCTAGAGCGGTGTGCCGTCGGGTATTTTTGAACGCTAAGAGGAATTCATGGACGAAATACGTGAGCACTATCTCACGCACTACTCCCACGTCTACTGTGTGGAAAAAAGTTCGTGCAATTTTCGGATCACCGAACAATCTCTTCTCGGTCTTATTGATGAAGGAGAACTCCTTTCATCACCCTCGGAAGTGGCAAATAGTCTAGCAAAACCTTTCCGCTCGGTGTCTCTCACCTCATCATATAATATCGATTTTCAAAGGTACAAGATACAGATAGAAGTATTATCGTTAAACATTGGTGATTCGGTTGGTGAATTAAACACCCCATTCGTATTTAAGGAATTGTTACATGCACTTAAAAACTCACGGGACACTTCCTCTGGACCGGACAACATTAGCCTTTCCATGCTTTCACACCTTCCTAATTCGGCACTACAACAACTTTTGAATATTTTCAACGGTTTATTCTCCGAACAAGTCTTCCCGCCCGGCTGGTCAGAAGCATTTATTATACCAGTACTAAAACCTGGTAAAGACCAAACCAACCCCCTTAAGCTACCGCCCTATTTCATTAACAAGCGTTTTGTGTAAAATAATGGAGAGAATGGTAAACCGCAGACTTACATGGTACTTGGAGAAACATGGCTTTCTATCTCCAGAACAGTGTGGTTTTCGACAAGGACGATCTTCCATTGACCATTTAGTGTCACTAGAAATAGCCATACAAAATGCTTTCCTAAATCGTCAGCACCTAGACGATATCTTCTTCGATATAAAAAAGGCGTATGACACAGCCTGGCGACGTGGTATTCTTAACACCCTCAAAGAATGGGGAATCATGGGCAATATACTTGCTTTTATCTGGGGATTCTTAAATTACCAAACGGCTCGTGTTCGGGTGGACGATTCGCTCTCAGATAGTGTCATCTTGGAGAATGGAGTGCCTCAAGGTAGTGTATTAAGTGTCACCTTATTTTCTGTAGCCATAAACAGTATTACCAAATGTGTGCAAACTCCTGTTTCATGCTCTCTATTTGCAGACGATTTTGCTATTTACATTGCAAGTCGTTCAACACCCACAGCAGAGAGACTACTGCAGAACAATATATCTCACCTTGAAGCTTGGTCCAGGATTACTGGTTTCACATTTTCATCCGAAAAAACAAAATGTGTAGTTTTCCTCGGCTACGAAACCCTTCTATTCCGCAAGTTTTTCTGAACGGAGAGTCTATTACTATTTCTACCTACGTCAAGTTTTTAGGTTTATTTTTTGATAACCGACTTAGTTGGGTCAAACATATAAAAGAATTAAAAACAAAATGTTCTAAACTTATAGATATGATGCGAGTCCTTACTAACACCAACTGGGGAGCCGATAGGTCATGTATGATACGTTTTTACTATTCCTTTGTTCGCTCCCGTTTATATTATGGTTGTGTCGCCTACTCTTCAGCTCGTCAAACCGTGCTTAAAATGCTGGATAGTGTACATCATGCTTGCCACAGGCGCGTTTAGATCAAGTCCTGTCGCAAGCTTACTTGTAGACTGTGGTGAACCATCACTTTGGGATAGACGAGACCAGCTTTTATTATCATATTTTGCTCGTCTCAGAGGACAGCCAAATCACCCGGTTCTTGAGTCGGTCTTTAGAAATCCTAATCTAGGAAAGTATGAGGACCATCCATGTCGTACTGCACCTGTAGGTGTCCGTACCCGGCGTCTGCTGCAGCATATAAATGTTGACTCACCGTCATTCTTTCCTACGTATCCTTACCTATATGCTCCGTGGAGAATAAACCTTATAAATTTTACTTTTGACCTTACGACATACAATAAACAATCAACACTACCCATTGTCTTCCAGCAAATGTTTCAGTATGTTCTCTCCAAGATGAAACCAGACGCGGTTGTATACACTGATGGATCGAAACAAAACGATACAGTTGGCTGTGCATTTGTTGTCAATGAAAGAACTTATATGTTTGGTCTACCCGGTATTACGAGTGTGTTTACCGCTGAACTATACGCTATAAATAAGGCTTTAAACATCATTAACCCTAAATATAGGAAAATTCTTATTTGCTGTGACTCGTGTATTGCTCTCCAAGCCTTAAAAAACTTTTATTCCAAACACCCTATCGTCATTGAAATTTACAACGCTGTCGCTGAGTTGAATAATCGCAACACAGAAGTAACTTTTTGCAGGGTCCCTAGCCACGTAGGGATTCCAGGTAATGAACATGCAGATTCTGCTGCCAAAGAAGCATGTAATCAGCCTCCTTTCACCAACCGAATTGCTACCTCTGATTTTATTACTTGTGTAAAACAATCACTGAGAGCGTGGTGGCAAGGTGACTGGACGCCTGCCGTTTTTTGCTCATACAGAAAAACTCGGCGTGAGGAAGTAGTCCTTTGTCGATTGCGGATAAGACACACGAGGATCACACACGATTACCTGATGACAAGAGGACAAGCACCCCTATGCGCACGATGCAACTGCCCCATGACTGTGCACCATATACTCGTGGATTGCATATGTTAGGCGGCGTTGCGTCGTAAATTTAATCTACCCAGAAACATCCGTGGTGTCTAGTGCAATGATAATGAAATTTTAACCCGGTTGTTTTTATTTCTGCGCAGTGCTGGGTTACTGCAAAAAATGTAATATCGTTGCGTATATTTTTTAATGCTGGAAGAGTTTTTTATAAATTTCTTTTTTTTTGAGTTTTTGATTTTTTTATCCGATTAGGAGCCTTTTACACTCCTTATCGGAATTTGTTAAATTTTATATAGTTATTTATTTTATATTTTAAAGACTGTCTGTATATTAGTTGTAAGATTTTAGTAATGTTAGTTTTAAGTTTTATTTCACCTTTTTAATTTTTATTTTTAACCTAGTTTTAATTATATAATTTGTGTTAGTTTTAAGTTTTATTTAATTTTGTTATTTTAGTTTTTAACCTAGTTTTAAGTTTTATATTAGACCCTTTATGGTTTTTAGTTATCCAAGAATGGGCCCTTTACACCCATCTTGGACTTCGTAAAATTCTATTTACTCTTGATTTTATATTAGTTTTTACCTGTGATATTAGTTGTAAGTTTTATTCATCTTTTAGAATAGTTTTTTAAATCCTTTTATTTTTTATATAAAAAAAAAGATTCCGGGCGATGATAACGCGCAAGCATTTTTCGCCCTCAAAAAAAAAAAAAAAAATTATAAATGAATTGCCTTGGTACTAAGGTATATAAAAGTGTGATATAAGATTTACTTAATGCTTTGGACGGTTGCCCGTCATGACAAATTGTAAGTAGACCTCCATAGTCTATTGCACAGACAGAGATTGGACAAGAAGGGTCCATTACTACTCTGAATTACTAATTAATAATACTTTGAAAGGTGGTAACTGACCTAGTTGTTGCATTTGAGTTTTTGTGTTAAAATGAAAACAATTCAAACAATAATTAATGATTGATGAAGTGCTTGTTTTAGCATTTAATATCCAGTATATCTCGTGTAATGAATGATGTGTCAATTGTATACCAGAATGTAAAAGCTCAGCAGTAATAGTAAATTTAGTTATATTTGCCTTTTGAGTGTAGGATAATAGGATATGTTTAGCTTGACAATGTAATAAAGAGTGTTGCCAACTACCTCCCACTCATAATAGTCCTAAGTCATCCAGAAATGGGTCAAGTAAAATGTTTTTACTTTGGTTAGAAATAATTTGAAATTTGATTGTTTTTAAGTTTATTTATTTTATCACTAAAATGTACATGTTGAGACTTTTATGAAGAAGGTTTAGAGACTTTTATGAAGAAGGGATTTAATTCCCTTGTAGTTAAATGACCAGTTATTCGTTCAGAAAGATTTAATTTAAGATTGTGCATAAATTGGAAGCAAAAGCTAAATTTACAAATTAGCTTACATAAAGATGAAAATTGTTGTGTATAGTCAACTAAAACAGTATGTACTAAAGATGTTGATATATTTTTACGTTTTTCTATAAAACATTCCGGATCCTTACTATAATTATTAATATGAGTATTTAGCCAATGAGATGAAAATTGTAAGGGCCAAAGAGACCATGCCACCAAAGCGACATATCAAGTGCCACCAAAGCGACATATCAAGTAATTTACTTTGATTACAACCCCCAGACAATACGTCAGCTGGTTTTTCCAAAGACAATATATAGTGCCATTTAGCTTTTGAGGTACCTCTTTGAATTTCAGTAATTCTATTATTTATAAATACCTTCCAAGCAGACAGGTGCCCATGAATCCAGGACAATGATATTGTTGAATCTGAATACAGATGTATTTCGTCATTATGTATATTCAGAGCATTTATTATCTTCACTAATAAACATGAGAGTAGTAAACAACCAGATAATTCAAGTCTTGGTAGTTTTATTTGCTTTAAAGGATCAAGTCTTCATTTGGAACAAAGTAAATTACATAAAATTGTTTGATTAGAAAATAAAGTTAGGATGTAGATACAACAGCCGTAATACTTTATGGAGGTGTCTGGAAGTTGTGTATTTGGATTGAGTTAACCACAATGCCAATGTTGAATTTAATTGGACGATTTATCTTAATTCAATTAAGTGCAACTGATTGTATAATTTATACTATTGAGATAACATCGTTGTGGGTAATCTCTCATCCCAATTAATTTTAAGTTGCCATAAAGATTGCATAAAATATTTATGATAGAAAACAATAGGACCACTAAGACCTAATGCGTCAAATTCTCCTGCAATAATAGAATAATTCTTTTAGTATAAATTTTTGTAATAATAATTTGAAATGATAATGTATCTGTTCAATAGATTGAGTAATTTGAAATGATAATGTATCTGTAGAATTGTTCCATAAAATACCTAAGGTATGTAACTCATGTTCCTGGCCTAAAGGAATAGAACAATTATGCTTGGGAGTAGCAGTTTTATGATTAATTAGAGAACCATTGATGAAATGGAAAACCATAATGTTGGATTAAATTAGAAACATCAACCTTTAGTTGGATAGCTTCACCTAGATGGTCAGAGCCTGAATTAAACTCAACATAAAAATCATTTCTAATAGCATTGCATGCTAACGGGAAAACTCTTTAGTTTTCATTTGATATTTGAATTAGGTATCTAGTGGCTAAGTATGGAGCAGAAGCAATTCCATATGTTGTAGTTCTAAGAGTAAAATGTTGTAGTTTTTGATCTGGAGATTCACACCACAAAATGCATTGTAAATTAGTGTCATAAGGTATAACTAGTATTTGATGATACATTTTCACTATGTCCGATGTAATGACATAGTTATGAATTCTAAATCTAGTGCTCTAATATCTATTAATATACTCCTTTACACCAGTTAATAATAAGTGAATCCTTTTAATTTAAAAGCTACCGTCACCGGTTAATGAAAAACTTGTTGTTAATTTGTGATTTAATATATTAATTCCCCATCATGAAAACGTGTTGCCAAATGTAGCACAACACAATTGGTGTACTGATAATTTTATTTTGAAATAATTATTTG
Organism: Lycorma delicatula; assembly: GCF_047948215.1. NCBI lineage: Eukaryota > Metazoa > Arthropoda > Insecta > Hemiptera > Fulgoridae > Lycorma > Lycorma delicatula. The sequence continues at coordinate 220,131,063 of NC_134455.1, read as the reverse complement.
TTAACCTGGGTTAAAATGCTGATAAAACATAATAATAATGTTCACTTATGTTCATTTCATTTTGTAGAGAGATTGCATATTGCTTTATTATGCTATTGAAAAGATTAAAATTGTTTTTTTAAAATGAGAAAAATTTACTCTTGATTTATGTGTGTAGAAATGGTATTCATAAGTATTATATATATTGTTTTAGAGTTGACAAGATTAATTTACAGTGTAGTACTGTTACTCGTGTAATTGCAACTGACAATTGGATCATCAAGTTGACTCCGTATAAAATATTTATTGCTTATCAGAGTGATGCTACCTTAATTCTCTGCAGTGCAGATACACATGATGTCTCATCATTGGGTACAGGTACAGTACAGTACCTGAATATTGAAGTGAAAACTACTCGAAATGGTGCAGAAAATTTTAATATCAGGTAAATTTTAACAAATGTATATTCTAAGTGATTAATGACAGATTGGACCAAATTTAAACTTTAGTGGGAGATTTTTATGTACATTAAAATTTTTTTAACTAATTTTGTGGTTATGTTCACTGGTGATGCCATCAGTGTAGTCATTACATTGTGGTTCTAACTCAAATTATTCATTAAAAAATGTCAGGAATATATATATATATTTATGATGTCGAAAATTGTCATCAGTTTTAACTGTGTTCATTCACTGTAATGGCAGTCTAACGTATGTTATATAATATTCAAATATGGTAGAAGTCTTTTTTTTATAGATGTGTATAATGTAGGTTATTGTTCATGAAGCTGGACTGTGTGTGTTTAATGTCTAGTTTTTACTATTACATTAATAAATGTAAATTTCAAAATTCAAAGAGTAAGATTTCAAAGATTCTGGTTTGATTATTATAATAGCACAGTCAAAATGTTCAGAATACGATTTTTTAAATAATATAAGGCATTATAATAAGTAGATAGAAATGGATTTGAAGACTGGTATTATTGATTCAAGTAATTTTCTTAGTGGTAATTATGTTGTTTATTTTTAAGAGTTTTTGGTACAATTTAATTGTTTTTTTTTTTATTTGATATATTTTTTTGTAATTTATCACTATGAAAAACTTAGTGTTAGCTATGTTGGTCTCATTTAGTGATAAATTAAATGTGGGTAGCTATTTACCCCCTTACCTTTGACTTGACTAGTGAAGATCAAAGTTGTACAGTTAATTACATAGTTTTTCATATTTTTTTTTTACATAATTTTTGTTTCCTAACATGCGATACATGATTTTAAACTGTTTTTTTTTTTATGCTGAAAACGAATATGAACTCAGAATCTTTCTATCAGCTACCATTTTTGAAAAATGTTTAAATTTTAATTAAAGGATTTTTTCATTTTTCAACGTATAGTTAGCATTTTAAGCTCCTATATTGTATTTTGTTAGCTCATTTTTTATTGTTTAACTTTGTTAACATAATTTGTAAACTATAAATAAACAGTACTAGACAAAGAATTAAATCACATTATAGTCACATGTTATGACATCATATCCAATACTGAAGAGTGAGCCTTCATGGTCAATATTAATCATGTCTGTGCAGATCAAAACATGTAGCTGAAAACACAGCTGTGTTGTTTGTATTATGCACTGGATTTAGGAATGAATTAATTTTGTTAGGTTTTATTGCTGTCTTAAGTTTGTTAACACTGCAGTGTCATAATGCCTCAAAATTGTGTAAATGATGTGGATGCCTTTTTGCTATGTATGTGGTGAGTTAACCGTAAAATAAAGTAGAAAAAACTTTATACCTTTAATTAAAAAAGTATATCATTTGTACTTTCAGTATAAAATTGGTGATCAGGATAAGACGTGGGCTCCTCATATAGCATGCATTAATTTTTCTGCATATTAAAAGGATGGCTGAAAGGTACACAGAAGGCTTTGCCATTTGGTGTACCTATGGTTTGATGTGAACCAAAGGATCATGGAACTTATTGTTACTTTTATTTAACAAGTGTGTCTGGAATTTCTAAAATAACCTAAACATACTGTTAAACATCCTTCATTGCAATCTGCAATCAGGCCTGTACCTCACAATGAAATTATTCCAGTTCCTGAGGCACCTGTGAATGTATGTTTCAAAAGCAACGATGAAGAATCAGGCAGTACTGAAGAAGACAACAATGATTTTGAATGATCTTCCAATAAGCCACATCTTATATCACAAGGTGAATTAAATGACTTGGTTAGGGATTTAAATTTATCAAAAAATCAAGCTGAACTGTTAAGATCAAAACTGCAAGGTTGGAATTTACTTTAAAAAAATACAAAACTTTTGGGCTTTTGAAGTCAACAAAAAGAACTTTCTCAGTACTTCATTGATGAAAATAATTTGGTTTATTGTATAAATATTGATGAGCTTACGTTGCCCTTATGACACGTTCATAAACATGAGGATAGGATTGGTGCCTTTTCATAGATTCGTCCAAGTATAGTTTAAAAGTGGTTCTACTATACAACAGTAACAAATATCCTTCGATACCAATCGCTAATTGTATTAATTTGAAAGAGACATATGATGTGATGAAAGCTGTTCATGAAAAAATAAATTATAAAAACAGCTGGAACTTATTTGGTGATTTGAAAGTAATAGCTATTTTGTTAGGCATGCAGTTAGGCTATACTAAGTACATGTGTTTTCTTTGCGAATAGGACAGTCGAGCTAGAGATAAACATTTTGTTACCAAAGAGTGGAAGAAACAAGACAACTTAACTCCAAATGAGAAAAATATTATTCATGACCCAAAAAAGTATTTTTACCCCCTCTCTATATCAAGCTAGGACTAATGAAAAATTTTGTAAAAGTAATGAAGAAGTAATGACTCCAGGATTTTTGTACATCAGGCAGAAATTTCCGAATGTAAGTGAAGGAAAAATTAAAGAAGGAATATTTGTTGGTCCTCAGATAAGAGAGTTGATCAAAGATGATGTTAAATAATGTAGAAAGGACAGCTTGGGCTTCATTTAAAAACGTTTGCAAAAATTTTCTCGGCAAACAAAAATCCGACAATTACCACGATATTGTTAATCAACTTCTTACTTCACACAGAACTATGGGATGTAATATGTCTTTGAAATTACATTTCCTCCACTGACATCTTTATTTTTTCCCGGACAACCTTGGAGACATAAGTGATGAACACAATGAATGTTTCCTCTAAGACATTTCGGTGATGGAAAGCCGCTATAAAGGAAAATGGAATACTAACATGCTAGCCGATTACTGTTTGACATTAATTCGGGATGTGCCTGAGGCAATTTATAAAAGAAAAGCATCAGCAAAATCATAACACTGGTATGGGCATTCAAAATTATAAATTTTACAGATTTTAACTATATTTTCCCTTAATTTTTTTGAACCGTAATTTATTTAAAACTAAGGGTGAAAGAAAAATTGTATTTATGAATCAGTAATGCATGCAAAAAAGCGATTCAAGAAATGGTATCACACTTAGAAACATTAAAAAAAATTTTTTTTTGTCTACCAGTGTTATTATGTACATATATTTAAAAAGATCCCACAACTTCATGGTCATTTAAGTTAATAGCTGAATTGCCAATATGAAAAATAACCTCAGATCAGCAGTACAGTAATGATTTACAGCTTTTTTTATGAATTATACAGGGTTTCTAAAAAAAAACTATTTAAAAAAAAATTAATAAAAATGTGTTTGACTATTGTTTTTATGGTTGTTTAAATAGTTTGGAAGCAAATTATATTCGGTGACTGTTTATTTACATATATTTAGATGATTATAGGTTTAGTTTTTCATTTCTTAGAGATTGAGTTAAAATTTGTCTAAATTTGTGATTTGTGACATTGAATTAAAATTTGTGACTTCTTTCTTTAAACATTACTCTGTAAATATTATAAATCTCTGTAGTTACTACTTTGTTGTTATCCTTTACAGTGTTTCACAGTTTTTTATTTTATTATTTTACGGAGGGATAGACACACTTGTGATATTAAGTTTTATAAAAGAGATGGCAAGGAATCTGCTGAAGTTTTTTTTTATCACATATTTTTGTACACCACCTAACCCAGTGAAAAGACATAAAGCTTTTAAAAAAGTAATTTTTAGTTACAAAAAAAAAATTGGGACTTTTCATTTAGGAAAAATATTAAAGAAATATTTTTTTATTATTTTAAAAACTTGTTAAAAAACTGAAGAAAATACTGTATGATAACAATGAGAAAAGTGCTGAAGCTTTAGAGCTAAGAACATACATTTTATGGGATATCCTCTTTCAAAATACAGTAGTATATAAAAGAAAGTTTTATCATAGTGCAAAATGTTAGATAAAATTTAAAATTTACATTAGACTACATAATTTTGAATCTCCATTTGAGTTTTCTGTTTTTTAAACATTGTGATAAAATCTACAATTGATTTGTGCCTTGTTGTAAAAAGTATGCTTTTGTTAGTGAGCAAAGAAATAATAAAATTAAAAATTAATTGTTTAGGGATGATGATTAAGGTGTTATTCACTCTTGTCTGACAGATGCAATGCACTCGATTATAAAGATTTAGAGGAAAAGATTCGTAGACCTATAACTGTACTTCAGGACGTTAGATTCCATAGATCACGAATTGATATTTTTTTGGAAGTGTTCAGAGGAGTGGTGGAACAGAATCCACCATTTGTAGCGACTCAGGTATATATTATTTCTTAGTTCAATAATCATAAATTTCTTGTGACATTTGTATTATAAATTTTGTTAGTATATGTGTGTAAAAAGGTTTCTGGTATAACAATTAAATAATAGAACAAAAAAGGAAAAACAATTTTAGCAAGAATAATTTTCATTTTAATAAATTTCTTATTAGAATTTTTTATAGTCATCAATCAGTTGATTGATGTGATGTTTAGATAACTATCTAAATAGTTTTTATTGATAATAAAACTGAGAAAATGTATTTCTCAGTATAAATTTTATTTATAAATCTTCTATTTTCTATGATTAAGGCTATTTTCTGTGATTAATACAAACTTAACATTCTGTTTTGGTGATAGAATGTTTACCAAAGAAAAAGGATAGAGACACTGGCTGGTGAACACCAGCATTGAGAACAGCTCCAAGAATACAGAATATGGTATGTTTTTTACGGGCAGAATTCTGAGAAGGAAACAGTCAGTGCAACTGAACAATTGTCTATCAATTATCTTATACAGTTGTCTGAAATATAAAGAGGTCTATGGCAAAATATTGACAGAAAATTACTGAAATAAAACAGTTAATGAAGATTAAGGAAAGTAGAAGACAATAGAACAATCTTTCTCATGCCTAACTCAGGAAAATCCTCACCTACAAAAAATTACATTTTTCTGTTGTAAATGATAATTCTGATCTTGGCTACTTGTGCACTTCAGTAAATTAACTAGAACACAGCCTAATTGAAAACAACCTACTCGATAATGCAGCAAGCAAAGATGAGGAACTTGAAATGGCTTGGGGAAAAGGGTCTGCCTTACTCAATGAAAACAATATCCTAAAGAAAAGTATTAGACTAGATGCCTAGCTGGCAGTCACAATAAAATAATTAGAAGTCAGGAATAGTAGAGATAAATATGTAGAAAAACTTGAAAATCTATAACACCTACTATCAGCAACATAAAGTACAGCCAGACAAAGAAAAACAGCTTCAAATAGATTACCAAAATATTTTTGAAGAATATGACAGTAAACTAACGAATCTAATAGATGATTATATAAATAAAATAGACCAGAAAGACAAAATTATAAAGACATTAGAAATAAAGATAGATAAGTTAAGTGAAAGTAAATGAAATATCAGTTACAATTGTACTCCAACTGTCAGCACCTTTTCAAAAAAATTTAGAAATAAATAATCTACAAAGAAATATTGCAATACAAACCACAACTGCTACCTCATGACTGAACTACTCACTCCCCTTCTCTATTAATGGAAATTTTGCATCTGAAACAAAAATTAGACCACCAGAAATTACCGATTAAAACCCTATCATAAAATATGTTCTAGCAAACAAACTGACTTAACATCTACTAAAATGTAAAAGAACAATGAAAATTATTTGAAACAAGCTATACTAAGAAATATGCGAATTATTAACAAACATATGTCTACAAATAAGAAGACACTTATGTCTTTCACTAGGTCCCAAAAAGTAAATCAGGGCTGACAGCTCAATTTCCACAATAAATTCTAAACCACAACAAAAAAAGCCTCAGTGTCTTATTGAATCAGATGACGACCAAGCAACAGCTTCATTTAAAACTTTCAGTGAGTGTTTAGTGATTGATTCATTACCAAGAAATCTAGTCAGGAAAAATAAAAGAATAAACAACAAGCTACACTTACTAAAAAATCAGACAGAGATCCATCAATTAATGCAAAATTACTGGGGAGAATGAAATTATATTTTATAAATTAAAATTATTAAATTAAATTGAATTAAATGATTTTATTAAATTGAAATTATATCTTTTATGCTAAAGATATAAATTTTTATATGGATCTTCAGACCAAAAATAATGTCCCTCTCCAGCTTACAGTAAACATTCCTTGAAAAATAACACAAGGCCAATGCAGTAATGATGAAGAATGAAGTGATCATATTGGAAGCTGAGGTACTAGGATGATGAAATGAAAGATACTGGCAAAGTACTACAATACACAATATCAGAAATTTAAATAACAAAAAATCAACAGCCCCAGAAAATGAAGAAAAAAAGGAAGGAGGCAGCAACAATAAAATGTCATTTTTACAAAGAGGCCAAGGGAAGAAGGACAGAAAAAAAATATGAAGACAAAAGATATCTCAATGCAAACCTAACAGTAAGAAAAAAAGTTAGTACTGAGCTAGTCTTGGTTCATCAAAACACTGATGGGTTAAAATACAAGATTAATAGACTATCACACTTTCTAAAAGCTACAGAACCAGATTTGCTCATAATTACAGAATGCAGACTCTCAAAAAAAAATCTTATTAATACTCAAATAGAGGCCATGTAGACTTATTAGCAGGTTTGCCAGGCAACATGATAATAAAGGTGTAGTTGCAGAGATTTTATTAAAAATAGTCTTTAGAATAACTTTAAACTAATAGAAATTAAAATAGCTAACTCTAAACTTTTGTGTGAACTGGCCCTGTTTGAAATAAAACTAAAAAAAGAAACACTCCTCATATTTGGAACATACTGGCTACCAAGCACAATTTGGACAGTGGCATATCAATAATATCAGAAGTACTGTACCGAGCCCTTGGGGTGATTTTACTACTAGAGGATGTAAACGTTGACAACGTAAGCCGAAATCATGACAATATTAAACTTGTGGAAACCTTGCTCAACTGCGATATTATAATACTGAGCACACCACTGAGAAGAGTTGCAAGCATATCACAAATATTTATAGACTGGCTGTGTACAAATTCTGGACAAAATAATACAGAAGTAAAAGTACTCTGCTCAGGTCTATCTGACCATATTGCCCAGATAATTACAGTCCACATAAAAAAGACATGCAAATAAACTATAATGAGAAAAAAGGCACATCAATAAACACATTGGAACACATGAGAGCTGTTCAAAAGAAGAAGATGGCAGGAAAAAAATGCAAAATCTATCAACTTTGCCTATGTCTTTTGGAATACTGTGCAAACTACTTTCAGTGCCACCTGCACATATAAAATTCTCAAAAAGAAAAAATTCTACAAAGAATTTCTGGGACAAGGAAAGTGAGATGTTAAGACATATAATACATCCAGGTACTAGAACAAGAGCAGTACACAGGTAATATAGAAAACAAAAGAGAAAAGTACAGAAAAGAAAAAGGCGTACAACTCAAAGCTGAAAAAACTACGAAGGGATCAAACAGCGACATACAAGTCCAAAACATTGCAGCCCATTGTAAATAGAGAATGGAAGGTGAAATGTCACTCTTTTGGAGAAATTATCCTCCAGGCAGGAAGGGGTGTACTTACAGACCCTGAAGCAGTAGCAAATCATCTAAACATGTATTTTACTAAAACTGTTGACAGGACTTTGAGAGTTGCAAACCAAGGATCCATAACACCAGTTCAACTCTATGACAGGCTTTACCAGCTGCCTACTGCCAGGCATCACCTGCCTACTGCCTACACCTGCAACCCATTACCTTTGAAAAAGTATGAAAAATTATAAACAACCGCAAGCCTAAGACCTCTGCTGGTGTGGACATCTCCATAAAAATGACAAAAACTTACCAAGAAGAAATCATCATGCCACCGACAATCAAACAAATCTTTCAAGCGTAGTCTTTTTCCAATACGAATAAAAATTTCAGAACTATACTGTAAATACAAAAGTGGCCCAACTGCAGATGCACAAATAGCTACTGTCCCATTGCTCTCGTTTCTACCTTCTCTAAAATAATAGAAAAAATAGTTCTGACAAGACCATCTGGAAAACAACAACTTTCTTAATGATCAACAACGACTTCATAAAAGGTAGAAAAACATCAACTGCAATCACCCAGCTTATAGAGTATATCATAGACAAGACAGAAGAAGGATGCAATATTATAAATTTATTCTTGGACCTTAGCAAGACCTTTAACTGCCTGGATCATGGCCTGCTGATAAACAAACTGAGGAGACTTGGAATCACAGGAAGAGCAGCAAACTGGTTTGATGTCAGGAGGCAGCTCGTAGAATCGAAATACCCAGAAAATGAAAAATTACTTAAAGTGCAGTCACAATGCCTACCAGTCAAGAAGAGAGGAGTGCCATAAGACTCTGTACTTGGACTGATTCTCTTTCTCCTCCTCACAAATGACCTACCAGTGATTGGACTACTGGACGAGTCTAAAGAAAAAATAGAATTTTTGGTTAACGGATTACTAAGTTTTTTAAATAAACTTTTTTGTTTTTTGTTTTTTTTTAAACGGAAATTTTGGATTCACATCGAGGATGGATATACAAATAAGTGTTTAAAATTTTGTGAAAATTAGACAATAGGGCAACTGAGTTATTTCTGTTTTTTATAGTGGACATTTCGTGCAAGTGAATACAGGAGAGTGACGTCACTGTATTTAATGTAAATAAGGACTTGGAAAATTTTCACTAATAACAGTGTTTACAGACTTTTATATAGGGGTAACTTTAAACGTTCATATCTTGTTACCTGTTGGTCGTAGACCAAAACTGTTAAGGATCTATAAGATTTGGGTCATTTCCTATCGATTGACCCCCTTATTTTTATTTTATTTTGGGTGACTGTTTTGACCCCCCTTTTTTTGAATGCCCCGTTGGTCCTGGATCAAAACCGTTCAGGATCTATATGAATTGGGTCATTCCCGATTGATTGACCCACCTAATTTTTTTTGATTTTGGGGGACCATTGACCCCCCTTATTTTTGGCTACTCCACGTGTGGGGTATCAAATTAAAAAGAATTACTTGGAGAACACAACTGCTACATAGTTGTTGAGTTTATTTATCATCCATGGTGGATAAAGCAGAACAAAGTTATGCTAGTGGACAGGGATCCTCAGGCCTTCCGCCGCTGAAACCGACTGATCCCAAGGGCAAAAAACGAATTAGACAATCCACCTCTGAAGAAGAGGTCTATACTGGTGGCTTAAGAGGTTACTCTTCGACTAGGAGAAGCGATGATGCGTTACAAACAACATCTGGGAAAAAACATGTTAAATTATATGTATGACCATAGTAAAGAATTAAGAGAAATATACACTGCTTTAAAACATCTGCAGTTGACTACGACTACTCCAGAGACCAGTTCGCAATATACACAGACTGATATACCCCCTGGTGCAGATCAGGAAGACATATTAAGTCTTGAACTAACTGATGAGGAACTTCTGGATATGACCGCTAAGAGATGGTCTACCTGGACAATGTCTAAAGCCAAATTAATTTACCTTGCCTGCAGAGGGCGTTACAGATACCTGTCAATTTATTGATATCACCAAGTCCAAAAGGGCAATGGCAGAGGGCAAGAAGCCTGGAATGATAGCTGTAGACACTTCTGTCATTATGGATGACGAATACGATACTCAGACCAGTAAGTATACTGTTTTCTACGACTCGACAGAGGGCGACAGGGCTGCTGCTGGGTGTATACTAGGCGCGGTCAAGAAGATCTTACTAAGGGCCCCTAATGCGGCGTTGGTACTGCCAAGTGGTCCTATTGGTGTCATGATTAAGAAGATGGTTATCTATCTGTTCAGGACTAGTGAGACGCCTGCATTGATGGTAGCGCCGAAAAACACTGAAGAGAGTAGAACGCGTTCTAGATCCGCTTCTGCTCGGCGATCAACACCTCCTGTGGAGGGCAGCAAAGTGGTGGTTGTCCGGTCACAGGGCAAGTCGTATGCTGATCTACTCCGGACTGTAAAGGATAAGATCTTTAAAGACGAGGCAGGGGAAATCTTGTTCCTTCGCAAGGGTAGAAATGAAGACTTGGAAGTCAGAATTAAAGATCATAAAGATACGGCTCAGTTTACTGCAACATTGAGAGACAGGGCTTCTGACCTTCAAGTGGATTTTCGTACTAAGGGCGACCAACGCGCAGTGGTACACGTTAAAGACATGGAAGAGAGTACCACAGTGCAAGAATTAAGCGAGCCTATTACAGCTGTTATTGGAGTCTTTCAGAATTACCTCATTACGGCAGGCTTATGGAAATACTCGAAATGCGACAGTAATAACCAATCAAAGGGCTGCAACTATGTTAATTTCCAGTAGAATTAAGGTCGGCTGGGTTCACTGCCGGGCTTATATCAGGACTGATAATATGAAGTGTCAAAGATGCTGGGCCGCTGATCACACGAGTACGGTATGTAAGGGCCCGGATAGGTCAACCCTTTGTTACAACTGCGGTCAGAAAGGCCATGTGATAAGAGACTGCAAGGAGGCCACTAAATGCCTTGACTGCAATGGCACGGACCATCGCACGGGAGGAGTGCAGTGTGGACTACCTAAATAATGGCCAAAATAATACTATCTAACGCCAACAGGAGCATTCTTTCCCACGATCTGGTGGGGGAGACTGCGAATGATCTTGAGGTTGACTCTATAGTCTCCACAGAGCCCAACCTGAGAACGGCGGCCAGAAGTGATTGGTGGGCTGACGTGGTTTGGGATGTTGCTATCAGTAATGTCTCCGGCCATCTTGGCTGGCACCTACTTCATAGAGGTGAGGGAATTCTGGCAGTAGCACTTCTGGACTTTGTCCTTATAGCCGGTTACGTAAGTCCAAACATTAATATCGGGGACTTTGCGCAGTACATCAACGATTTGCAGCGAGTCATACAGCGGGCACTTAGTTGACCTATACTCTTAGGCGACTTTAATTGTAAGTCCATTTTAACTGGCAGCTCTTATACCAATGCAAGGGGTCGAATCTTCATTGACATGATGATGACCACAGGGCTGATCTGCCTGAATGACTGCACTTATACCTACGAGGCAAGAGGTCATAGATCAGTGCTGGATCTTATGCTGGTGGACGGCAGATGGAATCCTTCCGTCTTTAGTTGGAGCGTTCTTGAATCTGAAACCGGAAGCGATCACCTAGCAACTTTGCTTGTTATGGAAGGCGCAAGACCTTCAACATCAGCCACTGCACGATTTAGATTTAGTTCAATACAAGTTGAGGTGGTGGTTAACAAGATTGCCAGGACCCTATCTGATGGAAGAATAGTAACGCCGCAAGTCCTTCAAGAATCAATTATTACAGAACTGTCTAGAGTCCCGCAGTTTGGAGGGGGTCGTCACTCAGTATACTGGTGGACGTCTGAAATTGCAGATCAGCAAAGAGTGTTACAATTTTGGCGTAGGAAAAAGCAAAGGCTGCGGCCCGCTGGCGGTGCGCCATATGACCAGGCGAAGGAAAGATTTGTCCAAGCTAGGCGTACTTTGAATCATCTAATAAAGACTAGTAAAAGAAACTGTTGGAAACAGTTGTGTGCTGACTTGGATTCAGACTCGTGGGGACGGGCATACAAAATAGTAATGAAGAGACTAGGACGCTGCTTGCCTGTCCTAGTTACAGAAACGGCCAGACTGCATCTTCATAGCCTCTTCCCTGTTCATGACGAGGGACGTACGGACATAATAAACTGTGAAGCTAAACGCTTTACACAAACCGAGGTCGCTATTGCTGTTTCTGGTCTGAAGGATATAAATGGCCGGTTCCGGATGGAATCCCGGCTGCCCTCCTCAAAGGATTAATGAAAATAATCCCCTGGGAAATCACTGACGTGGCCAATTATGGAGTACAAAACAAGACTTTCCCCGCATGCTGGAAGGAGTCACGGACTGTTTTCCTGCCTAAGAAGTCCGGCAATCAAGAAATCATTAGCTATCGGCCGTTGAGTCTCATCAATAATATGGGAAAGGTTGCCGAGCGCTTGGTAGCGAACAGACTTATCCAAGAATTAGAGTCCAAAGACAGGTTTCATGATAACCAATTTGGGTTCAGGAAACATAGATCCACGCTGCAAGCTCTGGATAAAATTACCAACTGGGTATTGTCTGTCAGATCTGGTACGTGGCGTACCAGAAGAATCCCGTTGCCTATTCTGTTAGATATAAAAAATGCCTTTGGATCGGTCCGGTGGGATACGATTATGGCAGCTCTCACGGACAAACAGATTAGTTCCTATATCAAAAGACAAGTACGGGAATATCTGACTGATAGGTGGACTTTGGTCGAGACGCTCGAAGGTAAATTTAGATATCAGCTTCATGTAGGAGTGCTGCAGGGGTCTGTGTTAGGCCCCTTTCGTTTGGCTAATAGTAATTGATGGAATACTCAGACTGAGATTACCTGAAGGCTCGGAAATAGTTGCTTATGCCGATGATTTGGCTATATTAATTGAAGCCAAAACTGAACGTGACCTTGAAGTTACAGGTAATGAAGTGCTAACATTGGTTAATAACTGGCTCTCGGACCGACAATTATCTCTGTCTTTAGATAAATGCTACTATATTTTTCTGGCTGGAAGAAGGCGACTCAGAGACCTAAATCTCCGCGTGGGCAATCGTAGACTAGACCGTGTGGCAGTAACAAAATATCTTGGTGTCATTATAGACCCAGCTCTAAAGTTTAGTCCTCATCTTGCACAGAAATGTAAAGAGGTCGAGAATACCGCAAAGGCTTTAACAAGATTGTTGGCTGGACATGAAGCTCCACGTGCATCTAGGCGGCGGGTCATTGCCTCAACTTTAACCTCTGTATTATTGTATGCTGCACCTATATGGGAAAAAGCACTTTGTGTTGCAAGAAATGTCGCAAGACTTAGAACTCTGCATAGGCTAGCTCTTATAAACACTTCTGCATACCGCACCATCTCTTACGATGCGGCTTGTGTATTATCATCGGTTCCCCCTATCGAGACCTCTTAGTTAAAGAGCGATCACTTAGGTATCGTGGCATGCCAAAACAAGAAGCCCAAGCCAACATCAGGCGCATATGGCAGGACAGATGGAATCTTTCCACTAAAGCTACCTGGACCAGGAGATTGATACCCGACTTGGGCATGTGGCTTGATAGAGGACATGGGGAGGTTGGTTATTATCTTACTCAAATACTTTCTGGGCATGGTAGCTTCGAATATTATTTACATCGATTCGGTAGAAGACCAGCACCTATTTGCATGTTCTGCCAGGATTCGGATACTGCCGAACATACTCTGTACCACTGTAATAGATGGACTATACATAGATGACATGCAGGGCTGCAGTAATTAAATCCGGAGAATCTGCTTCTTTTTCTCCTGCGATCCACTGACAATTGGAACAAAATGGAGGAGTTTGCCAAGATAGTGCTAAAGGCTAAAGATGATGTAGCCCTTTGAAGAGGCCATTGAGGCCCCGTGGTAACTTAAGTTACCGCGTAGTTTAATATTTTCGTTAAGGCAAGCAGCTATGAGGAGAAGATCATTCCTTCGTTTGGGGATCATAACAACTTGGTAATGAAAAGACCAAGACCCGGTTCCCTCGGCGGGGGCTAGGGATGGCTCTGTCGGGGGGGCTTGAGGCAGGCACATTAAAACAAAAGATCCAACCGGGGAGGCTGACCTGCTGTGCCGGACGTACAGCCGGCGGATGGGGAGGCCCCCTTTGAGTTTAAAGAACACTTTCCTGGGCTGCGCATACTTGAATGGATACCCGGCCCGGGGAAGTAGGGGAAAAAAAAAAGAAAAGTTTTACACAAGGTAACAAGAAAAGAGCCCAACTAAATACCCATACACAAGAGCCTATAATGCAGCCAAAACATACTGCAGTGAAATTGACCTAGTGTTCAGTGAGAAAAATGTGTGCAAGTACTCTACAATCTACAAGGAAAGGCTGAGGAATGACTACCCTGGTATACGCAGCTAAATATCTGGGCTTAACCCTTGGCAGGGTACTAAAAGATTATTAATTCTTTTGATTGTATCTAGCCCAATGGCTCTACTTGGATAGTCTTAAGCAAAAGAAAAGTTAATGGATGCTTATCTGGCACATTTAAATAGTACTGTATGTACAATTAAGTTTTGTCACTAAAAAAGGTCCATTGCCCCTCACATTGTGATCAAAGAGCAAAGGAAACCTATCAGTTAATACAGAATGTAGTGAAATAAAACTGTAGTTCCCTGAGCTATAGTAGAGTTGAAACTCCCAAAAATATAAAACCTTAAAATTTCCTCTAAAGACTCCTCCCAAATCTTACGATGTTAAGAATTTTCAGTTGGTTTCTTACATCCAAGTTAGTTGGGAGGTAAAAAAGATTGGATGTATTTGAAAAATAAATATAAAACAATGGAACATTTGAGGGGTACATTGACAAAGATTGAACATATTTAATTACTTTAGTACCATTAATTTTGTACTTGCAGAAGATACATCTCTGAAAACAAGATAGTTTATCATTAAAAATTGTTTGTATTTTAAACACATACATTATTTTATTTTGTATACAGCATTTTATATTTGATTCACAAGATGCAGATGGGGGCCTTAATGAGTGATAATCTATGTCTGTTTAAGCCAGATAAATTCAGATTCTACCTATATCACATCTGCTATTATTAATATTTCTGTCCTATTTTTATTATACACATTTAGTTTGTTTCTCCCTACAAACTTAATATTTCTAAATTAGATCTGTGTCATTTATTGATCCAGGTTCAGTATCCATACCTATTAGCAGATGATTAATAGGCACAGTGCTCTGGGGCTTCAATTCCTGTTCTTCTTGAGGAGCACACATGGTTGAAACAGTAAGGCAAAATTTTGATTTTTTTTTTTGACTAAGGTACATTCGTATTTCTCTAGTTCATTGATGTATGGACAAGCATTGGTGTCTTCCTTTGTCCTGCTGCCTAACTACATCTTCAGTGGTCTGTTACTATTTACTTATAAGGGTGTAATCACATGCTTCCATTGATCACATACTGTTTATTATATGTACAAGTACATAGATACCAACTGTCATATTCATGAATTATTCAAGAAGTTGGATCATGTAGAAAATAGAGTAGGATATTTACAACAATTTTAAACTAGGAATCTGTTTAACATGAAGATGCAAGAATTCAGATCATGAATGATTTGAATTCTTGCATCACTTTACTCATCATCTATTACTCGATGCTGCTGATAGATTTATTCCAACATTGTCCAGGACAATCTAGTGTCCATTTGTTCTAAGTGTAATGATGACCTTAAGAAGGTATAGCCGAGCAATTATAGCAAGGCATTTGTGGAGGGGAGTAGGGGAGTAGATGTACGGCTGTAAGTAGAGGAAGAAGCATCTTACCAGAACGGCTATGCTATACTAAGAAATTATTGCAAGGCTGTATGAACCAACTGCTTTTTGTCTTAGAATACATCTTATGTTTAATTGGTTGTGTTATTGATTTTTCTGAGAATCTGAATCTTGATAGAATTTGTTGAACAGCATGATGAGGAATGAAAAATAGCATTTTCAAATGACTAATTATTAAACAACTCATTTTCAAAGTACAGGAAGTTTCTCTTTCATAGGACTTTTCAGAGTTAATTAGCATCATCTTCTTCGGTGAAGCACTGTTAGTATTGTTATTAATGTTAATGTACTGCCATTATATTAATGTGTTGTCATTCAGAATAAGTTAATAAGCTCTTTTAAGTATGAAATTAAATAATTATTCTATTTATGTTTTGAAAGTTCATTTAAATTTACTTGTGTTTAATGTTCCTAAAAATTTGTATGTTAAATGAACAAATGGCAACGTATCTCAGATATATTATTCGGTTACAAACTTAAGAGATTTCCTAGCCTTTTTAAGACAGATACTGTTATTACTACTACACAGCACTAAAACAACAATTCTGCTGGTAACCCCATTGAAAAAGATGCTGCTAATTAGTTTAATAATTTCTTTCTGAAGAAAAACTTCTAGCATATTTTAAAGTGAATTGTTTAGTATTTAATAATTCTTGGAAATATTATGCAGAGTATACCTATAGAACTACTCTTAAGTCCTTTTTTGGAAAAAATTAAAATTAATATGTCAGTCAGTTGTAATACATCCCATTTAAGTACTGGCAGACAGTAATATCTCCATGTTTCTCCATACTTCAAATATTTTGGCTGACAGCAAGAACTGTGTAATGTATTTAATGTACATTGTTTTTTTGCTAGACAATTATTTAGTTTACTGAATACTTCATTTTAACTTTTTAAGGGATAAAAATGTAGTTTAATAAACTTTCAACAATACTGCTCCTGGAAATGATAAAGTTTGTCACTATGTAGTCCTACCTTCCAAGTTCTACATTGCAACATTTGTTATATTTTCAAACAGTGTACTTTGTCAATGTCACAAGTTGAGATAGTTTTCATCCCTGTAACTAGAAAAATTAGATTATACACCGGCAAATACTGCCCAATATTCTTAGTATTTTTTTATAAGCCTGATGTACCAGAGACTGGGTAGATATCTTGAATATAACTATCTTATACAATTTCCAGTGAGACAAATCTTCAACAGATCACCTAATTACACCCAAAGCAGCTATAAAATAGAATGCTATGTTCTGTGCCAATGCCTTTCTGTCTTTTTTTAACCTAAAGTAGGCATATGATATAGCTTATTGAATAGGTACATTGAATATTTGGAAGAAGTGGGTAGAGTTGTGCCAGACTATTTGTACACATGGCCAGGCCGGCTGACTGATCGGCAGGCGGTGTAGAGGGGTCTCTCATCCAAAAACATCATGTTGATTGTTAGTACGACTCTTTCACAGTATCTCATTTGAATCATATAAGCAATGATATTCACCACAGTTAATGTATTATTATGTCTATCGTATTATTATTTAGACCAATATTTATCTAAGGATTTGCTGATGCAACAACCAATGTCACCACTCAGTAGCAATGATCAATTATTACAGTTTGGTGACTAATGTTATAACTAATTTTAAACAATCCTCCCCCAAACATCCCTTTATAAAACTACAAACAGATTCCATAAATTAACAGTCTTCAACCAACAATTGCGAATTTGTGTATGATCATAAAATTTTTATGTGGTAATCTTCCTGTAATAAATGAGTTGTGATAGTAATTTTATGCTTACAAACAACTTTATAGTATCGTTAGTAAATTTAATATTTAAGAAGTTTGTGTTTGCACAAAAATTTTAATTTGGACAAAGGTATTCAATTGAAATTGAACATCATTCCTAGACAAGGCAGTGAAATTATTTCCAACGTTAACAAGTTTATGAAGGAAGAAGCAGATAACAAGGCTATGACAATTCGTTTATCAAAAGCTTGAGGAAGAAGTGCTGCAGCATGGGGTGTGTCTAAGTGTGTAGTGACAACAATTAATAGCGAACTGAAAAAAAAAAAACTGATAGTAATGACAACGAAACAAAACATTTTTCTATGCCAGGCAAACAATCAACTTCTAAAAGGCATATCACAGGACTGGATGAGTTCGATAAATGTATGGTAAGATGAACAGTTTATAATTTTCATCTGCAAAAGCATTGCCTTGCTACAGTGAAAATTCTATTACAAGCACTACTAGAGAGTATTAACTTTCAGGGGCAGAAAAGCAGTTTGAAATATATTCTGAAGGATCTTGGTTACAAATAGAGGACTCAAAATAACAGAAAACTATTAATTGAAATGCCAGATGTTTGAGAACAAAAAATTTCTTATCTGAGGGCAATGAAGCATTTCAGAAATCAAGGATGGCCCAAAATTTATCTCGATGAATCATACATATGTAGTAGTCACCTTAAAAATCAATCGTGGTCAGACAATTCCAACAATGATGTCCAACGTCCAGTCTCTAAATGGAACAGATTAATAATTACACTGGTAGTGAAAAAGATTTCATCCCAAATTGGATGTTGGTTATGAATCGGTTAAGTGGACTGTATAATAAAATGACACATTTTGAATGTAACTGACACCGATTGACTTCTTTATTCTGTAGATTGACACTGTTGGTAATTGTATACCATTATACTAAAGAAACTTTGTGACTAAAACATAACCGATCAACGTTATGTCCACTTCACTCAACTCAACTGAGAAAGCAACACACATGAACAAGGGAGTGGGACAACTCCCCACTACACCATACACACAGACACGCATACACATACAGAAAAATATCCAACATGCCCCCCACCATGAAGGTACACCTTCAAAAAATAAAATTAATTGCATGAATGTCAATAATACATAAGACTACGTAATAAAGAAAGTAAGATATGAAAATCATCATGTCACAATAAACTTATTGTTTTGGTAATGGACATATTTTTGAAATTGGTCTTTTTAATGTTCCGGTTAAAGTTTTAAGTATCGCCACATGCACTTTTCCATCGTTCCCAGGATGTACACTGATGTCACGAGCCATTTTCCATTGGGGTGGAGGGAGGTTGTCTTCTTTTTTGATGACCAAATCTAGAGTAGAGTTTTTCCATTTTGATAGTTGCTGAAGATTGTTCAGGTACTCATTGGATCAATGAGACCAGAAGTAGTGCTGCACTTGTTGCTGAATCTGTGTTGCCAGTGATTAAGTCTATTTACAGGTTACAGGAAAAGGTTGTAAATTTAGTTCTGTAATGCTGCTAAAGATATCATCTATTAGGAAATGTGACGGTGTTAGAGGAAGAAGATCGAAGAGTCATCTAATATTGGAGTTAATATTGGAGTCAGTAGAGTGGTAAACTACTACTAGTAGACTGTTAGTACCAGTTACTCTTTTCATGTGACTTTTAACAAGTTTGACTGATGATTCCAGAGTCTGCCAAAGAGTAGAGCACTGGGACGTTGAAAGTGTCATTGAATACCTTCAATGGATTAAACTTCTGCTACACGATTCAACCAATTACACGATCAATTACTATTTGAAAACTTTCAGTTAAGAATAAATTCCACTAGCTGAATCAGTTCTCATTGGGCCCTGACAAAATTTGTTCCGTTGTCGGAATATATTTCAGTAGGTTTGCCCCTTCTTGCGATGAAGCGTTTTAGTGCTGAGATGAAAGAATCTGATGATAAATCTTTAGCCAACTCTAAATGAATGGATTTAGTGCTGAAACAAACAAATAATTATACGTAAATCTTCTGAGCTATGACTCTACACTTTCTGGATAATTTTATCCAAAATGGTCTGAAATAATCAATCCCAGTGCTTACAAATGGTCGAAGACTTTGATTTACACATGATTTGGGTAAATTTCCCATTATCTGGGTGATTACCTAGGGATTTGCTTTGAAACATTTTACACATTGATGAAATATTCTACGAACTAAGTTGTTCCTCCAATAGGCCAATATTTTCATCTAACGTTCAGTAGTGATTGCGGTCCAATATGCAGATTTTTGACATAGACATGTCGAGTTATCAGATCAGTCAAGATGTAATTCTTTGGTAAAATGATGGGGTTCCTTTGGTCAGAATGGAAGGTGGAATTCTGTATACATGCTCCAGTTTAGTATATCATTATCATTGAGATATAAATTAATGGTTTTAGTTGACTTTGTTTTAGATTGATTTCAAGGGTTTTAGATCACTGATTGATTTCCTTGGAGAAGGCATTATGTTGTCGTAATTTCAACATCTTAGTTTCTGCCTGATTCAATTCTTGTACATAAGTGGACCCTTGAGGTGAGAGTTGTGGTTTTGAAAAGTGTTGATAAAACGTGAACAATATGCAATTGCTCTAGTTGCCTTTGTAAAACTTGGAAATTTACTGAAAATTGTATTATCCATCACAGCAGAATGAGAAGAAACTTGAACTCGACGTTCAGGAATTTCGCTGGATATGTTTTCAGGAACATCCCAGTGTGTGTTACCTTCCATCAAACCCTTTGTGCTGTGTCAGTACAATTTGTTAACAAGTTGATGACGCAATAATCCCCTTGATAAGAAGTCAGCTGGATTTTCATTAGAAGGGACGTAGTTCCATGACTCGATGTTAAGCAATGCACGACATAATTCTAACCTTGGTAATGTTACCTTTTTTAACGGAGCTACTCTTGACTTTTATGTAATTAAGTTTTCTGATCTTGTTTGATGCATCAATGGATTTCAGATAAATACATCCACCATATGCAGATTCAGATGCATCCGAAAAACCATGTATTTTAACTTGACAATTTGGTTCTGTCTTGTTTGTGAGGCATCTGGGAATTTCCAGAGTGGCAAGTGACTGAGTGGATTCTTGAAATGAATTCCATTTGTTTAGCAAGTCCTTTGGAATCTCATCAGCCCAAACAACCTTGAAAAACCATAGATTGTGCATATTAAGTTATGCAATGACTACGACAGGCTTGAGTAATCTCAAAGGATAAAATATTTGTCCAATCACAGTTAAGATTGTTCGTTTTTGACTTTCGCTTTCCTTGTGGAATAAGAACTGAAATCCATCCATCACAGGATTCCAAATTAGTCCCAAAGTTTTAACTCTAGGATTTTGATCGATGTTATAATCAGTCTGACATACATCTTCACATGGAATATTGGACACTAGTTCTTGATTATTTGCGCACCACTTTCTGAGGTGAAATCCTCCATGACTAGGGAGATCAATTAGATCTCTCTGAAGTTGTTTTGCTTCTTGAAGTGAAGATACATTTGTCATAAGATCATTAACATAAAAGCTGTCTATCATTCCAAGAGATGCCCTTGGAAATGTTTCGTTTTCATCTAGAGCTAGTTACTTTAATGTCCTTGTTGCTAATAATAATTACGGTGCACTTGAAGTCCCATACATCACGGTTAACAACATATGTTTTTATTCTTCATTGAAGTTTTCACCTCATACAATTAACTGAAGATTTGTTTGAGAAGCATGGATTTCAATTTGCCTTTACATCTTTTCTACATCAGCTGTCATAGCATATACATGAGTGCTGAATCTGATGATAATGCTGATTAAAACTGACTGTACCTTAGGTTCAACAATGGATAAGTTATTTAGTGAAATTCCAGATGTGTCTTACTGGAAGCGTCAAAAACTACTCTTATTTCGTTGTAGATTAATCTTCTTGTACAACACAATGATGTGGAATGTAATATGATTTAGACCCTGCAACTTCTTAATCTGATATTTCTGTCACGTGCTCTAGTTTTTATATTCTCTCATGAAGTTGATGTATTGTAATTTCAATTCAATGTTTGAATTCAGATGTTTCTCAAACAAAAGAAGCCTTTGCACTGCAGGAGTTCTTGATTCACTAAGTTGGTTTATATTACCTTTCAAAGGGATCTTCACACAGTATCTTCCATCCGTAGATCTTGTCATATTATTTTTATACAATTCTTCATAGTTTGCCATTTCCTTTAAATTGTTTTTCAGTAGAGCTGCATTCTACTAATTCCCAAAATTTTTTAATGTTTTCGTTGTTGTGATCTAAAGTGGATAGATTGTATACAGTTGTTAAACTGTTGAACGCTGATTGATCAATATTTTACCAGAAATTATCTAGCCAAATAGGGTATTTTGAAAAGTTGGATTTGATTCACTTGCTTTAATGTTTCCTTTACATAAGACATCATAAAATAATTCTGCACCAAGAAGTATGTTAATGTCACTTGGTTTGTGGAAATCTGGATCAGCCAGCAGCAGATTCTGTGGTAATTGCAAACTTGATTTTCTGATTTGAACTGTGGGTAATTGTTGAGTGATGGTTGCTGAAACTACACACTTGATATTTGCTGTGAATCTGTTCACGCTTGATTTAATAACACATTCCACAGAATGAGTTGTAATGGTTGCGGCCTTGCCTATACCATTAACTTGTAACATGTTTTACTCTGATGGTAGTCTTAAAAACTTACCAGTTTTCTCAGAGATAAAATTTGACTGCGAACTGCTGTCAAGTAACATGCGACAACAATGAGAATTACCATGTACATCTAACACTAAAACAATGGCTGTTGACAGTATGACAACAGGGTTGGATTGCTTCGAACTAACATTTGACGTGGATACTATTGTTTGTTGTGGAATTACCACTGGGGATGATTCATCACCGCTGGCAGAAATCTTATTTTGTGTAACACTAGAATTAGGTCTGATGTAATGCAGCAAACTATTATGTTTTTTGCCACAATGTTTGCATGAACCTGCTTGAAAGACCACAGTTTTATGCAGACTGTTTAGACAGTTGAAGCACAGGCCATGTTTTTTAAATTAACAGGAATTGGTAATGTTTTGAAAGCTTCACAAAAATAAATGGGATGTTGCAGTTGATTACATAAAGAACAATGTTTTGTAGACACATGACAATTTTTGAATAATGTATTATTTTTGAAAATGATTTAAATTTTTGCAAAATAGTTGCACTTTATTTGTTAATTGATTGTTCATTTGCAATTTGTGGGACTTGCTAGTTTCAACAGATTCCATAACTTGACATTTATGTTGCAGAAATGTTTGTAATTCAGACATTGTTGGCAACTGATTCATCTCTAAGGAATTTTCCCGTTCGCGTAAGGTAGCCGAATTTAATTTGGTAGTAATTACATTTAAGAGTGTATCCCATTGCTGAGTTGGTTGTCCTAATCCTGCTGCTAAAGAAAATTATAAAGAATTTTTAGAGAGGTTGAATAGTGCACTTACATGTTTATGAATTAAAAACCTTTTATTTTTGCATGTCTGGCCTTAAAAGTTTCCAAACAATCTCATAATTTTTGGTTAAACTTTCTAAAGACGATAAAATTTCACCGGCTTCACCCTTTAAAGAACATCAGAGGTAATGAAATTTATGAATTTCTGATATTTCTTGAGAATGAGTGAGTGACACAACATGTCATGAAATGACACCCATTCATCGTAATTTCCGCTGAACGTGGGAAGTTTTATGTCTGGGAGTTTAACTGACATGGATTGAGTTTTTGTTGGTTTGATTTCTCTGCTAAATGGGGTTTCATATGATTTAGTAAGGTCTTTTGCTGCAGTCGTTAATGAGAAAAATTCAGACTCAAAATTTTCCCTTTTTTCAATCTGACTCTTGGAGTCATCCTGTAATTCTATTTGTAGTTGAATTTTATCAAACTTAGACCAATACTTTTTGCTTAGCAAGTCTAACTTTTAATTGTGTAATTTCATTTACATTTGATACAGTAGCGAAATATGTTTTGAACCTTGTTAACTTAGCTTTTAACTAAGCCACGTTCTTTAATTAATTGCTTAATTTCAGTCATTTTGCAAATAAAACAAAAAAAATTAATATTAGTATAGAAGTGTACTGTATTTTTGTTAAGTATGAAATAATTTATCGAGACATGTGAAAAGAAATTGGACTGAATAATATTATGACTATATAAACAACTTAGCTATGTTATAACTAAATAAACAAGAATAAATAATATGATTAAGCGCTTAAAGTATGGAATTAAATTTGTGGTAGGATAAAGTGTATAATAAAGAAAATACCGTATAAAGATTATGATTCACTATAGGAATGTTTGACAACAGATTACAAAATAACATGTTTTACTTATCTTGTTTATATAGCGATAACGTAACTGCGGTCAGCTTATCTTCAACTGGAATGTTACAGTGCTATGTTACATGCGCACATATATGAGTAGCGACACAATTCATTTCAGTAATAATAAAAACTGTCTGTAAATTTATACATCTTAATTATTATAATTTAGAAAAGATCACGGAGTACATCAAACACAGCTTTGAAGAATTAATTGTAAATCATTACATTGTCAAATTTACACTGTTTTGTTTGCACTTGAAAATAACAATATGCACATCTGTTTCGGTAAAAAATATCTGGCCTGGAGGATCAATGGATGTTGTGGCTATGAATCGGTTAAGTGGACTGTGGACTGTATAATAAAACGACACATTTTGAATGTAACTGACACTGTTTGACATCTTTATTGTATAGATTGACACTGATGGTAATTGTATTCCATTACAGTTAAGAAACTTTGTGACTAAAACATAACCGATCGATGTAATGTCCACTTCATGAACCCAACATTCAACTCAACTGAGAGAGCAACACAAATGAACAAGGGAGTGGGAGGACTCCCCACTACACTATACACACAGACATGCATACACATACAGAAAAATATCCAACACAAATGTCTTGACAACATGGAAAGCAACAAATCAAACTGGATGTATATATGCCAAATTTGGAGCCAAGGAGTGTTTTAGTAATAGACAATGATATCTTAAAACTGCTGCCATATTATCCAGATCTCAACCCAATTGAACTCATATGGGCTAATGTTAAAAGCTATGTTGCTAGTAAAAATACATCAAATGCTAAGCGAAGAGAAGATTGCTAGCATGGGCCAAGAATACTGGGTAAGGAAGTGCAACCATGTAAAAAAAATTGAAAGGAAAGTGAGATCAACAACCTCATTGAATTGCTTATCATCTCAATGGAGAATGATTCTGGCTCTGAAAACAGTGATGAAGACTCAGATGACATGAGCAGGATTGAGCTGCTTGAGTGAAAGAGTAAAGATACTTGAAAAAGTAACTAATAATGGTTTTTTGCGATTTGTGTAAAATATGTCTTGAATAATATTTTTTTATTATGCCTTGATTGTTAACGTAGTGCTAATAGTTAAGTGATAAGTGATATATAAAATGGTAACATTTTTTTAACCATTTCATTGCAGGGTAAGTACAGTAAAATATTGCTTTTTACTATTATTATAATAAAATCTGTAAATAATTAATAATAGTTGCAATTAATTGGCAGAAAATATGCTTTTAAATATTACACTACTTAAATTATTTTATGACACTATTACAATAATATCCTTGGTCATCATATTTTATTAACTAATTTTGCATTTTATGGGATAAATTGGAATTAAAATAATGTGCAGTATGCTATAGATAAAGTACTGTATTATAAGATCTTATTTTGATTTTAATATTAATTCAAAGTAAATACATTAATTCGTAATAATTATTTCTATGAGTAAATTACATATTAATGAGGTGTATTATCAAATAGTTTAATTTTGATGAATGTTAGTTTAGCAGTTCACATTAGCCATATTGCAGGTGTCAGCTGATAGACGCAAGCATGATGTTTTCGGTTAGGTTAGAACAATATGGCTGCTTGTGCAGATAGTTTGGCTCAACAGTAATGTGCTGGGCTTTATTTAAAAATTTCTTAATGAATGAAGTTTCTATGATCTTATTGGTTCAGGAGTTTCATGACAATTCTTATTGGAGATTGGTGCTCCTCAAGCCAGTGTTTTAAGTATGTCTTTATTTCCAGTAAATATAAAAAAATATTGTGAATTGTACAAATGCATACATTAAGCTTGTAAATTTTGATAAAGCATTTTTATAAATTTATATTATAAAATAAAAATTGTAGAATGTACAATTTTGTAAGTCTTTTTTGTTGAGTGCAAGACAGAATAAAAATTTACAACTCAAAATTAAATATTAAAATAGATTGATTCACAAAAAAATAAAAATTCACATTTTTCTTGATAGTATAATGTAATCAAGATTTAAACTGACATGCAGAAATAAGTTTAGGATCAGTTCACCTGGAATTAATAATTTTTAGTTTTGATGAACTATTGTTTAAATTTTAATATTTGGTAGCTGATGAAATTTGGGTGAAGCCCAAACTCTCTTTCACTGGATTACTACTCACATTATTTGTTTTAAAATATTTTTTTTTTTTTTATTTTTGTGTTGCTTTATGAATACTTTTTTGTAATTTTTTTTACAATTAACCAGTATTTTATTTCTTTCATGCTTTATATTTTTCTTTTGTATGGGGTCTTGTTACAATTACTTCACTTTTTCCCTTTTAATCTTTGCATATTACTGCCAAATGAAAACATTCTTACTTCATTGAAGACTAATTATTCAGTTTAACTTATTCTACGTACAGTTTTATGTTACATTTTATCTATATTGTTAAAAAAAAAATTGAGAACAATGTTATTTTTATTAATGAAGTTTACCAAGCAACTTGTACAGGCCAGATTTTATTCTGATGTTTA
Organism: Lycorma delicatula; assembly: GCF_047948215.1. Lineage (NCBI taxonomy): Eukaryota > Metazoa > Arthropoda > Insecta > Hemiptera > Fulgoridae > Lycorma > Lycorma delicatula. The sequence continues at coordinate 220,104,531 of NC_134455.1, read as the reverse complement.
GTTAAATGTACATGAAGTTAAGGTATTTGGCTGTTAACTTGGTATGTACATAATATACATCTATAGAAAGCTAAATCTAATCATCCGTAGAAAGCTAATGCTTCTTTTTTCTAAATTTGATGTTTTAATTTTTTGATAAATATATATGAGTATCTATACTATTATATAAAGAAGAAGAGGGTTTTTGCTTGTTCGGGATACACCAAAAACCTACCCAATCAATTGTAACTGAGTTTTTACCCATGTTTCTTGGCATAACTTAGAAGGTTTTTTGGATATCTTGAAAAAAAATTTATATACATGTAATAGTGGAGTTTTGCCAGTTGAAACACTATCTTTAATGAATTGAATTAATGAACTGTGAACAGGTTTGAACTGAATGATTAAAGTCAGTTGAAATGAGTAATACTACATAATAAGGGAATTAAATTTACATTAAATAAAGTAATCTATATCTTACTATTATATAAAGAGGAAGAGGGTTTTGTTTGTTTGGGATAAACAAAAAAAAACTACTTGACAATCGCAGCTTAATTTTCACCCATGTTTCTTGGCATAACTGAGAAGGTTTTTAGATTTCATCTCAAAAATCTCTAAAATATATATAATATGTAGTAGTGGAGATTTGCTGGTTGAAGCACCAACTTTAATTAATGAATATGGAACTATGAGCATCTATCATTGTGTGAGCTGAATCTGAACTGAATGATTATGAATATCTAAAAACCTATTTCTAAATTTTTTGAAATTCTCAATTTCAAGGATTACAGTGGATTTTTGAATTTTTTTTTTGATACCCTGGTATTTTTTTGATTTCTCGGTAACAAATAAAGATATCAACTTGATTTTTAGTGAGTGTAATCTTCATATGAATAAACCAATTTTATATTTTTGAAATTCGATCTTGAAAGGAGATGAAAGTAAAGAAATGTTGAACAATGATTGTAAATTTTCCCAATCCCAACTATAGTAAACGAGATATTCAGTAGATTTGGGCTTGCAAATAATCTTCAGATAAATACTTAAAAACCATTTTTGGGTTTTTTTTTAATTTCAGTTTCTTAAGGGGTGCAAAGGTACAAGGCGACTCAACCAACACAGCCACTGCCACCGTTACTGTATGTGTCACTGGCTGCACCTACCTCCAGATACTTGGCTAAGAAAAATAAAAGGACCGCTACAGGAAACGCAAGTAACCATATAGCGCAGGCGAAGCTGCAACGGATATATATATATATATATACTAGCTGTACCCTGCCACGCTTCGCTGTGGCACATTGTGGTTGCATGGATGAGAAATGAGAATGAGAAACAAAACAAAGCATATGTTTCATAGAAGTTTAATTTTGCAATACTTGTGGATATACAATATTTTATGTTTTTCCACTGTCTGCATAGATATAAAGGCTATCTGGTTTGCAGACTCGGGAACACGCAACATACAGTTGTCCATGTGAGAAGCAATCCGCATCTAAATCTAAATCACAATTCTAAAAATTGACCTTGAGCTTTATCGATTGTGATTGCAAATGCCAATCGAATTGGGAATTGCAATATTTTAAATTGAAATGGTGTATCGGTCGGGATCATGGGTATTCGAGGAATGAGGACACCTTCACCTTTGAAAGGCCCCGTTAAAATCGTTGCTTCCACTACGTTATTCATCAATTTTTTAACTGCAAGTCTCGTGCCATTGCAGAGTTTTGGCTGATTAATATTCCGCAACAGGATAATTGGCACACCTATTTTCAATTTTAATATGTGTGGTGGCATCCCTGGCAGATCAAATGAGTTTAAAAATTTCGTTGGATAATTAACTACTTCATCTGCTTCCACAACGGTGTCTATCGACTTATATGAAATTTCCTCACTTTGAATGCTGGATTGAATAACATTAAGTTGATAGACATCTTTATTCTTTGCGGCAAGGATAGCTCGTTCACTGAGCCAATCGTGATTTCTATGATTAATTTGAATATCAGGAAATACTTTTTCGATCAGTTCTTCTTTCGATGTTACTAAATTACAAAAATTATCAGGAAACGATATTCGTCTAGACGTCTCATCGACTGGCAGCTGTCTGTTTCCAATGTCCAGTAACTGTCATGAGAATACCTCAGCTGATGGATCATTCTGCAACTGGACACGCATATTGGTAGTCAACTGCAATGTACGTATGTGTCGCCACAGTGTTGAATATTTCAGGCAAGCATTTATTTCGTCTGCTGGTGTCGATCGAGAAATTACAGGCAATGTTTGCCTAAAATCTCCTGCGAGCAATATCAAAGCATTCCCGAATGGTTGAACGTTTCCACACAAATCTCGTAACGATCGATCAAGAGCTTCAAGCATTTTTTATGTGCCATCGTGCATTCATCCCAAACAATGAGTTTACATTTTTGTAATACTTTTCCCATACCGGATGCTTTGGAAATATTGCACGTGGGAGTCTCGATGATTTGCATGTTTAATGGCAACTTCAGAGCTGAATGCGAAGTCCTTCCACCTGGTAACAATGTCGCAGCTATTCCAGACGAAACAAGAGCTAAGGCTATGTCATTTTTTGATCGAACCGTTGCTAGAACCAATCTAATGAGGAATGTTTTCCCAGTTCCTCCTGGCGCATCCAAGAAGAAGGTCCCCCCAACTCCGTCATTTATCATTTGCATTATGCGATCATAAATGCCTTTTTGTTCACGCGTTAATTTGGGAATGTTTGATTGGACATATGACTGAAGATGTCCAATGTACAATGTTGTAACTTGTTCACGGCGTAAATCCACATGAAATGAAGCAATCGCAGCTCGGGTGGGTGCTGGCATTCCCAATTGACTAAGAACTTTATTTGCAATAGCTAAGCACTTGTCTTCAATATTTATCAATGCTTCGTTGTAAATGCCTTCTGTAAATTCCATGATCATATTGGCATTTTCTAGGCGTACTCTATGCAAATTATCCTTGGCCATATGCGATCGATATCTTTCCCATAACTGTGGGAGATGAAGGGAAGCAAGCGGTCAACATAATTGAGAATTTGGTTTGGATGTGCAGTGTTGCACGCGTCATTAATACATATATCCCACTGTTAGTCGTTTTCTAATAAATTCAGAGCTTGACACGCAGCGCGGAAAGTGGCATGTGTGACGCCGTCAACAATTTTCAGTTGCTGAAAAGATCTAGGACCAGGCACATTTACCAATAGCATGCGAAGGAAAAAGCATTCATCTTGATTGCGATGCACTGTATAAAGTCTACCAATTGTATTTTCTCTGAAAATGCCAGGTTGACCGTCGACTGGCTCCCCTCGTCTGCGTCGTACGAATACTTTTTTAGTTACATTTCACGTGTAATAAGAGGAAACTTCTGAATACATCAGTGTTCTGGCGAAAGCGTCTTCCTGGCATAAGGTGAAAAAAGCAGTCACGAGTTGTACCAGGTTTATTAAGGGCTCTTTGTTGCACATTTACATCTATGAAATAAACACGCTGTCCATTCGTTAAATGTACTGCTAAGTGAACCACAGCTGGATTGCGTTCATGCATGGGAAATGAAAAAATTCGCCATGCAGCCTCATTGCTTCTTATGTATCTTCCAGCCTGGTATTGTACAATTTCATCGATATCTCGTACTGCATTTCTGTCACTATTTTCTGATTGTACACTAAAAACTGCCATATCTCTGCCTTTATTTACATACTTACAGGGTGTATTTAATTGATTTGACGGAATTTCAATATTCTACGTTTATGTGGGCTTTGTATGTTTTTGACAACAGAGGCGAACATGGAACCACCCAACGGTTGTCTACATCAATATCACCATTTTGCATGTGTATAGTTGCCGAATTCCCGCCATCTTCAGTTGATCGTCTCCTATAACGAGAATATCCATTGTCTCCTGTTACTGTGTTGGCTGCGAATGCTCGAGGATATTGCTTAGAGCATTTCCCGTCTACCATGCATGGTGAATTCGGATTTATTGTACAACATGGTCCATGTATCATGTTTTTGATAACAACTTCATGCAAATCCTTATCGACGTTGGCCCGTGGAATCTCAGCGCATATCACATCGTCGATTTCGTCTGAAGTTATTTTATCGAAGAGCCAGATTAGTATATGCGCATGTGGCAATCCTCTCTTTTGCCATTCTACTAATACATCCAGCAGCGCACATATCCAAACACTTCATGTTTCACAATGAAATCCATCAGCGACTTAAGCTTTTGTCTGAAAACACGTGCTATGATGTCATGTCTATCCACGTGTGATTGCCCAGGAAGTAACAGCTGCTGTATCTCGTCCCAAGCTGGATTGCATGTGAAAGTGATAAATAAATCGCCCGTAATGACGAACATATGACATTGCATCTTGAGCGTATTCTTGCATGTGACGTGGATTGCCTATGTATGAAGATGGCAAAATAGTTAGCTTTCCAACGTTGGTTGTATTACCGTCATTCACAACTGCATCTCGCAAATGAATGTATTCTTCAGAGTGGAGTTTGGTCTGATTCAAACGGAGGAATAGAAAACGTTCCGTTTCAATTTTTGCATACATATCCAAAATATACTGGTGAAACAACTGACGGCATTTCAAAATATAATTGTTCTCGTTCCTCCGAATCATTAAGCGGTATGCGTAAAAGTTCATTGAGCTGCACTTTTTATTGATTTCTGCACCATTTACTGGATTTATCATTTTCACATGGAAATGATATCCATCGGCACCATCCCAAAAGATAACTGGATATTGTAAAACATCGTAACAACGGTGAGTTTCTGCGACGTTTATCAATTGATCGTTTCTTCGATGGAGAACAATATCTCTAGGTTGGAACTGATCTCCGACTATGACAATTGCTACTTCGTCTATAGTTGGAGCATTATATCTCCGGACATGTTCTCCAGCGGGCGTTTTGTCTGTGTGAATGACAATCTTGTAGGTATCTGATGGCATCATATCAATTGCCGTTTTGAACAAACGCACCAAATTGTTCCTTTCGTGAAGGAGCTTCTGTAGCTGCGAAATAATGGATCTTCTTAGTGAGGTATGTATTCCACAACGTGCATCGACTTCATCTCTATCATCACCAATGAAGTATATTTGAAGGAATTTATGGTCACTATCTGGGAACGGGAGCAGGGAGCCAGCTTTGTGATATATTTGCACTTTGATTTTAAAAGTTGGCATGAATTGAGTGGTCACGATTTCCGCCCCAAATGACGTCATTTGGAAGCAAGAGTTATATTTCCTGATGTTCGATAGGAAATGCTTCGATTCAGCGGTAGATCCAGCAAGTAGAGTTTTCAATGGCTCTGGTGGTGCATCAAGTTGAGGCAATTTGATTTTTCCGCCAGCGCAACACATCCCTGTCGTTTCATTATTAAACTTTAGAGCCTGGCAGTAGGTACAGACATGACTCATCTGGCCAATGACAACATGCAAACTTGAACTATAATCAACAGCTGGATTGTACCGGAACGCAAGAAGATTGTATTGCAGATTCAGATCAGCTGTTCTTTGGGTTCGTGTTTCAGCTATCCTCAACCTGTCGCGTTCATTCTGTTGAGAACTAACCAAATCTGTTGCTGCAGAACGCGACTGACGTGCTCTCAATCGTGCGTCCTCAAGCCTGGCTGCTCGTCTTTCTGCTGGTTCCACGTTACGTATCTGGATGGTGTTTAGTCTGTTCCTCTCTCGTACGGATGCCCGCTCTTCCTCAGTCATATTCGAAAGCCGTCTTCTTGATCCTTCTGTGTGGCGAGTGCGACGGCACAATATTCGATTTTCTGCGAGGCATTATTTCAGTTTTCACTGGAATAGAAGGAAGGGATAAGATTATAACCTCTTATGGCTCTCACAGCTCTAGGTTGAAAACCATGACAGAAAGGACAAAAAGTTTAATAACGAAAAATTTTCATTTTGAAAAGGCCAAAAAAATTTATTTAAACTTTTTTCGCCTATCTCTCATGGTTCTCATAGCTGCAGCTCGACAACAATGAGACACAGGACAGACAGTATTGAAAAGTGGCTAAAAATTAATAATATTATCTAAATACATGAATTTAAATAAATAAGTAAAATATTAGTTAAATGAAATAGTTAAATAATAATTATAAAAAATTAATATTTTTTCTGACAATCTCTCATATAACCTCTACTTACGATTTGGTGAAAGGCGCAGCTCAATCACGACACGATCACACAAAAGTACCTCGATTAAAGTGAATATTTAATTCAGATTGTATAATAATCTGAATCAGATGCAAGTGGATACGTTTTTTGTTAATAAATAATGTAATTGGTAACAGGTATTGTTTCACATGTGATTGCGGTTGTCGTTAGCTAGTATAGCGAGTGTTCCCCTCGCTTTCGGCAGATGGCGCGGTCACAGCTGACCGTTAAAAAACTGTTTTCTCGCGGTCGCGGGTATGTGACTGATGCGAAAAATAGATAAAAACAATCTTTGATGCGGGTTATATATTGTGCTAAAATTTGAGCTCAATCGGTGCAGAACATTTTGAGTTTTTGAAGCCTACACAAACGAATTTTTATATATAATATATAATTTTTATACATTATATATAATAAAGATAAATATATATATAAATATTTTTTTCTCTGTCATCTTCCTGTTTTTTATCTTTAGACAATGAATTACATGATAAAGTTTCTTTCTAGTGATGTAAATCTTCCTGCTGGATTTTTCCTGTTCTTTAGTTGAATTACTGTTTATAATATTTAATTATAAATGTTTTGTTAATGTTACCTTTTTATTTGCCTAATTTGATATTGATGCACTTCTGTGCCAATCTCTTAGCTTCATCGTACTTCTTAATCCTACATTTTATCAGTTTCATTTATTCTAAGCGTTGTTTCCTTAATGGTTTTTTGCATCTACCCTTCCTTTATAATTCAAAATCACTAACTTTGTTTTCATTAATATATAGCCCACATTTTTGTTCTCCAAATCATCTTAAAACAATTTTATTTTATGTTTTTTTTTTTAATTTATTTAGCTCTTTTTTTGTAATTATTTTTTTTGTTTTTTCTTCTGAGTTTTTTAAAGCTGATTCTTTATCATGCAAGATAGTAGTTTTTTAAGATTGCAATATAATTATACAGAAATATACATTATTATTATTATTTACATGTATTATATTGTTGTATGCTTGTGGTTCCACAAGGATATTAAGAGTTAGCACACATAAAAATTTCTTACGAATACAATTTATTAGTCTTAAATAATTTATAATGTACAAAGTAGTAATTCCAATTAAAAACAAAATTAATTTAATAACAGTTAAATTATAAATAGCAAAATAAAATTCTGATTTATTAAAAAGTTTAAAATAATTAATGGAAACTAATATTGAGTTGAACAGTGAGATAAAAATCAAGAAATCTACAATTCATACAATACATTTTATACAAGTATTACTCACTTAACTGTTACACAAGAACTACCTTACACTTTATAAGTGAATAGAATAATGTCACTTCCACTCCTGTTCAAAGTAACTCACTGAACAGCTTCTTATTTTCAACTACTGTCCAAAATAGAATACTTGTGATGCACTCATTTCTTTTTTGTTTGTTACCATACACTTATTCTGAATACTCCAATACACTGTGATCACTTTTATTGCACATTGAACTGAAATTTAAAAACTTGTACTGACCTCCACTGATCCCTGGAGTATTTATATATCTAGACTTGCAGTACCAGTACCTGACTCGTTTTGATTGCTCAAGAGTAATAATTTTCATTGTCTACATCTTATATGCTTTTGTATAAGCTTTTTTCTAGAAGGAATCCCTTTATTGTTTCTTCTTGATTCTTCTTTTTCTCTCTTTCTTCTAACTGGAAGCTTCTCATTACAATATTACTCTTTATATTCTAATTATTCATGTTCTACCATCTTTTTAAGTTGCTGTATTATGTCTTTTAGGGTGAAGATTACTACTGAAAATCTAACTAGAATAAAATTACAAATTTTATATCATTATGTCTCACTAATTTTTGCTTTCAGGCTCCAGAAATGTGCATTGGCTGTATGGTCGCACAATCAAATGTTAAACTTATGAAAAACTGTGGTGATACAACTGCAACAGATAGATCTTGTACTACATGTTATTGTAGACCAATGTGGTGTCGTGACTGTATGGGCAAATGGTATGCTAACTTCAGTTTTTTTTTTAATATCATTATAAGTTTATATTTTGCCATAATGATTAAGTATGTTATTTTGCAGTTTTTTTTTTAATAACAATGACAGTACATTTATTCACATTACAAACCATTCATGATAACCGAAAATCTTATTAAAAACTCAGCACTATAAAACATCTTTATATATGCAACACTCATTTTCATTTCTATACAAAACAAAAATAAAAGCAAAGGAAACAAAGTTAGACAATAATTCACATTAGCATGCATAAAAAACACAGCAAAAGGAAAATTGCTCATAAATTTTCAAAAATATGCTACCATGTAGTCTTCAGAAAAAAAAATAAATACAAATAAGTACACACCAAACACAATCCCCAAATAAACACAGTGTTCCTGAAATATTATGTTTATTTGGGGAATACACTTGTTTGAGAATATAAACCAGATATCCTGGAATATAACTGAACTTCCCCTACTACACAGTATGTTTGATTGGATATCAGCTTCAAATATGGGTACAGTGCATGTATCAAACCATTTTATAACATAGAATCAACATTGGTCAACCATCACAAATCTACTAAGTACGAGGATCATTCAATAATTAAAGAAATAAATAGCTGTGGAAGCACACAGTTGGTAAGATGATTATGATACTTTCAGAACATTAATTAGTTGGTAATCCTGTGATGACGTTTGATAAGTTGTATGAGTAAAAATGTTTTGTTTACAACCTCAAAATCTCAGTTTACAGTGGTGAGTCCTGAAGTTTGTGAATTAGTGGAACAGCATGCAGCAAGTTCATTTTTTGCTTTCCAAAGGCAAAACACCAGATAATATTTACTCTTGTATGACCAAACAATACAGACAAAGCTGTATGATCTACAGACATTTTTACAAGTGAGTAGAAAAATTTAGACAGTTGAATTTCAGTTACTGACAAGCAATGTTCTGGATGTCCAATTGAAGTTTCAACTCTATTGTTTGAAACTTGCATAGACTCTCTCGGCCAAAAAGACTGACTGACAGATTATAGCTGAAAAATTACAAATAAGTGTTGGTACAGTTTGTAACATTATCACCAACAAGCTCAATTATTGTAAAACAAGCATAAAATGGTTCCAAGACAGTTGACGGATCACCAAAAGAATACAAGACTTCACATGTGCACAGATCTGAATCAATGGTATCAGCAGGAAGGTGATGCATTTTTGCACAGTATTCTAACCTGGCGAGACATATATTCACCTTGATGAACAAAAAACAAAATGACAGCGTGAGTTCACTTGAAGAAGAAAAGAAAGCACAAGAAAAAGGAAGCACACGAGTTCACCTGTCAAGAAAAAATTCCAAACCCAGCCATCTGCAGGAAAAGATTCTCGTGCTGACAATCTTTTGGGAATGAAAAAGGCCAGGTTTTGTCGATTTTATAAAATAACAGTAAGCAATAAACAGTATGTACAATTTTGATATGCTTACTAACAAAGTAAGCTATCAGTGTTAAAAAACGGCTTAGATTTTGACTTACAGGTATCATTCTGTTTCATGATAATGCCCACCTTCATACAGCTTGGGTATCTCAAGAAATCATCGAAAAACTGCGTTGATAAGTAGTACCATAACTTCCATACAGTCCTGACTTTGCCCCATTAGATTCTCATCTACTTGGTCCACCCAAGGAGTGCTACGTGGTAAGAAGTTTAATGACTAATTTCAAAGAAATTGTGCTAAATTAGCTCTGACATCAAGACAAAGATTTCTTTGTAGCAGGCATTAATAAACTGATGCAGAGATGGGATAAGTGTATTAATGTTGCTGGAGATTTTTTTGAAAAGTGAAAAGTTAATCACATTGATTAAATAAACTATTTTAGGTCAGGAGCAGTTTGTGTCTAATTATTGAATTACCCTTGTACAAACAATCTTAGTATACTCCATATGAGGTACGATAAAAAAAAAGAGAATATTTCATTTTCTTTGAAAAGTTTTATTCAATGTTATCTTGTTCTCTTCAAAGAAGTCCCCCTGTGATATTATAAACTTATACCAACATAGCTTCCAGTTTTAAAAACACTGCTGAAACGCCTCTTTGGGTATTACCTTGAGCTCAGCTTGTAATTTCGCTTTTATCTCATCTATTGTTGAAAAATGTTATCCCTTGAGTGTCCTTTTAAGTTTGGGAAATAAGAAAAAGTCACAGGATCCATGTCTTTTGAATAGGGTGATTGGGGCTTCAAACAATGTTAAGTTTCACTAAGAACTGTTGGATAAATAAAGTGATGTCCACCATGTGTTGTCATGGTGCAAAATTCAGGTTGTTTTCTTTGGGTTGTCTCACACAAATTGGGTAAAATATCTTTGTAGTATTCCTTGTTGACTGCACAACCTTGCAGTAGGAATTTGTGATGAACAACCCCATTGTAGTCAAAGAAAACGGTTAGGAGGACCTTCTCATTTGACCTGACTTGACATGCTTTTTGGTCTTTGCTTCTTAGAAAACTTCCATTAGGACGATTGCTCAATCATCTTCATCTTGATGTAGCCATAAACCCAAAAGTTTGTCATCAGTTACGACTTGTTTAGCAAGTCTGGGTCGTCAGCGATGTCAGTAATCATTTCTTCAGCGATGCTGTTTTTCTTGAAAATTTAGCATTTTCAAAACAACTGTGGCTGCTACTCATTTCATGTTCAAAACATTAGTAAAGATCACTTCGTGGGAACCGTATGAAATTCCTATTTCTTCGTCAAACTCTCTAATGGTGATTCTGCAATTGGCAAAGATACTCTCTATCTTCTCTGACATTTTCATCAATGATTGATGTGCTAGGATGCCCAGACTTTGTGTTATCTTCTATGTCTTCTCAATCTTCCTGAAAGCATTTGTACCTCTTATTAACTTGTGGGCGGGTTGTAGCATTGCCACCAAAGACCTTTAACATTTTAAATGCTTTGCTGCACTTAGTTCCAGTTTTAATGCAAAATTTCAGAAAAATTCTCTGATCTGACATTTCACCAAATAAAAAATTGCTGAACATAGTAAAGTATGTCTTACTTTTTCACTCACCAAACACAAACTAAACTTTACAGTTGGCAGAAAATTAACATTCAACACAATTTAGATCTAATATAATTTTTGATTCCTTTCAAAATACTTGTCATACTAATTCAGAAAACTGCTAGTAATGACATCAGTCAATGTCAGAGTAAAACCAGTGGCACTAATCACTGAAGATGGCTGCAAAGGTTACTGGAAGAATTATGACATTAATTTGGTAAATATTAAATAGATTTGGTTTCATTAATCATTAATAATATTTACTGCCTACTATTATTGAAAAAAAAATTGTTTTTTTTTTTTTTGCCAGATTTTTATTTTTTAATGAAATGGGTATTATTAATGCTTGATGTGGTATTTGATGTGCTTAAATACTTATTCCTCCTAATATTTAGCTGAACATCAAAAACCAGAAAAATTTTCCTGTTTTTTTTTACCCGCTTTCTTTTTTTTTTTGTGTATGTTTTCCATCCACAAAGCACTAACCACAGTAAAAATATATTTAAAAGATTTTTTTGTAAATCTGGTTAATAACAAATTTCACTTCTAATTACCCTTGTTTTTACTCATATCTTCAGATTAAATTTTTATCTGATCAATAAATATATTTAATATTTCTTCAAGCTTCTTTATACTTTCAGCTAAAACAGTATCATTAGCAATCATAATATCTTCATTTTTTGCTCTTAGTGTTATTTTATTTTTATATAGTGAAATCACGCTGTAATGGTATCAAAGGGACAGACAGTTTTCATTGCTGTAACAAGATTCTTATTATTGAGAGTTGAAAATGGACTTTAAAAATTTGTGCCTAGTTGAATATTTTGTACATTGAGACAAAGTTGAATTTTTATGTAAAGTAATTTGGATAAAAGTTTTCATCATGCAAGTAAAATCTGGATATAAAGAAAAGAAACAAGGCTCCAAGAAAAATGAAGACTCATAACTTGGTGTAATTGTAAGCAAAATATTTGGTTCATAACAGAGCATTACGCAATACACAATGAAAGTACAATATTATAAAAGTTAGAAACAAAATATTCATACAATATGGGAACTGGGAAATATGGGTCAAACATAAGGGATTGATTCATGGCAAAAAATAAATAAAAGCATTCACTTGGATAAATGCCTCATCTCATTTTTTCTTGTCATTGTGTTTTTTCATAAAAATTTATATCTTAAAGTATGGATGGATATATCTAAATGTAATTTGGTTTATAAGTATCCAACAACACCTAAAAAATAAATAGATTTCAAAATGGCAGGCATTTAAGTTTTGCATCATTAATAGTTCTGTAAATGTACTCTTAGTTTTATTGAATTATGTATTAGATAAAATATTTAACCTGTTTTCACTTCCCTCAATTATTGAATTGAAAATAATTTCAATTTTTAGTAATAATAGAACAGCATAAAATTGTGTTTTTCAATCCCATTCCTTATTATGATTTATCCAAGGCTTTAAAGTAGACTGATGTTTTGAAAATACTTTCATTATTTCATGTAAATTTCTTTTCAGCATTTCTCTTCTTCATATTTGGAAACAGATATTTGTTCAAAGGTGATGAATCTAGCGAGTAGGGAAGATGTGGAAGAATTCTGGAGTTTAATCCGGATTATTCAGCTTTCACAATCACAGAAAAGCGAACTAGTGCATTGTTTTGGTGAAAAAGAACCTTTTTGTAGAAGTATTTTTTTCTTTATTTCCTCATTTTGATGATCCAGCAATGTATTATTGCCCAATTTACATTTTACCCTTCCCAGAAAGTCAGTAAACATTATAATTATGCAGTAAGTATCCCAAAATATAGTGGCCATTGCTGTCTCTGCTGATGGAACAATTTTCACCTTATGTGGGCCATGTTCCCTGATTGCAACCTACTGTTTTAGCCAACTCTCAGTTTCAGATAGTGTTATCCGATTAAATTTTTTGAAATGGTACAAAAATTCTTCTCAGTTACATTGAAATAGCCCTGAACCATGTTTTGAAAAGTTTACTTGTTACACTTTTTATCATTTGTGAGCAAACATTACACTCATCTTGCAGGCAGTTTTCACATATAATTATTTGTGTAAAAACCTTTGCAATCTCATGCACTCTAAATTTTTTATCCTTCATCACTATAGCATGGATTTTTTTCAACCGTCTCTATAGTTCTAATCTCAACAGTCATCCAGAATATTCACTGCTGTTTGTGCTTATGTAACCATTCTGAAAATACAAAAAATCACTTTTAACTGTTCAAAATTCAATGGAACTGACTTACCATAATATTTATTTGGCTTATCTTTAATTTCCTGTACAGTTTCAACTTTCAAAAAGTAATGTTTGATCACCATATGAAATTTTCTTTTGCTCATTTTTCACAAATTTTAATATATTACCTATTTGACTCAAATGATTGCCAACAAAAGAATTATAAATGCATCTGACTGAAACTTGTTTCTACTCCTAGCAGAAGTGCAGGAAACTAAGAATGATCTCAATAATGTTTTACATGTACCATCACTTGGCTTTAGACAAAGTTATCGAACATCCCTTGAATTAAATATAAATTTATATCTGTAACTGTTCAGTTTAGTTCTTTCTTTGTATTTCAAAAATGGCTATTTCTATTACTTTATAAATTAATTTTATACACTTTTATATATGCTTCCTTTTATTTCTGTTAACTATTTACATTAACCTTTTAGTTACCAATTAACTCTGTACAGTGTTGAAAATTTTCATTATTTTTTACATTATTGTGGGTTAGTTATTTTTTTAACTTTGAATCTCAGATACTTTCTTGCAGTCAATAGAAAATGTGTACTTCTTTAATTATGAAATATTTTCTTTAATACTGTATCCAAAAATAATATCAAGGTACTTAAAATAATTTACTTATATAAAAGGCAAAATTAACTATTTCTTAGATATTACTTAATTTAAATATCAGAAATTAAAATTAATTTTTTAAATTGTTTGTTTCATATTTAGTTTAAAAAAATTAATTTATTGCATAGGTGGGTTTCAAGGCAAGAGCAAGACCACCCAGAGACTTGGTTGTCATCAAAGTGTACCTGTCCAGTTTGTAGAAGTGTATTTTGTGTGTTGGATGTCTGTCCTGTACAACTTCAGAATTCCTGATTGTTTTTGTATATTTAATAACTAAATCATTTGATACTGTGTAATATAAATATTAAAGTGTGGCTGTGCATTAGTATTTAAGTTTTAACTTATTTCTTTTTGTATAAAAACAATTTAACTTTATCACTGAATTGTTTACTAAAATAAATAATAATAATGTTGATAATAATGTAAATAAATAATGTTGTTTACTTTAAATAAATAAACGTGTTAGTAAATAAATCTGAAATTTGATTATTGAATTTAAAATTTCATTTACTTTGAAACAAGAAACACTCAAGTTTTTGAATACAATCTAACTTAGCATAATAGTTTTGTTGAGATAATTATAACTATCTTGTTATTTTATGTTACTCTCATCAACCCTACTTTGTCTTCATATTGTGAAAACCATCCATATATCTTATTAAAAAAAGCAAATTAAGCTTTCAATTACATTATGCTTTCTTCAAAGAGCCCTGCAATATTCCAGGGAGTTGAATTGTGGACACATGCAGGGCCAGGTAGGCAACCTCTTTGCTGAGGGCGTTCGGGTCCAGCAGATGGCTGGATCAGGATGTTCTGATGATGCATTGAGGATCCTCGAGGTTTGTGAGGTGGGGACTTGATCTCAGGGGTATGCCTGGGGTACATACCCGGACCCAGACTAGGTGATAGAGAAGGGAAGGGTAGCCCTCTTGGGGAGAGTCACCATGGCAACTGGGAGGGATTTTGTGATTCTCAGTGATCCAAGAGGGACCCCGTCAGGAGATCAGCTTCAAGCTACACTAAGTGGGAGTTAGTCTTCAGCCACGTCACTTGGGACTGACCAAAGTAACGTCTTCTAGGCGGTTACCGGTAGTTCTCAAGTGGTTAAAAATAATAAAAAAAGTCCTGCAATATTATTCTACTGGATTAGTTTAAAAGTAGACATTCATAAACATACATAGCTAGCATTATTTGTATTGGTAACAATTTTCACATATATTCATGTTATTTAAGGATGGTAGTCATCTGTGCTAAGTTAAGACTGTTAAGTATACTTAAAGATTTCCCACTTGAACTGCTCAAATGAAGCAGTTACGCAGGTTATGGAGTAAGCTGTGCATAGTTGTAAAGATGAAAAACACCCTTTTCAGAATCTTCTTCATTTGTTATAGGTTATCTCCAAAGTTTCTTCAAAATTTTACAAAAAACATCTGCCATTTCTGTGTTGCGAGTTTCCATCAATTTTGTCAGAAAGTTACCTTGCAGTCGCAGAGCACGGTAGCAGTTAATTTTTGATCTATTTGAATTTTTTTGCTTGTTAGGAAGTGAGTATGCATTAACAGTATGAATTGATCCTTTGTTCTTGCATTCACAAACTTGACTTGTACTTGCAAAAAATGGATCATGTCATGTATGAGAGGTGGTCAAAAAATAAGTTACATCCTTGCCATATTCTTGAACTAAAAGAAATATATTGATGTCCTGTGGCAGCAGCATTGATTGTGGGTTATATTAATGTCTTGTGGTGGCAGCATTGGTTGTGTTGTAGTCTTACGCTTCCCCAGTAGCAATTCTGTACAACATTCAGTATGTGTGTAATGTCGTTAATATGGCATGTCCTCTAAAGATTTCGTCCAGCATAGAAGTGCATTGAGTAGTCTGATTTTGTGGGCAAAAATTACAATTGTTGTGAAATTCATTGTCAAATTGTTGATGTATATGGTGAGAATACAATGTCATGTGATTGTGGGTTATATTAATGTCTTGTGGTGGCAGCATTGGTTGTGTTGTAGTCTTACGCTTCCCCAGTAGCAATTCTGTACAACATTCAGTATGTGTGTAATGTCGTTAATATGGCATGTCCTCTAAAGATTTCGTCCAGCTTAGAAGTGCATTGAGTAGTCTGATTTTGTGGGCAAAAATTACAATTGTTGTGAAATTCATCGTCATTGATGTATATGGTGAGAATACAATGTCATGCCCCAGGATCACAAAATGGTGCCAAATGTTCAGAAACGGAAGAACAAATGTGAGTGATAAACTGTGTTGAGCGTCCTTCAACTGCAAAGACGACGGACGGGTAACGTGGAACGCGTGAATGAAATGATTTTGAGGAATCGGCACATTAAGATTAGAGATGCAACTTAACATCAGTTATGGTAGTGTATATAAAAAGAGAACAAATATCCAACAATTGCCAATTGTTGGATGACATCAGGGCTGCTTTCATAATGTCAACAACTGATTCACAATGTCCTCCTCCACAACACACAGCAGCTCAGACTCACTAAAATTCATTGGTTACCTCTTAACACCCACCATCCTGACCCCATACAGGAAAAATATCTGCCTTCTGCGTATCCTGGTCACCACACCTCTATTCGCAGCCCTGATGGGCTTTACTGGAAGTATTCTTCCAGACCATTAATACCTGAATATATATTTCAGTTATCAGTATGGTCTTTTATAAGGAAGGCACCGATGAAAATGCCTTGAAAGACATTTCCACCAGTTTTAAAACCTGTCAACTAACAGAAGATATTTTTTAAACTCACCTAAATCTTATCAAAAAACTTATACCAATAAAAGTTTACAAATTGAGCTGTAACAAAACATTAACCTCATAACCCCAAAAATTGTTCGCAACATTGCAATTTTGACCTATAATACTAAAGCAACCAAAATGACCAATCAACCCACAAACATACTAAACAACAATCAGGCACAGTTGCCAAATATGCCTTCTCTGGCAGAAAAGCACCCAAATGGGTCCCTAGCCACCCTGACTATCTATTTTACATTAAATATCCTTTGCAATCATTTTGAGCGCCAAAAACCCTAAAAATCTATCAAAAATGTGCCACTCATCTCTTAATTTCCAGTTAGCCTGCAGATCTAGACTCTAACCAATACCCTCAAGCTCTCTCATCCCCCCTGCATGCTTAAACTCTTATCTTGAACAGACATATAGCACATGATAAGCATCATCCAATACTAAGCATAGAGGACACTGACCCGAGTTAGTCAAGCCAGGCTGTCCTGAAAGAAACTGGGTCAGATACCGGTTCGAGGAGAACCATGCAGTCCAGGCTTGTGACTGTGATTTCCATATGTTTGATTTGCTGAAAGAAGCTTTATGATGGGAAAGATTTGAAGATAATGCCGCAATTGAACATTATGTGTGCTATTGGTAGTTGAGGCAGCTATCTTGTTTTTGTTTTTTATGAAGCTACCTATCCGGTGAAAAAAATGTATTTATTTTGACAGAAACTATATAATTTTATCTAACATCAATAAAGGTAAACAAATTTCAGTTTATATTTGAATATATGTATTTTTTTTTTATACTATAATTAATCTTTCTCAAAAATAAATATAATTTATATGACTTACTGTTTGTATAAATCAGCAGTTTGTAACCATTATACTATTTGAAATGTTGGCCTAAATAAAACAAATCTTTGGTTAGTAATGAATAGGTTTTCGCATAAGCTTAAATGAAATAATTAAACTTGAGCTACGAAATAAATAAAAATTATTATTATAAATTGTGAATTATTAGTTAAAATATATCTGTTATTAGTTAATATATTATTTGCTTTAATACTGTAATTCTAAGAAATTTAATGCACATTTATAATTAGGAGTCTCATGGGTTATACGACCACCACTATGAAACGCTTTGGTACTTCCTGATTAAACGGAGGCCACCTGTTTTCAGAAGAATGATGCTTTTAAAAAACTGAAACATTTGGTACGATTAATATAATCTAATCAAACTTAATCTATGCTCGCTTTGCTTGCTAGTCAAGATTAGCATGCGTAGGTTAAGTTTGGTTCGATTATATTTATTAGGATCATATATATATATATATTTCTTTTATTTTATTTTATATATTTTTAGTATTGGTTGTATAACTCATGAGACCCATAAATAGTTTGCTATCAATAATAAATAATATAGTCATTTTTAGATTTGCAATCTTATCAGTATAAAGTAAAAAATGTTTGACGGAAATTATTAACAGCCACGGTTGATCGTGCAATAGTCAGCAGCAAAAAAAATTTTGGAGGTAAGAGAATAAACTGTGTGCTTAGGAGACTGTATCTATCAAAAATAGTGGTCAATTACTGAAAATATAAAAATACCAGTTAATGTAGTGCATAAATATCTTTGCAATGACAGTCTGTGAAACTACAGAAATGTAACTGAGCTTAAACAAGAAAAGTGAGATATTATTTAAGAAAAACAAGCTGAAGAACTTTTGGTAAATGAACTATGCCAACAAAGATGGAAACCAGATCTTGAAATCCTGATACTTCTCTGTAGAATTATTAACAATAAAATATTACAAATTGAAAAAGAGACCATCCAGCAAAATGGTTTTGGAAATTGGGAGAAAACTCCAAAGAAATATATATATGTTAACTACATCAAATTTTTGAAAAATTATCACACAAGATCAACAATAATTGTAAAATATGCAGAGATCATTATTGTATGGCAATGTACACTATTCTACTATGACTTAAGAAAAAAAGGGACATTAGAAAATTAATACAATAATTATGTGGCTAATTTATAGATCAGTAATTAACACTTACAAGGACCGTGTTATCTGATGGCTTGATTGGAAATATAAAGAGATCTTGTGGTAATAAAGTATCCAGCTTCAGCACAATTTAATTCCTAAATGGGAAAATGATTTCAAAAAAATTTCTATTTGGAAAAGAGGAGAAGCAATGGTATTGTAATCAACAAAAAACATCACTGGTGCTATAAATTTGGCATTGTTGAAAAGTTATGGCATTCTTGCATGCTGTATAAAAAGTAACAATTTTGTGATAATATAATTTTTGTAAATGATCATTTCTTTATGTGTTGGAAGAAATAATCTCTTGTTTCATGAATTACAATTTTGTATAAAATTAATTTGTTTGTGATTTTTAGTGAATATTATTTTCTAAATATTACAAAAGGTTGTTTTTAAATCTCTGTATTTTGTTATTAGTTTTTAATAGTTTTGGAATTAATATTGTGAATAATTTTTATACTAATTTAAAAATATATATATTACATGTACAAAGCCAGAACAATAGCCACAATTGTATTTTATTATCTTATTAATCAATTGTAATTTTTTTTTTCTCAATCAAATGCAATATGAAAAATATATACTTTTTTGGATATTTTACAATTTTTTACTGATAAATCTTATAACTATTTAGGATTAATATTAATAATTTTGGTTATTATAGGTTAACATTTTTAAATGTAATCTATTTTTACAGATCCGATGTTCCCTTCCTACAGGACAATGTTTAAAAATGATAAAACAGGATATAGATTCAGAGATACAATTATGTGAAAGCTCTCCAATATAATATAATAAAATTTACCCCCTCATAAAACAAGTCTATCGACATGACAATGAGCTTCGTATTCTACACTAAATAAAGAAAGACCACATATTAACACATTAGGAACATAATGAGATATTTATTATACACAAAGCAATAATTAACTAAATGAACAGACAAAATTCAAATCAAACAAACTTTTCAATACGTTCTAAATATGTGTATGTGATACGTGTATGTAAGTTAAAAATTTCTAAATAGAAAAAATTACTAAACATGCTAGCTTGGTAGCTAGTATGAGAATATTAACATCAATCACAAAAATTTGGAGTTATAAAAATGTTAAATTTATAAGATTTTTTTCAGTTAACCATTTTAGAAGTTTTATGTTTTTAAAATGTTTTCATTGTTATGATTATTAGCTGTACAAAAAGGTGTTTAACCACACTTACTTTTATAAAATATTACACTGATTGAATATTTATTATATAAAAACACTTTTTATTGTCAAACAAAAAACATGGTGCAGTAGGGAAACTAGATTATAACTAAATATTTATACAATTTTCTACATATTTTTTTTTTGTTTGCACTTAAGATTACATTACAAGAGGCTGGCAAGCTGGTAGCAGTGATTGCAGTTGCTAATCTTTATACACACACACACCCAGATCCTGCAGTACCTGTAAAACTGGCATATGTATGTATGTTTGTTCATACATACATAATACTTCAGGATGGCCTCGAGCAGTGTTTCCACAGAATTGCAAAAATATATTTCTTTAACAATCTATTCAATATAAAATCATGCACAATAACCACAATTATAGAATGTCAATATCTAAATTAAATGTTCCAAAACTACCCTTGCGGAAAGCTGTTACAAAATTATTTGCAGCAGAACTTAAATCTGGCCTTACTGAAATTCCACCATTACCACCAAAGTCTTTCATTCTGAGAAATAATTTCAAGTGTACAGCTGATACTGTAAGAACTTCAGTAATATTATCAGTGGGTTCCTTCAAGTTAAGATAATTTACATATGAGAAACAGTTATGTTTATTTAACCAATAAAGAAGGTAATCTGCTATATTAATCACATCAACTTCAGAATCTTTGAATGTACCACAAAGGGCAAGTTTCATACCAACTTCAACATCTGGCACAACTGGCGTTAAAATGCCTGGTGTGTCAAAAATATAAATTAATGGATTTTGACATACTTTAATTTTAGTACCTACAGCTCTTGTTATACCAGCGATTGGCCCAACTGTGACTGCATTCGATTTTTTAAGAAAACGGTTTCTTAATCTGTTAATCAAAGAAGATTTTCCAACATTAGGTACCCCAATAATCATAGCACAGAATTCTCTTTCTTCATTTCTATTGTGCCTGCTGGTGTTGGTACAAATATCATGGACAACATTAATTAGTTTGTTTACTCCTTTACAATTGGTTGAATCTTTGCAATTTGTAAAAATAATTTCCGAGGAGCATTGTTTCTTCAATATGTTTAATGTTTTATCCAATGAAAGCTCATCAGTCAAGTCTGCTTTATTTAAAACCAGTATATGTGGTCGTAAACCACTAACAGTATCTTTAAAATTAGGATTTCTTCCCGATACAGGAATTCTGGCATCATGAACTTCGATTATGCAATCAACATTTTTTAATTTTTGCTGCATGACTTTTAAACCTCTGCTCATATGACCGGGAAACCAACGTAACTTAGTTTTATCAGGGATTTTAAAAGTAGATCTAAAAGTCTTTCCAAGTAATAAAACATTGCTACATAGAACCATTCTGAATATTACTTCTGTTGGATCTTTTATATTTTTTACGAACACATAATAATAAATAATTTATTATCTTTCAACAGAGTACTAGACTTTTTTTTAACAATTAATGACCGTATCACATTCACAATTAATACTCTTTCTTACAATTACACACAACTTTAACCTACAAAATCACCACAGCAGCAATTTTATTAAAAAATGATGCACTGTCTAGTAATGGGAAGAATCGTGAACGAATCGTTCCTTCGATACGATTCTTTCTACTGAACGAAAGAATCGAGAATCGGTTTGCAGCAGAAACCGTTTCTTTTTACGATTCTTAACAGTGAAATGGATAGGCGACGGGAAACCAAATCTTTCTCAATTACGATTCGATTCGATTCATAGCAATCTTTCTTATGCATAGTTTGCAGTGGGGGACCTCCTACCACACCAAATTCTAGCCTGCGTTTATTTTATTTATTTATTGTTTTTCACACGTGACGCATAACTTATTACATCACCATCACTAATGTTTATTGACATTCGGCAAATTTATTATTTCTGATTATAAAATATTTTCATTAACTGTGCTATTTAACCGAGTTAATCTTAAACAATTAAATTTTATCTTAAGCCCCATAAAACAATTTTTGTTTATCATCAACTACAACAAATGAGAGCCAAATATTTTTTTTTCAACTCATTAAAAGTATTTATATCTTTTTTTTTCTTTTTAACCTTCGGAAGAACCGTCAGGTATTACTTCAGAAGGTGAATAAGGGTGATATGTATGAGTGTAAATGAAGTTTAGTCATGTAGTCTCAGGTCGACTAGTTCTGAAATGTGTGGTTAATTGAAACCCGACCACCAAAGATCACCGGTATCCACGATCGAGTATTCAAATCCGTATAAAAGTATCTGCCTTTACTAGGACTTGAACCTTAGAATTCTCGACTTCGAAATCAGCTGATTTGGGTAAACGCGTTCACTACTAGACCAAGTAAAAGTATTTCTAACTAGAAAATTTATCTTTAACTAATTTCTCTATAGCTATAAATGACAAAATGAATAATTAAAAATAATATAGCTTGTACCATACCTTATTTTTGAGCGATCCATTTGTCTTAGTTTTTTTTTATCACATCGATGTTATTTTATATTTACTTTATGTTTTTATTAATACGCGTACAGTAACTTACACAGACACACAAAAATTTTGTTTTTAAAAATTTTTTGGTTCTATTATCACAAAAATATAATGAAAAAAAAAATAGAAATTAAGCAAAATAAATAATTGGTTAAATAAAACTTTCAAATAAACTTTATAGTATTTTACATATTTACATGTAGAAATATAATTTTTTCGAAATTCTTTGATGTAAGTCTATTTCGCCTTTCTGTTATTAACTGTCCCGCTTTTGAAAAAATTGGTTCACAGGGAACAGAGATTGCAGGAATGCAAAGTGTAGTTTGCATTATTTTAAATAATATTGGATAAATTAACCACCTCTCTTTCCACCAAGACAGAGGATTTTGTGTTCTTGAGATGAGCGGTTCATTTATATATTTATCTAGCTCTAAAATTCCTGCTACTGTTGGGTTTGAATTAGTTAAAATCGGTGTTACTTTTATATCAAAATCTTCCCATGCAGTTGAAATGTAGGGTTCAATAATTTCTTGTTCGGTTTCAAACCTATCGCCTTGTTCGATCTGATTACTTCGAACTTTATGTGAAAGTTTTGTGTAAGCATTTTGGTAAGATGCTTCATCTTTAAAGCTTTGTTTTTTAAAGCGAGGATCTAACAGCATGCTTTCAAGCAAAATATTATTATTTTCAACATCCTTAAATCTATGTTGCAGTTGGTCTAACATCTTGTTACATACTTTAACTATTTCAGAATTCTGAGTAGAAGATTTAATGTTAAGTGCATGTCTTATCATCGCTCACGCCAATAAACAGATTTTTGAAATAGTGACAGTTTTTGAGAACTTATTTCAATAGTTATCTCTTCAAATATTTTCAATAATTTGTACATTTCAACTATAACTGTCCACTCATCAAATGAAATATTATTTAGAATAGGATTCACCAAAGCGTTAGTCGAAATTAGTGGTTCTTTTGTTTCTAATAATCTACTAAACATGTGCAGGAGTGAGTTCCAACGGGTAGGCACTTCCTGTTTTAATTTTAATTCTTTAAAATTCATTTGTCGCTGCATGTTTTGCAGTTTGGAGGCAGCATGAGAACTTGAGAAAGTTTAAAAAATTCGACAATTGCCTTTGATTTTACCACAATTGTTTTTACCTCAGACACTGCTGCTTGGACAATTAAATTAATTGTATGCGCTGAGCAAGGAATATGGCGTAGCTGACAATTGCGAATAGCAGCTTTTAAATTTGCTGCATTGTCACTAACAACCGCTCCTATTTTGTCAGTAACAGCCCACTCATTGAATTTAATGGCAATGTTTTCAGCCGTATGTTGACTGCAGATTTCCATACAAGTAAGTAATTGGGTTTTTAAATTGCAATCATGGTCAATGAAATGGACAGTTATGGCCATATAATTATTATTTGACACTGATGTCCAACTGTCAGTGGTTATTGCGCATTCTTCTATATTATATAATGACTTACGAATCTCACAAGAAATTCTATCATATAATTGTGGAATTAAACTAGTTGTAATTGTTTTCCGACAAGGAAGCGAATACCCAGGGTTTAACATATGAACAAACTCCTTGAATTCTTCATCCTCAACGAGTAAAATAGGTTGATATTCTTTAGTTATTAACCTAATTAATTGAATATCTAACGCTCGGCTTTTACTTTGAGGGACAGGTTTTGTAACAAAGGAAGTAAGGGACAACTGTTGTGTTTTTTTGAGGACAAAGATGTTATTGGAAGCACAGAAGAAGGATTAGGCGATTCAACAAGGTTTGTTAATTTAAGGGCTAATTGCTGCGATTCATTTGGTTCAGTCGCAGTAGACGTAGTAGGATTTAAGTTATAATGCATTTCTGAAACATAATCAGGACAAAGATCTTTTTGTCTTGAAATATCAACTCCTGGGTGTTTAATTTTAATATGACGAGATAGATTACTAGTCGTCCCACCGGCATAGAATACTGAACTACGGCAAAAATTACACAAAGCTTTTCCAGGGTTTGCTTCAGAAAAGCAAGTCCAGATGTGACTTCTTTTTCTGCAGCTCATGTTTATAAATTTAAAAACAAAATATTCTTTTTTACAAGTGCTTATAAAATATCTACTTAGTAAAAACTAATGATTTCAAAAAATAATACCGATAAACATTTAGAAAAAAATCGTCTTCTGATTATGTAAAGTAAAAAAATTTTACGAAGTTGATTAGGCCCAAATAAAAAAAATATAAACAAACTAAAAACACAACTCTAAATAGAACACGCAAAGATTAATCACCATGAAAACAGAATCGACTGTCGTCTTTTATCCGTCTACTAAGAGTAATTGTAAAATTTATCTTGAGCATGACAATATGCGCAAAAGAACGACAGTAATTAATATTGTGCAAAATAGCTTCCCACCCGAATAATATTAAAAGAAAAAAGAATAATGATGTCAAATAGAATGTGTGCGTAATAGTTTAAAATTTCCCTTCTTTGTTTAGCAATGAGGTCTGTTGATATAAGCTTGTTTTCCCTAAAGGAATCGAATAAGAGATGAAATAAGGAGAATCGTTGGGTAGATGGAAGGGAATAGAGCATGCGTCTTAGAAGTGATAGGCTACTAAAAATCGTATTATTACTTATGTCGAACAAAGATGAAAAGAGAAGCATCGAAGACATTTAGTAGGTACACATCAATTGAGTCGAATAGGAGTATGAAGAGAGATGAACCGCAAAACATGGGTGAAGAAGAGAAAGAGAGAAGTAATAGGCTTTACTAGGAGTCGAATAAGAGTTGAAAAGGAAGAATCTAAAGAGTCGAATAACAGTTGAAAAGAGAAGAATCGAAGACATTTAGTATGTACGCATCAGTTGAATCGAACAGCAGTACGAAGAGATGAACTGCTAAATTTGGCTGGAGAAAGAGAGCATGCGCATTAGAGTTTACAGCTCTGGTAGTTGAGGGAAGGAAAAGAATCATTGAATCGGATGAACGATTCTTTTTCATGATTCCTTTTTGAGAATCGAATGAATCGATTCCTGAAAAAGAATCGCATACCCACCACTAACACTGTCATCTGTGGATAAGATGTAATTCAGTTGCAGTTAACACAACTTAAAAATTACACTATTAAATATACATGACTTATAAATTAGTCAATAAACAGTACAGATTCAAGAATTCGATGATAATAGTTTGTTAACGAATTGACTCAATACGTTTTGCCTCCGTACGCTCTTACAATCAGATATTTCTAAATTGTCTGTATATTAATTTTCAATTTACGAACTTTAAATTATAAAACTTAAACTATTCGGTTTTTAAAATGAAATATTAAACGTATATTTCGTAATTTAATATTATGAGACTCTGCGAGGGCTAATCTTATTTAATAGGAAAGTTAGTTGAACGGAGAATTTCTTATACGCATTTTAAAGGGATATTTTATTCTGAAACAGTTGTTGCTTGACAAATCGAAGTCGTTGTCCTCGGTCCTCGCCTTACTAATGGCGTAGTCTGTCGTGCGCGTGTTTTAGCTGTGGACGGTGCTTTGTTTTGGTGTTGATTCACCATATCGTACTTGTAATTTTTAACTTAAAAATTGTACCTTGTATTTTATCTAGGCCGCTTGTTGAACAGGTAAGTTAATCATTTACGAGCTACAGTATAAAAAAGTGTGTATGAGTTGAGGGTTAAGCAAAGCTCAGTGTGCACATGCGTTTGTATACGAAATGAAATTGTTTGTACTGTTATAATATTTTGTCAGATCTGAATAATTTGTTTCGTGTTAGGCTATATAAAGAGTATTTTTTAATTAATGAAAACTAAAATACAGGTTATGTAACAATATTTTTTTTAATTGCTTTGATATTGACGTTTTGTATACCGCGTGTTTGTTATGTGCTAAGGCGCTTAGATGAAGTGACCGGCGTTTATTTGATATAAGTGCGATTAATTGTAAAACTTTACTTCTCAGTTGTTTCAGTACGTATTTGATGATCATTTATTACGTAATGCTGATTTAATTTAAATTATTTAAGTTTTTTTAAAGTTTTTTTTTATTATTATTATTAAATCTTTGTTCTTACGAGTTTATAATTTGTGATACGAATCTGCTTCCTGTTTATAAAACATTAAAAACAAATATACGAACTGAATACAAAATTCTTTGATGTATTTAAATAATGTGAAAGTATTCTCTCATCCTGTAACTAATTCCAGTAAAACTTTGTGTTCGTTACAACTTAGCCCTATACATTTGCTAAAATTGTTTCAAGAATTAAAAGTAGTAATTAGTGTGAATTTTCTAACATTAAAAAAAATAGGGTTTTTTAATAAAAAAAAGTGTGGTGGTTAAATAAAGAAAACTAATTTAACTTGCGTATATTCAAAACTCAAATTTTTTGGAAACCCAATTCTTTTTTACAAAATTCGTATTTGTGAAAACGTGTTTAGGTTTGAATCTTTATTAAGATTTAAGTAATTGATTGTTCCCTTTGGTAGATCTTAGTGTGATTTTCAAACCCTTTTAAATAAAAAATATGAGGTGAAAGTTGATTTTTTAATTTCTTTTGGTAAATTACAAATAAGTAACTCATGAAAAAAATTTAGAATTGTAATTTATTGATTTTTTTTTATTTTTACTCAGAACTACCCAACTTTGCACGTGACAATGCTTGTTATTTTCATTTTAGATGAGCCAAAAGAGGAATGCATCTTTCTAAAATTTAATATTAAATGTTTAAAACATGATCATAATAATCTCTTAATTAAAATTTTAAATAAATTGAATGTGATGTTAATCTGTGAGGTAGGACAGACAAGCTGACCTGCAGAACTATGTGGACTGACAAACATAGCTTATATATTGGTACTTAAAATTATAAATATATATCATGGAGTTTTTTAGAGTTAACCAAAATTTAAATAAGTAAAGTTTTGTAAGTAATTTTATTTTATTGCCACTCTTGGATATGCAGCAAATTATCTTAATGAGGAAAATGAGTTGGATAAAATTATCCGAGAAACATCAGATCAATACAATCTGTACATCATTAAAATGTATTATTGTAGTGTCTTGGGAATATAGGCTTTAGTGGAAATGTTGGGGTGCCATTTCTTTTCTATTAGTAGCAAATCAAGATAGTTGTATTAACCTTCAGTTGGTGAGGTAACATTATTTTGATGTCCTGTAAGTTTTTGTTACTTTTTATCTCATTTTTATGTAAATTTTTAATTTTAGTTATTGTTAAGTGAGTAAAGCTTTTTAAAACACATTTAATATTTTAAACCACTTTTTAAAGTGCAATATAATTAACCTGAAGAATACTTAATAATTCAAAATAATTAAATCGTTAAATGAGATCCTACCTGAATAGGTTTCTGTTCTAAGTGTTAGTACCTTTATATATATTCTGAGAAGGATATAAAGGTGGTTTCTCCCAAAAAATGTGATAACTAGGTAATTGGTACCTAACTAATTATTGGTGGCAATATACAAATGAAATTTGTATATTGAGAAATTCTTTTATTATAAAATCTTTGCATTGCATTGGCAGAAACTAACTTCATTGCAATTACTTTCAGATAGTCAAAGTGTCTGTCATAAGACTGTATGTCTTGCATTTGGTAAGCAATATAGGAATTCACTGCACAAATATCAATCTGTAGAACAAAACCATCGACCACCTCCTTGTACGCCGGATACAAGAGTAATTACTACACATCTTGTCTAAACCATCAACCCCATTTTCTGTGGCATTATAGTAGGATATATTCACAGGCTTTTCATTTTTATGGTCTTCACCCTTATGCACAGAACTAATAAGTGTTAACTGCTTTGTTACATTTTGGTATATAAGAAATCAAGGTCATTTTCTTAGTAAAGCCATAAACTTTTCCCACTTTTTCGTTTTTTTTTCAGGGAGAAATTCAGCTGGAATTTCTCATTCTCTTTTATTTAGGATGACAACATATGTGAGCCCTTTACCCAGTTTTTTGATCAAGTCAGTTGATGAAATCAAATTGACTTCAGTTATGTTTCTATTTGAGTCATAAAGGGGTTTTGTCAGACATATTGTGGACTGTGTTGGTATAGAAAATTTGTTTTCTGACAATCCAATTCCATCAGAACTTTTACCACTGTAAATGTATGGGTTATATAAATAAGTAGTTTGCGAATCTGTAATATACATCAAGTTTAGTCCATATTTATTTGGCTTTTATGGGATAAACGATTTGAATGTGCATCTGCTGTGGAACAGGACTAACATTTCATCAACGCAAGCATTTGAATTGATGGAGCAAATACGCTGACAGTTAGCAATAAAAACATCAAATACTTATGTAAACAAAGCTGCTTTGTCAGTGTTTTCTTCTGAGCTCTTTTTTCAGAATTGTTAAACCTTAGAACAGTAAGTAACTCCAAAAATCACTTTTTTGACATTACTAATCAAAAGATTTCTTGGCTTGTTCCATCAGTAGAAGAAATTGATTCCGGACTTTCGTGGTACATTTGAATATTACTGTAGAAAACAGTATTCCTATAAGTGCTTTCAGTTCAACAATATGTACATCATTCAGTTCAATAATATCTGGATTTTTGTATCTTGTTCTCAAAAAAGCAGTTTTTTGTTTGTCCACTCCTTAATTTGTAAAATATCGTCGCAAAATAATTTATTCCATACTCCAATTTCACTTTCAAATATTTTGAGTATTATGCCTGTTACAAATTCGTAATATATTATGTATCACAATTTGGACATTTCTTCTCAGTTCTACTTTAGACCATCTAAAATTGGATTTACTCAGATAAACATTTTCATTTACTTCCCAATGTTTATCAATCCCTTCATTTTCATCACCTCCTGAAACTTTAACCTCAGAATCTGTATCATGTGTTCTCTGACAATCCAATCATCAGCCTGTCCGTCATTTCCTACAGCAACCACTTCTCGATTTCCATTTATAGTCCATTTTTGATTACAATTTGCACCTTGTTTCCTATTTTGACCTGTAATTGATTCATCAATATCTGAATCCTTGCTTTCCCGTCTATCCAGCAAAGAATTTCTTCTTCAAAATTATGATCTTTCATGTTCATTTTTATATTGAAAAAATTAATAAGATTTGCAAAGAGAATTGAAACAACTGGATGCAAAGAAATCTATATTTAAGAAAAACTTCCCATTATTTGATCATTTTATGAAAAGAAAATTGTACTTACATAAGTTGTGAGTACATGCGAGTTACATATGTCAAGTGAGCACTTGATTGAGAAAAAACAGACACAATAAAAACTCTCACTGCATGGTAGTCTAAATATAACTAAAAAAGAACCAGCTACTGCAAAGCATGTTCCATTATGTGATCAAGGGTGGGGGTAATCATGTAGCGACCAGATGCGCTTCTTCATTTTTACATCACTTCACCAGTTGGGAGGTTAAATGAATTTGAATTTAAATTATGCTAAGCACATAGATACAGTGACAAGTTAGACTAATGTTTGTAATATCATTTTTTGTCTAAATCAAGCTACGTTCTGATAAAAATATTTTTTGACTAATCAGGTATCTTATCTATTTTTGAAGTTAAAATAATGTTAGCGGTTAGTGCATGCAAGTGTGCTTTTAAATAACACCGGTCAACATGGTTTTTGTCTCATGAATACAAATAGGTGTACTTAATGTAGTTTTTTATCCTGTTTTCAAATATGTGTTGGGAATTTTTCCATCACCCACAGTTTTTTATCTTAATTTTTTAAAATGTCTTTTCATCCATTTGTCCATTGTCAAGTAAAAGCTTGTAGAGCATTGTAAATATGATGGAACCAAATGAGCTAACTCAAAGGGTAGCATTGCTACAGTTTTGCAGGTTCAGACGTATATAGACATGTACAAACATGATCTAGTGAAGCACATATTCATCAGAACAATGTCAGTTGTGAAATAGTAGTGAACCAGTAAACAGGTCATTGTGAGTGCTTTGTGTGTCTGAATTATTGTGTATTACTTATTTAAAACTTTATTTCTTTTAATTAGTTGTTAGTTACAAAATGTCTAGAGTTTGTTTAAATCATCCTAACAATTTTATGTGGTTAAGTGACGCTCAAGTCCCAAAGACGAAACCTTACTCCATTAGTAAAAAAGTGTTACAAACTTTATTTTGGGTGTAAAGTCATGGACCAAACAAGGGCCTGGGCCCCACATATCTGTTGTTTGTCATGTGTTAGGCTTCTCACTGCATGGAAAAATGGCACATGCCATTTACTATCCCCGTGATTTGGAGGGAACCCAAAGATTCTGTTATTTCTGCTTAACAAACATTAAAGAGATTACGTCAAAATCAAAACATATAGTGGTGTACCCTAACTTACAATCTGCAATGAGACCAGTTGAATTGCCCGTACTAAAGCTTCCAGAACATGTGAGATTAGATGAAGAGAGCTCAGACTCTGATGGAAGTAAGGAAGAAAAAGAAGCAGATTCTAGTGGTACAACTTTTGAACATAGCAGTTCATCTGAGCCTCATTTACTGACTCAAGAAAACCTTAATGATCTCATACGAGATTTAAAGTTATCCAAAAAATAGTCTGAAATGCTTGCTTCTTGGCTAAAAGGATGAATCATCTTCAAAAGAATACAAAGATATGTAACCATTTTGAATTTAAAGAGTATTTTTCTGAAGAAAATGGCTTAGTGTCTAGAAATGACATTTCTTCTCTTATGGAGACACTTTGTAATGAACATAACCCAACAGAATGGCGCTTGTTCATTGAGGCCTCTAAAGTTAGTTTAAAAGCTGTGATTCTGCATAGTGGCAATAAATTCCCATGAGTACCTGTGGCTCACTCTGCTAGTATGAAAGAAATATATGAAAACTAAATTTATATTGGAAAAACAATATGCTGTGTATGAATGGAATATTTGTGATGATTTGAAGATAATTCACTTATTCTTGGTCTGCAGCTTGGTTACACGAAGTATTGTTGTTTTTTGTGTGAATGACATAGTAGGGATAGGAAAAGCCATTTCATTAAGAAAATAATGGTCTAAACCTGAATCACTCATTCCTGAACAGAAAAATGTGAAACATGACCCCCCACCCATTCTGTAATCCTAAAATTGTGTATGTACTTCCATTACATATCGAACTAGGATTAATGAAGAATTTCATCAAGGCCATGGACAATACTCCTGGTTTCATGTACTTAAAACAGAAGTTTCCTAAAATAAGTGATGCAGAAAATAAAGAAGCAATATTTGTGGGTCCACAAATATGATCACTAATGCATGATGAAAAGTTTGAGGAACTATTGAATCCACTGGAGAAAGCAGCTTAGCAATAGCAAGCATTCAAAAATTTTACTCGAGTTTTTTGGGAAATTGAAAGGCGGAAAATTACTGTGGTATTGTCAATGATCTAATAAAAATTTGGGTTGTAATCCTTAAAAGTACTTCCTGCACTCGCACCTAGATTTCTTTCTGGAAAATCTGTGTGCGATGAGCAAGGGGAACACTTTCATCAGAAGATTTCAGCTATGGAAAAGAGGTATCAAGGCAAATGGGATCCTAATATGCTGGCCGATTATTGTTAGACCATCAAGAGGGATGCTTCACAGATGAAATTAGCAGAAAATCGCCATTTCTTACTTTCTAGGGAGTCAAATGTTTGAATATTGTGTAGTTAAGAATGCAGAAAGTATTAAAATGTTTGAAATTATAAATATCTGTTACTTGGAAATCTTGCGTGATGGGGAAAACTGATATATTTGAATTTAGGAGAAAAAATACTATCAGAATCACATTTTTCTTCCTGAGAAAAAAATTCTTTTTGTTCCCCTGTTTAATTAATGATTGTGCTATTACAATTAATTATGTTTTGTCATAATTTGTTAATGTGTTCTTCATAGATTTAAACGGGGCTAGATGAACTGTAACATGGACCTTTAACACTTTTAAAAACTAAAGGTCAAGACATACAAAGTCATAACTTTTTAAATATTTAGTTTATAATGTTTCCTTTTTATTCATGCTACCTTAATTAATCCAAATCAACTTTTGGTTAAAAATAAAGATTGCAAACAGTGTTAGACAGATCGCCCACAAGTGGCATGGGAGAAATTTGATGGTCCTCCGCTTAGCATCATTGAATAACAAATGGAATAATGTCAATATAAGTGGTATGGTAGGAGTGTGGTGAGTACAAGGTGCTACCACCAATCTGTTTATCACTTGATCACAGTTTATTCTACTTTTGCAATTCCTATACACTAATCTCATTTCACTTAGTATATTTTTTAATTTTTTTAAATTATTAATCTATGTAGCACTATGGAATTATGTTCCTGAGGGTTATTAACAGTTTCCAATTTATGACCTTTTTTCTAATTTCAGAAAGTAACTTTTGACCTAAATTACCACATGTTTAATTTTTCATTTGGAGAATAATTTAAACCTTTTATGGTGCAAGTTAAATTCTTTAAATACACCAAATGCTCCAAAGAATTTTTACTCGTAAGTGAATTCATTTAAATTCACCTTCTCTTGTAAAGAGATTAATTTGATCTATTCTCAAATACACCAAAAGTTAAAATGTTTTATTATCAGAAGATGACATTGCAATCTATACCATACAGGATTCTACTGGCATTAGGACTTATCATCGCTGTGTTACTTACTACCCCTACTCGATGCTCATCTATGCCACACTGCATATTTGTCTGGCACTATGAGTGCCAAGCCTTAGAAACTCTTGAGTGAAGCTTGTGTTACTTAGGTAGTTATGTCTGGACCCACCGGGTTGGTCTAATGGTGAATGTGTCTTCCCAAATCAGCTGATTTGGTAGTCGAGAGTTTCAGCGTTCAAAGTTCTAGTAAAGTCGGTTATTTTTACATGGTTTTGAGTACTAGATCGTGGATACCGGTGTTCTTTGGTGGTTGGGTTTCAACTAACCACACATCTCAGGAATGGTTGAACTGAGTGTACAAGACTACACTTCATTTACACTCATACATATCATCCTCATTCATCCTCTGAATTATTATCTGAAAGGTAATTACCAGAGGCTTCTTGGCCATTCATGCAGGGGTCCCAGGTTCAAATCCCAGTCAGGCATGCCATTTTGTTGTTGAATTTTTCATTAAGTTTTTTGTGAACAGAATGTGATAAATACAAAGATCTTAGCAGTATTTTAAAAATCTGATACAAGCCTGCTTTCATCTAGTGATTAAGAACATCTGTGGTGAATTTACAATTGCAGATAATATAGTTTTATTTTACTCTAAACTTTATTGATTTAATTCAGATATGAAAAAAAGCAAGTTTACTGTTATAAAAGCTAGGATTGTTGATGTACATGTCCGAAGAAGGATTCTTATGACAAAGAATATTCAACTAAAAAATTGAAAAAGTTCAATTAGAAACAAGAAGAGAGGTTCAGAGTGTGAGATTAGTGAATCATATCGTAAATACAGTTGCTAAATTATAATTTTTGAGAAAAGTAAAAAAATAAAAATCTCACTAGACCAGTTTTTTGTTTGGATGAAAACTATACATCCTGAACAATTAACTGAAATATATGTGGCACCTTTTGATAATGGCAGGCAGTTTGAAGTTACCTGTTGGTAATGGAAGAATATGAGTATGCTAACTGAAATTACAGAAATATAGATTTATTAAAAGGAAACAAAATGGCATTCATATGTGGTGTGTCATTGACTAATTATAGACATTATAATATAGTCTAACAGTAATAAAAATACACTGACCACAATGCATTCTACTTTTATCAGGTACCACTTATTTTCAAGTATAGAAAGTACTGAAAAGATTTTTAAGAATAGAAACATAATGATGAATTGGATAAATTTGAATGGTATTTTATGTTAAGTAAATGGGGGGGGGGGGGATAATGTTGAGCTGATTGTAATGGTAAAATTTTAATTGTATTGAAAGCATGGACATTAGTTGGTTCATTTGCCAGTACATTCTCATTGAATTTATTTTTGGATCAGTAAAAAGAGAACTTTCTAGAAACATTGCTTTAGTAAGTATGTACTTTAACATATGAAGCTTTAGGTCAAAGTATGTGACTGGGTACATTTTGCACTCATTCTCAATGGAGGATAATTTTAGTAAAAAAGTGATAACAAAATTTGTGGTTCATTTACCAAAAGATGTTTGTCATGAAATAGATAACAGTAATACTGGTGATGATGAAGTATAACAAAAATAGCAAACTAACTGTACAAAACGGTAAATAAACTCCAAAGAAAAAAAATTGTTGGTCGCCGCATGTTATATTTAATATTAAATGTTTAGTTTTACTTATTAATGTACGAGGGTAAGTCAATTATTATCCGCAATTTAGTTATATTTTTGTTTATGTTGGTAGTACTGTCGTGTTGCGTAGATGACGCATACGTGGTTTAATTGTTGTTATGTCTGTGTAGGTTTGATGCTGCTAGGTTAGTTCCATTATCGCTGCCCTGCCGTTAAAAATGGCTGCTCCGCTTTCTGTTTGCACCAAAGAAGAGCAATGTTCAGTGATCCGTTTTTTGTGGTCGTGTCAGGGGCCGAAATTCATCGAAGACTTTCGGTACAGTACAGGAACAGTGTGTTGCCTCAACGGAGTGTCTACGAATGGATTGAAAAATTCAAAAATGGTTGCACTTGTGTTACGCACGACGAACAAGCCGGACGACCGTTTACCGCCACAAATGAGTAAAAAATTGAGCGTGCACGTGACATGGTTTTTTTAGATAGACGAGAAATTATTGATGAAGTGGCACATCGTCTGCAAATTAGTCACGGTTCTGCCTACGAAATGATCCACAACAGACTTGGGTTTCATAAAGTCTGTGCAAGATGGGTCCCAAAACAACTCGCACAGTTGCATAAACATATGGATGCCAAAGACTTTTGGATGGCTATGGTAACGAACGGGACTGTTCTTAGACAGAATCATCACTGTTGACGAAACATGGATCCGTCATTACGGGCCAGAGAGTAAACGGCAGAGTGTAGAATGTAAATATCCAAATTCGTCCTGCAAAAAAAAGTTCAAGACCCAACCATCCGCAGGAAAACTGATGCTTACGGTTTTTTGGGACTCACATGGCCAAGTACTGGAACATTATGAGGAAAGGGGCACGACAATAAACAGTGCGCGTTACAGCGAGATGCTTACTGCCAAGCTGAAGCCTGCAACTCGAAGCAAATGCCGAGAACTGAAGTACTGGCTCATCCTCCGTATAGCCCTGATCTTGCCCCTTCTGATACAGCAGATGATTCTCGTCCCTTCTTTGATACAGCAATGGGTTCCACGTCTTCTCGTTGAGGCACAGAGAACTGTTCAGAAAGACAAATTTTCGTAAGTATAAATCCAATAGTGCTGTATCTTGCTACAGTTTTTCGTTATTTGATGTTTTGCTTGAGTGTAGGTACTGTCAACATTCTCTGCATGGTCTCCATTGAAATGATTTATAAAGTTATACAAATGGTGTCCGTGAGGTGATTATAATTTTGCAGCCATTTTCACTTTCTGTATACTTTGAGCATTCACATTTGAACCTTCGTGAATTTTTACACCAATACTATAAAGAATGCTTCCATAAGGCAAATTAGTTTATTTTTGCAGTTAATAAAAAGAATGGTCAGTACGTAAATCAAAGCCTCTAAAAACTTGTACATCTCATTCTTGTTTAGATGACTTGTCATCAACATATTTGTGTGTCATATTTCTAATGGAAGTTTTGTAGTTTCTGACTGATTAAAACTTGCAGAATCCCTTAGTTTGCTTCCAGTTTCACTTAACAACTTCACAGAGCGTGTAGGTACACAAAATGAAGTTTGTTGATTTCCAACCCCTCCGTTCAAAGCCTAAATAACATAATTCTATTAATACATAATTTCTGTTAATACTGTTTAAAGTTACCCACTAATTACCCACTTTATCCATCTTTCTTTTATTATTTTTTTCTCATTCTTCTGAAATATACACACCATGACAAAAGAAGAATATTAGTATTTTAATCATTGCGGAATAATTTTTCACTAATATATTTTACTTGATTTGCGTTTTCTTTTTTTTACTGATGTAGATCGTTAATTGTTACTTCTTAATGGGCTCTGGATTTCTTTTGTATTCCACTATACCGAGTGTTCCGGGACGTATTCCCCGAACTTCAAGTACTTATTCAGGACACCTAAATAAGCAAAAACGTTCATATCGACATAAGTCCTATTTTATTTTTGTTTTCCATCTGGATGTCATTTTGTTATTTTTAACAACAAAATTTCTCAGGAACGGATCAGCCTACTTTAATTAAATTTGGCAAATACAAGACTAGTATCTTATTCTACAAAATAAAAAATTTGAAAACGTCACCTTCAAAAATCTCAAAATGGCGGCCATCTTAATTTTTTAATCTTCAATGTCTTTGTAATTATTTGTTCGATCAAATTCTTACTTGTTTGCAAAAATTATTAAAGCATTTAATGTTGAACAAAATGACACCTCATTTGTAAAAATTCGTTGACAACAATTAAGTTATTGCAGACAATCTGGCATTCTTGCGCACCATATTGCATGCTGATGATTTTTTGCCTGCTTTTATTTCCTCCACTAAATGTAATAAAATTTATTAATAATAATAATGATAGATTAGTAAAAATTATCAGTTTGCATTGCGGTGCGCAAGAGTACTACCGGGTTAATTATCTGCATTAACTCAATTGCTTGTCAACGGATTTTTACTAATGAGGTGTCATTTTGTTCAAGATTAAATGCTTAATAACTTTTGTAATAAGTAACAATTTGATCAAATAAATAATTACTAAGATATTAAAGATTATAAAATTAAGATGGGGCTGCTATTTTGTCATTTTTGAAGGTGACGTTTTCAAAATTACTTATTTTTTAGAGTAAGACACTAGTCTTATATTTGCCAAATTTAATTAAAGAAGGTTTACTTGGACTTCTGGGTGTCGACAACATTTTGATAAATCATCGCATACCCGTTCGGAATTATCAGGATTATGTGTAACAAAATTTACAGTTGAACGGAGTAGTTATTAGTGTAACAAAAATTTCCTGGTCGGCGGAAACGAAGCCGTTAGCAGGAGCAGAGGATAATGAGGCACAGTCAAATGCATTATTGTGATTCCTTGAGAAATTCGCCGCAGCTCTAGAGATGGGCCGCTCGGCGATGAAAACTAGTGAAGCTGTGAGGGAAATAGAGTCCTGGCGTTTACGCATGGTGAACCGAGTAGGAAAATTCTATTGTTGAAACTAGAATATCATCCAGGAAAAAATTCAACCGTTGAAGAGATATCTGTTAGGCTAAATTAAGTATATCGATTCGAAAAGTAAGATGAAGGATACATTTTTTATATTTTTTAAGATATTATGGTGTAATTTTTTTGGCAGAAACTGTTGTGTCGGAGTAGAAATTTTGAATTCTAGAACTTATTTGATTGTACGCTAAAAGACTTATGTTTTTTATAGAATTAGTGGGAGGAATTGCCTCAGCTGTCATAAAAAGGGACGTGCTTTAAAGATGAGTTTAGTTCTAAGAATATTATTTATTAGTAGGCAGGTCGTAGCAGTAAAACTAAGAAACTTAAAATTTTATGAAAAGTAGGTTAATTTATTGCCAGTTTACATTAATTACAACAGATGGGACAGGTTTTTCCGAAATGTATGATTTTTTAAATTAAAAACGGTAATAATTATAGGAGATTAAGATGTACATATTGTAGGAAGCAGATAGTATCAAGTGAGTGGAATTTCTGGTTAACAACGGAAGTTTGACGGTGGTAAGAAATTCGTCAAAACAAGTACGTGTGGTGAGTTGGGATATGTAGTCTTTAAGGCTGGTCGAAGCATGATTATTCATTACCTATGTAATTCCTGTCAGTAACTAACGCGATTAGTGTATTGACAATTTCTAGAAAATTAATAGCTTGATGTTGACTTTACTCGAGAAGAGTTACTGGCCGTTTAAAAGTACATTCTGCTTAGATCAAATATGAATATTACAAAAATGCAGCCTACGTTTTATTGCATAATTTATTTAAATTGTTTAATCATATGTTTTGGGTTAGGCAGGTACCAAGTAATTTTAAATACTCAATTCTTTTACCGACTAATGAAAGCGGAGTTTGTAGATGAAGTGGCAGCTACCGCGTTATTTCATTTATAAATTGTAATGTCATAAATATTTTCTGGGTTGTTATTACAAGTATTTAATACTTAGGGGTTTTTTTATTTTAATATTATAAACCAATAATATTTCAAATAAGTTTCAAGCAGGGTTTCTCCAGAGTTTCAAGGATTACTTCTCGATGGATAATATGTTTTTGTCGTCAATAATAAATTTGAAGCTAGAGAAAAACAAGGTAGGTTTACTCTTTCTTTGGAAATCTTGACTGTTGATAGAAAAGTCCCGATCTTAAAGTTGTCTTGTTAGGATCTGTTGTTAAAATATTAATATTTTGAAAAAAATTTAAATAATTGTATTTTATTGTAATTATAGTTTAATATATTTATATTTTTGAAAAAAAATGAATATAACAGCCGGAGTACTGTGCAAAGAAGGGCTGCCAATCACCTTCGAGACCTTAATAGGCCTCGATTAATCCAGAATTATGGATTAAGAAATGTTAATGAGGAAAGAGGATAAAATAAAACTTACAAAAGAAGATAATTAGAATATATAATTAAGCATATGTTTACCGTAACTCCGACGCTTAGTATGGAATATCACTCTGGGGAGAAGTAAAAAAGGTTAAACTGAATTAACGCCTAACTGCATTTTAATTCAGTTTAGGCTGGGATACAGTAGGCAAAAGTACGAATGTAGGTTTTCTGGTAAAAAAATGTTTTTTTTTTAGGATTGTCAACAGTTATTTTTTCTTATACTGCTCAAAAATGCTTTTAAGCCGCATGTAATTTTATTAATAAACTACAACGTTTTAATTAAGAGTCTTACTCGCCCATACGCCTAGTATAAGCTCTTTCAGAACTTGTAGATTTTCGCTTTTCGACTATATCCTAAAACTTGTTTTGATATATGGTTAAAATTATGAAACGGAAGCGGTAAGACTACCTAAAATTTTGACACCGGAAATTATTCAAAATAACATACTAATGTGAATGAAACTTGACTTATCAAATCTTGGTAGGAGTGCCGGTTTTAACAGCAGGAACTTGGAAAAATGGAGAAGACTTTGATAACATTCCTTTGTTGATTTGAAACAGCTGTAAGAAAATAAATAAACGTTTTTTTTGGAGGTACAGATTCACGGTAAAAAAATATTTATTTTAGATTAGTTGCACAAAATTACATTAAAATTTGAGTAAGTTACCGATTGTGAGGTGGATTGTAAAACAAACGTAGATTTATTTATATACTTGATTATAAGCAGTAAGTAACTGGTAAAAGACTATCTCTTATTTGTTATGTACAAATAATAATAGTACAAGTAAGACAAAAGATGTGTTTTACTTAATTACTCGGTGTCTAGTTTTTACTAGACACTAGTTTTAATGTTGGCAAAAATGGTTCGTATTTAGGCTATTGTTAAAGAGTTTTTCTCACAGTTTTAAAATGGGAATGATTGGAATGGGCTGGCCTAGAACTACAGGAATACTGGAGTCACACGGGTGGGTGCTGCTCATTCAGGAGCTCTAGTTTTAATTTATTAAAGTCATTAATCAGTTTTTAAAAACTTCTGTTAAGTTTTAAAATTATGGCTTTTTTTAGTTGAGGTGGGGGAATACCATTTAAGTACGCCCCAAAGGGACAGTGTCGGACTCGCAATAGGTACAGCAAAATGCTGTTAATGGCGTATGTATGCTTGCGCCCTACCGACTAAACCTAACCACCTCACCTACTCCCCCTCCCGGGACCGGACACGTAATTACGCATAACTAAGCCCCGCGAGATGCCTTCCAGCGCGGTAGGATCAAAGGTCCCTGTGCGTCATCATCGCCGCCCATCTACACAAATGCAGACGCGCGACAACTGTAGAGGGCTGTTCTTCACCCCACCCCCTCTCGACAGTCCTTTTCTTCACTTTCGCCTTGAAGGACTTTCTACAGTAGTTTCCTTCGTCTTCCTTTGCAGGTATCGGGTGAGTTATAGTCATCTCATTATGAGGTACCACAATCGACCGCTCTGTGGCCCTCTTTACTTGATAGCTCATAGACTCCTTAGATTGGCACGACAATGTCCCGGACGACCACAGTTAAAACGCAGATGCGTTCGATCAAAACCACTGCATTTCGTCAGCATATGTCCCTTCTCCCAATAGCGGAAACATCGATCTTCTGCCTCTGATGTGAGCCCGACAGTGATCAGGATCGCACCCGATACTGATTCGGGACTCGGCTAATTTCATCGCAGCCCGTTTCGTAGTTATCACGGTCACGTTCTTAGTCTGGCCAAATGCTGGCCTGATTGATAAGATCCTGAATGCATCATCCAGCTCAATTACATGGGCCACAGCATCCCTTATTTTTTGTTCCGTAGTTTCAAGGTCTTCGCCCTTGATGTGTACCACTTTACGCTTTCCGCCCCTCACTTTTAAATCGACCTGTAGGTCGGCTGTCTTGTTTCGCAGAAGCGTCGTTAGTTCCTCAGCCCTTTTCATTCCTCTGACTCTGAGACGAGCTCTTCATCAGCCCCTTTACGCAAAGATAAAACGTCCCCAACCTCTTCTCGCGAGACGTACTCCATCGTTTTGAGGAGGTCCGCGTAGGATCTCCCACTCGCTCTGACGGTCACTGCCCCGCTGTCCTTGACAGGTGGAGTCGCTCTCCTGATGCTAGTATTCTTGTTCTGCGACTTGTCTTCGGAAGGTGTCAATACCGCACGGAGTCCCTCTCTCTCCCTGTTTACGTACGCAAGAATCTTGCGGATATAGGTACTAAGTCTGCCCGCCAGTATGGCAAAGACCGGGCACTTTGCCTCTTTGGCTACTTCTTACATAACTTCTTGAGGTGGGTCATCTTATAGTCTTTCGTCCCAACTACTACATGTAGCCGCAAGTTCGAAATACATTTTCCCAACCGTGATATTAAATCCTCCAGACTATCCGGCGGCGTTACCTCCTCTTCTGGGGAGACTGGGGTCTGGGTTGTTCCAGTCCAGATTTAGGCACTGGTACTCTCAGGAATTTGGTCGACTTCGTAACATCCGTCTCCATCTCTGCAGCCGAGACGTCTGTCTCAACTGCTAAACAACTAATTACTTATCCAAATCCGCATTCCTTTGCGACATCCACAATAGACCTTAGTGCGAGAGGCAATAAGGACTAATACACAAAAACCGTTATAAAAATTGTATCCATCAACCAAAAATCGCAACACTCAAAAAACACGTCCAATAAATATTATCTAATTGATTCCCGTCGTCCCGTTAACGTAATTTCATCCAAAAACCCTGTAAAACACTCCACAAAAACACAAAAACCGTTATAAAAATTGTATCCATCAACCAAAAATCGCAACACTCAAAAACACGTCCAATAAATATTATCTAATTGATTCCCGTCGTCCCGTTAACGTAATTTCATCCAAAAACCCTGTAAAACACTCCAAAATCGCGGAATAACACAGCAACACGACCGTCCGGCTCGAGTTCTCTTACTGAACTCTTAAGATTATGTTTAGTCACCGATAGTTAAACTGACATCCTCTATAATTGTCGTTGTGATATTTTGCTTAATATATTTTTAAAATGGCAGTAATAAAACGAAGTTATCTTAGTTTTGTAAAATTAATATTTTATTGAGCTTTATAAATATTGATGAGTTGGAAAGTGATCTGATAGTTTTTATTGTCGGTATTGTGTATGTAATTAACAAAATAACAAGCTCTAAAATTAGCCATGAATCCAGTTTTAAGATTTCTCACTGAAAGATAGGTGGGTCCAAAAACAGGCTTCATCGTTCTTTACAAAGTTTATAATTTCTTCAAACCAAGAAGAAAGAACTAACAGATGTTAAATTTGAACCTCTAATTATTCAGTTCGTTGTTAAATTTAGACACTGATTTGGTGTTACTAATATTGATTGTATCAATTTGTTTAGATAAAGATACACTGTCTAAAAAAAACGCATGAAATAATAATGTTATTCGTTGATGAAACACTAAAAATCAATGTCCACTGTGCAATTTTTCTTATGAAAATGCATGTCATCATTTAGGATAACCGCTACTGCGGTTATCCTAAATTAATTAGTTAATAAATTAGTTAAGCATTAGCAGAAATGTTCTGTTCAATTTTATCACCAGTATATCCTAACAAAAAAGATAAAAAATACTGTACCTTCATTCAGGCCTTTATCTATTAAAAAATAAAAGAAAAAAAATTAATTAAGAATCATTGTACTTTAGACAAATGAGGAACAAGATACGTAACCGTTAGGTTTTTATAAAAATCACAGTTTTATTGCCCTTTTTTTTTTTTTTTGTAAATGCGATTATCTAGTTCGGTTACTAAGATAAATATTTCGATTTGTACGTAGCAGTTAGTAGTGTTTACATGCTCAGTGAAGCAAAAATGTTGCGGCCCTTTTTGAAAGGTCAACGTTTTGACATTAGAGGTGAAATTGAGAACTCTCGTGGAGGGTCTAGTATTTGGACAACTCAAAAAATAGTACCATTTATGATAATGTTTGAAAGACCTCATTAAGACGAGAGAGAACTGTGAAGGAAGAGCTCCCCTTTCACAGTTCTCTCTCTTTTAGAGTCGTTAAAGTGTGAGTATTTCGCACCATCATTGTTCTTGTTTTCCCCATTGTGATTTTAACGTTTTTAATGTTTTAAAGTTTGCATGAATTTCACACTCCATTATTATCTTGAACAACCTTACCGTCACTATCAAACTTCAGTTCAGTGAAAACAAAATGAAGGTCAATCCCATCCTCATAGAAGTTGTTCATGATTTGTCTGATAGTGAAAATTAGTGCTATATCCACTGGTATTCATCCACTAATTTTTCAGATTATACCTTCAATGTTTTGCTCAAAAATGCTTGTAAACTCTTACATGCTGCTTTCAGTAGTGTATCCCCATTATAGTTAATAATCCAGTTTTTGAACATTTGTAATAGTGGAGATTATTCATTATTCTAAGCATCTGGTATTTTAATAGTTCATAAGTTCTTAATCGACGCATAAATCCAATCAGTCCCGAATCCGAAGATTTCATAGCTTCTACACCACCCGACGCTTTGTTAACTCTTAATTTTATGAATTTCTTTTCGTAATGGCTCACTGACCACTGACTCCACTGTCACCACTCTCTTTTCCTCTCTTGAGACGAAATTGTTCACCCCGTCTTAACAATTCCTCTATTCCATTTATTCTATGTTTTACACAAAAACTTCACATTTTGCACGTTCCAAGAATAAAGCATAAGAATATAAAGTTTAAAATACTAATTGTATGGCGTGCGGTATTTTTTGTGGCATTAGTTTTTAGCTTCGTGCGGTAGGTTTGATTGTGAAGTAAGTAATAAAAGTAAGTGATACTATGAGCTTAGTAAGTAAACCCACCGGTTACCGAATGTAAACTGGGTTACAATTTGGAATGTAACCCAAACCGGGTTACTAAATGTAAATAATACTTATTACCAAATAAGAGTATTTCAATACCGCGCATTTCTCCTTTCGGTATCTTTTGATTTACGATAGCATCGTCGGTTCTTTTTCTCACTCGGTGAATTTTATGAAACCAAAGAAAGTGAATTTTTGTGCATCTTGCGTGTAAGTTATTTGTTAAAATGAACTCGAGGAACATTTTGAATTCTGTTCGACTATCTGCCACATAACCATATATAACGGTTCGCCAATAAGATTCAAAACCCATTTGCAAACGTTTATTCGCCGGTTTCAAGTGACTTACATTTAAAAGGTTTGTCGGAGATTATGATCGACGTAATTATATCGCAAGTCTGTACATCACCTGCAACTGTCAAGCGAACTTTCACAGAATCATCACAGTTTTTCCCCCAATTATCTTGTGCTTTGTGGTTGCGTCTTTTAAAAATCTATTTAGTTAAAATAAAAAAAAGTAAGCAGTTACACAGTTAGACAACGCCATGATTGTTCAAACGTTTGAAAGGGGTT
The DNA here is from genome assembly GCF_047948215.1 of Lycorma delicatula. Taxonomy (NCBI): domain Eukaryota; kingdom Metazoa; phylum Arthropoda; class Insecta; order Hemiptera; family Fulgoridae; genus Lycorma; species Lycorma delicatula. The sequence continues at coordinate 220,059,771 of NC_134455.1, read as the reverse complement.
TCACGTATTACTAATAGCGGAATCCAGAATTGACTATTCAAGTACTTAACTATTATAAAATTCTGCGATTAAAAGTGTTCAAATGCATTTTTTTTTACTCGTTTTGAAAAAATTGTCTTATGTCCTTTAAAATGTTTTTTAGCTGTCTTTTTCATGAGATCTACAATTGAAAGTTCAAAATCCAACCGGTTTCATTTTTAGATTACATTTAGTTATAATCCGATACATCATTAATAGCCACATTTTCTGACGGCGTAAAAAGTAGGCCGATTTGTCGTATTTGCTACATCGTGTCGATTCTGTAGCCAATTTTTCACTTTAGAGTCGGTATTTCAACGTATCATCAAAGAGTTAAAGAGATCTACATTATGTAATTTTGTCTTCATTCATAACAGCAGTCTAACCCACCGGGTTGGTCTAGTGGTGAACGCGTCTTCCCAAATCAGCCGATTTGGAAGTCGAGAGTTCCAACGTTGAAGTCCTAGTAAAGTCAGTTATTTTTACATAGATTTGCATATTAGATCGTGGATACCGGTGTTCTTTGGTAGTTGGGTTTCAATTAACCACTCATTTCAGGAATGGTCGAACTGATACTGTAAAAGACTACACTTCATTTACACTCATATATACCATACTTATTAATCCTCTGAAGTATTATCTGAACGGTAATTACCGGAGACTAAACAGGAAAAAGAAAGATAATAGCAGTCTAGGTCTGTACTGTGTAAATCGTGCGGTTTAGTCTGCGGGAATAATAGGACATGTATTATTCATTTGTAAATTTTATTTTTCACCATCGAAAAAAAAGGATGGTGCATGGGTTTGTTTGTTGTATGTGCTCACATTTTTATTTTAGCTCCCACTGTCGCAGAGCGGACCAACGATGGTGCATCGGGCGGTTGCGCGCAGCGCACGAACGATTCATTCGTACGAAGGATTTAAACTTCTGTAACATTTCATTCGTTCGAACGATTTGTACTTTTTAATACAAACAATTTATCTAAAATTATATTTGTGTTTTGGGGATAAAAAAGGAAGACATTGGGGTTAGAGCTGTGTTAAAAAATGACAACTCAAGAATGGCTAAAAATGTTCTATTCAAATTTCTGTTCACAGGAGCTTTATATTAATGTTGTTCATTACTAAATTTCCTTAATCTTTCTTCAACTATTTTATCAAAAGTTTGAATAATGAAATGAGATTGTATAGGTTAATAGAAAGTAAAACAGTTAAAATAAACCCACCCATCGACTTATTGTTATTAAGCTTCAAACTCGATTTTGGAACTTTTCTGTTGTTTTGGAACGTTTTTGGATTTTGGAACTTTTCGTTGTAGAAGTTTTTGTTGTTAGTATGCCAAGTTCATGAATGTTATTTATATTTAGTTACAATTGGCAAAAACATTTAACAAAATCATGCATAATGAAACATAATCCATGTAACATTATCGCGGCGCCTTTTTTCTGGTCTCCCCAATAAAAATGCATGGTGTGTTGATTTGATGTATGTGCTCACATATTTATTTTGAATGAAGTGCAACTATCTAGCGGAAAAACTGAACTAACTAACTATTACACAGTTGTGTTATAAATTGTGTATTATGCAAAATGCTAATGTAGATTAACTTTTATTGTACTTTTTTTTTACATTTGTTAAAAAAGAACTATTGTAGAGATAAGTTTTTTGAATTATTTTCAAAATAAATAGTATAAAATAAATGTTAATGTAAACAACATACTGTTTATAGTAAACATAAAATTTATTATACAGTTGTTAGTTGTCATTTATTATTCTGCATTTTGTTTTTATTATTCAATTTTTGTTTATAAATATTTATCCAAAATTATATTTGTGTTTTGGGAATAAAAAGGAAAACATTATGGTTAGAGCTGTGTTAAAAAATCAGAACTTCAGAAACAGCTAAAAATGTTCAGGATAATCATTGTATAGTTTAGTTTTAACAAAATCCCTCTTTCTAAATGATAAATCTTAAATTTATTGAAATATTTTTCAGTACGATAAAATTATTGAAGCTAGAAAACAGTAATATTCTTGAAAGTATACATTTGTGTACAACTATATTTCAGATCAACCAACTTCTCAGATTTAAAAAAAAATTGGAAAGATAAGTACAAAAAAAAGGTACTTTCATCTTTATTCTGCAAAAACTGTAAAAATGTACACATTTCACATGTTATTACATCATTGCAATACTACAGAGTAGAATAATAATAATATGTATTAAGTAGAAGTATTTTTTAAAGATTAATATAAATAATATTTCATTAAAATAACATTAATATACTGTTAGTGACATACTTAGTATTTGAAAGTTTTCTCTCTGGAAAATGACTTAAGTATTTGTAAAACTTACTGATTGTTAAGAAAAGTATTTATTCATTTTTAAATGCAAAATTTACCTTCAGTTATTCTTCAAAGATTTGTATAATCCTTTTTAACTACTAAAGAGTTAACGGTATTCATAATAGTTTCAAAGTTTGGTGGCAACATCTGAAAATTGGTTGTAATGTTCATAGATTTGTGAAAGTGGTAAATCAAATAATTATTATATTCTAACTCTCAAAACTATTTACTACTGTCATCCTCTCTTTCCTTAAATGAAATTGTCTGCTGCTGTTTTCTATTGATTTTTGTAAAAAGTGCTTTTTGGTTAACATATGCATATAGTAGCAGCAGATTTCAGACTGTTATTGTTATTAATTTGCAATGAACACACTGCTACTTCCATATATCCTGACATTTTAGTCAAGACTTAGGAGTAGCATAGGCAGATAGGCAGTGGTTTTCCTGTCAAGTTTGATTTGTTCTTTACTATGTAAAATTTATAATGCTGGCCTTGCTATCTAAATTAATTGTTGAAGGAAGTCAACGTCTATGATTATGGCTATCAATGTCTTGTTGAAGGAAAAAGGAACTTGGAGGAGCACCTTATTTTGTGCTCCTCTGCCATTCATTGCTAATGCATTACCATTTTATTTTATTAATGAACTTTATTTTTTTAAAGTATCCTTAAACCGATGTAGTAGCATGCCAGTAAAATTTTGACATAAATTTAGTTTTAAAAGAAATTCAAAAATGTATGAAAAAGTAAATTATTAAAAAAATGTTTAATTTTTTAACACAATTTCTATTAAACTGGTCATTAGAAATCTGTTGAGATTGTGCATGTGCATTCCTAATACAGCAAGAATGGCAATAGAACTAATAAATATTATTTTTTATGTGTATCAGTTACAGTTGACATGTTTCTTTCCCATTTTTCTGGTTAATATTCTGACTGATGTCAAAATCTCATTGTCTTGCTTGTATCCCAAGAAGCTCCAGCCATAAGTAATTTTGTACACAAGCTGTAGATGAATTATTACATGGATTGAACTTATTTTACTTAGAATAATCTGGTGATCGGTTTACAGGCACTAAGATTGCAAACATTGCTGAGAAATTTGTAACAGTTAAATGAGCCAGTTCTGGATCTGACATGTGTCATATCAGATTTTCTTGCCAATATTTTTTTGTTTGACTAAAACAACATCTGTACAGTCACTGATATTTACATTTCTCTTTTCCTAAGTTATCATGGAAAAGTTATTCCTAAGTTATTAGAAAAGAAAAGAAAATATTGAAAATTATTAATACAAAATAATTTTTTTATTATATCTCTGTTATCTCAAGAACAGTTCAGCTGTTTTTGATAAATGAAATACCAAACCAAAATTCTATTCAAATTTCTGTTCACAGGAGCTTTATATTAATGTTGTTCATTACTAAATTTCCTTAATCTTTCTTCAACTATTTTATCAAAAGTTTGAATAATGAAATGAGATTGTATAGGTTAATAGAAAGTGAAACAGTTAAAATAAACCCACCCATCGACTTATTGTTATTAAGCTTCGAACTCGTTAAAGATTTAGTTATTTGTGGTTAAAAAGATACCAAAATTGGGTAAGAATAATGAAGATGAGTAAATATTATTAAATGAGAGTTGTAGAATATTTTTTATTTGTTTCACATGGGTGTAAATTAATTAAGAAGTAGTGTAAAGGGTATTTAATATAAAATATAAATTTTAATATTAAAATGTAATTCCTTAGGTTAACATTAAATTGACGGCTAAAATAAGAATTCCTCAATTTCTAACATTATTGTGAATTGGATTATTATTCTTTCAAGAAGGTCAATAAAGATATAGCATTATTAGTATAGGAAGAATTATTCTTTGAATGGGTCATAATAATTATTGCCCTATTTTTTTTAATTGTTTCTATTATGTTATTTATAATCATATTTTATAATTGAGATTTTATTAATTTCAAGTAATTATGTAAATGAACCTCATTTTTATTCATAATAAATGATTAACAGAAAAACGGAAACAATTGAAGGCTTGTGAAAAAGCAAGATAACATTTAATTGAGAGGAAAAAACTTTCAAAATTATTTTGATAAAATATAAAATCAGTATTTACAAAACGGAAGTAAAAAATTTCATCCATTTTATCTATTATAGTGAATAATTCTCACTTTGTCTTTCATTTCTTAGTCAACTTACTGATAGTAATTTTTTGTTTTTATTCTTTTGATAAAAAGCATACAGTACAGTGTTACTTCCATAATCAGGATTTGGCTTGTATGGTATCACTTTAACATTCAGTAAAAAAATGTAGGGTTTTTATGTTACAATGAAATAAATGATTTGACTGTAAACTTAAAAACTAATGCTTTCATGCTGAAAACTAATATTTCTATTTCCCTACAAATTTCATATGTTTTATTTATTGTAACATCAGACAGTTTTAAGTCTTGATTGGTAAGATGGTTGTTTAAAATGGAGATGAATTGTCATAAAATTTGGCAGATGTGGTTGATTCACTTTTAACATTTGGCTAGATTTTGAGTTAGTGCAACAACATTTGACTCGTTAAGACACTTGTGAAACAGAGAAAGTAGAAATTAAAAATAAAAACATTGGTGATGTTAATTAAAATATTTTTAAAGATTTTTTTAGGATTCTGTGCTTCCGTTGCACGATGGAAAAATTATTTTATAAAAGATAAAAGGAAAATATTTTCTGAATGTTTACAAAATTGCAGTCTTGTTTAAAAAAAGTTATTATACATTTTTTAAATGTTATTAAATTCAACATAGTTGAATTTTTCGTGTAAAACAATTGATGAAATAATCTTTTGAAAGTAATATATTTGACCCCCTTTTGAGAATCATTTTACACCACTTTCAATATTACTTGAAAACAGTTTCTTATATAAAATTACTGTAATAAAGTAGTTAGCCTTTTTAAGTTGTCATAATTTGGTTTTGAAATTTATCTACAAACGTGATGTATTCTCACCCTTTGTGATAGGAATAGTGTGATTTTTATTTTGTTTTGCTCATTATTTATCGTACAGTGTAACAAACTCAGACAGTTACTAAAATTTTTACATTTTAAAGTAAACTTATTTTATTAATAATAAAAATCATGTTTAATTATAATTGATATTGTTTATCATTTAATTTATATCCGTAGTTTCAATCTTCCTAAATATAGTTTGTGTGTGCTTGTATATGAACATTATGTTAAAGGTAGGGAATATGTACTTATAGTTAATCTCTTTTACCTTATTTAAATTTCTTTTTTCTTTTTGTAGTGCTTGCAATACAATGAGTCAGGCCAGCAGTAGTGGGCGCCGGATACCCAATGTGCCAGAAGAGCAACTGCTGTTATCTGAACTTGCACCACCCAGAAATGGTATTACAATTACACCAACAAGAGCACCTACTGCTAATAAGAGAGGTATGTTATTATATATTAGAGAGATTATTATATTACAGTCATTAGCGAAAAATAATGTTGAATATTTATGAATATAATAGAACTTTGTGTGAAGAAGAATGTACATAAAAGTAAATTGTTTGTATTATAATTATGCGTATTTACACTATAAAAATTCAAGTTTATAATCATATATTATATTTATATTTACTATTGTGTACATTGCGATCTGCTTAATTAGTGAAGAGTAAGCAATTCTCCCACGGTCAAATGAGATGAGGATGATATGTATAACATGTAAATACGCTGTCTAGTATTCATTTCCATATAAAAGCAACTAACTTTTAGTAGGATTTGAACCTCAGAACTTCAAAAATCAGTTGTTAAACAATTGATTTGTGATGTGTCTTATGTTTTTCTATTAATTTGCAGTTAGTGTTTACTAAAGTTGTGACAAGTAAAGGAGTGTTTATTGAGCAAATGTAGATTATTCATTGATTGAGGATTTGTAGATTATTTATTCTCCCCAAAACATTAGTTTTCAGCAGAAATATGTGTAAAAGATTAACTTTAAATAGAACATTATGGTTTGTTGATAACAATTGAAATTGTTTATGACATATACAGATAATGTGAAAGTTCTACTGCTTTGATAGTTCAGTCCCTGAATTCCCTAAACAAAGAATTCATTACATACAGCATGATGCATGAAAACTATTTTATCACAGTTCCAATCTAATTATGAAAGCATAAATGAATAAATTGATCAGTGTCGCTTACATAGCTGTTGCCAAGCAGAATGTCTTTCCAAGGTGAGCCCTTCACCACCTTCATTTCCTTGATTTGACAGTGAATCATTATTGTTAAGCATCTCTTCTTCCAATTTGAAATCAGAACTGACAAGAGATGTACTCATACCATAATCTCTCAAACTTTTATCTATTTGACAACCAGCAGAAACTCCTGCCATCGACTTAAGCTTGTTGTTTTACTCCAGAGGGCTTAAGAAATTCCTACTGCTTAAGAACACTCCACAACCCTTTTGAGAAAATTGATTCCTTCCTCAGTCTCACCCTGTCAGGGTTGTTGGTGGTTCGTAGACATGAGACTAAAGCCTTATTTTTCCTAGATGTCTGGAAACTGAATTCAGAATATCTCTCTTCAGTCAAAAGTTTGAGTACTTCATTTGAAATGAAGAAATCCAGAAAAAAAATTAAATATTTTCTTGAGATTAATTACAAAGAAAAAAATATTGAACACTCTTAACAGTGTTAAGACCAATAAAAACCACTAAAGCTACAGAAAAAAGCACACTAACTGAAAAATGTGAATATTTAACTATAAGTAATAACAAAAAATAAAATAAAAAGAAAGACTTGAAAGAGTATTACAGGTACTCTTAAAACTTTTAACCTGCAGATCCAACCAATCTTAATAAAAACAGGAAGAATCTGTAAGAACTCAATGAAAACTGGGCCTCAGATAAACTTGTCTTCACCATACAGAGTCCAGACTTTGACTCTGCATTTAAATGTACCCAGTTCTTATTGTTTTATACTAATTTCATGGGCTTGGGGATAATGTGGAAGGTCTTTGTTTAATCACACATCAAAAATTATTCATGATATCTGTCCACAGTTTGGTATGTAGTGTACTTCATCTGTTTCTGTAAAATTCCTTAGCAACACTCAAAAATCAGGTTTTCAAAGTATCCAGTGGTCATGTTAATATGTTTGTGTCTTGCATATTTAGATATATTTTATGGAATTCATTTATATATTTGTGATTTGCATACATAAAAGAAGAATTATTTGTAGTTTAATTATATCTTTATTCAGCCAGTTACAAAATGTTCTCAAAGAAATTAATACAGTTACTTTTTAGGAAATTGTTAAAAAACAATTACACATAGACTGTAACTGTTATCAACCAACATGATAATAAACTTAAAACTAATAAAAAACTAACATGGTGTATTATTGGTAAACGAGAACGTTACACAAAAAATATACTGAATTATAAATTGAAATTAATTAATAATAATGTCTACAGTGGAATAAAATTTCTTATCTAGTCATTGATACTGTTGGATCTGTTAGTGGTATAAATTATAATGTGTAGTGTGTTATTTATTTATAATTTATTAATTATTTTTATTAGGATGTATATTAGTTTTTCTTTTGAACATTGAATATTATTTGATAGGCAGAATTAAACTTCTATTGTTTGTTTTACTCATGGAATTCTATTAATAATGTCTTAATAGCCAGCCATTCATATTATGAAAATCTTCTGCTTAAAAAATTTGATGAACAGTTGTTATTATGAAGACAATTGATAGTTTTGAAGAGAATTGCTATTTTAATTTTAAAATCTTGAGGTTGTGTTAATTTTATTTTACACCAACTTTATATTATCAGCACTACCCTACACTATTACAACATAAGTTAGTTTTTATCATAATATTTTTTTAATTTAGTTAAAACAAAAACTGAATATCTCAACTTCTTACTTATATATTGGAGATGAAGATGCTATATTAAAGTAGGCTATAGATTGCTAAATATTGAAACAGAGAACTCTATTTATCTTTCCTTCATTATTTTATCATTTTCATTGGTGATGAAATTTGCCCAATGGCTGGTTTTTTTAAACTATTAGGTGCAATTTTTGTTTTGTTTTTACTTTTTTAATTTTCATTTTATTTATTAATTTTTATAAATGGCTATTATTTATTAAGTAATAAATGTATTTTACTACTATAATTCATTAATAATAAGTTAATTTATGTTAGATTAACTGTAGTTATAAATCGCTTATAGTAGTTATTTTGTTTGAAAGAAGTAGGTTATGATAAAAGGTTATTATAATAATGATTCTGATAAAATAGATATTTTTTTAAAAACATAACTACAGAAATAAATTACTGTTAATAGAAATTACTTAATACCTCATTATTATTTATTAAATAGTTATTATTTATTAACTAAAAACAATTAAAATTTCTAAATGATGTATCAGTGTGTAACTTCTGTTTCACATTGGCACTTGCCAGTATGAAACTCAAATATTTGTAAGCTAAAATATCAATTGAAGTATTAAAATATATGTATATATATATATATATATATGTAAAAGGGATATATAAAACTACTGAAATATTTAAAAAAAAAGATACTAAATGACTGATCAGTAAATGAACTTAATTAGGACTTAAGTTCTATTTAGACTATGCCTAACCCAAAGTGTATGCACAAAATGTATGCAGATCACGATATACCAATCAGTTGTCACTCTGTTAAGACAATTGTGATCTGTAGCATTGCATATAACTTTTCTGTTGAGCAGTTCTGATAGTATTTATCTTTATGCAGAAATGTTTTTTTGCATATGTTTATGTCACTCGTTTTCATCCATTTTCCAAGTGAATGATAAATAGTAGATTAGTTTGTGGTATGTTAGTATAATTTATGTATATAAAATGTTGTAAATTATACATTTTATGTTAATTAAATTGGCATTACATAGGATGAGCAACATAAAACCAAATCCATAATGAAACTGCCATCCAACAGCATTTTGAGACTTGCACAACTAGTGGATGTATATGTTACTGCTGATGGGTGGTTATGTTTCAGTGCAGTATATGTTTTGTTGCAGTGCAGTATTGTGAGTTCAGTTGTACTCAATCCAGGAGAGAACAGCTATAGTTGAGGGCTATATTTGTTCTGGAGCATTTGAAGAATCATGTCAAGTATTTGTAGAAAAATTTCTGAATACTTGTATCCCAGTGAAGAGTAGCATTTACGATTTAGATAAAAAATGGCAGGTTTGGTTTCAAAGTCAAAACAAAATAGGCAATCTTCCATTAGGACTCCACAGGTCATTGCCAATATTGAAAGGAGAGTTACTGCCAGTCCAAAAAAAATCACTTTGCATGTTATCCCAACAATCTGGTGTTAAATACACATCTTGTCTTGTTACAAGTAAGTAATAAACTATAAAAAAGTATAATAATTTAGGAATTAGTGTAGATGTGTTCCTGTACCTTAATTTCTAAATAAGTGGTTTTTCTTTTAGTCATGGTTATTTTAATTTTATTGTGCCGTATTCCAACAAATTTTTTAGCTCCCTCACTCAATGGGAAAATATAGTTAATAAATTTTGTAACCTCATATACACTAATTATTAAACATTTATGGAGATTTATTACATATTTTTTATGTTATTACTAGTCGGCCCAGCGGCTAGCCCTTCGGGGAGGGAAAGAGTAATATTTTTATTGTTAAAGTTGACTGGGCTGGCTTGGCTGTCCCGGCAGTAATCTTTTCGTGGAGTAAATGATTTAATCATTAAATTTGTATTGAAGGAAAAATTTAAACCACAATATTTGTAAAATATTTTTGTTGATATTCTTCTATCCATTAGTCATTAATATAATCAAATTAATTGGAACTTATATTGACTTATATACATGTTAACAGTGATACTGCGTGGATGTTGGATAATGTCGCCGAACAGTAAAAATAAAGTAAAATACTATATAGTAAAGTCAAAATATATTGCAATATATTAAAGTAGAAAAAAAATAAAAAGATTATTATCCCATGTAGTTTATAAACTATGTTGTTTATCTGGTGGTTCGCAGCTTAAATGAATAAATTTTGTGGTGAACCATCTCTTGAGCATGCCATATATAATTGACCGTGACCAAAACAACTATTTTCCAACAGTAATCCAGCAGTGTTTAGGGGTTGTCCTTGTAATTTGTAATATAGTTGTGTCAAGGCTGTCGGGCAAGGTTGACCAGGTGGTGGAGGGAGTCAGGAGGGGGTGACGGGTGAAGCTCTTGGCGAACTTCAAAAAACTATTAAACGGGTGGAGGAGGAGGCAGAAGCCTATCTCGTTTGATGCGGTAACTGCCGCCCGTGGGCGTAAGCAGCCTAGTCCACCGCTGCCAGTTTAGGCTCCGGCTGCAAAAATTAAGAGGGCCACAGTCAGGGTGATCCCGATCACACCTGGTCCGAGGGCTTCGTCAGCAATGACGGAGCTAACCCTGAAAAAGATCCTGGTCCTGAGGAAAGAAAAGTTACAAATTTCCCGGGTCATGAAAACAAGGGATAATGGCGTCGTGCTGGAGGTTGTAAATGAGCAGCAGGCGAAGCGGCTGCTGGAGGCCGCCGTTCTTAAGAAGAACGGGCTGAAGGCTCAGTTGCCGACCGAGCGGAGGACGCAAATATTGGTCTATGATTTGCCGAGGGCAACGAGGGTAGAGTAGCCTGAAATCCTCAGGGCCATACACAGCCAAAATCCTGTGTTGGATATGGCTGTCGAGGACTTCCTCAAGGAGACCAGGGTGGTCCGACAGTTGGGGCGGAAAGAGGCCTCCAATGAGCCACTGGATAACTGAGACCTTGCCAAAGATCCGGCGTCTTGGTGGCCGGTGGTCAGCTGTTCCTTGGGTGGACTTCTTCCAAGGTTGTCGACCATACAAAAGTACCCTGTGCTTCAAACGTCAGCGCTTTGTTCACACATTTCTCCGCTGTAGAGCACAGTCGGAAATGTATGATCATTGCGCCCTTGCTGGGTACAGGTCACCAATGAAGCCATGAGGATCGTTGAGGAGTACAACCTAGAGGTCCTCTTGGTCCAGGAGTGGTACACGGTCGGGGATAGGGTGGTCGGCTTCGACGGAATTGATGTTATTCAATCTCGTGGGGACGGCCGCTCTCTGCGATCGTGTTTCGCTCGGTTTCGTTGGGTGTCTTCTGGTTGCCCCTGTGATCATAGGCTTATAACCTACGAGATGGATTACGGAGGCGGTCTAAGAGCTCCAGATTCGGGTCGCTATAACCCAAGGGACCTGGATAGGGACAGGCTGCGGCTGGCTTACAGGGGTTGGAATGGCGCATGGAGCACAGGGAGGAGGTGGAATTGATGGCTGAACAACTCGGCCGGGCCATCAAGACTGGCTGCGATAGGTTCCTACGGCGGCCTAGGCCAATGGACGGACCCTTGGGTAGTAGCCAGTCCGCTGATCTAAGAGTTGTTGGAGCCGTCATGATCTCCGTTTCCGGGTAGCCGTCTGTTAAACGCAGGCGGAAACTCGGTTAAAAGTGGTGGTCCTCTGACGTGAGCGTACTTCGCGCAAGAGATAGAACCGCGCGTAAAAGATACCAACGTCGCCCCCTAACCGGGATTTTCGTTGACGACGTGCGCGCTGAAGGTCTACCGGTAGCATGAACGTACTCATTACGTAGTAATGAGTACGTTCATTACTCCGTAGTACGTACTCATTACTCCGTAATGAGTGTTATCAAGGAAGCCAAACTCAAATTTTGGCAACAGTATGCGCGACCCTGTTCCAGCTCGCTAAGTCTTGTTACCGGCCAAAGCCAATACATGTGCTGCCCAGTGTTCGATGCGATGGTTTGGTGATCGGGACCACACTTTAACATCTGTGGTGAACTATCAGGCGTTACTGGATACTCTTGTTTCCATATGCTCCCGAGGGTGAAGCAGAAATTGGCGTTAGGGCGGGTGAGACACAATTCCCTGGCGTACGGGCTGTGGATCCCGTAGATACAGACCGAGTGGTTTCTCGAATGGCACTGAGAAAGACACCGGGGATTGACCAGCTTGACTCGGATATATTCTATCATCTGCTGCCTGTCATAAGAGAGCCACTTGGCAGACTGTTTTGGGGTGCCTTAGCTTTCTTACTAGTTGGAAGGTGGCTTTGGTGAGGGTGCTCCAAAAATCAGGAAAAGATCCGAGGTCAGCAGTTATCAACCCATCAGTCTCTTGCCGGTAATCGGCAAGTTGCTTGAAAGTGTGGTTTTGGAACGACTCTGGGAAAACATTGATATGAACGATTTTCTAAATTGAGGACAATTCGGCTTCATGAAAGGGGTTGGCACCGAGGATTGTATCTTAAATGCCCTTGCAGGTGGAAAGCGCCGCTGAAAATATGTTTTAGCAATTTTTATTGAGATAGAGGCAGCATTTCCTTCCTTGTTTTGGAGTTCAGTTCTCTATGAGTTGGAACGCCGCAATGTTCCCGTAGCCCTGCAGGCCGTGGTACGTGACTATTTGTCTTAACTGTACGGCTCTGTTTAAAGAATCACACCTAGTTGTGGAAAAATCTGTAACAGGGGAAGCCTTCGCAAGGTTCCGTTCTTGGTACCTTGCTGTGGAACCTGGTATTCGATGGATTTTGGGATTAACATTCCCAGAAGGGGTCACAGCCCAGGCTTTCGCCGATGACTATCTCCTGTTAGTTCGTGGTAATTCAGAACCACAGATAGAAGACCGGGTGCAGATAGCTTTGTCAACCGCAGAGGGCGGGATGGACATGAAAAATTTAAAGATTTCTGTGTCCAAGACGAAGTGTATGCTTCTCAAGGGTGCAGAAGACAAATCGTACAGTCGTAACCTCCATATTAAGTATAAAGACTGTGTAATCAGCCGAGTTTGTTTTCATAGTACCTAGGTGTTTTGTTTGATGAGAAGAGTTGCTGTTTAGCAATCACATTAGGCAAGTAGTAGCGGACGCCATCTGTGATGCACAAGCTTAGGATGATTGTTTGGAAGAATTATGGGCTGTTGGGCTGTCATTTGTACATGGTGTACCGAGGTGTCTTCGAAAGTATGATCTCTTATGCTGCATCCGTTTCAGTGCATTGGTCAGAAAGAAATCTTACACTTATTCAAAATTTAAGGAGTGCCCAATGTAGAGTCTTAATTGCATGCACTGGTGTGTTTAAAACAACCTTTTATGAGGCTACCACCATATTGGGAAAGGCTCTCTTAATCGATCTAGTGGTGAAAGTTCGTGCAGCCATGTGGAAATTGTGTAGAGGTAGGGAGGCTGAGCTATTTGGGATGTGGTTTCAAGCTGGACCTGTACCGGAGTGAAACGGTTTTCGCAATGCACCGGTTCTAAATTTTGAACAATTGCCCATCTCCCACTTTTGGAGGAGGCTTTACAGCCTCGTGATGGAAGCATGGCAGCAAGAATGGAACCCCTGACCAAGGGTAGGTCCTTGTATAGATTTATGTAGGACTTGGAGGATGGTATATTTCTAGTTCATTTTTAAGGTCACTGGGAGCCCAAGTGCTCTCCAACCACATGAATTTGAACCAATATTTGTTTTTGTTCCACCTGGCAGCTGATGAGCTATGCATCTGTGGGAAGGTCCAGTCAAATGAACACATGATGTTCGACTGCCCAGCTCTGGGGGGGGGGGCAAAACTCAGGCCACCCTGGAACTTAGAGGTCAAGGGGAAAATTGGCCACTCATAAGCAGCGAATCAATGTGACGTGAGCTGCATTGCCAGACCATGTGGGAGGTCCTTGATGCCATTGCTTTGTTCAACCGGCATCATTAGTTTAAGGGATATAAGACTCCTACCACTTGCTGTAGGAAGCTACCCTTGAGAAATGGCTAGCCATCAGACAAATATAGCTTCAAGCACTGTAATATGGTGGACACATACTTGCTGGCATTCAGCAACCTAGGCGCGGCAGCAAATTTCTGTCCTTGATGGAATAAATTTTAATTTATTAATGTCATATATTTTAGTATATAGACATGGTGCACCTACCCATTTTAGTAATATATGGCAAGTGAGCCACCGCTCACTTGCAAGCGACATGCAAGCGAGTGGTGTAGGGCACCACGTTTATTTTACTCACGCAATTAGGTAAGCTCTAGGAGCTAATTAGGATATTGGTCACTAAACTGTTTTAGGTACAGTAGTCATTTATGTTACGGTTATTCAGTCTTCTTTAGGGCGATTGAATGGGGTGTGATGGGAGAAATGCCTGACAAACCCAAGCATAGCCTATTTTAATTTTTAGCCTTGAATATAATAAAATTAATTAAAACTGACTTATATACATCTCATAATCCTTGATATTTATCCTTTAAAATTTAGATTTTAGATGTTAAGTAATGCAACCACCAGGCAATGACAAACATGTAGGAGATAATTTGATATATGTTTCTACATACATATATATCGATGTTGCCAAATGGTGAAAAAAGGGGCATATTTTGACCTTCATTTTAGTTGTAACTTTTGAATTTTGTTTTAAAACAATCCTGAAGGTGTGGATATGCGCCCTGTAAAATTTGGTTAATGTATGTAATGTATTGTGGCTACAAAATGCTTACAGAGAGAATTGGTATAATTTTTTATTTATAGATAATAATATTTTTTTAAATTTATTTTATTTGTGGACATAGATTTGACAGTTTATCAAGAAATGAATTTTAAGATTAATTTTTAATTTTATGAAGAAAAGTAATTTAGTTATTTATTCATAAAAATGCATTAAAAGAAAAATTTTAATGATAAATAAATGTGTTTACCTTAAGTGCAATGTTTTGGTTGTAGGTGACCTGATATGACTAGTAAAGTCATTCCCAAAAATGGCATAGTCAATCTCAATAAAAACATGCATTTCATTCTAGGCTCACTAGTTAGTGAGAAATAAAGTGATATGCCATTGCCTTCTTAACATAGTTGAGTATCTGGTTGTTTATCAGCAAACTGACCAAAATGCAGGTAATATTCAATTAAACGTACCCACTCTGTTCACCATAGCTACCAACTGTTCAGTGAACAGTATTATTATCAGAGAAAGCAATACTAACTAGTATCTCTTTATTTCTAAGGTGTTTTACATTAATCACATCCATAAGAAAGATAGGACAGATAGTGTAAACTAACAAATTGATGTACCACTTAATGTTTCCCTGATCTATTTGTTTTGAGGGGGTCGATGGAATTTAATGAGATTATTATTTGTATAGTAATAGTAAAATTGTATAAATTACATTATTATTGATACAGTAATAGTAATAATAATAATAATAATATTAATGCTAGTAATGACTATTTAAAGAAGTTATTGTTATTCTATTTACATATTTGTATGCTTAATGTTGTTCTCTGTGGTCTTCTATTTCTGTATTATATGTTTTTTAATAATATCTAACCCGATAATGAAAGGTCAATTAACATGAGAAGCCCTTAATTAAATCAACTGGGATGAAATCAAGAGGACAGACACATTGTATTAGATAAACTGCTTAATTAAAAAAGTTTATTTGTTATTATTTTTTATATTACAGTTCAAAGTATTATTTTTATGTTAAATAATTTACTTCACATTGGTAATGTTAGTGTGTTTTATTGAGTCAGATAATCTGGAATAGTTACATGTAATATGTTACACGTAATATAAAAAAATTATAGTTAAGAAAAGCAGTCATTCACAAGTAGGTCAAAAGTGATGCATAACAATTACTGTTATCCCGTTCAAATTTTAAAATTGATTTTCTTGATTGATGTTTTTCTCAAACAAAAGATAAAATGTTTTGTTCAGATTTATAATATTTAAAGGATAAGGATTTATAATATTTAATATTTATATTTTATTTTAGCAAAAACCTTTATAAAATAATATTAAGGTAATTAATTATTGAAGATTTATATTTTGTTTGAATTAGAAGGTATTAAACTTTTCTCTAAAGCAGCAGTTTAGTGCTGTTATTCAGAGATAAACAGCAAAGATTTTGTAAATAAAAATATAAGATAATTAAATTTAAAAATATAATTACAATATAATTGTAAAATATTTAATAAATTTATGATTATTTATTTTATCAAATGACCATTGTTAATGAAATTTCCATTATAATTTATCTTAATAATTTAATCATTCTTTTACTTTCATTGACAATTTAGATGGGTTGGTATTTGGAAACTATCTGTGCTATTTATTAACTGATGTAACCAAAAGTGTACCTGAATATTTTTGGATTCTAAATTTAAAATAACTAAAAAATGTCCCCTTTGTTTTCATTTGGTCTCATTTTTTGGTTTTTAAAGAAAGATTTTTACAAGATTAGATTAAGAAATCATTATAATAATATTTTGTACAAATATTTACACCATTTTTCTTGAAATAAAAAAATTAGTGAAACTCATTTACTAATTTCAAAATAATGACCGCATAAATTTTTTATCATTTGTATTTTGTTCTTCGTCATTAGTTTTTAATCAAAATACATTTCAGTAGTTAAAATATTGTAATGATATTACGTATCATTAATTAAATGTAAACAAAATTTACATAAGCTTGAATTTTTTCATATTTTTGACACTACGTAATGGCTGATTCAATTTAAGTTAATTAATTTGTGGAATATTATTTACTTTGCAAATTGATGGTGTTTTTTATTTATTTAGATTAAATTGCTAATTATTAATTACCGTTTTCCTTAATTTTATCTTTTCTGCTCTTAACAATGACTGAGAGAAAATAATTTGTCAAAATAAGAAAAGAGTAGGATGAAATGAATAAATATACAGTTAACAGTAAGAGCAGATTTATTTAAATTTCAGTAGAATTTAAACATTAAATTAAATAGACATAAGTAATTGCATACTAGTATTACTCTGAATTTCTTTACCACAAAAATATGTTTATTTAATTTTCATAATATTGTCAAGGTCAATCAATAAAACTTTTACAAACTTGAATACTGATAATTTTGATTTTTTGTCTGATTAATATTTAGAATCATAGAATTTTCTTCTACGTTTTGCTTTTAGTTAAAATTGTATTTATGAAATTTGTATTTTTTTATTGTCAATATTTAGATTTTGACAGATTTTCTCAAAATTAAATTCTCTACAAAGGTTTAATTGTCAGTTAAAGAAAGTTATTTTAAGCAAACTTTTTTTTATACCACTTATGGTTGCCTTCTGGAAGAAGAACACGCTCTACAGGCTTTGTTTGCTTAGGGCACAAAAACATTGACATTAGGACTATCACAAATGTGCTGCAAAGTTTAATGAGGGTTTTGTTACCCCATGTTGAGCAGTTATGGATCTTCTCTGTGCCACTGATGTGAAACATTGACTTATCACTAAATATTACATTGTCTAAAAAGGTATCGTCTGCAATTCTACCATCATTTCCTCGTAAAACTGCAGCCAAGCAATTTTGTCATCAACTGTAATGTGTTGAACCATTTTGGTTCAGTGTGTAACTTTGCTGTAATCTGTAATGTGTTGAACCACGGTTAGTTTATGTGGCTTCAAGTGCAATGGTTTGCATAATTCGTACAAACAGTAATTAGTGGAATGCTAGTCTCACGTGACGCACCATCAGTTGATTTCTTCAGACTACATGCAGAGCTTTCTATGATTTGTTCCACAGCAGGTTCAGGGATGTGGGCATCCTGGTGCTTTTGTATATTTAACAGGATAATCTATCTCAATGAAGGTTTATTGCAAAGAGTAAATTGTAGGTGTACTAGGAGGCTTCCTGTACTTTGCTAAATTTTATGGGATATTGGTGTTTCTAAAATCCAGAGTATGGTATTAAATTAGTTTGAGTTATTGCCAAATTTATAATTTACTGTTGTAGGTGATCATTATTTTATGACTATTCATGGTGTACTTTATATTGTGATACCTAAGTCTCTAGCCAAAGAGGCTGTAGAGCTTTTAATAGGATTTAATAAAAAAATCTGTACTTCATAAAAATAATTTTTTTTAATTTAATTCATTGTTGACAATAATTATTAAAAGATTAATAAATTGTAATTCTTAAAATAATTCTAAGTTGCTTTATGGGGTCATGCTTTCTGTGCATGTGTGTGTATGTGTGTGTCGCCCGCACTGTATAACTGTTGTACTTTTTGTAATGAATATATATAATAATATTTGTGTTTGTGTAATGCTATAACGTTATTGGAATGTTGTTTATGCTGAAAAATTACATTTTATGAGAGGATAAACATATTTTTTTTTTTTTTTGAAGTGATTGTGCAAGATTTTTGAATTTAATATTTACACTTGTAAGTATAAGTTGGTTTTTACATGTGTGTGTGTGTGTGTGTGCACGGGGGGTTTTTCTGTAAATAATGAATGAGAGTGAATGTGAACTACCAGACAATCAGGGAACATCTGTTACATGAGTGCATAGCCCTCTGAAAGCAAATGTTACTCACTAAAAATAAACAGCCCTTAAATAACTTACAATACTGTTGTTTATTATTAGAGCTTACCTAATATTGTAAATGATATCACAAACTTGATTGGACATCAATCCACGTAAAAAAAAGTTATATATGGATAATTAAAAACCACATATCATCTTTGTATAATATAATATGTTCATGAATCAGTTTTACATGTACATTAGCAATTAACAGGAAAATTAGTTTTAACGTTGTAAATTGGTATTTTTTTAATCAGGAAGTTTACTGGTTTGATGCATAACTAAAATACCTGTTGCTTTCTGGTAATCTAATCTCAAAATATTTACTACAATCTGCATTTGTTGAGTACTTATTATAACTGGTGAATCCCCCTCTATAAATTTTTCTGTTACCAAATTATCTAATTCTGGATGTCTATAGTCCACTGATTTAGTTTATTCCTTACAGGATTCTGCATACATTTTTCTCTTATGTATGTTTTAAATATTTTACATTATGAATTTTGTCTACCAAACTAAATTATAATGATTTACAACTTTTAAAAGCTTCATCCTTACCTTTCTTGCTTTTCTACTTTATATGGCTAACTTCCATTTTACAAATATACTAGCTGACTTGTTGTAAGTACTCCTTGTTTGTCTAGTGTTAAGGTTTTTGTCCTACCTTAATTCACATGTCTGTAGTTTTTTTACCTAAATAAGAAAATTTCTATACTTTGTTAAACTGTAATTCAAGTTCCTTATTATGTAACTTATCAGTGTTCTTTTTCCTTAAAATTACAATTTTTTTGTCTTAGTCATTTTTAGAAATTTAATTTCTTGTCAGTGTCATTCAGTATTTCTTTTGAATACATTTTCTGTTTCCACAAAAAAAAGAACATTAATATAGCAATTGTCAGTGCTATGTATATTTATTTTATTTTAAATAATCTTATATTGGTATTTATTAATATTCTTAGGAATATTAAATTATACTACCATAATTATCAGTTATTTTGCTTTTGAAATTGATAATATTTTTAACATTGTCAATAACCAATATGTTGGTACATAGTGTTTATTTTAGTAATGCAATTATTGTTACATTTTGTCAAAACATTTGCATTTGCTTTGTTCATTATGATTAGTAATGACAATTATAACTAGAAAAATATGAAACTATAAGGGACACCAAGGGTATAGTCAGTAATTTGACTCGTCAAATTATAGTCATTTTAAAATGTTAAACCTATTTGAATAAAATTCTGTTTTTATAATTTTAATCTGTTTTAATCATTAGGGGGTGAGTAAAAGTCCAAAAATTTCAATTCTATCAATTGTGAATTTTTTATTAAATTGTTAGTAATAAATCTACTTAGTTAGTCCACTTGTAAATATAAACCAAAATAATAAGAATAATAACTTAAATTGTTAAAAATTTAATAAAAACTAAATTATTCTTTAATGTTCATCTGTCCATCAGGAATGTCCTGGGTTCAAATCCTGGTAGAATTTTCAGTTTTCGTGTGCAAAAAGAAAGATTATTCTTAATTTATTTTGTTTCATTATTTTTTTAGCAAAATTTTTGGTATGAGAAGTTCTTACTAGTTTTTTATTTTTTTATTTCTTAAGTTTCATAGTTGTTTTAAAGAATACTGTTTAAAGATAATTCCAGTTAGTTTTGATAGTATAACCTATATTTTTATTTTCTGGTGAATTTTTTTGAGGAAGAAGAGGAAGTTGAGGAGGATGAAATGGGAGAAACAATACTGAGATCTGAATTTAAGAGAGCATTAAAAGATTTAAATGGCAGAAAGGCTCCTGGAATAGACGGAATACCTGTAGAATTACTGCGCAGTGCAGGTGAGGAAGCGATTGATAGATTATACAAGCTGGTGTGTAATATTTATGAAAAAGGGGAAGTTCCGTCAGACTTCAAAAAAAGTGTTATAGTCATGATACCAAAGAAAGCAGGGGTAGATAAATGTGAAGAATACAGAACAATTAGTTTAACTAGTCATGCATCAAAAATCTTAATTAGAATTCTATACAGAAGAATTGAGTTGCTCCTGCTTCGTCCATCTTCCCTAAAGATGGACGAAGCAGGAGCGATATAAAATGCCGAATAGCACAAGCGAAACGAGCCTTCAGTCAGAAATATAATTTGTTAACATCAAAAATTAATTTAAATGTCAGGAAAAAATTTAGAAAGTATATGTTTGGAGTGTGTCGCTTTATATGGAAGTGAAGCTTGGACAGTCGGAGTATCTGAGAAGAAAAGATTAGAAGCTTTTGAAATGTGGTGCTATAGGAGAATGTTAAAAATCAGATGGGTGGATAAAGTGACAAATGAAGAGGTGTTGCGGCAAATAGATGAAGAAAGAAGCATTTGGAAAAATATAGTTAAAAGAAGAGACAGACTTATAGGCCACATACTAAGGCATCCTGGAATAGTCGCTTTAATATTGGAAGGACAGGTAGAAGAAAAAAATTGTGTAGGCAGGCCACGTTTGGAATATGTAAAACAAATTGTTAGGGATGTAGGATGTAGGGGGTATACTGAAATGAAACGACTAGCACTAGAGAGGGAATCTTGGAGAGCTGCATCAAACCAGTCAAATGACTGAAGACAAAAATAAAAAACCTATATTTAATTAAAGGATTACTTTATTTCAGATTCCAAATGTTAAATTTACCTTTTATCTTGGTATCATATGCATAAGGTTCACAATTTGAGTGATAAATTTAGAGATCATTGTGTAAAAGGTATGATTTTAATAGGATAATTTTCTAGTTAATTTTTTTTTAATTTCAGAAGGTATTTCATTAGCAATGTATCTGTTCTTAATTCATCAGTATTTTAAAAATCTGATGAAGATAAGGAGTTAAGGATTGCAGTTTTTGAAGATAACACATATTGTAATGTAATTTTTTTTTCTTGGATCAAAATGTATTTTTAGCAGAATTCTTTCATGTTTCTACCTTAACCTTTTTAAAAGCTAATGGTTCTTATCGTTTTGTGATTGTTCCTTTTCTGTTATAATTACCTACAATTTGTTTTGTTGAAATATTTGTCATGAATTTCCCCGTTATGACAATTTTTTGTTTTTCTTTGTGTTCGATTCATTTGTTTATATTTCTGTTATAGTTCTAATATTTTTATCCTGTTTCCTAATTTTGTTGAATTTATGCAACATTTTTAATTTACTTATTTTATGATATAAAGTCAAATTTAAGGTTAATTAAAAAGCTGTTTAAACAGCTTGTTATTTTGTGGTGCTGAACTTTCTGATGCACTGACTTTTATGGAACTGATGCCAAACTGTTACTGCTGTGTTCTTAAAACTGGGTGCATGATGACTGGAAAAAAACAATTGCTGTCAGTAGGTTGCTATTTTATTTTTAACCAGAAACCAGAAACATTTTCTAAATTCACCAGGTTTGACATCAAATTAATGTATATAAGAAAGTTACTTCAAATACATAAGTTATCAGATTCCATAATAAAATGGATATTTCTCTTAACAAATTTAAGTTATTTATTTTTTTTATTTCTCTCAAAATTTTAATTTTATGAGAAAAATTCCTTTTTTACATAAAGCAGACACAATCTGTGAAATAGGTAAATTTTTTGGTAATTTGTTTAAAACATGTAGATTGTAGGTATATGGGAAATTAACTGGGAAGTTGTCTTAAGTGTGATTAAGTATTAAGTATTCACTTCAGGTTGTTGAGTATATTCTCTCTCCTCTCACTCTATCTGTCTTTCACTCTGTGTGTGCAAGCATGCATGCGTGCATACGTGTAAATATTTGATTATGATTAGTCAGATTGAATAAGTGTAATAATGTAATAATTTTATGATTTAATTTTATATTTAATGAATATTATTTTATTCATACATTAAGTAACAGCTGAATTTTTTACCTAGCATGAAGTAATACTTTTAGAGATTTAAAAATCTGTTTAATATTTTTTTGTATTTAATGCTGTGTAATATATATATATATCTATATATCATATACATACATACATAGATTTTTTTTATATAAGAAATTGTGTTGTATTTTATTTGTATGGCACAGTAGTCTGTGCCTGTATTGATATAAATATTAATTCTTTAATCCCAGTTTGTTCATTCGTTTTGATTGCATAATGGCTTATTTTATTGGTGATTCATTGTTGCACATGTTAACGTTCCCACTCTTGTTATTTTATATACATCATATGCTCCTGTATTTAATATTTTCCAAATGTATAGTTAATTGGTCTTTATTAATCTTTAAAAATTTCATATTTCATTGCCAGTTTTATTATTGCTTTTGGCAAACTTTTGCCACATAACTTTTTTATTTTACAATTATGAACCCGAGTAATTTTTGAAATAGTGATCCTTTATTGTTTTCATAACTAATTAAATCATTTGTTAAAATTTTCATGTTATGTATTGGCAAGAGTTTAACACCAGTATTATTTTTAGATGCAACAATCAGTGTAGAAAAAGAACTCATACTGATTGGTAATACTATACCGATTGGTATCTTAATCATTACTGTTTTGTGATGACATAATCATATAAGTAAAAGTGTACATTATTTCAAGGTATCACTTAAAAAGAATTTACATGGATGTCAATAAAATGTAATCTTTTTATTTCAAAAGTTAAGAATTTTAAAGGAAAAATGTTAAGGTTATAAAATACTATTCAGTGCTTTTTTCTTTAGTGCAGGACATAAAATTATATATTTGACACAAAATTCATCATAAAAGTTCAGTTTTGGAAGAGAAATTAAGTTTGTAGATCTAAAATATATTAGTTTGTTTTAGGGAATCCTGGAAGTTAAATTTCATTAATTAAATTTTTTGACAAAAATTGTCTTGAACTAGTATAAAGAACGTTTTTTTTTTAATATATGAGATTTTATTATTGCAATTGTTAAATCAGTTATATTTTTATTAGCACTTAAAAAACTAGTTCAAATTTAGGTTCGTTGCACAAGAACTGCATTTCTTTATTATTACAAAATTGAATTTGGAAAAAAACAGTGACTTTGCATATCCTATTGAATCCTGTTAATTTATAATTATGGCTTACATTCATTCTTTTTGTATATATTTATGTATTATATTAATCCGATCAAACCAAGTACAGAATTAAAATAAAATAAAATAGCATGATACCTACCGTACTCCATAATCCAAACAAATCCTTCCTGGAAGAAAGTTTTCAGTCTGGTATGCAAAACGTTTTTTACTGCTTCTGTGGCCTCTTCATCAGATCAATAATGATCCCCTTGCAATTCTTCTTTTAATGGACCAAAAAGATGAAAATTGCTTGGAGCCAGGTCCAGACTCTATGGAGGGGGTCCATCAGCTCAAAACAGAGGTCTTGAAGGCAAAGGACTGTTTTTTTGGATGTATGAGGTCGAGCGTTACCTTGAAGTAAAATCACACCTTTAGAAAGTTTTCCATGTCTTCTGGATTTGATTTTTTGCTTCAGTAAACGCAGTAGCTCACAGTAATTGTCACTGTTTACTGATTGACCTTTAGGTGTGAAGTAAACCAAAATTGAACCTTCCATATCCCAAAATATCATCACCACCTTTCCTCCAGACATCTTAGTTTTGAACTTTTTAGGTGGGAGATGATGGGTGTTTCCACACTAAACTTTGTCAGTTACTCAGGTTCGAAGTGATAGACCCATGTCTCATCAACAGTTATTCGTTTAAAAAATTATTCAGACTCCTTTATCTTTGTAATGTTTCAAAAGTTTCTGGAAAATTTTCAAATGATTCTTTTTGTGGGTGCTGGTCAATTGACATGGAACCTAGCGAGCACAGACTTTTTGAAAGTTTAAAGAACCATGGATGAATGAAAATACTGAGCCATGCTTATATTCAACTCACCTGCAATGTTGTCAACTGTAATTTGTCGATTACCAAGAATCATTTGTTTAACCGCTTCAGTATTATCATTAGTATTTGAAATGGAAGGCCTACTTTGCTGCTGTTCATCACAGAAAGAAATCCTACCATTTTTAAAGTGAACAATTCATTCATAGATCTTGTGCTTCCATTCAAATAACTCTCTCCATATTGCTGTTGCATTCGACAAATAATCTCTGCTGGTTTTACCCCTTCTGCACTGAGGAAATATCACTGCTCGCATTTCTTTCTTTGTGCAATTAGACAAAGGAGCACTCATAAACAGACTTTTAAAGACAATCACAAATAGTTAACAATGAAACAACATTTTTAATGAACAACTTATAGAGGTGTTTAGTTACAGCAGAACAATCTTTGCTACCATACATATGATTGGGAGGGAAATCAAAATTTCCTTTACTTTTTGACTTACCCGTGTGTGTGTGTGCGCGCGCGCGCGCGCGTGTGTATACAAGGACTTCTTCTTTCAAGGTCCGATCGGTCTCAAAATTAAAACCACAGTGAAAATAAAAAAAATTTTATTTGTAACAAGTACTTACATAGTTACGCTATTTCTCTACATAGTCGCCACTCCGATTTAGATATTTGTCGTAGCGTGGTACCAACTTTCCAATACCCTCGTCATAGAACGGAGCCGCCTGTGTTTTCAGCCATGTTTCTACTCTGGTCTGTAGCTCGATGTCTGTGCCAAAATGTTGTCCTCCTAGCCAGCGTTTCATGTGAGCAGAGGTGAAAATCGGATGGAGCCGAGTCCGGGCTGTATGATGGGTGATCAAACCCTTCCCAACGAAAACGCTGCAGAAGCTTCTTTGTTACAGCTGCAGTGTGCTGCCGAGCATTGTTATGGAGAAAGACAATGCCTGATGACAACATTCCTCTCTGCTTATTCTGAATTGTGGCTTTTTCACAAAGTTGTCTCCTAGCCAGTATTTCACTTTGTGAAACGCTGGCTAGGAGGACAACATTTTGGCATAGACATCGAGCTGCAGACCAGCGTAGAAACATGGCTGAAAACACAGGCGGCTCCGTTCTATGACGAGGGTATTGAAAAGTTGGTACCACGCTACGACAAATGTCTTAATCAGAGTGGCGACTATGTAGAGAAATAGCGTAACTGTGTAAGTACTTGTTACAAATAACATTTTTTTTATTTTCACTGGTTTTAATTTCGTGACCGATCGAACCTTGAAAAAAAATAAACCTCGTACATATATAAAAATAGTGGTATGTATGTTTAATATTTTTTTACTGCATTTATGCGCTTTTCCAAACTGTATGACAGAATAAGAATTTTATAAATCAATGGACTAGAATATTGGTGATTTTTAATTGGTTTAGATGTATTTAAACAATTTTTTTAAATTTGCTCTTAAAATTTTAATATAACAATTAAAAGCCATACAATAATGAACAAATTATAAGAATTTCAGTGTGTATCTTTGCACGATATGGTATAACATTTCAACCTGTGACAGATGTTACATTTAAAACAGTGAAATAGAATTGAATATCTATAATTTTTTATTTAATTATTTACATTAGGTGGGAGCACACAGACATTCATACAAAAGTTAATTTTGTAACTCTATAAATTTTTGATATTATAAATTAACATATAAAACAAAAATAGAGCAATATATATAGAGTTTCAAACATTTCTAAACTCTGTGACTATTATTAATGGTAATTTTGTTTGAAGAAGTTGATGATAGCTTATTTAGTTGTTATTTAGCTCTGTGGTGAGATTTGCTATAAATTAATTGCTTGCAATAATTGTGTTATGTCATTAGTGGTATTCCATTGATAGTGGTTTGGTAGAAAGGCTTCCATGAAAAGAAACCTTTTAGCTGCATTGATTCATTTACATTTTACTAAGATGAATAACATTAGAACTAAAGTAAATTTAGTCGCCCATATGTTTAACTTGTCTCAAGTATCACAAGAATATAAATGTATAGTGGAATAAGAAAAAAGCAAAAAAATTACTGTAGTATAGTACTTATGTGGTATCATGATATATGTACTTACAGTGCACAGCAAATAACAGAAGACCTCTGTTTCTTGAATGCATATTTGTATATATATTTACTCTAATAATTATAATTTTTTCGTGTGGTTGTAGGTTATGGAAACATGAAATAATTTGATATGTACTTTGTTAATATTGAGTAATGAAATAATTTTTTTACTTCTTAAGCATTCAGTAATATTCTATTTGTTTATTTGTTGATACTACATTATTCATTATGTTGTTGTTAATATGCATTTCTGAAAAATAAAGCATGACAGTGACAATGTAATTTGTCAAGTAATCATTGTATTTTGAATCATTAGGTCATATTAGAACAAAATTTGAATGATGCTTCTGTAGGTATTTTCAAAATAAACATACATGTATATTTATTCCATATCCCATGCCAAAAGGCATTTACCTTTAAAAATTTACATCCTGCATTGTTTAAGTGCAATTTTAACTTTTAATATATTATCTTTATACTTTTAATCACTAGAATGAAATAAATTTTTCTGAGATATTCCAGATGTTGGAACTCTTACTGTAAAGAGTTATTAGAAAATACATTTCTTACCCATGATCTCTCTTTGTGAGCAAGTGATTGTTTTGTTAGTTAATGAAAATGAACAAATTACTTAATAACTGATGCTGTTTAATTTTTGTTGCTGTGTATATTATAAAATATATATATATTGGAAATTGGATTCTAAAAACTTAACTGCAGAGTTATTTGATACTGTTGTTTTTAATGTATTTTTATTCTTGAAATTACTATTCATTAGCACTTAAGTTTGCACCGGTGCTCCAGCTGGATATTGTATGAATTTAAATATCCAGTTTGTATCAGAAAGAATGAACCAATTTCAAACAGATATAGTTCATAATAAAAATGTGTTACAATTTTCGAAGGTGAGTGAAAAATGATGTGCACTTTCGCCATAAAACACCTTGAAAGTTATGATGCTGTTTTCTGCGCTTGCGTGCTTATAGTTGGTATAACTGCAGTCACGTGTGCTTAATTTGATCCCGATCGCATCATTTGTCTTCCGGCTATTTCAATGTAAACGTTTCCGCTCCGCTATCCGTTTGGGCCAAGTTGGAAAATTGAGCAGTGATCCTACTTCTTTGGTCAGAGGGTGTGAAAGGGGATGAAATTCATCGTAGGCTTTTATCAAAATACGGGGATAGTGCTTCATCGCTTAAAATTTTTTTTTGGATCGAAAACAAAAGAGGAAGTAGGACGCCCTTCAACCTCCACTACGGATGACAAAATTCGGCAACCTCGAGAGATGGTCCTGGCGAATAGACGAGTTACCATCGATGAGGTCTTCTTTGAACATCAGTCACGGTTCTACCCATCAAATCATCCACTAAGAGCTCGACTTCTGTAAACTGTGCGCGATGGGTACCAAGACAGTTTACAGTTTGTGTTCAAGCTGAAAGTGTTGATAGGTCAACGCTTACACGATCGCTTCAATAAGGAAGGCGACACGTTTTTGAACAGAAGAGGTCACCGGTGATGAAATGTGAGTTCATCACTATGAGTCAGAATCTAAACGCCAGAGTATGGAGTGGAAACATCCGAGATCTCCGACAAAACAAAAATTCAAGACTAAGCCATCGGCGGGAAGGGTTATGTTAACCGTTTTTCGGGACACAAAAGGGCCTGCACCGGAAGACTTTATGGAAAAAGCTACTGCGATCAACAGCGTGAGTTATAATGAAATGTCGGAAAACAAACTGAAGCCAGCAATTCGCAACAAACTCCGTGGTCTGTTGTCGAAGAAAATATTGTTGTTGCATTACGACCGAATACAGCTCGCCACATCGTTCAAACCAAGTTGAATTTTAAGGTACTGGAACACCCTCTCTACAACCCAGATCGTGCTCCCTCTGACTTTCATCCGTTTGGACCGCTCAAGGAGGATTTTGCAAGGTTGTCGATTTTCCACAGACTTAGACATTGAGTAAGCGATACAAAAGTGGCTTCGCGACCAAACGAAAACTTGTGGGGAGCCACAAGCTTGGTTGAACATGTTGAACCCCTATTTTTGTGTAAATAAATTGTAGAATGAAAGTGTACATAATTTTTGACTCGCCCTCGTACAAGACAATTACTTACTACTCAAAACTGTTTAAAATTTCACTTACCAAGTTATAAATGCAAATGCAATTTAATATGCCCTCCATATGCTGCATGGATAAAAATAAGACGATAGTTGAATTCTTCTGCAATATTTTGCAGATAGTATTTTGTTACAGAAGTTGTTGCAGCTATGATTCTGATTTTCAGTTTATCTAGATCAGCAGGTAGTGGTAGAACTTAAACAGTTTGTTTCACATATCCCCACAAGAAAAAGTCACGAGGTGTAATGTTTGGGGATCTTGAGGGCCAAGAGAGTAGTGCGAAGTCTTGGGCTCCCGTACGCCCTACGTCCAGCGGTGAAGCAATGTTTGTTTCATTTAGAAACTGTCAAAACTCCGGTTGTGGCCGATGTGACGCCCCATTTTGCTGAAAAATGAACTCTTCACAGTCTCCATTTAGTTATGAAAAGAGCCAGTCTTGCAGTATCTTAAGATAAGAATGCCCTTTTACTGTTTCCTTTAAAAAAGAAAGGGCCATAAATTTTTTAAACGAAACCGTACAGAAACCATTGACTTTAGTGAATTTCGCTCTTGCTACAATCTTGTGCGGATTCTCAAGTCCCCGTATGTAAACATTGTGATATGAAACTGCTTTTTATAGATTTGATTTATAAATTAAATGTTGATTTATTACTAAAAATTGACTGCCTGGACTCTTCTCCTTACATAAACGCCCCGATTCTTGAAATTGTTTTTACCATGACGAATATCCTTTGCCGATGGTGGATCAATCCTGAAACGTTGTCGAAATGCACGCTGAACCATTATTATTGACTCTGTTTTGCTAAATTGTAGAACACAAAACGCCTTTTCTGTTTACGACTGAAGTTAGCGTACGTTTGAACGCTAGTGTTGCAGTGGTGGCCATTTGAAACTCTAGGACGCGCACTTTCAAATAGTGCAAATTTTATTCACTGACCGTGCGTGGTTGCATAGATGTACGGATTTTAAATCTGGTCATTCTTTTTGAAACATTTGTATAAGTATAAAATATATTTTGTTGCGTGGTTCACGGTTCAAACCGGATGTTGAGAGATTACACGCGAAAAATAATTCGTTGTAAATACAATTTATTATTCTCAAATATGTAAAATAAATATATATTAGTAATTCAAATTAAATTATAAATACCAAAATACTAACTAAAAACTTTATAATGACTAATTAAAGCTAATATTGAATTCGCAATAAGTTAACAATAGAAAAACCTACAATTCATAGAATTCAATTTCTGCAACTATTATTTACTTTTACTGTTTACAAAAGAACTACCCTACACTTTATGAATGAATAGAATAATGTCACTTTCACTTCTCTTCACAAATAACTTACCTTCTTGTTTTCAACTACTGTCCAAAATGGAATACATGTGACGCATTTTTCACTTGTTACCAAACCCCCATTGTTATCGCTTTTATCGCACTCTGCACAGAACTCAAACTCAAAAAACTACTAATGGTCACTCTGTAGTTCTACAACAGTATTTATACCTACTGGCCTGTTGCAGTGGTGGCCATTTGAAACTCTAGGACGCGCACTTTCAAATAGTGCAAATTTTATTCACTGACCGTGCGTGGTTGCATAGATGTACGGATTTTAAATCTGGTCATTCTTTTTGAAACATTTGTATAAGTATAAAATATATTTTGTTGCGTGGTTCACGGTTCAAACCGGATGTTGAGAGATTACACGCGAAAAATAATTCGTTGTAAATACAATTTATTATTCTCAAATATGTAAAATAAATATATATTAGTAATTCAAATTAAATTATAAATACCAGAATACTAACTAAAAACTTTATAATGACTAATTAAAGCTAATATTGAATTCGCAATAAGTTAACAATAGAAAAACCTACAATTCATAGAATTCAATTTCTGCAACTATTATTTACTTTTACTGTTTACAAAAGAACTACCCTACACTTTATGAATGAATAGAATAATGTCACTTTCACTTCTCTTCACAAATAACTTACCTTCTTGTTTTCAACTACTGTCCAAAATGGAATACATGTGACGCATTTTTCACTTGTTACCAAACCCCCATTGTTATCGCTTTTATCGCACTCTGCACAGAACTCAAACTCAAAAAACTACTAATGGTCACTCTGTAGTTCTACAACAGTATTTATACCTACTGGCCTGCTGAACCACTTCCCGACCGCCCTTTTGATCAAACGTAATAATTTTTATTGTTCGCGCCTTCTACGCTTTTGTTAAGTTCTTTTGTAGAAAGAATCCCTTCATCGTTCCTTCTAGATTCTTCTTTCTTTATTTTCTATCTCTTCTGTCTGGAGGCTTCTCTCCACATGGAAAATGTATTGATGCCATCAAAACATTTTCCAGTCTAAAATGGAAGTAAGTATGTATAAAGGAAAGGAAATTTCTTATGGGTTTTTCAGTTGTGTTTTAATAAATTTGTGGATGCTTTTGTTTGATACATGTTAAAGAGAAAATTCTATGAAGCTTGTGTAACTGAAAAATTTCCTGATCGCGTAAAACACCCGACTTTCAGCAAATTTCATTACCGTTGCATATGCTTCTGCAATGCAAGAAATTTTCTGTTGAATTATTTCATTTGATGATTCACTACCTTTGCTTCCTTCATTCATATATACATTCTGTACTTTATGGTTATTTTTACCTGTTTTAGAAATTAGACTACCGAAAATAGAAAGTTGTTACATTGACGTATGCGGATGAAAATGGTATATTTTTTGTTAAACTTGAAATGTAATAAAGTTCTTTCAGGAAATAAGTCGTTAAAATTGTCTGGGAAATTATTATTTGGAAGTAGAACCTTTTATTGTTTTAAGTTTGAAAGAAAGAGATTTTTGTTGAAAATGTATTACTTAATCAATTAAATGAATAGTTTATCAATTAAGTAATAAAAAATGTTTTATTACTTAATTGAAAACTATTTTCTAAAACATTTAAAAACACAATTAAAAACTAATAAAACATTTTTTATTACTTAATTGAAAACTATTCATTTTGCAGATAAATGTTAAAATAGAAAAATTGAAGCGTTGAAGATTTCCTTTAATTCCTTATTTGTCTTTTCTGTTATAAAACTGTGAAATAAGGCTCTTTTGAATATTATTGTCTAATATTTCATATTTCTTTATACAAAAAAATACTCCGAATTTATTGCTCCAGACAGTTAAATTAAAAAAACAAAAACAAAAAATACCTTAATTACATTTCTGTGTGGGTAAGTAAATGTCCTTCATTACTTTGTATTAAACTATTTTTAGACACAATATTTGCCGTACTAATTAAAACGCATTGCCCGAGGAAAAAATCATAGTAAGACTGTGCAGCACTCTTGTTACGTGGGGAGCAGAACTGTTTACAGCTTCTAAAAGCTGTTTATGACGACGTGAATAAAGTTGTAGGTTCTTTTCCAGGTAGATTAATAATAATAGATCGGCCTAGATTTTTTTTAAGTGGAGTGTGGTGAAGGTAAGTGTGGTAAGGTAAGTATTGGAATAGTTGGGAAAACCTTATAACATGACATTGAAAAACTATGAGAGATCGGCAGTTTACATTCTGCGCATCGTATATAAAATCTTCTGTTTTTTCTTCAGTAAAACTAAGATAAAACACGTGACTCAAATTTAAATAACAGTGACGTATCATGTTATATAATCTAAATGAATTAATTTAAAAATGATATTGAATACAATAAATTATTTTAGGAGTGTTCAGTTATTTTAGAAATGTTCTAATTATTTTAGGTAATGCGGTTTACTAAATCAACTGTGTCAAGATTGAATATTAATAATAAAAAATTGTATAATAATTAATAGTAAAACGAAAGAAACGAAATTGGTGGGAGGCGAATAAGATTTTTGCATAAAAGTTAGTTTTCGAATGAAATTGAAAAATAATATGCGTGGAATTGTAATGTAAGAAGAGAAAAATCAGATTTGTTTTAAAATAATTTTTCCATCGACTTTCATCTTCAAAAAATCTTTTTCCACTGTTTTAGAACACTAGTTTTCAAAGAAAATCGAAATATTTAGCGATTGTAGTCTGTAAAAAGAGTGAAAAATCAAACTTACCGAGAAAATTTGGAGATAATGTTTTTATTTTATGATTAAACAAGTGCTTAGATTATTTACAACAAAATATTACTTTTAATTATAAACTTGTTTTGTATCCAACATTTTAAATTCTGATTTTAGCTTCTGGATTGTGTTTATTTTGCTGTATAAATGTTTGGTTCATTATGTATTTGTTTTTTGATATATTTCAAATAGTTGTAGGCATAAAAAACTGGTGTTATCAGAATTGTGTCAACATGTGTATCAAAAGAGTAAATAAAGTATTTTGTCTATTATGAAATAGAAGGAAGTGAAAACCATAAAATTTGACTTACTGGCTACTAGGATTTCACGAACTAGACAATATAAGTAAATATGAGAAAGATTTGACTTTTTATTTGTGTAAATTCACATGTTTTTTAAAACTTAAGTTTCACAATTCATATTTATCTTTTGTAACATGTGTTCGTGTTTCCTTTCTCATAATTAAATTTGACTTGTATTTTTGTATAATTTCCAATGATTCGGTGTAATTTATTAATAATTAAATCATCTTCAAATTTTTAAGAGTTAAATGTTAACATTCTCATGATTATTTGGATCGTTCGGTTGCCCACACTTTCTTCTTAAAAACTATTGTGAGTACACAATGTTATTACTAAATCCTGTAATAAGATATTTCAATTTTTAAAAATGGAATTTTACCTCTTTTTCAGGCATTTCTATTTTACACTGTTAGGGTATACTGTTAGGTATCAAACCGTTTAAGTTTTCGTGTTGCTGATCTTTGCTTAAACTTCAGTTATATCTGAGAAAAATTTTATAAATATGTATCCCTTTTTTGGGAGACGAAGATGAAGTTGTACATTTAATTTAAGGAAAGAATTTAACCTGCAAATATTTCATTTCCTTTTTAATTTAAATTCCTTGGAAAACCAATTTTTTTTTAGTTTCAGTTCCGGTTTACCTGTGAATCTTGATAAATTAGAAGTTAATGCCAGTCAAAAAATGTAAAAATAATGAGTCTGTTTGATTAATTTAATGAACTATTAAGTATGTTTGTATTATTACTTTCTTATAACTATTGATATGTTTTCATCAGCATGTATGAATGTAGTGATAGTGAAAATTTGTAAAAATATGTTCAACAAAAACAAGTAGTTTTAATTTGTGAGTAATCATATGTTAAGTATATGTGTTTAGTGAACGTGTTACATATTTTGGGTGTAAATGAAGATGATTTTTTAAGCTGCTTAAGTTAAGGATATGCCCACTGCATGAATAATATAATAATAATAATCATTGTTGTAAGATTTAATACTTAGAATTTTTCTATTTTTATGTGAACTTTTAGGGAAACAAGTTGGATTATAGCTTATCGTAATTTGAATTATCATCCTTACTTTCATGTTACAATATAGTTAAAAGGATAATAAAATCAGAACCAGTTTATACAATTGTGGTTTCTGTAAAAGTCATTCTTGCAGACTGCTTTTTTGGAATGACTTGAATGACTTAAAAAGTCACATTTAGAATTTTTTAACATTCGTTCAAGCTATTATAATAAATAAAATAAAATAATAACAAATAAATAATTTGCTATTATAATAAATTAAAAAAGACTAAGGCGCTGGTAATACGTATTAAAACAGTGTGGTAATCAATCAGATTATGTAAGGACTAATTTTATGTTTCCTTTACTCCTGACAGGTGGATTGTGAGTTAAAAAATGACTGTATATATGTATTAGATGCTATATCCTAGAATGTTGTAGGCAATGTGAAAATAGTGACTTGTGACTAAGTCACTCGTAACTGTTTGAAGAATCAAGCTTACTTAGGAAACCGAGGAACTCCTCTTGCCTTCTCCATACAACTAAACATAATTGTTGCACAACTGCATGCCAGGCTGATCAAAATACAGATGTTTAGCTGTACAAGTGAAATTTCACCACAGCTGCCGGCTTGTAGTGAATATAATGATGTATTGTTACACGACTTGTGAGTAATGACTGTCAGGGAAAGTAACTGAGACTGTTGTTTGTTTTAGTACCTTAGCTGATCTAAACACATCACAGCCGCTAAAAAGACTGAAAAAGATCGTGTAATGCAGCAAATTATGTGTTATAGGGGATAAATAAACTATACATTTTTTGAAATAATTCTTCCACATCGTACTAAATAAATATGCAATTAAATCTTACTTATTAGTTATGAATATGTGTATATGGAAAGATGAAATGACAAATTTTACAATGCTGACAATATGACACCTGCTTTTCTTGTTGAAAAATAGTAAGAAAGATTTCTAAATTTTAGTAAATGAAGTAACAATAAATCAGGATATCAAACATTTTGTGCATAAGCCAAGATTCTGGCTAAATAGAACTTTTTCATTTATACATATCATATATTTGAAAAGATTTTTAAAGTGGAAAAAATGCCGTAAGATATAGGAGTGTTATTTCTGAAATGAAGAATTAAATAAATAGTGAACTTGCTGTTAAAATAATTCCCGCTTGTAAATATTTTTTCACATATTATATTTTAATCATATTTCTTAAAAAGATGTGATTTATTATGAAATATTATGGTTAAATGTGTAATAAATTGCTTACTAACATATTGCGTGAATTTAGTATATTTAATGTTACATAAGTGAATGCGTAGTTCTTTGTTTTTGCTCATTTTACATGTAATCTCTTATTCGCTTGATATTTTTATATTGTTTTTGAAATGTCAATAAATGCTATTTTATTTACAAAATTTCATGAAATATGTTTTGTTTAAGTTACGAACTAGTACAATCTAATTTATTGATCCAGATTAAACGTGAAGCAGGTTCTTATAATTACATTCTTTATATTGTTGAAAAAACTGTTTAACCGATTAAGCTTAGAAGATTATTTTTATTTATGAACATGCATAGTTTTTATAATCTTCACTAAAAAATGGCATAAGTTGATTTAACAATTTTCCAATCAGATAGATTTCATAAGAATTGTAATGGGTACAATGATTCGACTTCCGGAAAATTTCTACATATCTTATCGCTTCACATCCTCCAGACCCCAAAACCACCGTCAGCTCAAAAGTTTATATATATATTTCACTTTCCTGTGGACACGGTAACTGCCGTAATTTTGCGCCAATCACTTTCAAATTGTTCCCTAAAAGTAACTCGTTCCAAAATCTCGGTCGAGTTCGTTAACGGACAAAATCTTACCATGGAGGTGAAAATGGGGTAGCTTTTTCGAAAAAACAAAATATTGCTATAACTTTCTTATTAAATAAAATATCGAATTCGTTTAATTTTTCTACTATTCTTTGGATAAGGGCCTAAAACTTATCTAAGTAAATTTTTTTTATATTGCCAAACATTGGCCCAGGGGGTTGAAAAAATGGAGTTCCGAAGGCGAAAAAGAATCTTATCTTCCTTAATAGGCACAGTATCGAATCTGTTTAAAGTGGTCGTTAGTCCTCTAAATATTACCTAAAACTTTTGTCTGAAACAATTTTTGATATGACCAACCCTTACGGCAAGGGATGACCAAAATGTTGCTGGGATTGTAAGAAGATGGGGCTTCTCGTTTGCTAAACGTGTGAAACTTTTTTCACATGCAACCATTGTCGTATTGAGTAAATTTGAAGTTTTTAACTCTGAGGTGGAAATCTTTTTTATCTCCTACTTAGCACCGGTGAAATCCACCTCCGCCATCCGGCGTGCCGAAAGGGATTTTTTAAATATAAAAATTTTAACTTTCAAAAGTAATCGGAAAAAATAAAGTAACCTCACGTTATATTAACTGACATCATAACACATACGAATATAAAAAGTTAAAAGTGCTTCTGAAATTGCGACGATCTTATTTACTAATGATTATGATTAAACTATACCTGTAGTGTTATTTATTTCAATTTAAAATTATTTACCAAATTTATCTTTCAAAATCAGAAATAACAATAATGTTGTTTAAATTAGAGATTCATTGAAAATAATCTGTTTGCTAACTGGTTCATCGACAAAACTATTCTTCATAACAAACATAAAAAAAACAAAAAAATTAAATAAGAAAAAATAGAAAAACAAACATTAACTGAAAATGATAACTAGACTTTTTTCAACATTTGATCCAACAACTAAATTATTCCAAAGAAATTGAATAATTATACTTATAACAACAATAATTTTACCAAAACGATATTGAACAAAAAGATCTCGAATAATTATACTAATAAAAATAATAGAAAAAAGCTAATAAACGAATTTGAAACATTGCGGGCTTTATGAAAGCCCGCAATATTTCAGACTATGTTCTGTAAAATTCATATATTGTTTAGAAATCATAATCTGTGCTCTTTTGCTGAGATAAATAAGATCATTACCGTTTCAGTAGCACTTAACTTTTTATATTCGGTTATGATGTCGGTTAATATAACGTGAGGGTACTTTTTTTTTCGATTACTTTTAAAAGTTTACATTTTTATATTTGTGAGTTTATATTTTAAAATTGAAAAGTCGATCTACAATACCATTTTTTAATGAAGGTTATATATAAACTATATCTGTTCATAAGCAAACTTTCACTCGATGAAGCTAAGCTTCTTCAAATATTGCTGCTGGGAGGCACTCCCAGCAGCAATATTAATTATAATTTAATATTAATTATAATTTTTCAAACACCGGCACGGTGTTTGAGATCGGCTTTTGAAAGATCTTTTCTATTTATGGTAGTTGAAAAAGAGTTTGTACGATTTAAATTGTGTACGGTGCAATTAGATTTTTAAAATATGTTTTTGTTAAATTGTTTACTTGAGTTTTTATTACTCCTCTACTACTGCAGAGGTCTGACTTTTTAACTTTGCGAGTTGTACTGAGCAGTTATTGTTTTATGCTAAACATTTAACTATACGATTAGTCCTTCCAGTTTTCGTCTTTATTTTTTAATATTTAAAATTTTTATTTTCAAATCATTGTAATTCATACTTATTCTAAAATTCGATTTTATTTTTTTTATGAATGATTATAATTAAATTATTACTGTAATGTCTTGGATTACTTATTTTTTAATTTTTAAACTATTATAATTTTCAAAGCGCACAAAGTATATGGTTTTTTATTTAATTATATTTTAAGCAGTTAATGAAATAATCAAATGATTTTTTACTATCGGTCTATGGTGGAGATAGATTTTATATTCATTGAACCTCAAAGATAAATTTTAATTCAAAAAATGAATAGCAAAAAAAAAAATGTTTTTTGTTGTATTTTAACTTCATTATCTTATCTCTTTGGTACTTACCGAGTTAATTTTTTGATACGTGTATAATTGCGTTAAAATTTTGTTGTATTATTTTACCTTAAGTAATTACTTAGATGGTTTTTTGTTATCTTATTTTTTCCAATGGTATTGCATCATTTAATTTGAAGATAGCACTTGTGATCAGAGCTAACATGTGATCATATTTCCGTTTTGCTGTCTGGCTTTGTGAAAAGTAATTTGACTGAAATTTATGGATCTTATTATGGAAAATATAAATAGCTAATAACAATACTTAAGTTCGCTCAAATAAATTGAAATGTGTGTTCTTCGAATGCCATTATTATATTTAAAACAATCAATTTATTTTATCAGTCGTCTTATTTTAATCATTTGATAATTACACATTTATAATCTCTTTTAGCTATAGGAAGATTAAAGATATTAATACTTTTTATTAGCAAGTACAGGTACACTAGAGTGGTCGGCTTGAAACCGGCCAGCAATTGAATTGTAACCTGTCGCAAACACAATCTTGCATCCTGTTGTGAAACAGAAGAGTGAATTATCAAAACAAACATAAAATTAATTGGAAAAGGAATCAAATCAATATTCATTTGTTAAATTTAAATTGCAACTTATACAAAGTGTGGCTATTAACGAGGCTAATGCTGTAAAATATTGTATTTTAAGGCTATATATATTTGGTTATTATCCTCTTCAATATACATCCTTTCTCTATTCCTACAACGCTCCATTCGACTTTTTCGTTGTTCGAAACAGTGCTGGAAGTCTTCTTCTATGAGCTTTTTCTTTCACAGCTTCAACGGTCTGAAATCTTTTTCCTTTTAATGCAGATTTGACCTTGGGGAACAGATAAAAGTTACATGGTGCCAGGTAAGGCGAATAAGGCGGATGGTCTAACACTGGGATGTTATTCTTGGTTAGAAACGTCTTAACAGACAATATAGTGTGAGCCGGTGCGTTTCCTGATGAAGCACCCATGACTTGTTTCGCAATTCGGGTCGTTTTTTTCTTATTTTTTCACGGATTTGAGCAAGGATCTTGAATAAATACAAGAATAGTTAGCCGACGGTCAGATCGGATCAAATTACAGATTACCAATTTTTAAAAAATATTTTTATCCGATTTTGACGTGGAAGGTCGACCCGGGCGATTATCATCTTAACGACCTTTCGGCCACCTTAGAAACATTTAAACCACTCAAAAACCCGCGCACTTGATCAACATTCATTGCCGTATACTTTTTTAATAAAAGATGAGTTTCAGTAGCGGTTTTTCCAAGTTTCATATGAAATTTCACAATTCTTTGCTCTAATAAAACACTTTATCATTTTATCCACGGCCACACTAATATGTATACAGAAAATGGAGTGGCAACAATCGAAAGAGAAGGCTTCACGCTACACAGCTGTCGGTCATTAACGCATGCGCAGTCCTTTTGTAGCAGCATTAGTTTTGTTATTTAATAGCCACACCTCGTATTCAAACCTGCTATTTTACATGTTTGTTCTTACTCCACTACATTTAGCTTATTGAAAGCACGCTGTGGAAGGCAGCTAAAATCTGACAGGTGCTGAAATTAATAAGATGTTTTAGAGCTAATCGGCTTAAATCGTATCAAACGTTTTGTTGAAGCATATGCAGTATAAAGAAGAAAGTTTTAAATCTGTATAAAAAGTGGTTGAATTACCTTATATCACTGTTATGATCACAAGTGATATAACAAGTGTTCTCTATTACTAGAAAGGAAACCTCTGGCCAAAATTCAAACAAATATAAAAAATGCTGGCAATGAATTCCATAACTTTTTTAGTTACTCTGGTCAAGTTAAGCGATTCATTTTTGAAAAAAATTCCTGGCATTCAGACGATTATTTTAATTTTGAGCGAAACATTATTGAATAAAAATCGTTCGATTTACACAAACATTTTTCGATCCGATAATGCATCAAATATGAAAAATTAAAAAATAAAATGGTTGAAAAAGTGTATAAAAGTTCGAGTGATTTTATATTTATCAGCACCAGGGGCTTGAAAATATTATTACAGTTGAAAATTATATTATAAAAAAACATAATTCACATTTTGAACTTATTTTGATCAAAAAGATGATCTATGTTTTATAACTGGGTACAAATCACCTGGTGTTGTTGCTATACAAATATTTTTAGAATATTTATATGTTTTTAATTGAAGAAGTTACTCTTTTGTACTCAAAAACATTTATTAATGGGAGATTTCAATTTATGTCCATCGCTTAAATATCACTTAAATTTTCCACGCAACTTAGTAATGAAATTTCGAAAACAAAAATGGCTCACAATTGGACGTTAGATTTTAAATTCTAATCTAAGAAAAACTTAAGCATGTAAAATGTACTTCTCAGATTATCAAACTGTATTTGCATATGTAGGAGAAATACAGAAATATACAACTGTGAAAAAATTAACAATTATTATAACTTCCAAAGTTAGCTTTATGTTGATTTGAATACTAGATCATGGATACCGGTGTTCTTTGGTGGTTGGGTTTCAATTAATCACACATCTCAGGAATGGTTGACCTGAAACTGTGCAAGACTGCACTAAACTTACGCTCATACATATCATCCTCATTCATCCTTTGAAGTAATACCTTAAAGGTGGTTCCAGAGGCTAAACAGTAAAAAAAGTATAACTCCAAAAAAAATTGAAAACAATTCATTATCATTTAATGACCTAGATCTAAACCCGAATGTAGATTTTTTTATATGAAATAAATGATAATGAAAAAAGTTTGAAAAATAAAATGTAAATGCCATCGTCAAACAATTCAATAGAAATTGTTGACATTTGTTATGAAAATGATAAACTATCCGATGAAGATTTTATTGAGTTCAATAATGAAATGAAGTTCAATGAAATGGAAGGTGAATATTGTTTAGAAATTGTTTTTGTTGTGAGTAGTAGAACAGACATAGTATTTGAAGAAACACAAAGATTAGCAGAAATTTTGAATCCACATTTTTATGCTAATTGTAGTTCTTTCAGTATTTCAAAGTATTGTAAAAAAGTGTTAGAAATTTAAACCACAAGAAACATATTTTATCCAGTTTCTTTAACATTTAAAACCACTCGTTTCTAAAAGTTTCCAAATCGTAAAATTTATAAGAAAATAAAACAAAATAAAAATTTATAAGTAAATTTGTTAGGATAAAGGATGTAGAAAACAATTTATCGCAGCATTGAATTACATATGATGGTGAAATATTTCATGTTTAAAGCAGTTGAATCAATTCCGCCTTAAGAAAATGGATACCGAATTTTTATCAAAGTTGTATAGTAGAAATTGAAATGTTTTCATTTTCATTTGATTTGGAATGTTTTCAACATTTCACGAAAGCCAAATCAGTGCTTACGATTATCGTGAAGTCTGCTATGGATATATTCTTTTAAAACATAAGATTGTTTTCTATGTTTTGGAAAAAAGGAAAAGGAAAGTTTGATGAATCAAAAATATGACAACATTCATTTAAAATATTAAACGAAAACATGTTTCATGAACATCCAAAAAGCTGAAAAATGTAAACTTCAAAAGCCGGGAGGAAGAAAAACTACAACGTAAGAATGTGTTACAAAATGTTAACCAAAAATGTTCTGTTAGTTAGCTTCTGTTATTTTTTCATTAACATATTAAAAAACATGTAACATAATAATTTTGTTATTATTTATATAATTTTTTTTATTTTCTATTAAATGTAAAATTACTTGTTTGATTATATATAAATCCTTTAATTTTTTAAGCCAAGATGCTCAACAAAAGCAATAACAAACATTTTTTAATATTAGTATATTAGGATCACAATTTCAAAAATGTTTTCGACTTTTTGAAAATTTGGAGGCCCAAGCATCAGAGGACTTTTTTAATGAAGATATTCAGCAAATTGCTTTAAAAAAAATTTGTTTTTAATTTGGGAGGGCCACTATCAAGAGAAAGTATTGTTATTTTAATGATATTGTTTAAGAAAATACGTTTTCAGCATTAATTCAAATAGTGAAAGATTTTTTTTTCATTTTGGGGGCTTCCAAATTCAAGGGGAAGCATTGGGTAAAATTAACAAAATACCCTAAGTTATGATAATAAATTAAAAAAGTACTCCCTAAAATTGTTTAAAAATACGATACAGCCATAATTGTAAAGAAACAAAGTTGTAATTTTCTAGAAAGGAGGTGAACATTTTTGGCCAATTTTTTTTTTTCAAGAATAACTAGAGTAAATTTTTTATGTTGGTTTGAAGGCCTATTGATATAGAAAATACTCGGCGATTCACTTAGTGTTATTGGTGCTTTCTAAGCTAAATAATGAAAAACGTTTATAACACGGATTCGGAAACGCTCTTTTAGCGAGTTATAGCTAGCGAAAGATTTCGCCCTGATTCCTGGCAAGAGTGAAATAAAACCATACTGAAATTTTAGGAATCCAGATTAAGAGGGAAACTATGGATTCTTTGGTTTTTCAGAAAAATATAATAAAACCGGTCCAGAACCATACCTGCAGTAGTTTTCATAATACCCGTCGTAATACAGAAAAAATAGTCTAAAAACAAGTTTTTTACATTAGTAATTCTAAAACTTTGTTAAATGACTGACAAATGTGTAAAATTTGTTATCAAAAGTTGTAGAAAATTTAATTCAGAGAACATTGATGTAAAATAGGCCAATAGAAAGTAAATACAAGATAAATCTGATTTTATTACTAACACCATATGAAAATTTAGATGTTATTAAGTACAGAAAATGAATTTAACATACAATTTAAACAGTGTTAAAAAAAATAAAAATGTAATTGATCCATTTTTACAGTAAGCTTTCAAAAATCTGCCCTACTTAAATTCATTTGGCTGTACACTTTCGGATTGCTAGCGTTGCTCCTCGCAATTTGGATATATGTTTTTCAAGTCTTAATGTCTTAATATGTTTTTAAGTCTTTGTTTTCGTAAGGTAACTGTTAGCAATATCAAATTTCTTGAATTTGTATTTGTTTTTTATTGGGCTATTTTTTATCAGTTTTCTTTGAACTAAATTTTCTACAAGTTTTGATAATAAATTTTATGCATTTATTAGTCATTTAGCAAATTTTTTGTATTACAAATGTAAAATAAACATGTTTTTAGACAATAGATTTTTCTGTTTTGTCAGATATTATGAAAACTACTGTAGATATCGTTCTGGAACCAGTTTTATTCAGTTTTTCTGGATAACAACCAAAGAAACCAAAAAGTTTCCCCTGTAATTTGGGTTTCTAGAATTTCAGTATGGTTTTAATTCAGTCTGTGCCAGGAATTGGAGTGAAATCTTTCGCTAGCTGTAACTTTCTAACAGAGTGTTTCCGAACCCATGTTTATATGAACTTTTTTCATTATTTTCACTATTAGAATGAGCTCAGAAAGCATCAGTAACACTATGTGAATCACTGTTTGTAGATGCAGAAAATTCCCATTAACTCCTTTTCAGAAGCAAGGTATGGCTAAAAAATAATTTATAATCACTCAATCAATTTTTTGGGTGGGGGTGAATATTAAATAAAAATCTATGATCTTGATAAAAAAGATTTCAGTTTTGTAAGAAATGTTTTTTGCTATACTTTTCCAGTAAAAATTTAAAATCTTATTTTGGCCAAAATACCACCATTTTTCCAATTTTGCAAAAAATTTAATGCATTCTTTCCCCCTGAAGGTAGTATACCTGTCTATCAAGTTTGAAGAAAGTCAGTCAACGGGTCCAGAGTTATAAGATCAAATACAATCCAACATACATATGTACAGATGTATACACAGTTGTCCGTATTATAAAAATAGATTTTTTGAACTTAAGAGCATTGGCATAAAAATTTTTTTTCACTGATTTTTTAGTTTATTTCAATTTTTTTTTGTTAAAAAATAAAAATAAATATCACCGTAAAGTATACAACTTAAAAACACCAACTCTTTTTAGATTGTTTTTTAAGTGATTTATATACATTCCCGTTATAGCTATTGTTGTATACATTGCTATAGGCAGAAAGTAAACTGAAATTGAGATGTGAAGTGAATGTGTGTTCGAATAACTAACCGCTTCAGTGTAATACCTCAGTTAGGTGTAATTACTCTACATTTTAACTTTACTGGTTCATATTATGTAATAAATAAAAGATATTCCCCAGTTGATGATTAAATATTAATTTTAATTAGTTATAGTGATCATTACATACTTAACGTTTTAGTTTGAGTT
The DNA here is from genome assembly GCF_047948215.1 of Lycorma delicatula. Taxonomy (NCBI): domain Eukaryota; kingdom Metazoa; phylum Arthropoda; class Insecta; order Hemiptera; family Fulgoridae; genus Lycorma; species Lycorma delicatula. The sequence goes on along the minus strand of NC_134455.1, from coordinate 220,015,289 downwards.
GTATTAAAAGAAGAGTATATTGTTAATGAAAGTGTACATGACAGAATGAGATTTAAATTTAGACTGAACAATGCATTAATAATAATGAATTCCTAATATAAAATATAAGTTGATAAAATAGGCCAGCTGTATATAACAGATTTATTTACTTTTATAAATGAATAAGAAGAATGATCTATTATATAATAGATAAAAATTATCTATTTTATTACTTAACAAGAAGAAAGAGAGTGAATCTTAACATAACTGCCCACCAAAAAAATCAGATGATCTTTTTTTCTGTATAATAATGAAAGTGCACATATTAGAAACAATAACATGAAAAATAATAATATTAATAATCATTGATTTGTAATCACAAGTCATATAAATGATCATGTAATTAACAATATAATTATACATGAATGAATCATAAATAATATAACCTTAAAATGTTGTATCTTAACAAATGTTTAATTATGCATATTGCTTAAATAAATAATATAATAATCATACAAGTATTAAATAAGTAGTTTGAAACTGTAATCTTATTTATTTTTATTTTTCATATAGTATCAAAAATAATCATACAATCATGTAATAAATATTCACAAAGCTCATGGTCATCCTAACTTGATTTACCAAGCATATTTTATTATCTATATTTATAAGTGAATATATAAATTGATCAAATTCAATGATCTGATCAGTACTATTAATTGTACCTACAATCATATAGATCTAGGATTTATTTTATGTTTTGTTCATGTGTCTACTGGTAAGATGCATCCAATGGGTGGTATTTAACTCATGCCATTAACAATTTAATGTGTATATAAATCTTGGGTAATCTGTACTCAAATGAATCAATCAATAAATAATACTTATTTGTATGTATGTATTATGAATAATACTATATGAAAAGTCAAATGATAATAATAATAATAAAGTTTATGAATAATTAACAAAGTCATTGGAGATTGGTAAAAGCGTAATTTGTGCACAGGTCTTCTTAATTGACCAACTGTATCTAAATCAACAACTCTTACTTACTAGGTTGTCAGAACCCAGATAAACCTTGGATACAGTTCCATATTTCCAATGCATGGGTGAAGAATTTTCTTTGGTATTAATACTAAGACTTTAATGCAAAGGTTGTGGGAAGGAATTTTTGGCATTGCTAAAGATAATGTAAATAATACTTAGACCATAGTCTCCAAATAGATTGCACAAATTTTTGGAGTAGTTGTCGATGCCCTAAGTGGGTAATTTCAATTTTTGGTAATTGGGTTCAGGCACAGAAGTGAGTAGACATCCAATGAGAAAGTGTCTCGGTGTTAGAGGTTGTGGATATGTGTGATCTGTAGAAATACCGAAAATAGCATGGGAATTGAAACTTATAATTGTACGCTCTCATAAACCATCAAAATGGGAGAAGATGGAGATATGAATGACCAAGTTATACCGTGTATAGATTAGAATGTTTGACTTTCAATGGAAGTTGGAACTGTTATCGGAAAACTTGATTAGGGATACACCTACATTATATAAATTTTTGAAATACTGCAATGAACGACTGTGAAGTGAGGTCAGAAACTAATTCTAATTGAATAGCTTTGGTAGTGAGACATATAAAGAGTGCTGTATAAGATATGATCGATTTTGACTTCTGCCTGCCATGACGAGTCATAATTGGACCGCTGTTTCTCCTCTGCAAGCAGAGAATGGTTGGGAAGGAATTATTCTGGAAGGTGGTAGTGTTAGTAAAGACCTGTCAGATTTTATTGTATGGGCACAAGAATCTAGCACTAGTTTGAAATGTAACACTAATAATGATTATACCACTATGACAATGCATTATAAGAAAAATTATTGTAGGAAAATTTCTCCATATTAGAATTCAAAGGGAAATGAAAATTTACACAGGAGCTTTTTAAATTTATAGTGGAAGATTTATAGTAAGGTTGTTTCCTGTGTACATAAATCACAACTATCTAAAAATGACATTTATGCAATAAGCAGATCTTAAGAGTACTGATTAAACAATCACAAAAGAACAGTAACAAGGATTTCAAAATTTAGTTAAAATATAATAAATGCATCTTTGCATATTTAATACATTTTTTAAATATTCTGTAAATTTCAGATTTAAGTTATTCAAACCAGTTTACAATGAATGACTTATGTTCCTTTGCAGCTGATTTCTCATTTTAAATATGCTACAAAACAAGTTCAGAGGCCTAAACATTTTTCACTTTCATTAAAATGAAGGTACATACATACATACATTAATGATTGTTTTTCCATCAATTTATTTTAGAGTAAATTAATTTTCTTCACTTTAACAAAGGTACAGCATTAAGAACAGGTAATATTTTCACTTTTGACCAGTTTTGATATTCTTCCTCACCACTTGGGTTTATGGACTTTTTTTTTACACCCATCATTTTCTCTTTCACCGTCTTCCATTTTAACAGACATTCTTCTGTTGACTGAAGTGAAACTGCCTGTTTCTGTGACTTACTTTCTTTTTTGATTTAAGGAAGTCATCTTGAAGTGATTCAGGAATTTTAGCTTTTACCTTTGAATCTTTTTGCAGACTTGTCACATTATCTGTACAAACTGTCTGTTAAATGATGTTATGCGAGATATTCTTATTTTCTTCTTGGGTTCTGGATAGATCATTGTATATTGAATCTGATGTTTTTTGTTGTAGTTAAAAATTTATCATTATAAATACACTCATCTGATGATCCTTCTTAATCTTACACAGTGATAATACCTTAATCAGAATTATTTAACAAAATTTGTTATATGTTCACTGATTATCACTGCCCAACAATGAAAATGTTTCGGACTCAAAAATAGCCCATTCTTATGCATTTCCATCTGCTGAATTCAAAAATCACCATAAAAATGGCCGATTAGCTCTAGCTATGGAAATGACATGTAATTTTTTTACCCAATCTACATTTTTAGTAAGGGGTAATTTTGTTTTTGGAGTTGTCACACTTGCTAAATGACAAAACACAATGTTCTCCAGCTGTTTGTAGATTATAAACATTATTACTGTTGCTGTGACTGTGAGTTTCATATTGTTTGTAAATTAGTGCAGAATTTCTGGTTTTTGATTGCTTTTGAACTGAAAAATTTGTTAAATCAAAATGCCATGAAAATGTGTAAATTCAGTGAGTAATTTTTGTTACATTTGTGGTGAAATAACAATTTCATCACAGAAGTGCAATCTGACATTTCTTGTGAAGACTGCCTATCAGCATTATTTTGATATAAAGGTAGAGGACCAGGAAATAGTCATGGGCTCCACATATAGTTTGCAACTGTTATTCAGTTACACTATGAGAATGGAAGAAAAAAAAAAAAACACTATGGCTTTTCCTGTGCGTACGGTTTGTTGAGAGCCTACAAACCATACAGATAGCTGGCTGCTGTTTCCGCTTGACTCCACCTATAATGGTAGGATTGTCAATGAAGAAAAGAGAAACTGTTTAATACTCTAATCTTCCATCTTCTATTTGACCTATTCTATATTCAGATAGTTTACCAATTCCTACTTTATTCCAAAATTATGAGCTTGAAGTAGAAAAAAGGACCATGTGGAAGAAGAATCCTTACAAGCCTTCCACATCCCATGAATCTGATTTTGATGAAAGAAATAGTAAACCACACAGTCGGGAGTCAAGCAGAATTGAGTGATCTCATTTGAGACCTTGGTTTTTCGAAGAAGAAGGCAGAACTTCTAGTTTTGAAGACAAAAAAAAATCAATCTCCCTTTATAGGCACATTATTGAATCGGTTTAAAGTGGTTGTTAGTCCTCTAAACATTACCAAAAACTTTTGTCTGAAATAATTTTTGATACTCCAAAGAGATGACCAAAATGTTGTTGGAATTGTAAGAAGGTGGGGCTTGTATGTTAAACATGTGAAACATTTTTTCATACGCAACCATTGTTGTATGTAGTAAATTTGAAGTTTTTCTTAACTTTAAGGTGGAAATCTTTTTTATCTTCTACTTAGCACTGGTGAAATCTTCCTCTGCCTTCCAGCGTGTCAAAAGGGATTTTTTTTTTATAGAAATTTCTTGTAAATGCGAACCTTATGTTAAAAATCACCTGGTCCACAAAAATTATTTATGAAATCAGTAATGGGCATTATCTCACTTTCTTTAATAGATAATATTTCATTTACTGATCAATGTTACAGAAAAAAATAAAATTTGAGGAAAAATTATGATTAATAGTTGACAAAAAATTGAACAAGTTGTTAATGAGGTAGTACACAACGTGACACAAAATGATTTTTTTTTTTTTAACTATTCACAAAGAAATTGTAAAAGATTTTTACAGCTTGTTGTATCAATATTCAAATAAATATAAGCAATGTCAATGTTTAATCATTAAATATATCTCATTTTTCTTCAAGATAAGAGCATCATACCCAGTATTATTCCACTTAACTTGGTTTGTATGGCAGATTCTATACTGATGAATTTATATTGAGTTCAGTGTGAGTTGACACTTATACCAGTGCCTTTCATAAAGTTTATTTTTTTGTTAACATATGAAATGATTGATAATCTCCAAGTTGTAACTCTGTTAGAAATAAAATTGTCATTCCTTCCTAATAAAATATTATTATATTGATATTTTTCTTTGATAATTGTACTATAATAAATAAAAAGACTGTTAAATAGGAATAAATTACTCCAATTGATCAGTGTTTGCAAAACTAGACTTTTATAACTGTATTTTAATAAGTTTAACATGAAGGAATTTTTATAAGAAAATTTAATTGTAGCGGCAATACACTACTACATATTCATATGGTTTATCTATGTAGCTATTTCTATTTTCTTACTTATATTTTATCTCTCCTCTTGTTTATTTACAATTTAATCAGTATTATTGTTTAATTTTTATTTTACATTTATATGTTTAGAATTTTCTGTTTGTCAGTATAAATAGTTTTACTTTTATACTATAGCCTACATTTATACCATTTACTAACATTTTATATTTATATTTATTGATACTGTGGTTAAGTGTTGGTAGAATAAGCATAAGAAAAGCAATTATTAAAGTCAAATTATCATCTTTATTGCTTATATGTAAAGCTTAATTCTTTGTTAATATTTTGGAGTCTACTATTGATGAATTGTACAAAAAAAAAGTTGTCGGTGTCTTATTTCTGTGTAAAACAAAATAACTTTTAATTTTCATGCATTGTTTGATTTTTATTGGTGTGCAAAGGCAAAAATATGTTAAAACATTTGCAAAAATGGTTTGGTAAATATTTTTAATTTACTTGTTTGTTTATCAGAGCATTCCCATATGACATGGTGACATTTCAATTCAGTAAAATGTTTTAGCCTGTAAAATCACAGTTTTTTTTATAAGGTAAATTTCATCTTGGAAAAAACAGGAATTTGATTATGCTACAGCATTTTAATGATTAATTAAATTCTAGAAATCAAGCATCTGAGTTGTGAACAAAATATTTATTTTTTTTTGAACCCGGGATCTCTGGATGAAAGACCGAGATGCTATCACTCGCGCCATAGATTAAAGCTGAACAGTTCTTTGTTAAATAAAAAATGTCGTAGATTATGTTTTATATCATAATATGATGATTTATCATTAATACCTATATGATTGTTAAATACCTGTATCACCTCAAACTTTACACTTTAAAAAACTATTCCCTTTGATTTTATTCTTAACTATATTGTCTTGTACCTGTAGCATATTATAATTCAGAAATAATATCATGGTAAAAATTCTGGTGTTTGACTAAGAATATACCCGAGTAATTAAGCTAGTATTTTTCTTGACAAAAAATAAACGTAATTTAAAATTTCCGTATTAAAATAGTTTTCAAAATTCCCATAGTGCCGCTGTTTTTGTAACCTATGCATTAATCTTCACCTGTTCAGTGGAATTCTGTTCATAACAAAAGTTTTGATGGTGTATGATCACTGATTGTCGCACTACTGAAGGAAGTTTTCTTTTCAGTGTAATGAAATATTTTGCTTGGATCTCAGATTCCCTTGTAAAATGAGGTCATACTGAAAGTTTCAGTATGTTAACTAAGGGGACAGAATTAGTGATTTCATATGGTTTTTGAACTGAGAAATTAAATTAAAAATTGATTCCAGAACCGTATCTGCAGTATTTTTTGAGAAAATTGGGGTAAAAACCCTGTGTTTTAAGTTTAATGTGCAATAACTTTGTTAAATGGGTAAGAAACACATAAAAGTTTTGAACAAAACTTGTAGAGAATTTAATTCTGAACAAAATGATGTAAAATAAGTTGAATAAAACAAAGAAAGGTTAAAACAATTCAAATTTTATTTAGAAACAGTACATTTTACTACATTTGTCAGAAAAGTACTTACTCAATGTAAACAAAAAACAAATTATTTTTTAGAGATGTGAAATTTGTAAAATCTAAATTTATTGTTAAAAATTGCTATTAAAAAAATTAAAAAAGACGAAGTTACACAGTTGTAAAATAAAGTTGAATTGATAAAAAATAATTAGATAATAATCTTTTTATTAATGAAAGAAATACAATAAATTATTTGATATATTATTTCAAAGTTGACAATAAAATATCAATAGCTGATCAAAAATACATAATACTTTATAACTGTTTAAATCATTCTGTAAGGAACATTAAGTATATTGGATACTGTGAACTGTACTGTTGTTAGCGAAGGTTTTTTATGAATTTTATTTGAACATGATCGATTTACCATTGAAGTAATCCCGTACTTATTTACAACAGAGGAATATGCTGATATGGTATTCATTTTGTATGTGTGTAATGCTGCAGCTGCTGCAGTAGAATATGAAATACGTTTTCCGAATCGCAGATTCCAGATCCTTGACTTTTCAGAATTTTCAGGAAACAGGTTCACTACCTATTATTTGTACCAGCCACAAACAATCTGCCCAATATGAAACTGTTATTGATGAAATTATTATCGTTGCATCCCAGGTGTCAGTCCACGTCGTCTTTCTAAGTGGATCAATTTCGCATTCGATGGTTTAGAGGACACTTGAACATAACAAGTTTTATCCTTATCGTAAACAATCACCTCAACATCTACACTCAGGAGACACTTTGCTTGGGGTTCTGCAACTGGTAGAACACAATTCGACAACTCTACAATCTGTTTTGTTTACTGACGAGGCAAATTTTACTCAATATGCCAACAACTTAAGCAACAAGCATGGCGTCAAGAAGATATGCAAGATGGCGTCTTTAACAACTTACGCAGAGGGCAGAAGTAAATTCTTATAAAACAGTGAAAGGCAGTTTTCAACACTGATTTAGCATCATTGTATGGTGAGGCCTTTTTCACAATCAGCTGTTTGGACCATTCATATTACCTGACTGCTTAAATGCTGAGGTTTACTTGCATTTTCTTCAAGAAGAATTGTCACAGCTGCTTGAAGATTTTTCTCTAATGCCAAGACGCAAACTATACTTCCAGCATGTGACGCAACCTCTTCACTTCTCATATGACGTTTCCACTCACCTAAATCATTTCTCTGAGAAATAGATCAGTTGTGGAGATCCACATTTCTGGCCATGAATATCGTCTGATGTAACACCTTTAGATTTTTGCACCTGAGGTTGTATACAAAACAAAAATACATTTTTGTAAGGAATTAATTATATGGATTATGGATGCAGCTGAGCAACTTAAGTACAGCCAGCTCTGAAGAACTAAAAAGAGCAACTAAAGCAGTACAGAAAGAAGCATGCCAAGAAATGTGTTGAAAATGGTGGACTCATTTTTGACCATTTATTATAAGCTGGTACGTATAATGCACTTTGGTTTAGTGTACAGTTTCTAAATAAAATACATTTTTTCTAACCTTTGTTAGTTTTATTCAACTTATCTTACACCATTTTGTTCAGAATTAAATTCTCAACAAGTTTAATTAAATGGTTTTCAGTGTTTACCCATTTAACATAGTTATTATTCGTCAAACATAAAAAAAAAACAGTGTTTTTTACCCAATTTATTGGTTTCACCTCAGCTTTCTTGAAAACTTCTTCAGATACAGTTCAGGAATCTATTTTATTTAATTTTCCAGGTCAAAAACCATAAGAAATCACAAATTTTGCCACTTAATTAACATCCTAAAAATTTCAGTACGACCTCATTTCACTGGGGTAGTTAAAATCCAAGCAAAATCTTTCACTAGCCATAACTCGCAAAGTATTTTAGAATATATGTTTATATGAACTTTTCCATTATTTTCACGAGAAGAATGGCGTATGAAAGTTTTGGGAGAACTTCTGGGGGATACACCTGTATATATACATGTAACAAAATTTAATTAATTTTTTGTTAACTTTTTCATAATATTTACTTCTTGTAGGAAGTACAAGGAAGTATTGTAATCGCAAAAAATTTCGGTTTTCAGATTTCTATGGAAATATCCATTTTGACCATCCCTGAATCCATTTTGGTTAGTTTAGGCATGATATCTGTATGAACATATGTGTGTATCTCGCATAACTCAAAAACGATTAGCCGCAGAGTGTTGAAATTTTGGAATTAGGACTGTTGTAACATCTAGTTGTGCACCTCCCCCTTTGATTGCAATCGACTGGACCAAATGTGTCTAGAAAAAGCTCAAAATTAAAAAAATTTTGACTTTTTCTTAATTGCTGTAATAAGCCCTCATTGAGAGCTTTTCAACGATATATCATAAGTGATACTTATTTTCATTGGTTCCAGAGTTATTTCCAATAAAATTTTAATAAATGAAATATTTGTATCTTACAAGCACATTGGTGAGAATCCAACTTCATTCCTTTTTTTTTATTTAAATATATTGATAATTATTAATCTTTGATTTTGAAAAAGTCTTTACAATGAATAATAAATCAATAACAAAAAAAAAAAAAAAAAAAATGAATACATGTAATCTAATAGTCATACAAGGAAGTCATGTGGTCTCCACATCATATTTTTCTTTTTTTGTTCTAGGTGGAGCAGAATTTGAAAAACAGCCTTTTCTGTCTGCTGAGCCAGTAAGACTGACACCAGCTTGGGAAGAGACTAATCTACCCAATGATGAGCTCAATTTCAAGGGGGTTACAATGGAGCAAGCCCATCTTGAAATGAATCCACCTAGTGACAGGTGATTTAATATTTTATTTCTATAGTAGGTATTAAGTTTAATTTATTTTATTTTTTATAACATATATGAGGCTCGGGTGACAAATTTTGCACATATCTACGTAGCATGGGAATGAAATAAAATATGAATAAAAGTAAAATACCTTAGCTAAAAAATGCCACATTATTTTTCAATATAATCCCCATTTACACTGATACACTTTTTCCAATGTGTGACAAGTTTTTGCATTCCGTTACTGAAAACTTATGGTGGTCTTTCTTGAATCCAAGTGGCCATAGCTTCCTTCACCTCATCGGCGGTGGTGTAATGATTACTTTGAGATCCCTTTTGAGATGAGGGAAGAAGTGGAAGTCAGATGGAGCCAAATCCGGTGAGTGCTGCAAATGTGGAATAGGCTCAAAATTCAGATTTTGCACAGTACCCATTGTGACAAGATTTTACGGTAACCCAATTGCTCGATAATATGGCCTACTCGTTCTTTAGATATGCCTATCTGTAAAGCAGTACATTGCTTCACCATTCACTTTGAAGCAAATCATCCACCTCCTTTCGACATTTCTCATCAGTCAGAGAAACTGGCCATCCGCTGCAAGGTGCGTCCTCAATTGTCGCTTTACCAGCTTCACATTTGCCAAATTTCAACCTCCACCTATTCACAGTATTCCTGTCAACAGTTTCATTACCGTAAACTGCTTTTAAATGATGAAAAATATTCATAGGATTCAAATTCTGCTGTTAAAAATTTGATCACTGCCGCACTGTTTTAACTGTGTTGACGTATTGGCCGTATTTGACTCCATTTTAACTTCTACTAAAAACAGTCTGGTAAACGGATTTCAATGCATTATTGCATGTTTGTAGAGGAGGATTTTAGCTATTGTGCTGCCACGCCCAACTTGATAGTAAATTTTGTCTCCATGTAGCAGACTAGCGTGCAAAATTTATCAGCCGAGCCTCATACATAAAGGTATGAGGACTATGGAATTAACAAAATTCATGAAATATAATCTTTATTTCTAAAATATTAAGTTATTCTCTTCTCATCATTCATATAAGCTAGCACCCAAAGTTATTAACTGAAATAACACATATACTTCAATAGGTCTCTTTGTAACGTGTTTAAAAAATTATACATTTCTCCATTTTATTTAAATTATTGCTGTTATGTACTATAATCCATCCATCCATTACTTGATTTCAAAATTTGTGCCAAACTACTGTGTAATTATCTGACATCACCTTATGGTTCCTGTCTTCAGTCATTGATTTCAGTATTGATTTATTTTTTTAAGAAAAGTTTTCACTGATACTGGTTAACATTGTATACAAAGTTCTGAAAACTTACCTCTGGCTTGTTTCTGTAACCAACTCCTAAATCCCTTTATTTCTTTTCTCTCCGTTTCTTTCTTCTCCAGTATTCTCTATTATTATTATCATCATCAAAGTGTTCAGCGAAGGAAAAGAAATATACATTATTCTGTGTGTATATGTGTGTGTGTGTGTGTGTGTGTGTGTGTGTGTGTGCGTGCATGCACACACACACACAGAGAGAGAGAGAGAGAAATTGTACAGTGCACTTATGCAGTACCTTATATTGATAGTCCAGTGAAAAAAAGTTGGTCCCACTGTATGAATATCAGAAATAGCACCTTTAACACTGTTTATTTCATAGTGAAATGGATGCCCGACTCTTGCATACTGACTACAATTGTGATGTGAAATATTTTATGAATAAAATTATAAAAATGAAAACATTAGTTAAATTAATTTCTGTATTTACATAAGTTTATATATTTACCACATTTTTACAAAAGATGTTCAAACTCTGCACAACAATGCACTTATACATTTTTTAATTTACATTTTACATTTTTACTTTTTTTTTTGTGCTGGAAAAATCACATTGAAATCTGACCCAAAATATTGTCATTTTTGACAATTTCTTGTTGAATGTTTATCTTCATTTCATTGATAGTGCGGAAATTCATTCATAAAATCTATCCTTCAGAGAGCTCTGAAAGAAAAAATCACAACTTGACGAATCTGGGAAACATGTGGAGGCCATTGCATTCTGCGGACAGTTCTAGAGACGTTGCATGAATGGGTCCTAGTGAATCTTTTGATGTGTCACATATATCATAATGTATTGTCCCATCTTGTTGGTAGAAGATGTACTCTTTTTCACTATCTGTTAACTGAGCATAGAATTCTTCAGAAATTGTACAGTACACTTATATTGAGAGTCCAATGAAAAAAATTGGTCCTGCAAATAATGCCAGTACAAATACCAGAAACAAAGTTTGAGAAGCTAGACACAATAATTAAGATGTTTCAGTTTGTCTGACTCTTAAGTTGTTACACACTTGTTACAAGATATGATTTCAAATTTAAATCATGAAGAATCCTACGGCAGATTTACATATGTGCACTTTACATCACTTTATTTGATAACTTATGTATAAATTTTTTTGGACCGACAGAAATTCCTTTTTAAATATTTTCTATGACCTCTGAAGTCCTAGTGGAAGGTTGCCTGTTTTGTTTTGTCTGTAATTGACCCTGTTGTATGCCAATTTTTTAGTCAAATTGTTTAAGCTGCTCTTCGTTAGGATACTGGCATATGGAAATTTTTCAGTGAATATTTGACTTATTCTTGAAGAGTGTATTTACACTTCTACTATAGCAACCCTTTCCTTGATTGAATAAGGCATTTTAGAAAAGCAGTGGCAAAGAATGAAATTATACTGCACTGAAGCATAAAAAGTTTACAATTAACAACAATAGACGAAAGTTGTAACATACAAAAAGTTGTAGTTGCAAAAGTGACCAATCAAGTAACTGCAATTCAAGGTGGCTTGGTTTGGTTTTAAGTTTCTCACCTGGTGTATATTGTAATAGTATGAAATTTTATAAAGTATTATAACTAAAGTTCACATATAATTACATTGATAAATATGAGATTTGAGTTAAAAATTTTAATTAAAAAAAAAAAATTGTGCCAATGAAATACTGTACAAGTTTATTGACTAAAAGTAAGAAATAAAGTAAATTATAAATAAGGTAAGTTAAATTTTAGAAAGAAATTGAAATGAAATTATGATCTTTTAATATTGAAAACAAAATTATAGAAATCCTGGTTAGAGATTTAAAAAAAAAAGATAGATTAATAAAGAATAAAAATGGCTATTTTTCGTGGGTGAGTGGATAATTCTGCTCTCAGGGTTGTAATAATATTAGCAATGAAATTATATTTGTAAAATTAACTTTTTGATTATAATAAAAAAAAAAAATTTAATGATCCACACAAACAGAAATCTGGAGAATATGGGACTGAAATGATAGTAGAGTCTGAAGAAGGCACTGTATTTTCCATCCATTTTCTTTTTTGGCCTTCAGACTGATGAATTGTTTTAAAAATGAGGAAAAAGAATAAATTAGGAGAAGAACCACCCCCTGCATTGGAATTTCAAAAACTATATTCCCATTTATTCATACTAATGCCGTGTAGTTTTCAGAGTGGAAAAATTCTGGCAGCCGATTTTTTTTAGATATAGAATTGATAAAACACACCAGGATATCTTTCAATTTTAAATTAGAATAGTTCCCAGGGATGAAATTTCACCTAAACCTTTTAGACTGTTATTATATTGATTTTATACCCATATAACAACTTGCAGGTAAGAAAGTGAGTTGGTATTATTTTGTCTTTGTTAGAAATCTACTATATAGTTTATAAGTATTACTTCCAACCACACAGTGATCAGATTTTCTTTTTTCAGTACTTGTTGATATGATAAGTTAATCTCTCAGAGTAAAAAAAAAGTAGCAAGAATAGTTTTTTTGTTGTCTATTGTTCTATGAAAAATATGAAACTTTTGAAAAATTAATTAATGTTATGGGTACTTCATGGGTTTAGACTAAGAAAAAAACTGTAATGAATTTGATCTTTAAAATGGAAATCATTTTCAATAATTTTCCTGAAAAAGGAGTAGTTCATTTTTTTTTTTGGTATGAAACTTTGGGAACATTATTACTTTTGTGGATATAGGTATTGTTAAAATAATTTTTTGCAAGAAGCCTCTAATTGTTAAGTCCTGATTTGACTATCATTATTCAAAACTTGCTTCGATTTTAAGAATATAGTATTGCTGGAGGCAATTTCCCACAAAAAGGAATTACTTTGGGTTGATCCACACTATATCTTATGATTCATCAGAATAAAGAGATGATAAGAAACTTATTTAATTATAGCTAGTTCACTTAAAATAAATGTTAAAATTACTGTCCTAAAATTTGTGGACCTAATGTGTTGCTCTCAGACCTTTTTTTAAATATCTCTTAAAACATATTCATATAAAGAATTAATTTCTGAAATAATTTAATAGTTTTCAAAGTATTATTTTTAAAATGATTTTTTGTTACTTGTTATATTTTGTTAAAAGTGTCTTTCAACCTAAAGCATCTGGTGTTATTCTCACAGCTTGGTATTATGTTTCTACAAGATAGATTTCTTTTCAAGGATTCTTAAGTATCAAAATCTTTAAAAAAAATAATAGTGTTTATTATTTTCTTCATTTGACTTTTTGATTTTATTCTTCCCACTAACTAAACTTATTTTCTGTCAGAAAATCTTTATATTTTAATTAAGTACCACAGTATTTAACATAAAAGTGATTATTTTCTGATTTATTCTGTGAATGATTTAGTAGGAATAAGATAAAATGTGCAATGGCCAAGAATGCTAAGCAAACTGAACTTTTTTTTTTAATTTCATATAGCTTGCATGAAGAAAGCTATCATAATGAGATAAATAACTTCTTAGACATATAGAAATAATATAAAGTGGTACTTTCACCTACAAAGGAAAATGTAAATGATAGAGAACCGATCTAATCGGATGCAGTATGCTGCTGGATCTATCAGCTTTTTAACAATGAGAGGGCTTAGTATTTTACTGTGCCATCCAGTAGTATGTTTTTACTTGCTTTTCTTTAACTCACAATGTTTTTTTTTTCATATTTGTCCTCAAATCTTTCATCCTCAATTTAACATATTTCCTGACATTGCCAATTGATGAAATTTTGCACAGTTACTAAGGTCGGGTGACAATACAATATTCAATCAATACTTTTGCAAACATCCCTCCATACAGGGGTAAATTAAGGGTGCGGGTGTAAAAAATTGCAAAATTTGCAAAACAGCTGTATATGGTTTTTTTGAGTCACAGATAATTAAAGTATAACTAAAAAGGATAAAGCAAGTTTTTAAATTTTTTTTCATTTTACTTGTATTATGAATGATTTAAATAAATAGTTGAACTTAGATGATAATTTGTTAATTTTTGATAATCTTCTAATTTGTTCAAATTAGAAGAAAAACATTCTTATTTGTGATTCATATGTACTGAAAAATAACCTTAGTGAGATTAGAATGGTACTCATGGAAAGAAATTATGTACCTAATTATTTGTAATTGTATGTCAAAATATATAAATTTGTGTTTTTTTTCGTTTTTTTTAATAATTTGTCTTATTAAGGAGTTATAATAATTGGAGCAGTACATTTGGTTATTTGTAATGTAATGTCTTTGAGTACTTATTAAAAGCAGAAACATGAGAAGGGAAGCTCCAGAAAATGCTGGTAATTAGAGTAGTAAACCATGTGTTATGTATTTAATTGCTGCAAGGATCATACTGGTGTTTTACTATTTTAAGAAACATTTTCTGTGTTTTTTATCAGGCTTCACACTGTAAGTTATATATTGTCAACGAGTTGTTAGTATTTTATTTTATTATTTATTATTAGTTTCTTTTTTCTGTTAGCTTATGTTCTTTAAGAATTACATTAAAAAAATTACAGAATGTGTTAGTGAATAAAAATCTTAAATCAGTTATAATAAAATATATATCAATAACACTGATAAACATAATTTTTGTTCCCTAACATTCGATACATGATTTTAATCTTTTTTTTTTGCTGAAAATGAATATGAACTCAGAATCCTTTTATCACCCACCATTTTTGAAAATTTTTTAAATTTTAATTAAAGTTTTTTTTGTTATGTATAGTTAGCATTTTAAGCTCCTGCATTGTATTTTGTTAATATAATTTGAAATCTATAAATAAAAAATACTAGACAAAGAATTAAATGATATCATAGTCACATATTATGGCACCATACGTAATACTGAAGAGTGAGCCTTCATGAAAAAGACTTCATCAAAAGAA
The DNA here is from genome assembly GCF_047948215.1 of Lycorma delicatula. Lineage (NCBI taxonomy): Eukaryota > Metazoa > Arthropoda > Insecta > Hemiptera > Fulgoridae > Lycorma > Lycorma delicatula. Next base: position 219,999,901 of record NC_134455.1, on the reverse strand, counting down.
ATTTCTGTGCAGGTCAAAACATGTAGCTGAAAACACAGCTGTGTTGTTTGTATTAAGCACTGGATTTAGCAATGAATTAATTTTGTTCAGTCTTATTGCTGTCTTAAGTTTGTTAACAGTGCAGTGTCATAAAGCCTCGAAATTGTGTAAATGATGTGGATGCCTTTTGTTACAGTAAAATCAAATAGAAAAAACATTACATCTTTAATTAAAAAAGCATATCATTTGTACTTTCAGTGTAAAATTCGTGATCAGGATAAGACGTGGGCTCCTCGTATAGTATGCACTAATTGTTCTGTATACTTAACAGGATGGCTAAAAGATACACAGAAGGCTTTGCCATTTGGTGTACCTATGGTTTGGCATGAACCGAAGGATTATGTAACTAATTGTTACTTTTGTTTAACAAGTGTCTGGAATTTCTAAAAACTTTAGACATACTGTAAAATATCCTTCATTGCAATCTACAATCAGACCTGTTCATCACAGTGAAATTATTTCAGTTCCTGAGCCACCTGTGAATGTATGTTTCAAAAGCAGTGATGAAGAATCAGGCAGTACTGAAGACAGAAGACAACAATGATTTTGATTTTGAATTATCTTCCAATAAGCCACATCTTATATCACAAGGTGAATTAAATGACTTGTTAGAGATTTAAATTTATCAAAAAATTCAAGCTTAGGATGAAGACTGCAAAATTGGAATTAACTTTAAAAAATACAAAAATTTCAGGCTTTTGAAGCCGACAAAAAGAACTTTCTCAGTACTTTATTGATGAAAATAATTTGGTTTATTGCACAAATATTGATGAGCTTATGTTGCACTTAGGAGAAGTTTATAAACATGAGGATTGCAACTTTTCGTAGATTTATGCAAGTATAGTTTAAAAGTGGTTCTGTTACACAACGGTAACAAATATCCTTTGATACCAATCGCTTATGGTATTAATTTAAAAGAGACATATGGTGTGAAGACATTCTTGAAAAAATAAATTATAAAATACATAGCTGGAACATGTGTGGTGATTTGAAAGTTATAGCTATTTTGTTAGTATGCAGTTACGCTATACTAAGTACATTTGTTTTCTTTGCGAATGGGACAGCCGAACTACGGATAAACATTATGTTTCCAAAGAGTGGAAGAAACAAGACAACTTAATTCCAAATGGGAAAAATATTATTCATGAGCCCTTATTTGAACCCAAAAAATATGTTTACCTCCTCCCCATTAATAAAAAATTTTGTAAAAGCAATGAAGAAGGATGGTCCTGGATTTTTGTACATCAGGGAGAAATTTCTGAATGCAAGTGAAGGAAAGATTAAAGAAGGAATATTTGTTGGTCCTCAAATAAGAGAGTTGGTCAAAGATGATGTATTTAATTCAATGTTAAATAATGTAGAAAGTGCAGCTTGGGCTTTATTTAAGGACGTTTGCAAAACCTTTCTCGGCAAACAAAAATCTGACAATTACCATGATATTGTTAATCAACTTCTTACTTCATAGAGAGCTATGGGATGATATGTCTTTGAAAATACATTTCCTCTACTCGCATCTGGATTTTTCCGGACAACCTCGGAGACGTAAGTGATGAACATGGTTAATGTTTCCACCAACATATTTCAGTAATGGAAAGCCACCTTAAAGAGAAATTGAATACTACCATGCTAGCCAATTACTGTTGGACATTTATTTGGGATGTTCCTGTGTTTATTTTTAAAAGAAAAGCATCAGCAAAATCATTCTAACACAGCTATGGCCATGCAAAATTATACATTTTATTAACTATATTTTTCCTTATTTTTTTTTGAAGCGTAATTTATTTAAAACTAAGGGTGATGGAAAAATTGTATTTATAGATCTGTAATGCATGCAAAAAGGCAATTCAAGAAATGGTATCACACTTAGAGAAACATTAAAATTATTTTTTTGTTTATCAGTGTAATTTGTACTTGGAGGAACTGATGGGTTTTTATTTTGTAATTGAGATCATTTTAAGATTATATTTTTCTTGTCTCTTTTAAGAATTTTGTTTTTTCTCTGTTAATAGGTTTAACATTGTGTACCTTATACTTATACTCCATGGTGTTGGAACACTGATGCCTTGGAATATGTTTATCACTGCCCAACCTGTAAGATTCTTTAAAATATATCTTTCTTTATATTTTTATTTATTTATTGATAATGATTATGATATTTAAAATAATTCTGTTCTGATCATAAATTTTTTGTAGATAATGTTGCACTTCTATTTTTAACATCGAACAAACTTAATGAACTTCCCAAATAAAAGTAATCCAGCCTATTGCTCCTAATCACTAACTTGATAATAACTTTTTTTTAAATATATGACGTATTTGTGTGGAGTTATTTGAGACTTTAAATAAAATTGGCAAATTGAGTTTTACTTATTTACCTTGATTGGAGTAGTATGTAATTGATGTACATATCTATTCATGTTTATCTAAATTGTTGTACTTCTGTCCACTGTCATTTAAAATCTAGCATACAGTTTAATTATATGAATTTATAACCCATATAACTACATTAACTATAAATTCAAGCATGAAAAAAGTTGTACTCTTTTGATGAGACTGTTATTAGGTTTCCCTAACTAACTACTGTTCAATAAGGACAGAATTGACAGCCAAATATATATGATATCAGAAATAAAGAACCCTATGATTAATGATGTTGATTGCTTGGAATCATATGGTCAGACAATTTTCTTCTGCCTGTGCTTCTCAGCTAATTGTTTAAAGTGGAAACACTTTGGTCAAACAAAACTATTTTTCATTATGTTTACTGAGCCAAATTATAAATTAAATGTCAAGATTTTTACTATTTATTTTATTTTTTTTGTAATTTTGTTACAATTTAGATGAAATCGTCATATCAGATTTTTACAATTCAAATAACAGCTCATTCAATTAGCACATATAAACTTATCAGAAATGTTCTTCTATAAAAGACCAAGAAAAAGATGTTATTTCATTAAATTTATAAATACTTTAATATAAAAACAACTTTTTTTATACCTAGTTAGATGTTTTGGGAACATGTCCCCATCGTTAAATGCAACTAATGATTATGTTAATATGTGCTGATGAAGTAAGTGATTTGATTTATTACTATTAAATGCAGTTAATTAAACGTAAGAGTCTATTTAAATATTTTATATTTTATATTAATATAAGATTTTAATATTTTATATTAAAATTTTCTACCATTACATTTGTACTGTAATGGTAGAACCATTACAGTAAAAAAATTTTTTGGTGGTTGCATGTCAAGCTATTATGAAGTGTTTCTATTACTTCTCTGCATTATGACTGTCCCTGTAAATACCAGTGTACAAACTCTTCAAATTGAGTATAAGCTGGTCAGAGGATTTTTGTTGACTTTAGCAATTCAAATTATCATGGCATACTATAATGTACATGTACTTTGGGAGCCAAAGTATTAATGATTTGGAACATTAATACAAAAAAAGTCTTTATTAATATATCTGTGGAAGCAACTTTGTTTTCTAGTTATAACTAGCAAAATATTTTGTTTGATATTTGTAACAAAGGTAAAATGAAACCATACTTAAATTAAGAGGAAAATTTAGTGATTTTATATATTCTTTGATTTGAAAATTATTGCATGTTTCTGAGAAAATTATTGCAAAGGAAAAAGTAAAATAAATGCTTTTTTAACATATCTAATAAGTTCATTTTATTGAATTATCAATCGACAAACCAAAAATTTCTAACAAAATTTGTAGAGATTTTAATCTTGGGAAAATTGATTTAAGTAGTCAACAGAAACATAAAATTCTCAGAAATCTAAACAAAAGACCATTGTTGAAAATCTTACAATTTTAAAAAAACAAAAATATTCTACGTAATGCTAAAAGAAAATTTTTAAAGAAATTTAACTATTGGTTTCAAAACAGATAAAAGAGAATAAGAAAAAGAGAAATTACATTGTCAACTTTATCTCAGAATGATCTGTTACCAAAATACTTATATAAACAGGTATGGTGAAACCATACTTAAATTAAGAGGAAAATTTAGTGATTTTATATATTCTTTGATTTGAAAATTATTGCATGTTTCTGAGAAAATTATTGCAAAGGAAAAAGTAAAATAAATGCTTTTTTAACATATCTAATAAGTTCATTTTATTGAATTATCAATCGACAAACCAAAAATTTCTAACAAAATTTGTAGAGATTTTAATCTTGGGAAAATTGATTTAAGTAGTCAACAGAAACATAAAATTCTCAGAAATCTAAACAAAAGACCATTGTTGAAAATCTTACAATTTTAAAAAAACAAAAATATTCTACGTAATGCTAAAAGAAAATTTTTAAAGAAATTTAACTATTGGTTTCAAAACAGATAAAAGAGAATAAGAAAAAGAGAAATTACATTGTCAACTTTATCTCAGAATGATCTGTTACCAAAATACTTATATAAACAGGTATTAACATACATTCATGTAGTTGTTAGGTGTAGCCACTGTCTTGTTGAATGCAGTATCAGCACAACAAATCTAAAAGCACATAATTTACCAGTTCATTGTGACTAATTGAACCAATAAATTTGTCCAAAGATTTAAGACCTTTGTTAAAAGAATATTTTTACTGTTTATTATATTAACAGTTGTATTCAAAATTTTTAACTTATTTACTTTGGTTGCAGACATATGAAATTGTAATGTATAAATGGCTACTTGATTTTAAGTTTTTGTCCTTTACGTGTTCCTCCAGTTTCATCTCCTTTAAACCATGCTTTAGTTTAAATGGAAATCACATTTACATAGGAATTTGTAGTTTATATATGTGCCAAATTTTCAAGTATTCCGTTTATGTTTTTAAACTTATCCATAATAATTTGGGAATCTATATTTATTATTTCAGTTTTTATTTTAACATTTTTTACATAAATATACTAGTACATATGTAATTTCTTATTAAAAGAGTATTTTTGACAATAGATATCTATAATGCTGCCAACTGACTTCTAGATAATTGAGAGTTGGCTGCAGTTATTTTTTTTTTTTTTACTGCGGGTGAATTAAAGGTCACTTAACATCAAAATAATATAGAATTCACTTCTGTAAGGTAGATTGTACTTATAGTGATATGTTACATGTGGGGAGCTGACTCACAAAAATCCCAGTTGTAATATGTTTGTATCATATCCAATTTTAACGTACTTGAATCTGGTCTTTTCAATTTTATTAATGTGCAGCTCTTCACTCATTTAGTTTAAATTGATTTTAAAACTACAATTTCATAATACTAATTTTTTTTTTTTTAACAGTACTTTCTAGATTACAAAATGAGCCGTAACTATACAGGTATTGACTCTAATCATGCAACATACTTCCTCTCTTATGTAGGTTTTGCTTCACAAATTCCAAATCTTGTATTTAATTGGCTCAACATATTCATACAAATAGGGTAAGTTTCGTAATCTGTTATATAAATACTTAAGATATTAGGATGATGAATTGTTTGTAGGTAGTCATGAATAATCAATTTTTTTCCTTTTTTATTCAGAGAATGTAGATTACTTTCTCTTGCATTTGTTTAAATCAATACATTAAAATAAAATGGAACAATGAAACATGTTCAACCAACTAGCTTCTTTAGATCAGTAAGGTTAAACAATTCGGATACAGTTCATTGCTTTTTTTTACAATTATTAGTTATAATCATAATTAATGATTAATTAAATTTGAAATTGTTCAAATGTATTTTACAGTTAATTTAATATCTCATTCCATCAGTATTGACTTCATTTTATAAGTAATATTTTGTAACAAAATGATTGCATTATTAACTAAAACATAATTATATAACTGAAAATAATCAGTTTTTAATCAAACTGCAAGATTAATTTGTTCTCTTTCTGTTGGTGTAGAAATATATTTTTGTAATTTTTTTAAATGTTTTAACTGATATGGAATCTAACAGCAATATGATAATTATTTCAAAATATTTGTTAATATATTTCCTGCTTGTGTGTGTGTGTGTGTGTGTGTGTGTGTTCACACACACATACACAGAAGGGGAGAGACAGATTGGGTATGTTGCTCCTTGCTATAATATCAATATTGTGGTCCAGCATATTGTTTTGTGAAAATTTGATCGCTTTAACCCTAACTTTTAAATCTCTTTTCTGGCTATTGATATTGTAATTTAAAAGTTATAAAGTGGTATGAGATATAAGAATATTTCTTCTTCCTTCAGTAACTAAAATTTTATTAGTGGACTTTGGTTGATCCAACTTGTTACCTAGTGATTAGTTTTCTTTTAATAAATTCTGTGTGTTACAGGATATGTAACATTATATTAAAATTATATTAACATTATATTATATGTAAAATTCCTAGGTTGTTTTCTGTTGTAGAATTTTATTTAAAAAGTAGGACGGATTGTGAAATTATGAGGTTCAGAAATAGTTATCAGTATTTAATATTACACTCAGGATTAATAAGAAAAGGTGTGCTAATCATCTGCTATTAATTAAGCAAGGCTGGTCCTCAAATGTAACTCAGTTGAAGTCATTAAACTAAATTTCATATTTTACATTTTTTAATAATTTCACCATGAAATTTCACCATTTGAAAATCTGAAGTTTTATTTTTCTGTATTCTGATATCTCATATGATTTTCAGTTTTAAATAATTGAATCTGTAATGTATTGATAAATTTTTAAGAAAAAAAATTGAAATTATTGTGTCTGGTGTGTTTTATGGGATATTTTATTTTTTTTATTTTAGAGGAAATCTCACATCGAGAATTGTGTGGAGTATTATTGTAGAAGTGCTTGCATTTGTATTTACTGTCATCCTTGCGATGATTGATACATCTGCATGGCCGGATGGTTTTTTTTGGGCCACAATGTTAACTATTGTGGTACTTAACAGTAAGTATTTGTATTTTATTAGCTCAAAATTTCTATATTAGTAAACTCTGAGAATACTTCTTGAGAAAGTTCTTAAGTTGTAATTAGTTTATCTATTACTGCTACAGTTCTTCAGTTTTTATTGTCTTGTTTTTTATGTTATTATTATTTTCACCGCTGCATTTATTAAACAACTGTTTCAGTTTTAAAAAAATAAACGTAGGTGCTTTCCCTTAAAAGAGATGTTTTCTCAAAAGTGTCTGAGCATGTTAAAATTGCCTGCTCACTGTGCTATGAATACATTACTCAGTATTTATGCCTATACTTCTCTTCATCCCATCAAAAGGCATTTTTTTCTAGGGTTGTTTCTTTTACTTTCATAGTTCTATAGATTTCAAGGTTGTTTAGTTGTCCTTCGTTTGTGGATTTTTCTGATTTTGATACATATATTACACAGCTTAGTATTCAAAATGTAGCTGTTTTGTGGAATCAGCTGTTTTACAACTACCTGGTACGTTCTATCGTTTTTTTTAAATTTCTTGTTATTTAAGAATCCTTCAAGACTACCCTTTTGGCAATTTATCACTTTGGCAACTATAGGCTGATGGTAGTTACAGCTTTGTTTATTTCGTTATTTAGTAATGAAAAATAATTTCTCTAGCATGTGGACTTAAAGCCTAATCGGGATTTTAAACTAAAACCTATTTGAAAAGGAGAGAGATCCATCTATTTTGCTGCAAAGTGGGCTATGAAAACATTTGTTCATTAAAGAAAAAAATTCAATTCTTATAGTTGAAACGGAATAGATTATTTCAGAAGTTAATTTTTATTATTCACTTAAGTCTTGGTTGTCAGTCACATTAATAAAGTATTTTATTCTATATCCTATATGCACACAGGCTAGTTCATAAATGTACAGTTACATATTTTCTTTTATGTATTCCTGAATTGTTTTAAATGATCTCTTTGTTTATTTTTTCTGTGCAGTTCCTCTTTTCCTTATGTTGCTTCTCAATATTTCAGAGGTGAAAGATTCCAGACTGGTCTCTAATTTTATTGAATTGTCAGAATTATTTGTTAACTGCTGATGAAAGGTCCTCTGTTGAGGGAAATCCATACTAGAGTTTATTAAGCTTCATAAACAAGTTGAAGTATGGTTGACTCATATCTGAGCTAGATGTGTAGAAAATAACACTTTCCCCTGATGTGTTCACAAGATCAACATTGCAAAACGTAAATGGTTCTAATTAGTAGTTCCATAATAATGAAAAATAGTAATTCTTAATATTTTGACATGAAAAGTGTTTTACCATAATTATTAAAAACTTCCATGGGGAATATTTTTTAATAGTTCAAAGGTTTTAAAGTAATGTTTTTATTATTAGTGACCTATTTGAGGATGTACTCATAATATCACTGTTAGGTTATGTAATGGTGTTGATATAAGAAGACATTTTTTCTGTGTCAGTGGTGTGCAGGTATGATAATAAATTTTTTGCAGCATATAGCAGTCCAATTTTTATTAACCTTATTATTCATCCCACATTATGTGTTCATCATAATGTATTGAAATATAATCAACTTGAAGGAATGTAGATAGTTAATAGCAGTCACTGTGTAGATGCTTGCCTTTGTAAATTATAACAAAACATTTTTATTACATATACACTAGGTAATATGTGTGTTTGATTTGCATGGCATTTCTCTTGCTACCACCCCATTTGGTCGCCCTAAAACATAAGACCGAATGTCTGTGCCACAAATGGCTACTGAACCTCGAATCAGTTTAGCAACCACTGTCCTAACTAGCTTTTAAAGCTAACCTAATTGCATGAGCAAATTAAGGATGGTGCCACACACTACTTGTTTCCTGTCCACCGCTCACTTGGCATATATTCTAAAATTGGTAGGTGCACCCTGTCAACTAAAATAGATATGACATTCAATAAATTAAATTAATCTCATCAATACAGCAATTCGCTGCCATGCCTAGGTCGCTGAATGCCAGCAAGTACCTGTCCTCCAATATTAAAGCACTTGGAGCATAAATTGCCGATGGCCAGCCATAACTCTCGGGTAGCTTTCCACAGCAGCAGGTGGGATGCATGGCTTCTCCTTAAATAAAATACTGATGCTGATTGAACAAAGCAGCAGCATCAAGAAACACCCACACGGTCTGACAATGCGGCTCACGCCATATTGACTTGTCGTTTATGAGTGGCCAATTTTCCCCTTGACCCCTAAGTTCCAGGGTGGCCTGAGTTCTGGCCCTCCCAAGAGCTGGGCAGTCAAACATCATATGTTCGTTCGCCTGGACCTCCCTGCAGACACATAGCTTACCAGCTGCCAGGCAAAACCGAAACAAATATTGGTTCAGGTTCCTGTGGTTGGAGAGCACCTGGACACCCGTTGCCCTTAAAAACAAAGGAGAGGCATACCATCCCCCCAAGTCCTGTATAAATCTATACAAGTTAGTTATGGTGTGCTATTCTTGCTGCTATGCATCCATCGTAAGGCTGTAAGCCTCCTCCTCAGGCGGGAGTTGGGCAGCTGAATGAAATTTAGAACCGGTGCATTGTGATCACCGTTCTGCTCCGGTACAGGCCTGGCTTGAAACCGCATCCCAACTACCTGGGCCTCCCTGTCTCTGCAATTTCCACATGGCTGCCCAAACTTTAACCACTAAATCGATTGGAAGAGCCTTTCCCAACACAGCAGTAGCCTTGTAGGAGGTTGCTTTAAAAATACCAGTGCATACTATTAATGCTGAACTCCTTAAATTCTGAATAAGTGCTCGATTTCTATCCAGCCCTGTGCACTTAAATGAACACAGGATAAGAGGCCATACTTTTGAAGTACACCATGTACAAATGAAAGCCCGGCAGCCCATAATCCTTCCGAGCAATTCTCCTAAGCTTGTGCATCACAGAGACTGTGTCTGCTGTTACTTGCCTAATGTGGTTCCTAAACAGCACCGTCTCATCAAACAAAACACCTAGTTACTTATGAACTCTAACTTGGCTGATCACACAGCCTTTATACTTAATGTGGGGATTACGACTGTACAACAATTTGTCTGCACCCTTGAGAGGCATAAACTTCGTCTTGGGCACAGAAATCTAAATTTTGCATGTCCATTCAGCTCTCTGTGGTTGACAAAGCTGCCTGCACACAGTCTTCTAGCTGTGATCATCAATTACCGCTAACTAACAGGAGACAGTCATTGGCAAAAGCCTGGGTTGTGACCCCTTCTGGGAATGTCAGTCTCAGAAATCCATCAAATACCATGTTCCACAGCAGAGGACTGAGAACGGAACCCTGTGAGCTTCCCCTGGTATGACTTTTCCACAGCCAGGTGTGCTTCTCTAAACAGCCATAGGGTTAGACAAATAGTCACGCACTACAGCTGCAGGGCTATGGGAACATTGCGGCGTTCCAACTGATAGAGGACAGAACTCCAACACAAGAAAGGAAATGCTGTCTCTGTCAATAAAAATTGCCAAAACATATTTACAGTTGTTGCCTTCCACCTCGGCAAGAGCATTTAAGATGCAATGCTCGGTGCCAACTCCTTTCATAAAGTCATACTGGCTTCAATATAGAAGTGAGTTCATATTGATGCTTTCCCAGAGTCGTTACACAACCAGCCTTTCAAGCAACTTGCTGAGTACTGGCAAGAGGGTGATGGGTTGATAATTGCTGACCTCATTCAGATCCTTTCCTGATTTTATGAGCACCTTTCAACAAGTTGGAAAGCAACCCCAGCTTAGGCACCCCGAGAACAGCTTGTCAAGCAGCTCTCTTATGACAGGTAGCAGATGATAGAACATATCCGGGTCAAGTTAGTCAATCCCTGGTGCCCTTCTCAATGCCATTCGAGAAACCACTTGGTCTATATCTGCGGGATCCACAGCCCGTACGCCAAGTAATGGTGTCACCGCCTTAACGCTGACTTCTGCTTCACCCTCCAGAGCATCTGCAAACAGAGTATCCAGGAACGCCTGGAAGTATTTCCACTACAGAATATTTGTTTTTGAGCTGGGTGTAAAAAACACTCATGTTTACATAAAAAAAATGAACAGGAGCAACTTTGGAATTTTGCAGGATACAATGGGAAAGGAGAAATGGTTTTTTGAAAATGATTGGGGTTGGTGATGAAAACTACGGGTTTGACACCAGAAAGCAGATTACCATCACTGTAAGTTTATGAAAGCCAAGAAATTCAAGACAACTCTTTGAAAGAGAAATAAATCATTTGCATCATTTTCTAGACTGTTTGTAGAATTTATATTACAAGATACACCAATTTACTCAGAAGCATTCTGTTAGTCTCTGCAATGGCATACATTACAAAGCGAACAACTTGACTTTTGAGTTCCACTGCATACCAAGTGCATTAGACAGAAGCTTCTCAATTTGTTGCTGGAAACAGTTCAGTTGTTCCATCTATAGTCTCGACTTAGTGTCTAGTAATTTCCATCTGTTATTGTTTCTCAGGACATTGTTAGCAGCCAGAAGTTCAGCAATGATTTGACAAAAGAGGTTGTCCAAAAATGGTTTAAGTGTAAATAAGTTATCTTGAAATTAATGACTAGATGGGTGACTAGTGAATGTATGATGTTGAAATGTTAATTAAGGTATGTAGAATTTAATTGTTATAAAATAACTGTTCTTCCAATAGTTTGCTTTTTTAATTGGCCAAACAGTACCTATTTTCTGAATATTCCTTGTTACTAAGATATGAAATAAATTAGTTTTAGAAGATACATTATATTTTTTTAATATAATTACTTATGTCATAAAGTTTTATGACATATATCTACTAGTGAAAACATTAATCAAAATAGGAACTTGAGAAAACACCACCATTAGTACTAAATTATCTTGTCAATAATAGATAGAAGTAGGAAAATGATTACTATATATATTAATTTATTTATTTTTGTGAAATGATCAATTGTTTTCCTGCAGCACAAGACTTGAATGGAAATATGATATTTGTAGCATATGAAAAGAAAAGAATTATTCATTTACACAATGTTATCTTATGCATAGGGATGTGTAATGACAAAAATGTTCTTTTATTACTTGTAGATTATAGTTTTGTTCTCAATACTATTCAATAATATTGTATTGTTCATTACATTTAAGAAATGTAATTTAAATAAATGTAAAAAAAAAAAAATTGCAACTGCAGTTGGGCTGACTTCAATGGATACAAATTTTTTTAAAACCTTTGTGGTAATTGTTACTTTTGCTTCTTTTTTTTCAGACTGTAATATCTTATATATCTTATCCCATTTCCTGCAGTATTTCATTCCTGCCTATTTCATATGTTACTTTTTAATCAGATTTTCCAGTTTGAAACCCTGTTTTGTTGAGAGTTCTACCTAACTTCCATTTCATGTTTTTAAGGACTCTACATCATACTTTCTCTAAATAATGTTTCTTTTATTCATTAGGAAGATTGTAGTTTAGTTTAATAATTTTTTCTGACATACCCAGTTTTATTACTCTACAAATTAAATAGACAATCTTGTTTTCCATTCCTAGTCAGTCATTTGAATTTGTATTTAAAACCTGCTTAACTTTACAGTTAATTAAGTTCAGTCACTTCATTCATAGTTCCACTTATTCCACTCCATTTATAAAAAAATTGGTGAAGTAAGTAAATTTTTACCTATTGTTTAATGAATTATGTTAAGCGATTACTAATGGATCTTCACTTTTTAGTATGTTTTAAATGGTTGTATTGCATCTTATTTTCAGTGGCCAATGGTGTTTACCAGAACACAGTTTATGGAATGGCTGCTAAGTTACCTGCTAAATACACAGGAGCTGTTGTCCTTGGTTCTGTAAGTAATATATTTTGATATTTTAGCATATTTTAATACATATTGAAACTTTCTATATCAGATGATTTTTATATGATAATATTTCTTTAAGGATAGGAAAAACTGAAAGTTATAGCTGTGATAAAATTGAAAGTCTAGGATACTTTCAGACTTAAACAGCTAGAGGAATACTGACCACCTTAATTTTAAACAATCTGTATGAAGCAGTGAAAAAAAAACAAAACATTAAAGTTGCAAAATTAAAATTTTTAACTAGCATTATCAAATAAGTAAATGAATCTGTTGGTTGATTGTTGTTGATTATCTGTTATTTACTTGTAATGCTGTTTATTTATGAAGGTAAGACTGATCATGTTTAGATAGATTTGCAATTACTAAAATTTGAAATGAATGTCTACATTATCATTTAGATAATTATGATTAATAATTATCAGCACTTCTGACAGGACAGCCTGAAACTTTGGAAGCTTAAATGCTGAACTATAACTGGGTTGTCCCAGCCTGTTACAAGACAGTATGACATTAAATGAAATGAATAAAAGTAATAAAGTGTTGAAACTGATGTATTGTTTTATTCTGAAATATAAATTTCAAACATCTCTTAAAACCTTTTAAGAGTTTAATTTGAAAAAAAATATACTGTTAATTGGCTAACACCTGACTTTTAATAATTAGAAAACATTTGATGTTGAACAGTAGTAACTTTTTTATGTTGAGTTTTAAGAAATTTCTTCATTATTATGAATAAATTCATATGAATAAAATGAAATTTATTTTTTTATTTTCAAGAAAAAAAATTGATTTTTTTAGATTATTCTGTAATTCAAGCTGAATATTGATAAGCATGTAAACCTTATTTGTTACTTGGAAGTGTTAGTTGACTTAATTTACTGGCTCTAATCAACTAAAACAACATAATTATTTTCTAATCGTTATTCCTCATTAATGTTTATTTTATTTTAAAAAGTGATAAGACTATGTAACTCCCATTGTTAATGTAAGCAATACAAAGCAATGCATTGTTTATTGTACAGATAATTGTGATACTGTTAGTGTAATAAAGTATAATTAACTTAATTCTAAAGAGCATTTCAATTTCTTACATTTAAAATATATAGCAGTAGTTCAACTATTAAGTGTAATTTGTAAAGTAGTGACTCATCAACATATACATCAATAATTATATCATAGTTGTGTATTGACTTAAGGAAACTGCTGAAAGCATTATGAGATCAACAGATTCTTATTAATGTCTCATTCACTACATTTTAAACTTGATATTTATTGGGAAGCTACTTACTGTTATACTATCTGTTGGTTAAATTCAAGATATGCGGAGATTTATATGTTCATTTCATGTAACAAGATTGTGTTAATATCTCTCTCTTATTATAAAATTGTTGTAAAAAATATAAACCCTAATTGTCTCAGAGTAGAAAAAGCAATAATCTTCCTTAAATCATTAAAAATGTCGTCACCATTCTGAGTGCTGGCGTTTTGTTGCTTTTCAACTATGCTTGAACGTTTATACCAGATTTACCCTTGTAATTTGGCAGGGAACAAACAAATTGCCCCCTTTTAACTTAGTGTCAAGAGAATCATATAGAATTGCTTGTTTTCATAGCTGGCTTCATTCACTGATGAGGAAGTACAAAAATTGGTATTGTATTATGATACCTCTGTTGTTGTGAAAGATGTGTAGGAAAACAGCTAATGGCATTGGTAATGAGATAAAATCACTTCTTTTCTATTGCTTAACAGTACTTACTTTTTAAATATATCTAATAAATATACTCATATATTACAGTTTCAGTATATCCAAATATTTCTAATATACATGGGTAAGTCAATTATTATCTTTAATGAAGTTATAAATTTTATTGCAATACAAATAGGAAACTTACATGTACATCATTTTTCAACGTAGTCCCCTTGCATTTCAACGCACTTGGTCCATCGTTGCACAAGCTTCCTGATGCCATTATAAAAGAAGGTTTTTTGTTGAGCTGCGAGCCAGGAATGCACCGCTTCTTTCACTATTTTGTCCAAGGTAAATCGATAGCCCCTTAATGCCTCTTTGAGTGGACCAGACAAGCAGTAGTCAGAAGGGGCAACATCAGGACTAGACGGAGGATGAGTTCTTCAAAGTTGAGTTTCTGGAGCGTTTCAGCAGTGTGGGCAGCAGTATGTGGACGGGCATTGTCGTGCAACAACAACTTTCAACAGCAATTCTCTGTGTTTGCTTCGAATTGCAGACTTCAGCTTGGTAGTAACCATCTCACTGTAACGCGCACTGTTTATTGTCGTGCCCCTTTCTTCATAATGTTCCAGTACTGGACCTTGTGGGTCCCAAAAAACCTAAGCATCAGTATTCCTGCAGATGGTTGGGTCTTGGAACGTTTTTTTGCAGAACGAATTTGGATGTTTCCATTCCATACTCTGCCGTTTACTGTTCGGCTCGTAATGATGGATCCATGTTTCGTCACCAGTGATGATTCTGTCTAAGAAGTTGTCCCATTCGTTACCATAGCGATCCAAATGTTTTTGGCAGATGTCCAACCACGTTTGGTTATGCAACTTTGTGAGTTGTTTTGGGACCCATCTTGCACAGACTATGATACCCAAGTCTGTTGTGGATGATTTCGTAGGCAGAACTGTGACTAATTTTCAGACGATTTGCCACTTCATCAATAGTTACTCGTCTGTCTAAGAAAACCATGTCACGTACACGCTCATTGTTTTCCTCATTTGTGGCGGTAAATGGTTTCCAGCTCCTTTGTCATGCATAACACTTGTGCGACCATTTTTGAATTTTTCAATCCATTCGTAGACATTCCGTTGAGGCAACATACTGTTCCCATACTGTACTGAAAGGCTTCGATGAATTTCATCCCCTGCTACACCTTCCGACCACAAAAAACAGATCATTGAATGTTGCTCTTCTTTGGTGCAAACAGAAAGCAGAGCAGCCATGATTAACGGCAGGGCAGCAATAATGGAACTAACCTAGCAGCATGAAACCTGCACAAACATAACAAAAATTAAACCACACATGTGTCATCTACACAACATGACAGTACTACCAACATAAACAAAAATATAACCAAATTGCGAATAATAATTGACTTACCCTCGTACTTTATATGAATCTTCATTACTGTATTTTTTCCAGTTTGGTTTTTCTCTTTTGTTATAAGAAAGAACTGAATTTTGTTTATTGTTTTTTAGCCATGTTTAGATAATAACAAAATATAAATATATAATAATATTATTTAATATTATTTGTTGTCCTTAAGCAGTTATATTTCAAGCATTTAAATTTTATTGCTACGGTATTTATATCAACTTATATTTTATGAAATATTCTATTTTTTTAAATCAAACAATTATTTTAAATACCCAGTTTTACAAAAGACTTTTGAGTGTTTTTGAAGACAATCAACCAGAATTTATTATATATAAATGTTTTATACTGTGAAGAATAAATTTGAAATTATAAGTGGGGACTGGTTTTGATTTTATTTGTTTTACTTCTTTTGTCCTCAAAACTTCCTGAAATTTTTCAGGATAAAGATAAATAGATAGATAAAAGATAAAATATTAATTTTTATCAGTCATAAAACATTAAAACCTTATTTGTGTGGGTGTATGTGTGTGTTTAGTTGAGATTGTGTTGAATTACTTAATTTTATTCTTTATGAACTGAAAATTGGTTTTTTAATCTATAGTTACTCACTTCAAATTTTTGCCCTTTAAATTTTTTATTTATGAATGGATTTGAATAAATAAGCTGTCATTGTCTTAGCCACAAAACATTTAACATTTTTTGTAATAACATAACATTTAAATAAACCAGCTAGCTGTTGCGAAGATATTAACAATTAAAAGATTTACTTGGCCATAATTCTGAAATGGATTGAAAGATAGGTTCATTATTTTTATATATATAAACTTCTAGGTACCCTAGCAGTATATGAAATTTCAGCTTGATTCAATTAACCATTCCTGAGAAATAAAAATTTATGTTAAAAATAAAAAATGACAGATAGCCAGTAAACTTAAGTGTTTCTGGACATACGTTGATATAAAGTTTTATATTAATTTCAATGTGGGGGACCATCCCGTGAAT
The DNA here is from genome assembly GCF_047948215.1 of Lycorma delicatula. Lineage (NCBI taxonomy): Eukaryota > Metazoa > Arthropoda > Insecta > Hemiptera > Fulgoridae > Lycorma > Lycorma delicatula. Next base: position 219,983,014 of record NC_134455.1, on the reverse strand, counting down.
TCTTTGTTTTTATAAATATCCTTAAATGAAATTTAAGTTTATTTTCCAAATGATTGGTTAGAATTAAATATAATAAGACATATTTTACTTAAAATATTACCTTTATTAAACTCTTGGGATTGGTTAACGCAAGAGCTTAACAAAGGTAATATTTTTAAGTAAAAATGTCTAGTGATAACAGCTATATCACAAAGTTCTCCCAGGACTTTCATCACCTATTCTATTTGTGAAAATAATGGAAAAAGTTTGTATATACATATCTTCTAAAATGCTTCACTTGCAAGTTATGGTTAGTGAAAGATGTTTCTCTAATTTCAGCTACTCTGGAGAAAATATATACTGAAATTTTTTACTTAATTAGTAATTTATTATGGTTTTTTACCCAAAAAATTCAGTAAAATAGGTCCCAGAAACTTATCTGCAGTACTTTTTGAGAAATATGTGGATTTTTATGTTTGATGTACAATAACTTTATTAAATGGATAATGAGCATATAAAACTTAAAAAAAAAACTGTAGAGAATTTAATCATGAACAAAATGGTGTAAGATAACCTGAATAAAACTTACAAAAGTTAAAAAAAATTTAATTTCATTTCACACTTACAATTTAATTTTAAGTGCATTATACGTACCAGTTTATAAATGTTCAAAAGCGAGTTCGCCATTTTCAACTTATTTCTTGGCATGCTTCTGTACTGCTAATTAATTCCTTACGAGAATGTGTTTTTGTTTTGTATATAAACCCAGATGCAAAAATCTAAAGGTGTTAGATCAGTGAGTGGAAACATCACAAGAGAAGTGCCATCATTACAGAAGAAGAGGTATGCCATCATACTGGAAGTATACTTTGTATCTCGGCGTTAGAGGAAAATCTTCAAGCAGATGTGGCAATTCTTCTTGAAGAAAATGCAAGGAGACCTCAGAATTTAAGCAGTCAGGTAGTATGAACAGTCCAAACTTCTGAAAAAGATCTCACCATACATTAATGCGAAATCTGTGTTGAAAATTACCTTCTACCATTTCATGCGGATTTACTTCTGCCCATGTATGCTCATTGTGTAAGTTGTTGACGCTATCTTGAGTGAAACTAGCCTTGTTGATACATTTATTTCTTGAAAAATTATTTTACAAACCAAATTGCAAGTGATTTTCCAGCATGATGGTGCAATGCCACATTTTTCTTTACTAGAAATCATTTGAATGCTAATTTCTTAAATTGACCAATCAATTGACCACCATGATCACCTTTAACACCACTGAATTACTTCATTTAGGGTTAATACTACAGAAGAGTTACTCGTTAAAATACAAAATTATATTGAATTTATACAAAATGATCCTGAGATGATATGGAAAACCACTGGAAATATTTTATATCAGGCAGAGTGCTGTGAACATTGTGAAGGAGGGAATTAGCTACAGAATAATAGAACTGTCTGTCTATATTTTGTGTTTTTTGGTTAAAAAAAAAATGATTTTAATTAATTCTTATTTGACTGTATTTAGATTAATTTTCTCAGAATTAAGTTCTCTACAAGTTTTCTTACTAAACCTTCCATATCTGTTAGTCGTTTAACAAAGCTCTTGTACTACAACTTAAAAAAAAACTTGTTTTTCAACACCAAATTTTGTGTATTATCGGATATCTTTTAAAACTGCTGGAGTTTCCCAATGTATAAGACTCCACCAATTTTACTTCTTAATTTTGGTCGTAAAGATTGCAGTAGGGCTTCTTTTTTATTAGAAAAGCAGAAAATTCAGGTGAAAACAAAGCGTTACCATACCTGTGTGTTCGAATAACTAACTGCTTCGGTGTAATACCTCAGGTGTAATTACAATATATTTAAACATTGCTGGTTCATATTTTGTAATAAATAAAAAACATTGTCCAGTTGATTAAATATTAATTTTAATAAGTTTTAATGATCATTGCATGTTTGAGTTATATTAAAAGAAGATGACATTGTTAATAAAACTGATGAAAGTATACATGACAGAATGAGATCTAAATTTAGACAACAGTGGATTAATAATAATGAATTTCTATTATAAAATATCAGATGATAAATTAGGTCAGTTGTATATAACAGATTTATATACATTTATAAATCTAAAAGAAAACAAGACAGATTATGTATTTTAGATAGTGAGTCTTAACATAACTGTTCATAAAAAAAATAGATCCATGAAAAATAATAATATTATAATCATTGATTTGTACACAATAACTCATATAAATGATCATGTAATTAACAATATAATTGAATGAATCAAACAAATAATATGACCTAAACTGTTGTATCTTAACAAATGTTCAATTATGTATATCGCTTAAATAAATAATAGTTCAATAATTATACACGTATTATATAAGTAGTTTGAAACTATAATTGGGTAATACAAATACATACAATTATGTAATAAATAATAGTCGCAAAGCTCATGGTTATCTTAACTTGCTTTACCCAGCATATTTTATGTATGTTTATAAGTGAATTTAATTTTGCCTACAATCATATAGATCTAGGATTTCTTCTGATGTGTTGTTTGTGGGTCTGCTGGTAAGATCCAGTGACAAGCAACTCATTCCATTGACATTTAACATGTATATAATCTCATATGAAAATATTCAATAATAAATAAATCTTGGGTAATCTATACCTCAAGTCAGTCAATAAATAATCTTTGTTATCGTATTGTATTGCACCACAGTAATAAATCAATCTCAGGTGTCTTACTGCACCTTAATAATAAATGAAACTTATAAAGTATATGTACGTATGTATGTAGTATAGTAATTAGTCTGTAGATATTAGGAATGTAAGAGCAATATGAATGTGACATCACAAATAAATTAATACAGATATGCCGATCAGATTATAAATAATAATACAATATTTATGTGCATAATAACAGTCATACTATGTGATAACAAATCAAATTAAATTATAATAATAATAAAGTATATAAATAATTAACTCAATCGTTGGAGATTGCTAATAGGCATAATTTATGCATATGTCTTCTTAATTGACCAATTAATCATTAACTGTATGTAAATCAACAACTCTTACTAGCTTGTCAGAACTAGGTTGATAAACTTGGGTTACAATTCCATGTTTACAATGCATGGGTGGAGAATTTTCTCTGGTAACTAATAAGTCTCCAACACAAAAGTTATGGGAAGGAAAACGCCATTCATTTTGTTGCTAATGGTAATGTAAACAGTGCTTAGACCATAATCTCCAAATAGACAGCTCAAATTTTTGGAGTAGTTGTCAATGGCCTAAGTGGGGGTTAATTTCAATTTTTGGTAATTGGGTTCAGGCACTGAAGTGAATGGACATCCAGTGAGAAAGTGTCTCTGTGATAGAGGTTCTGGATCTCTGTGATCTGTAGAAATAGTGAAAATAGCATGGGAATTGAGACTTAATTGCGCTCTCCCATAAACCATCATGGGAGAAGATGGAGGTATAAATGACCAAGTACCTTGTACAAATTAGAATGTTTGACTTTCAATGGAAGTTGGAATCATTATTAGAAAAAACTTGTGTAGAGATATCCCTACATGATATAAATCTTTTAAATGCTGCAATTAACAACTGTTAGACACTAATTCTAAGTGAATAGCCTTGAAGTGAGACATACAAATATAAGATTTGATCAAGGGTTTAGACTTCTGCCCGCCATGACGAATCAATCATAATTGGACTGTTGTAATCGACTGTGCAAGCAAAGAATGGTCGACAAGGAATTACTCTGAAAGCTGGTAGTGTAAGTAAAGACCCGCCAGTCTTGATTGTATGGGGACAAGAATTGCCACTATATAGCACTAATAATGATTATACCACAATGCATTATAAGAAAAACATTATACCTCTCCTCATTAGAATTCAAAGGGAAATGAAAATTTCTCAACACTGGAGCTTATTAAATTCATAGTTTAAAGATCTAATAGTAAGGGGGTTTCATATATATATATATATAGATCACAACTACCTTAATACCACTTTTGCATTAAGGAGATCTATTTAAGAATTACACATTTGAGTTAAAATATAAATAAATTCCATCTTTGGGTATTTAATACATTTCTTAAATATTCTGTAAATTTCAGATTTTTTTTTTTGTTTATGCAAGTTTAAAGGACTTAAAGAAATCCTGCAAGTCATTTAATAGTTTTTCATCATTGGTTTAGTAGAATTTTAACAAAGTAAAATTTTAGATGCTCATAAATTATTAACTATTTAATATTTATAATTAATATTGATTATTCATGTTAATGATACAGTGCATTAAAAGTTACTGTAGTTTTGTTGCAATGATTTAAAGACTGTAGTAACTAATATTAAGTTGTTCAAACCAGTTTACAATGAATGACTTTCAGCCAGAGGCCCTTTGCCACAACAAGCATCCAAATATGATATCATTATAAAAATCTTTCATAGAAAGATATTTTACTTGTTATAGTTAATAACATGCAATTACAACTTCATTCCAAAAATATTCTCTTCATACATTTATAAACCAATAATGAAAAGAGTTTTATTAACTTATACTTAATATTTGAAGAAAATACTATTTTTTAAGAATCTTGACAACACAATTTATTTTGTGCCTCACCTTATGTTCCTTTGCGGCTTCTTGCTTATCATTTTAATTATGCTGGAAAAAAATTTCAGTCATAAACATTTTTCACTTTCATTAAAATGAAAGCACATATATTAATGATTGTTTTTCCATCGATTTATGTTTAGATTAAATTAATTTTCTTAACTTTAATGAAGATGTGATATTAAGAACAGGTAATATTTTTACATTTGACCAGTTTTGGTATCCTTCCTCACCATTTGGGTTTATGGGCTTTCCTTTTACATGTTCTTTTTTTACAATCTTCCATTTTAACCGATGTTCTTCTGTTGACTCAGTGAAACAGCCTTATTTTGTGTCTTAGTGAGTGAAAGCCTAACTTTCTTTTTTTGTTTAGGGAAGTCATCTTGAAGTGAATCAGGAATTTTAGACTTTACCTTTGAATCTTTTTGCAGACTTGTCACAATATCTGTACAAACTGTTTTTGTTAAATGATGTTACGTGAGGTATTCTGATTTTCTTCTTGGGTTCTGGTAGATCATTGTGTATCTGATCATTCAGATCAATCTGATGTTTCTTTTGTTGTAGTTAGAAATTTAGAAATTTATTATTATTAATACACACATCTGGATCCTTCTGAATCTGTTACAGATTTTTACTGTATCAGATTCAGAATCTGATAGTGTCTGAATCAGAATTTCTTAATTAAATTAAATGTATTTAAATAACACACAATATGTATTTTAAATTTCAATTAAATTTGTTTAACTCGTTGCATATCATGTTCCTCTATTCAATGTATTTAATATGTTCCTGTACTTGCAGTTAACAGAATAGTGTTTAAATACTGCATGAATAGTATTTTACAATCTCAACAGTTTCATACAATATTATATATAAATATAGTTTCCCATTGTATTACATTTGATCAGTTAAGTTTTATATCAGTTTTAATAAATTACTTTTAATGCATCAAAGAAGCTATGATAACGTTTAAAAATGGACGATAAAATCCAGTTGAAAATAACAACTAAATTTTCAACTGATTCGGAATGTGTTTCATTCTGAGAAGTTTCATTGTTGAATGCAATTTCATTTTTTTTTAAGTTATTAGATTTCATAGATTTCTGTTTCTTCGCAATTTTCATTCTTAGTGTTATCAATGTTTAACTTTTTATGTGAATTATCAGATCTGTGAATAAATTTTATTTTTTTATTATTTTTTATGTGTCTCATCTTGTTTCATCGAGTTAAGGTTTTTGATTTTTATGTAGATTTCTCTTTTTATCATGTTCTGTATCACCTATTTTAAAGATGTTATTTGTCTTAACTACTTGTACTAGATTTAGTTTTATTAGTTTCAGATAAATTAGTAGTTATGTTTTTATTCTTGATTGATGTAATTTTGAATAAACATAAAGCAATCTTTCAGTTAAGCATTTTGTGAATAAACGATTACTTTTTTTTTTGTTGACATGGTTCTGAAGTACTTAAATCTTTCAATTTTTTATGGTGATGTATAGTTTCTATAAGAAATTAACTTGCTCCTTGTCTTCCAATTAGCAAAATCCTTGAAGTACATGAGACGTTATTGCTAAATTGGAGTTTTAGAGTCAGTTTTATCTGAAATCTGCACAGTATTTTCTAAGTTAATGGAATTATTTAATTCATCAATAAAATTATGTGTACATTCACAATCATGTATTTAAGTGAAACAGAGCTGTTTACTGAGCTGTGCTTTAGTAGCAACTACTGCAGGACATAACTGACACTGATTAAAGAATGGTTGACTGTAAAAGTTTGTGCTGTCAATTCCTTTTTCAGAAATAATTTTTGAAACGTCTTGTATAACATCTGCACGTAAATCATTTAAATAGTTTTGAAACAGCTTATGATTTAATAATTTTTTAGAATGTTTCTTCACGTGTGAATAGATTGCATTTTTATTTTTGAAAACCCAGTAGCATATTTGGCATTCATTTATACTGCTGTCAGCAGTCTACCTTACCTTTCGAGGTGACTCATTAATTCGAATTTTAAAAGCATCTTTTATTACACTGTCGGCCAGATTGTTTGTGGATAAACATTGCCAACTTCATAACAAGGTATGATTCATAAGGCATGGTAGTAATCATAGTTTCATTATTCTTATCTTCTCTGTGTTTTATTTTTTTATCTTGATCAAATGTTTAGATTCTAAACTACTCTCTTTATGTAAACCATGTTTGAATCTGGTTTTTAGTTCTGAAATAGGTGTAGGATTATAATATGTAATGTTTGAAGGAAGTGAACTTATCTGAAGAAAAATTTTGTTTGCAAATAATATCTAAGGACTTTGTATTATGTCCATTACATCTGGTTTCATTTTGATATGAACTCTTTTCTGTTTCATCCAAGAAAACCTGTCTCTGTAAGTTACTATTAGTTTGTTTTGGGTTGCTGTTTACTGTGCTTATAACATTTGCTCTTGAAGAAATAGTTGTTTCTTTTTTACAATGTGAAATGGCAATAATTACGATGGCATAAATTACTACTGTAGAAAGGACAGTTAACTTAAAATATCCCTTTGATGGTAGCATTGATCCTGTATTGTAATAAACTAGTTTCTTAATATTACCTCTACTATACCTGAAAAACACTTTCATAAAATAATTGGAATAATGTTAAGTTTTACAGTATTATTCTTCACTTATTTCACAATTAAATTAAAGTTAATGAAAAGTACCTCTCTGTTTAGCAATTGCTCTTTGATCATAATAATATTATTAATAACTTGAATTAATAATGTAAAACATTAACCATATAAATTAAATATAAAATAAATTAAAATGATATTATAATAATATGAATTGTTGCAAACCCATTTCCAATGTTGTATAATGTATCTATCTCTGTTAATTCCTTTCTCGTATTAATCATAAATTAAAGTATTGAATTTTTATGAGTATGAATTGTAGAACAGTTGGAGGACCAAAATACATTCAAATAACTAACCACTTTGGTTTAATACCTCAGTGAAATGTAATTACTCTAAACTTGGTTGGTTCATATTTTGTAATAAATAAGACATTGTCTAGTTGGTGATTAAATACCAATTTTAATAAGTTATAATGATCATTATAAAATGCCGAATAGCACAAGCTAAACGAGCCTTCAGTAAGAAATATAATTTGTTTACATCAAAAATTAATTAAAATGTCAGGAAAAGATTTTTGAAAGTGTATGTTTGGGCTTTATATGGAAGTGAAACTTAGACGATCGGAGTATCTGAGAAGAAAAGATTAGAAGCTTTTGAAATGTGGTGCTATAGGAGAAAGTTAAAAATCAGATGGGTGGATAAAGTGACAAATGAAGAGGTATTGCGGCAAATAGATGAAGAAAGAAGCATTTGGAAAAATATAGTTAAAAGAAGAGACAGACTTATAGGCCACATACTAAGGCATCCTGGAATAGTCGCTTTAATATTGGAAGGACAGGTAGAAGGGAAAAATTGTGTAGGCAGGCCACGTTTGGAATATGTAAAACAAATTGTTGGGGTTGTAGGATGTAGAGGGTATATTGAAATGAAACGACTAGCACTAGATAGGGAATCTTGGAGAGCTGCATCAAACCAGTCAAATGACTGAAGACAAAAAAAAAAAGATCATTACATGTTTAATGTTTTAGTTTGAGTTGTATTAAATGAAGATTATATTATTGATAAAAATGATGAAAGTGAACATGACTGAATGAGATCTAAATTTAGACTGACAGTGCATTAATAATAATGAATTACTAATATAAAATATCAGCTGATAAAATAGCCCAGCTGGATATAACAGATTTATTTACTCTTATAAATGAATAAGAAGAACGAGACAGATGATGTATTTTATTAATTAACAAAAAGAAAAAGAAAGTGAGTCTTAACTGTTATATGAACTTTTTTCATTACAGTTGACTAGTGACTATCCAGCCTATTCGGGCAGCCAGCCAGGCCAGATAGCAAGAAAGCTGGATACGGTGGATTTCAGTTTTATCATTTATTATGAGTTTGATGACCTTTATACATAATGTATTGTAAAATATAGCCATGTTTCTCATACAGTATTTTTTTAAAACTAATTACTATGGTACAGTGCATTTTTAAAAGTCATAGTGTTGTGAAGCAAAGACAAAAATATAAACATTTTCTAGATTTAATTTATGTATTGAACAAACAAAACGTATATCGATAATCTGAAAATTTAATGTACTTTATTAATGTTAATAAAAATGTACAGTGCATATTGACTTGACAATAAAGTCATCACTGCACTATTTTCCTCACTGATAAGTCCTGCCTTTTCTGTAATCATATGACATCTAGTGGTTTCACTTGTTCCTATTGACTTACGTATTCAAGAGTGGTCTCAATCGCCTTAAGAGCTTCACAGTGCGGTATCAGATTGGGTCTTTCTTCAGTGGTATCTTCTTCACTTTGCTCTTCATATAATAATACCATTGCTACTATATCATCAGTAATTTCTTCAATTTCATCCTGCTTCATCCATTCTGGACATCCTTTAATTCACTCGCCTCACAGCCAGGAATTTTTTCCAGCAATGAAACAAGTTCATTGTTTTCATTTGTAATTTCTTTGTCGACGAGAAGGTCACTGGCCTTATCATCTAGTAATATTTTCAAGACCTCACAAGCGATATGGCTGGTATCTCTTTCTCTCCCTCAGACACCCATCATGTAATGTCTGACAGACATTACATTGGTCCATTGGCTGATAGACTGACATTTTATTTGCAAGCAGAAAAAGTATTTTATATATCGCCATGTATTAATTCATTGATAGCCAGATGGGTTGTTGTATTGTCTAAGATAACGACTGCTTTCCTTGGAAAATTATTATCAGCCAAATGTTTTTCAACAGCTGGTACAAATTCATATGAAATCAATTTCTAAAAATTTCTCCATTCATCCACGATTTTTTCTGATGAGCATAATACGACAACAATTCTATATTTTTGAGATTTTTGAACACTCGGGTTTTTAGATTTTCCATTTAAGGTTCGCCTCAACTTGTCTGCAGTTGTGTTAGTGCACACTAAAACTGTTACGTGTTCTTTGCTTTTTTTTGTGTCCAGCCGTAGCTTTTTCTTGTCTGGATACTAGGGTCTTTGACGGTAACATTTTTTAATTAATTTTTGTTTCGTCAGAGTAGTGTATCTGTTTTCCAGAAATTACTAGCTTATCTAGCAGGTTGAAAAGACGAGCTTTGAATTTGAGAATAGCATTCTTATCTGCAGACAATGTTTCACCACTTATTGTCATCTGCCTTATACCAAAACATTTTTTCCAGCAATCCAACCAATGGTCACTGGCTGTAAATTTGCCTTCTTCTCTTTCAATTTATTTTTTGAACTGAACCTCAAGAACTCATGCCACAAATATAAAGCCTCCTCATTCTGAGAACTCTTACCTTTTTGCATATTTTTTCTAACTTTGATGCCACTTCTGCTTGCTTAGTTAGCATACTATTTCTCTATTTTCCAATGGTTTTTTGTCCACTCGCGAGTAGTACTTTCTCCTATGCCTAACTTGGAAGCAATCTTTTTTGCAGATTCACTAGCATCCAGCCTATTTGTTGCATGAAGCTTTTCTTCTAAGGTCACCATAACTTTCTTTTGTTTATCTCCCATTTTAAACACTCACACATACTTAAACACACATGCACAGATTAATAAAATCCTTTAAAAGATTAATTAAATGGAGCACAAACTTAATTTGATTATATCCATATTCGAACTGATCAGAACAGGTAAAATGAGATACGTACTGTACTGTACATTTAGTACGGCTAGGTACTAGTACTGCAGATAATAATCTATTTTTAATGAATGGATGATGTCATGTATTTTGACTGAGTTATTACAGTGTAGTATTTGTCCTAACGTCTTTGCGAAATAATTAAAGCCATTGAACACAACATTATTGAGCAAGAGTGCTTGATAAGGAATGGGTCATAATTTCCAGGAAATATATGTAGGCCCATAATAAATTTATTTGGTATTCTTATCACCCATAAATGTACAATTGAACAGGAGATGTACTCAAAAAATAATGTAAATAAAAACATTCATTAACAAAAACATGCGTCGAAAAAAAATTGTACATAAAGTACAGTACAAGGAAAAATAATAGAGAAGCCACATTTCTTTTTCTTTATTACACTTATTCACTTACAGTTGTAACAAGTTGTTTTCATTCAAAACTATGCGATTTTATTTTTTTATTTACGTATTTTTTTTTATGTAATGTATGTAATTGTCAGGCCAGATAGTCGCAAGTCTACTGTATTTTCACCAGTAGAACATGGCCTGAAAGTTTCAACATTTCTTCGTGGGACATCTGTATATGAGATATAAAGGACAAGTAGTGTTATTTTGCATTTTTCTATAAGTTTAAATAATATTTTTTTCTTAATAAAATAATAATTGAAAAGGATAATTATAATTACTTCAGTCATTTTCTTCGTCAAGAATTAGATATACTCGTAAGAATCTAAAAGGTCATACAAATTAGTGGGTGACTTGGCCAAACAAAATTTTTATAGCTCAACTCAGTATTTTTTTATACTGGCTGAACTGTTACTGATCATTAGTAATTAAATACATTTTTATGTTTGTGTTATTTTGTTGATTTTAATGTGTTATTTTATGTTAATGTTGTTATTTTGCTGATTTTCTGTTAAAAAGAACTAATTAAATTGTTTTGTTCAATTATCATAATTTTATTTTATAACTATTGAATATTCAAATTTAAAGCTACTTTTCAGCTACTTAATTTAAAAAAATAGAAAGTGTGATCATTTTTATTGTAAATCTCAGGAAATGAACAGTTAATGTTATGACTTCTAGTAAAGCATTTAAAAGGATGAACGAAACTGTAAAAGTTACTGTTATTTGTTATTAAAAAAAAATTCTGCTTGAAATTTGTAGTTGAAAAAGATTTTCTAATTTGATTACTAATAGAGAACTGTACAGATAACTTGAGAAATTAAATAAATAAAAAAAATTGAATATTTAATAACTACTTATTGGTAATTGGTAGTTGTTTATCTGATTTCAGAATATTAGTGGATCATTCACAGCAATTATTAACATGTTGTCTCTGTGGATTGCACCAAATGCACGAACAGCTGCCATATATTACTTTATCACAGCTTTATTTGTGCTCTTGACATGTTTTGATACTTACTTTGCGCTACCATTAAATGTAAGTTCTTAATTTTTTAAAGTATTATTTAATTAATCTTTTTAGTGTCAGCACTAAATCATCATGTAGACAATCTCTAGTTTTATTTTGTCATCATTTACCAGGTACCTGGTAGTGGTAGGCTGTCTCCCCTGTCTATACATTTTGAATTTCATGGCTAACGTTAAATTTTCCCGGTGAACTATCAAACTATTAAAAATTCCAAAACCTTCACTTTATTAGATTATCCTTTAATACTTCATTGTAAAAAATTGAATTATTCATCATTGTTTCGACAATATATTCATGTTTCATGTGAGTTGTAATATGGTGTTTTTTTTTTTTTAGTAACATATATTGTGCTTATACAAGTTTTATGTTATGTGTAGTAATTAGAATTTTAATGTTTATTTTCTAGGTTAAATTTACAGTAATAAGTCTTTCTTCCTTTAAATTTCTTCCTTTCATTAGTTGGTGTAGGTTTATCACTGAAAAACATCAATCACCCAATTGTGCTAAAATTATTTCTTTGGTAAATAAATTAGCATTAATGAAGTTTAATACATGAAAGTGTTTAGTTTTCATGCCCTTTCATATGTTCATGGCAAAACTGTTAACGTTACTGTTTAACATGTTTCGTTATTTATTTTGCCAGAAATTAATATATTTATGCAATAGTTATAATAATGCAAATTTTATTTTAGAGAATATCCTTTTGTAATCTGCAAAGAGATTTCAGACAAACAAAATTTTGCACAAATTTTCTTAATTTTATTTCTTTAATTAAAAAAAAAATTATTCCTTTCTTGTTGTGTTGTAAAATTATTATCTATGTTGTGTATTATTTAATTCATGTTGGTAGTTGTTATATTTTATATTTTTTATATCATATATTTTTTTTATGAGTATTTGTTTCATAACAAATTCTATGATTTTTTGCCATCATTGATAGTTTAAGTCTCAGGCAGCTAGCTGACTGAAAACATTTTAGAATGTCCTATAAAATTTACTTTAAAAATTATTTTTCATGTTAATAAAGGGAAGTGAATACATTGTTTTTTTGGATTAATCTGTTTAAATAACAAAAAATGAAAACAGATATTTTAAAATTGGCAATTTATGGCTTAGTACTGAAAGAATCATGTTGATATATTGTTGATTTATAACATTCTATTTTTTTTATTTCTTTTTTTTGTTTAATATGTTGACCTGTGTTTTAAAATGGCTTCTAAAATCAAATATGGATATTATTAGTTTCTCTCAACATTCTGTCATAATCCTGCTTTTAAAATATTAAATACATTAACAATTTAATTAATACATTAAAATTAATTGCTTTGGCTGGTATATGAGTACCTTTTTGTTAATTTTTCATTCATTATAATCATCTGGTGTTCTTCCTGGCGGCAGGTTCCTTATACCACTGCTCTCTCCATTTAATTATATGCCAAGCCTTCTCTTTCTTCCCCTATTGTTTCCAATCTTCACCTCATCTATTACCTTATCCTTCTTCTTTCTTGCTTCCTTTCTTTTTCTACTGACTCTTCCAATCCAGTTGTCATGATTCCTTTTCCTTCCTCTCCACATGTCCTTATTGGTTTCTTTTTCTTTTGGATACTTCCCACATAAGTGCTCTTTCTTCTTTAATCCTGTTTATTACTTCCTGATCTCTTACTTTATCCATCCATCTTACTTTCTCCATCCTATATCCACATATCAAAAGCCTCATTCCTACTCTTCTCCCTCTTCTTCAGTGCCCATTCTTCAACTCCAAACAAGACACTCTTGCAAAGCACTTGGATAGCATTTTCTTTAACTCTGAGTTCAGATTTTTATTACATATAATTCCCTTTTCTTACTAAATAATTCCTTTGCCATTGTTTTCTTTATTTCCATTGCACTCTTCCAATTCTCTATCACCATAGTCCCCAATATTTATAATTTCTTACTTTTTGTACTCTTCCTTCACTTGTCCTTATCACTAAAAACTCTTTGTTGTTTACGTCCATTACTTTAGTTTTCCTATATTTATTTTCATTACTTCCTCCCGGCTTTTAAAAACTTTTGAAGTGTGTGTGTGTGTGTGTGTGTGTGTGTGTGTGTGTGTGTGTGTGCATGTGCATGCACCATCAGAGAATTACCATATCCAGATTTCTTTATGCATCTTATTTTTCATCCTGCTATACTTATTCCTTCTAAAACATTCCTTACTGTATTTTCGATGTAAATGTTAAACAGTGTCAGTGAGAGGCAGCATCCTTGTCCAATCAGTCATATTCTTACTTTCTTTCATTCCTGCTATTTGTCTTATCTATAGCTCTTTAATCTTCTGTCTTTCCAATCTACTTTTCCTCTTTAAGAATCTCCATTATGTTCCCAAATTTGATTCTATCAAATGCCTTCTCTAAATCTAAAGAACATAACCTCATTCCTCTTCCTGTCTTTAAATATCTCTCTCCAACCATCTTTAGCAGTCCAACAGCATCTCTGGCTCCTTTTCCTTTCCTAAAACCAGACTGTTCCTCTCCTGCATACTTCTTACCAAACTCCCTTTTAGGACTTTTATCGGTATATTAACGGCACGAGTTATTAAACTTATTGTTCTGTGTTCTATACATTTTCTGGTATCAGTTTTCTTTGGAATTTGTATCAATGTTTTCACAATGTCTTCAGGTAATTCTCCCTTGTGGTATATAATATTACACTGCTCAACTATTTCTTCAACTCCTTCCTCATTTTAAACATTTATAAAATTCTATAGGAAGTTCATCTACTCAATCACTTTTCTTTTTCTGAATTACTTTAATTACTTTTTATATTTCATATTTTAATATCAATGATCCTTTATCTTCTTCAGCTCTTGCCCATATGTTTTTTATGTTTAGTTTAGGTTTCTCTTTTGTCATTAAGTGATCCATCATGTATCCTATCCATCTTTCTCTTAATTCTTTATTCTCATGTTGCATTTTACCATCCTTAATCCTCAATTTTTCATATTTTACTATTCCTTTTCCATTTATCCCATGTAATGCTCTTCACCTTCCTATATGTCATTTTGCCACTACCCTTTCTTTTCTACATCCTCTGTATCATTGCACTTTTCCATCAACCACCTTTCCCTAGCTTTTTATGTTTCTCTCTTAAACTGTTGTTTAATTTGTGATACATCTCTTCATTTTCTCCTGTCTTGTTCTTATACCATCTTCTTTCTTCCAATTTCTTTGATATTTCTGTTGTTATCAAATGTTTGGTTAAACATATGTTATTTAAACTGTATTTTAAAAAAATATGGAAGTATTCTTCAAAAAAGAGATATTACTGGAAAATCATGTCTAAAATTAATGCAAGTACATGATATAAATGGCACTTAAAACCTTTATAAACAATGGTTTTGTACCTTGCAATACCAGGGTGGTAGATCACTTTCTGTACATGAAGACTCGTTCCACTCTGACTGATTTTAGCATATGTGATAAAGCCTTTTTAAACTTTCTAGGATCAGATCATTTGGTTTACATATTACTCCAGCAGTAGCCTATACTTTTTACAGTATGTAGTATTTTATCTTGATGTACATTTATTTTTTTTGAGAAATTCTTTACATTCTTTGTTTTAAGATAGTGTAAATTTTAGTATATTAATTAATATGAATTATTTTGTTCTTTTTATGGCATAGATTTTATTGTTTTCAGAGATTTTATAGGTATCATGAACTACTTAGTCAAAAAGAAGCTCAGGATAAAAAGAAAGAAAATGCTGGAGTACCTGTCTCAACGCCTTATTGGAAAATCTTTAAGCAGTGTTTTCCACAATGCCTTAACGTGTTCATGGTTTTCTTTGTTACCCTTTCTATATTTCCTGCTGTACATGCTGGTAAGGCAGCTTTTATATTAGCTATTACAATATTTACTAAAGATTATTTCATTACTAATGTAATTTACTTCTGAAAATGCTTGCATTTTTTAATGTGTTTTATGTTATTGATTGGAAGAAACTTATTAATGCCTTTTATGAATGTTCTATATAAATGGATGAACATATAAACTCATTTAGGAAGTTAATTGTTACTGGTTGATTGCTGCTATTTGAAAAAGTTTTAATATTATAGTTATGCTGTTTTAATTTTTTTTTATAACTAGCTGCTTTGATTTGCTTCTCCCTTCTTTTCTATTTTGTACTTATCTCTTAGACTCATCATACTTAGTTCATCCTATGTAATTCATTTCATTTATTCTAAATTTTTTTTCATTGTCTTTACATTGTCTACACGTCCTTGTAGTATACTTAATATTCTGACTTATTTACTGTTATTATGGCTTACTTTTTTCAAGATTCTCAGAAATTTTTCTTCTCCATTTGTCTAAAAACCTCTTCTTCTTGTTCTTTATTATTCAATATAATTTTTAACATTCTTTTGAAATACATTTTCAAAAGCCTCTATTCTTCTCTTATTTCAATTTCATGTTCAATTTTTTTTCACTGCTGTAAAACACAACATTTATATTTTTAAGAATTTGTAATTTCTAAATTTATGATTGGTATCAGGAGATTTTCTTTGCTGCTTGAAAATTCTCCTTGGATTATGCCATCCACTTTTGGCATACTTCATATTTATCCTTATCCATTCATTTAACTTTAGATTACTTTCAAATTGAATTTCTTTCCAGTATTGCATCCATACTATTGATTACTTCATTTAATGACTACTAATATCAGCCCTGATTTTTTTTGAAACCCAGTAATCTAAATAGATCAGTTTCTTTGTATTGTTTCCTCTATAAAATTCAGCCCAGAATTTTTCTAAAATGTTACCAATTAATAATGATATAGATTCATGTTGCATTTTATTTAATTCTTTTATTTTAATGTCAATAAATAGTTTATATATTTTTTTACAGCGATTCAAAGGTCGAGTAAAGATTTTTTTATCACTGATGATCAATACTATACTGGTGTAACATGCTTCCTTACATTTAATTTCTGTGCAATGGTGGGCAGTTCTTTATCTGCTTTGTTTACATGGGTAAGTTAAATACATAGTAATCTTTATGATTAAGTTGAGGATTCTCTATTTTATTTGTTGAAAATGCTAAGAAATGCTTAAAAGAGTTAAAGAAACAAACACTTATAAGACTCGAAGTAGTGCTTCTTTCATGGATTTTTGAAAATGAAAATAATAAATTTAAATAAAATTTCCTTAATTTAACATGATGACATTTCTCTAAAAAGTATATTTAATTCATTTTCACAATAAATTAAAATAAACTATCGTTCCATGAAGGTTTTAAAAATTAGAATAATTTTAAATACTTATCTAATGGTAGTGAGAAAATAAATCAATAAAATTTTTAACACTGCATACTGTTAGGATCTGGTAAGTGTGCCTCTGCAGGAGGTGGTGTGAGAGACGAAACAGTGTGGTTGTGTCATGCCAGTAGCTAATGCTCATCTCATCATTGCAACACTTACTAGTACTATTCTAGTTGAAAAATTTTGCATTAATCATTTGTGCAGTGTAGTAATACAGTGGTTGTTCATAAATCAGCTTCTTGAAGTTTTCCTTTCTGTCAGTAAAACTATTTTTATTTTCTTTGTCACAAATTGTTAATGCTCCTACTGCTTTTCATTTTCTTTCTTTCTTTTTGTTTGTATTAGTGAATTAATTTTGAAATAATAAATATGTTGTTTGTATTGAGTAAATCATGTTTTGTTAAATGTGGTTAAACAAGTTGCAGTAAGTATTTATTCTTAGATCAAGTCAAACAGAGGGACATGAGCATAAAACAAACAAAATAATTCACAATGAAGGATACAAATTAATTAGGCATGTAATTGAAAAGTGTGACTTTGCTGGAAAATCAAACGCTTATGCCTATTCTGTGTTACAAGTGACTAAATGTGCTGCTTACTACACTGGAAAATCAGAGAGGTTCATTGTGAAAATTCGACAAGAAGTGGTGAATAAGAAGAAAGAGCTTGGTGAAAAACGTAAAGCTATAAGTGGGGATTAAAATATAGTTATGATTGATGATTTTGATAAAAACAGTATTATAGATTATCCAAGAATTTTTTTACAGTTAAACAAATTGTTCTGACCATTCCAAAGGTACTGCCAGTAGTGAAACAAAGAATATACTTTCCTTGGGGCTGAAAATCACTGTTGAGATTGATAAAAGGAATGAGAATTAAATGGAGGAAATGCCAAAGTAAAAAAAAGATATTAGTGGAAAGGTCAAATAATGTTTTCTTGCATTACACATATTTGGTGAAGACAAAAACCTTGGTAAAAGCCAGGGGAAAATATTTTACTTGGATGAGACGTGGACTGAGAGCAATTTAATATTTCAAAAAGGTTGCCAGTCAGGTGATGTTTTTAAGAATTGCAGACAGCTGGCTAATTGTTTAATAATATTACATGCAGGAAATGAAGGATTTGTTGCTGGTACTAAATTGGAAAATAAATCTGAAACACCTAGCAGAGAGGCTTTCACAGGCAAATGAATTATTATAACTTTGAGAAATGGTTGAGGGAAAAGTTGTTAGGAAATATTCTTGATCAGTCAATCATTGTAATTGATAACACCCTATAACATTCTGTTTTGGCAGAAAAAGTATCAGCAAAAAACTCACTTAAATTAGAAATAGTTATCTTACATTCCTTCACATAGATTGTTACTGCAAATAAATGTTAAGTGTAATGTTAATTACAATACTACTAGTATTATTACCATTACAATTATGGTTAATTATTATCCTTATTCCAGTAATTTTAATTTCTTGAAAAATAATGTATCAATAAAATTATTGTTATACAAATTTACCCAGTTTTTAAAAATAACAAATACTGGAAATCTAGACAAAATCTATTATTTTAAGAAATTATAAACCAACACAACTTTCATTTGTTACTGGAAAACAGGAAACCTTTATTAAAAGCACAGTATCAGATTTAAACGAATACAACACTTGGACGTGATCAAAAAATTGAGAACCAGTAACTACAAGTTGTGTCAAGTCATACCTCAATTAGGTCATGGAATGATGCTTCAGGGTACTGGCTAACAACTTCAATCTTTAAATGCAGTAAATTAATTGTAATACACACTGGAGGATAAATGGGATTTATTTTAAAAACTTAATTAACTTGAAAAGCAAGTGTAAAGTGATGACTACCATGACTGTGTATTCTGAAAATTACTTAAAGTGGGCTAAAGAAAGATTAATAAAAAAAAAAATTGTAATTACAAACAACGCATCATATCACAATACATGAAAAGAAAAATTACCTATATCCAATTCAGGAAAACAAGAAATGCAGGACTGGTTAAGTGAACACTATTCTTGTCTTGTTCTCTCTGCTGAAACTTCATCTATACTATTTAAGGAAAACAAACAAAATACAAATTGTATTTGATGAACTCACAAAGAAAAACTGGTATGAAGTGTTTCGATTACCCCCCATACCCTCAAAAAGACTTGAAAATCCTGTTGAAATGGTATGGTCTGAAATAAGAGATTATGTTGGTAGTTGTAATGATAGTTTTGACATTGACAATATTAAATAGATATGCAAAAATAAATTTATTGAAATGGATGCATCACAGTGGAAGCCTTATTTCCAAAAAGTAAATAAAGTAGAAGATGAATACATAGATAAAAGTACATAATAATTATACAGACTCTTTTATCATTTGGAAAGTGTCTGTGAGAGTGAAAGTGACGATACAAGAAAGACCAGAATTTATCAACTGGTTGATGATTGACCATTGTAAATTTCATAGTGGTTTTGTTTATTTTATTTTTGTGAAATGTATTTTTTTTTAAGCTGAATTATTAGTTCAATTAATTAAACATATGATTCATCAATGTATCATAATATAAAATTTAAAAATAAGAACTTTTCTTGATGAGGTAACTGTAAATTTATTATATTATTCTTTTATAAAATTTATAGTAAGATAAAATAACAAGAATGTGAAGATTAAAGTATATATTGCATTACAAGGGTAAGTCAGTTATTCGCAATGTAGTTATAGATTTTATTGCAATACAAATAGGAAACTTACATGTACATAATTTTTCAACATAGTCCCCTTGCATTTCAACACACTTGGCTATCGTTGCACAAGCTTCCTGATGCCCTCATAAAAGAAAGTTTTCAGTTGAGCTGCGAGCCAGGAATGCACCGCTTCTTTCACTGTTTTGTCCGAGGTAAATCGACAGCCCCTTAATGCCTCTTTGAGTGGTCCAAACAAGTGGTAGTCAGAAGGGGCAAGATCAGGACTATGCAGAGGATGAGCCAGTACTTCAAAGTTGAGTTTCTGGAACGTTTCAGCAGTGTGGGCAGCAGTAAGTGGACAGGCATTGTCATGCAACAACACAATTTTTGACAGCACTCCTCGACGTTTGCTTCGAATTGCAGGCTTCAGCTTAGTAGTAAGCATCTCACTGTGACACACACTGTTTACTGTTGTGCCCATCCCTCATAATGTTCCAGTACTGGACCTTGTGAGTCCCAAAAAACCTAAGCATCAATCTTCCTGCAGATGGTTGGGTCTTGAAATATTTTTTTGCAGGGCGAATTTGGATGTTTCCATTCCATACTCTGCCATTTACTGTCCGACTCGTAATGATGGATCCATGTTTCGTCACCAGCGATCATTCTGTCTAAGAAGATGTCCTGTTCGTTACCATAGCGATCCACATGTTTTTGGCAGATGTCCATGTGTATTTGTTTATGCAGCTGTGTGAGTTGTTTTGGGACCCATCTTGCACAGACTTTATGAAACTCAAGTCTGTTGTGGATGATTTCATAGGCAGAACCGTGACTAATTTTCAGACGATGTGCCACTTCATCAATAGTTACTCGTCTGTCTAAGAAAACCATGTTACGTACACGCTCAATGTTTTCCTCATTTGTGGCGGTAAACAGTCGTCCGGCTCCTTCGTCATGCGTAACACTTGTGCGACTATTTTTGAATTTTTCAATCCATTTGTAGACACTCCGTTGCGGCAACACACTTTTCCCGTAATGTACCAAAAGTCTTCGATAAATTTTGGTCCCTGATACACCTTCCGACCACAAAAAACAGATCACTGAACGTTGCTCTTCTTTGGTGCAAACAGAAAGTGGAGCAGCCATGGTTAACGGCAGGGTAGCGATAATGAAACTAACCTAGCAGCATCAAAACTGCACAGACATAACAACAATTAAACCACACATGTGCCATGTACGCAACACAACAGTACTACCAATATAACCAAAAATATAACTAAATTGCAGATAATAATTGACATATCCTTGTATATATCTTTTTAAATTTAATTAATTCAATTATAATAATTTTTTTTTATTTTGAATATTTATTCATAAAATTATTATATACATCATCAATATATATTGCTTTATACAATTATAGTACCAAAAATTAGCAGAAAAATATATAATAGTACAAAAAATGTGAGTACCATGTAATATTTAAAAGGATAATAGAATCTCAGTTGGAGCAGGTTCCATTGGCTCACTCATAAGCTTCAAATTTCATGGCAAGATCTACCTTACTGACCTACTGGCGGTTTCTTTTTTCAAAATGTGTATATATTTTTTAATTAATATAAAATATTGCTCATTTATGGAAAATTTCATTACAATTCATGGCCATTTTAAATATTATAGTTAGGATAATAGAGTTTTTGGTGTCATTTTAAAATAAATTTATTAATTATCAAATTAGTATTATAATACTTAAAAAATTACTTATTTATGTAAGGAAAATTGGTAACTCATTAAAAGAAAGTAAAAAAGAAAGCCTATTGAGCTGGTCTAGTGGTTAACTTGTCACAAATCATTTGTTGTTTAACAGGTGATTTTTTAAATTGAAGGTTCTGAGGTTCAAATCCTAGTAAAAGTAGTTGCTTTTATACGGATTTGAATACTAGAGAGTGGATACCAGTGTTGTACTTGGTGGTTGGGGTTCAGTTAACCATACATTTCAGGAATGGTTAGCCTGAGTCTGTACAAGACTACACCTCATTTACATGTCATATATATATATATATATATATATATATATATATATATATACTCATCTCATTGGGTCATGGGGGGTTTATAATTTGTTCACTAGTTGAACAGATTGCAGTGTACACATAAAGAAAATAAAATTAAAAAAAAGTGATTTTTTCCTTAAAAATTTGTATTTTATTAAAATAAAAATATTTTGCTAAATTAGGGCAAATATTTTGCCCTAATTTAGCTAATCCCTCTACAGAGAACTTTTCTCTAGTTATACACTCGTTGCAGCACCTGAAGAAATCAAACACTGGAGAAATCACTGTATGGGATCACCTTCAACTGCTCAGTGTAAGCCCTTTGGATGACCAGAATGCTGTCAAAAAAGTGGCCTTTTATCTTCAACTTAAGTTTCAGGAACAGAAAATAGTCTGTTGGAGCCAAGTTATATGGGATAAGACGGTGATTTGATTTGGGCATAATAACATGTTAAAACTGTTGCCATGTGTGTCAGGGCAGTATCGTGCAAGAGAGTCCAACTGCCCAGATCCCAGTACTTGGGCTGGATTCGATGAATACGATGCATCAGGTATTTCATTAACTTCCAAATAGAATTTAAAATTGATGGTTTGACCAGCTGGGACAAATTCATGATGAATCAGGCCCTTTGAGTTGAAGAATATAATCAGTATCATTTTCTCCTTGATTTTTTCTGCCAGACTTTCACTGGTTTTTGTGCACCGGGACTCTTACTTCGTTTGTGAATCTTACATGAAGTACCAGCTTATATTCCCAGTTACAATTGTTTGCAAAAAATTCAGATTGCTATCAGCAGTTTCAATAAAGTCTTGAGCACAAGAAATACGTACCTGTTTTTATTCTTTGGTCAAGAAGTATGGAACGAAATGAGAGCCGCCTTTTGGCAGTTCATTATTTATTAGAATTGTATGTACCACATCTTGACCAATGTTTAGTTCTTCTGCTGTGGCCTGAAGGGTAAGATGAGGTTGTTTGAGCAGGAGCACCTGCACTTTTGCAACTTTTCGTCGTGAACAGCTATTGATAGCCTTCTGCTTCGTTCTTCGTCATCCAACAACCCTCTACGGTCTTTAAACTGCTTTTACTACGTATATTTTATAGTACGAGATGCGGCTTCATCATCGAATGCTTGCTGTATCAGAATAAGTTTAACAACAAAAGATTTTTAAAATCAAGCACAAAATTTTATTGCTTTTTTCTTTTCCATGTCGCGAGCTCGCATAAGACCACATGAGCACATTGTATGCGGCCAAATATGACTCAAGACTGTAGTAATGAATCATGATGAAATTTTGTACACACACTCATCAGACATTGTACTACATAGTTCCTTGGTTGTCCAAGAGATGGGGCTACTGGTATTGACTACAAAAATTTAGTTTGGGAACTTTTAAGATCTACTGTGTGGGTGTACATATATATATATATATATATATATATTGTGTAATATTTTTCTAAAATATTTAATTTTATATCGTATT
Source organism: Lycorma delicatula (assembly GCF_047948215.1). Taxonomy (NCBI): domain Eukaryota; kingdom Metazoa; phylum Arthropoda; class Insecta; order Hemiptera; family Fulgoridae; genus Lycorma; species Lycorma delicatula. Next base: position 219,959,664 of record NC_134455.1, on the reverse strand, counting down.
TAATTTATTATAATTAATTTAATATTGTATTAAGAGTGTTAACTTAAAAGTGGCTCCATCACTCAGTATTTTATACTAAATGCGTGTTTTTGTTAAAATACATATATTGGTATGAGATGGATAAAATAATGTGGTAGATGTTCATATAACTGGAGTTGGAATGGTGAGGACTGTTTATTGCCTACACATTTGATTATTTTAGTCTGTGTTGAGCATTGGCTTTTGAACAAGATTGCATAATCATGTGTTGTTTTTAAAATGTGGTTAAATGTTGAAGAACGTGTATTTGTGATAGAAATTTATTTAGATGAAATCTGATGTGTGTCATCAAATGTTCAGGCAGAAATTTGAATAGGAAGTACCAGTGAAAAGTAGTCAGAAGTTAGGTGGAAAATTTTATGAGGCAGGTTTGGTGTTAGACCAGAAACATGCTCAGCGCAGATCAGGTTTAATGATGTAGCTCATACAGGACATTAAAGTAGCAGTTACAAGATCTTCTCATAAATCTTTCCAGAGATTAAACCAGAAAAAACACATTTCACTAGATTCAGCCCATACTGCATTGAGGAGAATGCTGAAATTTTATACATATCAAATGCAGGTTTTCAATGAGCTAACTAATGCTGATTATACTAAAAGGTTTCACTACTGTCAGTGGTTCAAAAGAACTTCATTGGAAGCAACATAGGGACCCTTGGTCTTAGAAAATTAACTCACACACACACACACACACACACACACACATATATATATATATATATATATATATATATATAATAAGAAAAGTTAAATAATGAAATAAATATCATAAAACATATAGTTGTGGTTGAAAATGGAAGTGATACTTTAATTAATAATATTTATAAAAAACAACTATCAAAACAAAATAACTACAACTAATGACGGCAATCCTGGTGGAATTTATAAAATTACATTTAATTGTTGTGATTGTATTTATGTAGGAAAAACAAATAAATCCTGTAAAACTAGATTTCTTGACATTATAGAAATGTTGTATGTATGTTGCCTAAGTTTGATTCACGGCCAAGAATGTTAAATTTACAGTATTCATTTTCTCAGTTTTATTTTTACTGAGTAAATTAGCAATATTTAGGATCATAGCTATAAAGTCTTAGGGTGTTATTGGTGCACTTTAACATAAAAAAATTCATTGTGTGCTTTTTCTGTTTAGGTTGCAATTATTAAAAAAAAACTACTCTATAGAAGTTAAAAAATAATTTATAAAGTTATTGAAATAAAGTAGGCTTTAATTTCATTTGAAAACCAGTCAGTTAAATGATTTTTCTTGAATTTTAATTAAAAGTTTTAATTAAAATATAATATAGGGTACTTGAAATTAAATCAGGTCATATTAAATTAAATGTATTTTGTTATTTTCTAATGTGATAAATGATGAAGGCCATTATAACTATTCTGCAGTCTACAAATGGAGAAAGACATTCTTCCTTGTTTACCTATTAAATTATATATACACATTTTTTTAAAATGAAAAGAACATAAAATTTTATTTCATTAATAATTTTTTGTATACTTTTTCATATATATATATTTTTTTACTGTTTTACTGAATTATTTATTGTAAAAAAAATTTACAATCTGAGGTTAATAATTATTGTTAAATCAGTGTATTTAAATTAAAAAGAAAAAAACGGAGGTGAAGTCTGATTTGAACCAATGTACTTGCCTCTGGTAAGATCCAAATATTTCATTAATTAAAATTTTATTTGGCTATAACTGTGGATCCAATGAAAATAAGTACAACTTATGATGTATCGTTGAAAAGCTCTCAATAAGTGCTTATTCTGCAGTTAAGAAACAATACAAAATTCAATTTTTTTTTATTATGGACTTTTTTGGACACTTGTTTCAGTCGATTGCAATCAAAAGGAGAGGTGCACAACTAGATGTTAAAACAGTCCTAAATCCAAAATTTCAACATTCTATGGCTAATCATTTTTGAGTTATGCGCGTCATCATGTCGAAACTAGTCAAAATGAATATTTCTGTTGAAATCTGAAAACCGAATTTTTCATGGTCGCATTACTTCCTTTACCTTGTATAAGGAAGTAGGAGAGGTTATCTCTAAAGTAAAGATCGTTTCATTGTAAAAAAATCTATTCTGAAAACTTTATAAATATTTTTTTATTTCTCTTAAACTACATACCTTATACGACTTCTCTATATAATCACCACATGAATTAAGACATTTACCATAGCGATAGACCATCTTCAACCCTCGTTGTATTCTTCTGCCGCCAGCCCATTTAGCCACTGATTAACAGCATTTTTAAGTTCATCGTCACCCATTAATTGCATGCCAATCTTTCAGTTTCTTTCAACTTCCCAAAAAAATGGTAATCAGAAGGATCTAAGTCCAAACTGTGGTGGGTGATCACAAATTTCTCATCCAAATGTTCTCAGTAAATCTTGTGTCGGACCCACAACATGTGGACATGCATTATTGTGCAACAGGACGACGCCATTACTAAGTCACCCACATTGTTGATTTTGAATGGTGCGCCGTAAGTTATGTAGAGTTTTGCAGTAAGCTTCTGCATTTATATTCGTTCCACGTGGCATGAAATCAATCAATCAGCAGTATGCCGAACCGATCCCAAGACTGGCCATCAGTTTGCATCCAAATGGCTGTGGCTTGGTATGATTGGTGATTGAGGGCCATCTTCAATACCATTCGCTTGAGTGCCATTTTCTCTCTGGTGTGTAATACGAAATCCATGTTTCATTGCCAGTAACGATCGAATTAAGGAACTCATCTCCTTTTATTTCCAAACCTTTTCACACTATTTTCGAATGTTTCTTTCATTCATTACATTATCACCGTACACATTAACAAACTGCTTATGAATTTCAGCTGGCTTAAAGTTTTGATGGTTTAAAAAATATATGACGCCATGTATTTCATAGTTGATGGCAACATTGAATTTCCTGTTCATTTTATAACATAATAACTCACATGTAATCAGATATTATAACACGACAACGTACAGACGACAATGCAGTGTGTATTAGTGTAGCCGTGAACAACACAGGTTCGCAAATCTTAAGGAGAGAAATTTCCCAGCGGTCTTTACTTTAGAGATATCCCTTGTAAAAAGGGTAATAAACCAATTCAATTAAACCTTTCTAAAATGGCTTTTCAGCAAAGCAGAAAAAAATTACTGTCACTTTCCAATCTATTTGGCCTTATTAAAATTTAAACCTTATAAATATGGAAACAGAGAATCATTTTAGGTTCTTTTTTGCATTGAATGTATACTGTTGTGAAGTTGAAATAAAAGAAAATATTTGCTGTGGAGTTACAGTGGTTGGAGTAAAGGAAGTGTGTATTTTGTCTTCCCAGCTTGCTGAACTATTTGGCAAAAGTGCATTGTGTTTTATTCAGATAATGCAGAGTTCTAAATTGAATTCATAACTTAGTATAAAATGACTACATTTACCCTTTAATTTGAAACGTAAATGTTGCCTTGAATGGCTAAAATTTAGAACTTATGTTGGGAGCCATAGTTCCAAAAAATAAATTATTTTTTTAATGTCAAAATATAGAGAATCCTACATTATGCAGTTTAATTGCTTTCTAAATCTTTAATCAAAACACCATATCAATGAGTAGTGTAATTATTTCCTAAGTAAAAATTAGGATTAAAATATCAACATATTTTGCAACTATTTTATTTTTGTAATTGCAGCATAATGTAAATAACAATGTCTACTTCAACATTGTTGTAATAGCTATTCATCATTGAATTTACAGGTCTAGAAGTCTGATGTTGGGCTAACTTTTGAAGCTATTTTATTGTGTTTTGTACTTTTACTTCTGTTATAAGATCTTAGGTAGCACTAAGATCTTCCCCCTACCAAAAAACTCATGAATCATCTTCATAGTTCCACTACCATGTTTCCTAACATAATTTAGTTTTTTAACTACTAGTTAACTATTTAAAAAAAGAAATAAAATTTTGTAGGTATTTAAAAAAAAACATGTTATTTATTATGCTCATTGTAATTTTAATATATATTTTAAAATAAATTAGATTTATCTAAATAAATAGGATTAAGAATATGTTTCTAATTGTATCATATAATGTACACGTATTGTATATATTTACAACAAAGAAATGAGAGAATATTTTATAATTTCTTTTTTACACATAGTGACAGATTTTAATTTTAAGATTAATAGTGTATATTTATTGCTGAATTTTTCAATACTGTTTAACTCTTTTAAGCATTTGACTAAAATTTTTTTAGTTTTTGTCAATTTTAGTAATGTGGTTTATGGATTGTTGCATTTCCTTGTACTATGAACACTATAATAAATTGACAAAGTACTACTATTTATAAAAAAAGAAGAAAAAACTCAATATTATTGATACTTTTTTATTTTATAATAATTTTGATTAGGAGACAGTTGTTTTAGAAAAGTTTTGTTTAGATTGACATAAGATTTTTTATACTGAGTTTATAAATTTTTGTAATGATGGTGTTATGTGATTTGATTTTATTATGATTATGATCAGAAAATAATGAGTATTTTTTTAATTCTGTGCACTATATCTTTTTGACTGAGTTTGCATTTTTCTCATGCACTGGAAGGCCCTGTCTGTAATGTACATCAATAATCTCAGCCATATTAGATCTGTGGTTCAAATTTGGCATCCAAGTAATTAGAGTATATTTTATTATGAGCGATGATTTATTTTGTTTGAAAATAACAGAACAAAGGATTTGCATTAAATTTTGTGTTAAAAATGGAATAAAGTGTGGTGAAGATGTTGGAGAGTGCTTTTGGCAAAGATATTTTGTTGACTCCTCGGGTTATGTGTGGTACAAGTTATTTCCATGAAGAAGCCCATGGGTTGGATGTTATCCGATAAAATATCAACAAAATAAAGTGATTAACATTCATCAAATCACAATTAGAGAAGGTACTGAAGAAGTGGGTATTTTACGGCTCATGTGAAACAATTTTGGGTATGAAATGAGTAGCAGCAAAATTTGTTCCAAAACTCTTGAATTTTCAATAAAAGCAACATCACAGAACAATTGTTAGCTGACGTCGCTGATGATTTCAGATTATTTCAAAATTTCACAACAGGTGACAAAACATGATTACAGTTCAGATATTGAAACAAAAATCCAATCATTTCACTTGAAATTTTGAAGAACAAAGACCAAAAACAAGAAGGCTGTGATTGATTGAATATTAAGGACATCCTTACTTTTTTTTCAATTATAATACCTTCGTTTATTGTGAATTCTTACCACAAAGTCAACAACAGTAGTACTTAGCAGTTTTACTCCGTTTAAATGAGGCAATCCAAAGAAAATAAAGATAAATGTAGGCAAATAATTCTTGACTATTTAAATTGCTGTTCTTAAAAGTTAATTATTAAAAGATGGTTGTGTGACTTGTAAAATATGTTGTTGATCAACAACAAATGTTTAATTGATGTTTAAACAAACTGAATATTTTTTTTTCATTTATTTTCCAGCCCCGTCCCAAGCTACTTTTTGTGCCTGTGGTGTTAAGATTGTTATTTATTCCTTTATTTATAATGTTCAACTATAATCCCCGTAGCGCTACACGAGTATTTCCTGTGTTTATTAATAATGATTGGGTATATTGGGGTGTTGCAGTCGCTCATGGTTTAACTTCAGGATACTTCAGTTCTGTTGCAATGATGTACTGTCCAAGGTAATTAGTTTTTTATCAGTTATGTTACTTTAATAAACTAGTAAGAATTACTTTTAGTTAGCTTTAATTTATTAATTAAAAATGTTATTAGAGTAATTTAATATTTTAAAAGTAAAAAAAATAATATAATGTCTAAATAGTGTCATGGTGATCATTTTATATGGGAGCTGTTAATTTTATGCCATAATATCTTAAAAGTGTATTTTTTTTCAAAGTTGACAGTCTGTAATGATAGTATGTAGAAAGTGAGAAGATGTATCAGAATGCCTATCAACTGCAAGCTGGAAAGGACAGTTGTCCTGGCAATAGCTGTATTATTTTAAAATAACTAGTTGAATTAACTTATACAACATATTGCAGATATGACAGACTTAAAAATTTGTGTCATGCCACAGTTTCCAAGTTGTAGAAGCATCATTTGTTAGTTAAAATATGTGATTGTGTTAGGAAACTGAAATATAAGAAAACCTTCTTGAAGAAAAGTTGAAAAAAGAATATTATTAGTTTTGATGAAAAAAGTAACAATTTACTTAATACTTGCCAGTAGACATACTTTCAGCTTGCATTACAAAATAGAAACAGTTTAATCACTGGAAGCTAAAATTTAAGAAAATGAGTTAAGAAGTAAAATACCTTAAGTGAAAGGGGATGTGGAATTTCCAGTAAAATTAATCTACGTTATTTAAATGGTAATCTTCTTGGAGGTCATTAATTTTTTTCTTTTATGTTTATTTTATTACTTTATTATATTTATTTTATAATGAATTAATTTTATTTTACAATACTTGATGATAGAAGTAAAATATACTTTTGTTGTCATGAATTTATATGAGTATTTTGACAATGTGAAATTATCTAACAAAATATAAATCTTTTTCACATATATGAATAACTGAAACAATAATAAAAATGAAGTAACTGTATTACTTCACTACTTTTTTACTGAAAACAAGTTAATGATCAATCACAAAATTATTTCATGTTTTTATCTACTTATGTTTTTTTGTATTAAGTACAATTATCTACCTTTCTTAGCTTCATCATAATTAAATCATTCATTGACACATTTTGGATATACTCCATTTTTAAAACTCACTGAACTGGCACTTCTTCCGCTTTGTAAAGCTTTATATAGCATTAGGTCATGCCTCGTTCCCCACTCAAATTATATATATTATCTGGCTAGTTTTTCTTCTTATTCTTTTATCAATTAAACCTAATTCTAATCAGTTAAACTTATTTACTTTATACTTATCTATTTCCTGTTCTGAGCAAATTAAGATTCCTAAAAAAAAAACTTGATTATTAACATCTTTATTTAATTAAATTTAAAGTAAATTTTCTAAAATATTCAGTCTTCTGTAAAAGGAAGAAAATTTGTAATTTTTAAATTAAAAATAGTGGAAAACTATTCATACGATCATAAATGAACGTATTATTAATAATTAAGCAGATGTTTTATTTAGGAATTTTAATTTGTTCAGTACAGGAAATAGATAAGTATAAAATAAATAAACAGTTTAACTGATTAATAAAAGAACAGGAAGAAAGACTTCGAGATAATGTATATGATTTGAGTGGATAAGAGGTGTGACCTAATGCTATATAAAGTCTTACAAAGTGGAAGAAGTGCCAGTACGGTGAGTTTGAAAATGGAATATATCCAAAATATGTCAATATATGGTTTAATTATGACAGAGCTAAGGAAGGTACTCAATACAAAAATTATAAAAATCTTCGCAGAAAAAAAGTATATATATTAATAATTTTATATCTTATGTCTTCTAAAAATAATGATACTACTAACCTAATTATTGGTATCATTCAACACTCATCACTTACCTTGTGATGGAGTGGTAGTATGTTAGTTTATCATTCAGAAATTTTCCTGGGTTTGAATCTCGGCCATGGTTACCACTTTTCGAAAATTACAAAACTTCTTACCTGTTATTATTTTTAGCTCAGATTTTGACCTTTGTGTTGAATTAGTTATCTCCTTAAAAAATAATTTTAAGTTGCATTTACTAAGAAAAAATTCAACTTTGAATTTTCACAGATTTTGGTTTCTTATTAGTTTGCTTACAGTCATCAGAATTTTATATCAATCATTGAAAATTATTCACTGAAATTTTTTCTTTATATTTATGTTCAATTTTTTTTTTTTAATAAATCATACCAAAATATTTACATTTACAAACTTTGCTGCAGATACATATATATGGTTAAAAAAATTGGTTTCAGTTACATGGTTAGTCTATTTTCACTAAAAAAAGAAGTTATTCATTCACTCCAAAGTTTTGCATGCGTTATCAGCCCTTTCTTAAGAATATAGTTAATTTTTAGAGGAAAATCGTAGTAAAGGAGATCATCAACTTAATCAGAATTTATTAAACTGCTTCCAGTAGCATTCTATAAGCTGGTGTTTCTATTAATTAACATTTGCTGGAGTGAAAGGGTTAAAAGTTATATAAATTAAGGGTTAAGTTATAAAACCAGTATTATTTCCTGTAATAAACTGTTAATAATTTTGATGTATATGTCCTTCACTCTGCATTATGAAATATAAATTTAAAAATGTTGGATAGAATTAATAGTGATTGTATTTTAGTTTGCATTTTACTTGGTTTTTTTTTTTACAGGACTGTTGAACCACAGCATGCGCCAACAGCAGGCATGTTTGCTGCAGCCTCACTTATCACTGGAATCTGTTTTGGATTGATGTTTTCTGTTGTATTAACATGGTTTGTTAGTAATATCAGTCTGTAACATATACTGTTTTGATTGCAAATGTTTGCTACGTAAGCAGAAATAGAAACTATTTTACCAGAAACAGGTATAAGTTACAGTTTGATAAAACTAGTATTTTAAGAATGCTAATGACGACTGATTTTATTTTTCATGATTGATTTTACCATTTTTAGATTTTTTTATTATTATTTTATATATACATATTCAGTATGATTTTCTCAACATTACGAATTTATACATTATTTGTAGAAATAGAAGTGTAAATATTTTTTATATATAGTTTTTGTAAATAATAGATACACAAACAATTGCTGAAAGAGTTTGAGTGAGATAATAGCTAGTTTCTATCCTAGTTTTAATTTATTGCAGTTGTGGAGTTCCTTGTTAATGTTATTTATTTATTTTAAGTGGTGGATAGTAACTAATTGTTTTGTTAAACTAGTTTTTCTCAATATGCCTGAAGAATTTAATACCGGTATATTTTAATTAGCTGACTTGTTATTTCAATTAGTTTCTAATTTGCCTTTAAAAAAATTCAGTTTATCTTTTACAAGCTTTTTATAACATTGAAAATATCACTTTGTTTACTTAGTTTAATTGTTCATAAAAACTTCTTTTTTTTTAATTGTTGAGCTGTGCTAAAAAATATTATTAAAAAAAACTTGATTCTTTTCTTAAATGTTTAAATAATATTTTTAGTTGTTGAATCATTCCTTTTAAATTATTTAAGTGTATTATTATTACTGAGATTTTCTGTAATGGTAGTTGTTTTTTTAATTGTTCCATTTTTTGTGTTAAATTATATTAACCTCATCTTTTGTATTTGCTTTTCATAAAGATGTGATAATAAACAAAAAGGTTTAATAGTGAAAGTCAGATATTTAATTGCATGTTGATTTCAATACTTTTCATTTCAGAAATGCCTTATAGTCATTATAAAATTGTAGTACTGCCATAAAGTCCCAAACTAACTTGTGAAAGACAATTTATCTGTTTTATAATTTTCATTACTTCTAATGATTAGAATAAATTCTAATCAATCAAAGAGAAAACAATGAAATGATTTATCATCTGGAAGATGGCAGTGGTGATAAATGTAGAAAGAATTATGCTGCATTTTTGCCTTTGGTAAAGTTATTACTATGGGCTAAGCTGCTTACATCTAAAGAGTAATTTTCTTCCTTGTAACAAGTATCATCTTTTCAGATGAGAAGGTGCTACTGAGATCCAAATTCTGTAAAACTTTGGACTGAGAGTTTGCCCTTAAATTATTCACAACATTTTGAAGTTTTGGTTTTTTAACATTAATTAAATTGCAGAATTACATTTACTGAGATATAATTAACTTGTAAAGTAAATAAATATTATGCCGGCCGGTATTATTACTTTATAGTTTTAAATCAAATAATTGTATATTTGAATACAGTTATTAGCATCTCATATTTCCCTTTGTTAGACCAGTGCATTATTTCTTTAATAATTTAAACAAATTTTTTTTTGTGGCTGTGACTCAAAAGAATTTCATCCAAAACAGATATTCAGAAGTTTTCTAGAAATTTACCTAGGTCAGTTAACACTAAATTCCATATATTTATTGGGAAATATTTTTTTAATAAGTTTTAATGGTTTTTCTTTTGTTTTAAATATATGTTCCCTAAATCAATTATTTTTATTTATTCTTCGCAAAAAAATAAAGTTTCATTGAGTAATAATTTTTGTTTTTTGTCAACCTTCAGTTTATTTAATTATCCTTTCTTAAATTTCCCTGAAAATAACAATTTTTTTACACATTTTTCCAATTAGATTCTGATGTTTCTACTAATAAATCAGTATTAACGTATTTTAAGTTGTAAAGAGTATGTTTTTATCATTTTTGAAACTCTTTTTCAGTCTTCTAGATCTTTATTTCTTTCTTTTTTCTGTATAGCCTCTGGGAATTACTGTTCAGGTATTACTTAAGAGGATGATATGTATGAGTGTAAATGAAGTGTAGTCTTGTGCTGTCTCAATTCGACCGTTCCTGAAATGTGTGGTTAATTGAAACCCAACTATCAAAAAACACCGGTATATCCACGATCTAGTATTCAAATGTAAAACAGTAACTGCCTTTACTAGGACTTGAATGCTGGAACTCTCGACTTCCAAGTCAGTTGATTTGGGAAGATGCTTTCACCAATAGACCATCCCAGTGGGTTAATCTTATAGATCTTATGGTTACATTTACTGTCCATCTTTCAGTAATCAGATAAATTGATTATTCTAAATTCTGTTAGCACATAATTAAAAATAATATATCAACTTTAAAAAAACATTTGTTGTGACTATAAACTTATTAGGTAGAGTACAATAATATTTTTTGTCATTAAATGCATATACATAATATAATAAAATATTGTAATGTAATGGAGTAAGGTATGCTAACATTCATATTTATCAGAATAAAACAATTGATGAATAAATAGGTTTAAAAAACTTTTAAACAAACTCCAGTTATATGGAGCTATACTGTAGATTATAATATTTCATTATTTTGTAGTATTGTAGAATCATGCCATTTACATATAACTTTGTTCTTTTGTTGTAACTGTTAAGATTTTCTCAAATTAATTAAATTTTATGTTTAAAAACTATTCTTACTACTTTGTGTTTGCTAAGAATACTAAGAACAACCAAATTTTAAAAGAATTATTGTTTTATTATACTCTTTTTTTGGCCATTTGTATTATACTTATAACTGTTAAGATACTCTTGTATTAATATTTTTTTAAAGATGTTCTTATTGCTTACTGTTTGATAAGAATACTACACAAAAAACTGAATTTCAAAAGAATTATTGTTTTACTTTACCTTTTTTTTAGCTGGTTTTATTAAATGTTATTTGTTGTTAGTTTTTGCATTTCTACCTACTTTTGTTTGTAATAATTTGTATGGAAATACAATTAAATAAGTTTATATGTTAAATTGTTAAATCAAATATAGTACACATTGTTGCATAATTATTATGATGTATCATAGTCTTAATAACTTGCTAGTGCTCAATAATTGGATTTTATTACGGTGTAGCAATTTTCTATATATCACTGATAATTTGGTTTTCGGTAACAGGGTTCAAGCTTACTTAAGTACCATCAATTCCCAGCCATTTCTCTGAGGTAATTGCTTTATAGAATGTAACATCTTGTCATTGATGATGCCACAATATCTGGAATGTTTAAGGGAGTACCAGTCTGGAAAGTGACATTAGTGAAGTATAAGGTAAAATGCCCATATACAAAACTGCACTTAATGAACTGGTTGCTTGAGATCATTTTGTTTGGAAAAACTGAGATTGCATGCTGTTAGAATTTTTAAGTGGTTAATAACCATAACAATTGAAGCCAGTTTTATAAATAATAAAGTATTCTGTCAGAATATCCTTTATACCTGATTGTAATAAAATAAATATTCAGACTGAATCATAGAAGCAGTAAAAAATAACTGGCATTTTTCCACAAATAGATTGAATTAATTGTATAAATTAATAGTGTCCTTTTTGGTAAATCACCTTTTACTCACTCGCATTCAACTTATAACTCGATGCTTGATAATATTTCTAAATACTTTTAAATTTTATTCAGTTTATTAATAATTAACATAAGCAATTATATTAAGTACAGTTAAAATAGGTATTATAAATAAAAAATATTTAACATAGCACCAAACTATAGGTATTTTTAATATCTGTAAGAAACAGAAAAGTTTTAACTGAGATTATTTTTATAGGGATATTTTTATGTGGGTTTAAAGGAGTGAAAAATTAATTAAAAAATTATTTAAGAAATGTAAAATACTTAGAGATTATTATTACTTTTAAAATGGATTTTGGTTTGTCCTGATACAATAAGCATCGATTGAGTTAAGAAACTATGCATCCCTCCAGCAGTAAACTATATTCAAACTCCATGTTTCACAAACAACTTGAAGGTTTAGATTTTAACGCATTAATGGTTTTTTTTTATCATATAAAATTTGGTGTAATTACATTCACTACTTGCCTTCTAAGTTAAAAATTATGAGAAATAAAGAATAAACAAAATTTAAAATTGAAATAGATTTTTATTTTCAATGGATGTTTTATATTTGCAAAAAGCATGAAAAATTATGAAATATAAACCATGAAGAAATATGTTAAAATTTATCTTAGTTTTCTATAATCTTGTATAAATAATAATAACATTCAATAATAATTTCATTGTAATCAGTAAAGTCTTTTAATTTAGGTACTTCTGTTTGACATCTACAGAAGTCAGATCATGGACGTATCTACATTAGTACTTCTACATTAGACTTCTTAATTCACTTAAGAAACAACAAAAACTTAAAGCAATCTATGTGTGGGCAACAAGTATGATTGTGGAGCTAGTGCTACAGTAATTCTATAGATTAAAAATGGTAATTTTTCCTTATTGAAAGATTTGTTAGTATCCAAATTATTGTAGAGCAGCAGCTATAGATAATGGATTCTACTGTAGCAGGTTTCTTTTCTCTTTTAATTATTTCTGGAAACTTATATTGGAAAAAAGGAAACCTATATTAAGCTCTATTATATATAAAGGAAACCTATACTGGTTAAAAGTGTATTTTCCAACCTTTGATTGATACAAAAATTAAATATAGTGAAGAAATATGTTTTAAACCTACCATTTTTAGGTTCATCAGAAAAATATTTCTTTATTTTCTGGAATAAACCAGAAGAGCAAGATCAGCACTTGGCCAACAATTTTTACATCTGATTTTTAAAATTTATCTACCATAGTATTAACAATAAGACCTGCATCATCAGAACTAAAAAATTCTGATTTACCACTTTCCAATTCTTGTTTTAAATAGTTGGTTATTTTTCATAATTATTAAAAATTAATATTAACTTCCAGAGAATGGAGTTTCTTCGTTATACAAAAATCTGGAATTAAATTTCCATACCACATTACTGTTCAAATTTTTTTATTGTAATTAGGATTATCAATACTGTCAAATAAAATTATTACAGATTTAAAAATCTGTTATAATTTATGTGAAGTTTGCAAGCAGTCTTATATTTTTGCACATTTTATATTTTATGTAACTATATGATGAGAATCCTCCTTCCTACTTGTAAAATATAAATACAGAGTGTGATTGGAAGGTTTTAAGAATGGGCTTGTAATTTCAAAATTGCAGTAATTACAGGCTATTTTGATGGCCTCCGTGGCGCGAGTGGTAGCGTCTCGGCCTTTCACCCGGAGGTCCTGGGTTCGAATCCCGGTCAGGCATGGCATTTTTCACACACGCTACAAAACATTCATCTCATCCTCTGCGGAATGAATTGCTTGAGTGCGGACCCGGAGGTAAAACAAAGCAAAAAAAGGCTATTTTGATGGATCTTCTTCAAAGTAGCCCCTTCTAACCGAACACACTGACTCCACGTTCTTTTCACTTTTGGAAGCATTCCTGGAGATTTTCTTTCTTAAGGGTGTTAAGAACCTTCCTGTGTTTGCCTGGATGTCTTCAATTTAGTCAAGTTGGTTCCCTTTCAACAAACATTTTAATCTAGTAAGCAAGTATGTTGGCAGGGGAATAGAGTGTTGCAGAAGCACAGGAATTTGGAATTTGGCCAAAAATTCTGTGGTCATGAGCACACATGAGCCAGTGAATTGTCATGGTGGAGGACCCAATTTCTTGTCTTGCCAAAGTGCAGGCTTTATCTTCCATACTTTTTTGCGCAAACACTAAAATACACTTTTGCAGTATTCCTGGTTGATTGTCTGCCCCCTAGGTGCAAATGCGTGATGGATGATACCCATAGCATCAAAGAAAACCACCACATTGTCTTCACATACGATTGACTTTGTCATGCATTTTTCGGTTGTGGTGACCTAAATTTACCCTTCAACTACAACGATTGTGCTTTTGTTTCTGGGTCATATCAATAAACCCATAATTCATTGCCTGCTTTGAGTATAATTTTCAATGATTATTTTTACTTTATTTTATTTTTATTTTTTTTTTTGTTCATTTAACAAATTTGAGTCAGTTTCAGCCTGATTAATCAGTTCTTGGGACACCTCGTCAATGTTGTTTCTGCTGGTATGACAACTGCTTCGGAATGAATTTCACAGGCACTCAATCTAAGTTCAAATCTTCAGTTAAAATTGACTGAACCATGCAGAAACATAAATTAAGTTTAACAGTCATCTCGCTTAATTGTAAGTAAATGGTCAGAGTGCACTAAATCACAAACTTTGACAATATTTTTATTGGTGTTTGAAGTGGAAGCCGACCAGATTGAGGATTATCTTTGAATTTGTTGAAACAGATAAACATTTGACTGACTTAGACATTTATCCCTGAAAGCTGTTTTTAATAGTTCATAAGTTACTGAAGCTGATTTCCAGGTTTTCAAACAAAATTTGGCATAAATTTTTTGTTTTTCTTCCATTTTGCAAAATCAACAATCTGCCAAGAACTAAAAACACATTTTCACTCATCAGGATACCACTCTGTAATCATGGTGAAATCCCATGATATCTACAGGATGTTTCAAGGACAAAACAAGCTTCCCCTTCCATACCCATGGGCAAAACCTACCTCTCCTATTGAGCAGTGGTGGGACCTGTCTTAAAATTTTCCGATCACACCTTATATTACTTCTATCTATAGTTTAAATATTACTATATGTTTATTCAATACATATTGTTAGAACAACATTATATTTTAATATTTAATTTTCAAAGATATGCCTTAACTTTTATTCTAAAATGTCGACCTCTGTGCAATGCAGTTATTGGAACTCGGACTTTATCCAGAGATCCCTGGGTTAGAATCCCAGTCAGGCATGGCATGCAACATTTTTCATGCATAACTTATAGCACATTTTTTGTGCTACAAAATTTCTGTTTTCATATTTTCTGATGTAAATTGAATTCATGCCCAAGTTTCGAGCTTATTTGGTGAATTATTTCATCAAATAAAAAAAAAAACAAAAAAACATTAAAGCGTTTAAATTTTTCATTTTTTTTAATTGTTTGAATGTCTAGTTCTGCTTAGAAATGCTGTAAGTACTTGTTCTTTAAACTTCCATAACTTGATCAGTGTTGAAATGTAAGGATAAGTCAAAAATTATTTTAAGGTAATAAGCTCTTATAAAAGATCTTTGATATTTTTATTATTATGTAGTTTTCGACCTACTGTAGAATGACATTTTTAACCCTAATAAAAATTCCTGCAAAAGTAGTCTTAGACTAGTTTTTTATATTCTTAAAATTTAAATATTTAAGGTGTAGCATATAAAGTTTAATCTTTTATTTAAGTTTTTGTTGATATTTTATAAAACTTAAATTTCGTGTAATGATATAATTAAATATTTTGATATTGCTTCAGTGTAAGGTTTAACTATTGCTTTATTAAAATTGAGTAATTTCCACTACAAAAGTGAATGTTTGAATAAGTTGAGCTTCACTTAGAGATAATCTAGTTTTTTTGATAGTCCTGTTTTAATGGTTTATATTAAAACAATTATTATCACTGTTAATATTACACTCAAACAATTGTAAATTAATTCAACTCAATTATAATATCACTTATTTATCTATTTTTATGTATATGTTTTAAATTTAGTTTAATGTTATTCATGTTTAAAATTTTTAAAGGAAGAGATGATTTTACAGGAAGCTGTAGTGAGATGAAGTGTGTATATTATTATATTACACTTGTATATCCAGTAATGCGCTGTATTTAATTTTAGATTACACTTAAATAGGTTACCTGAAAAAATATATTAGAACATAACCAACCGTCTTTACTATTTTATTTGTTCTTTTACAGTTTAGCAAATACTTATAAATGCCATACAAATCTAGAAATGAGCGAGGGAGGTTGTTCCTTTAGGTACCGTATGATTGTTTTTGGATAGCTCTGTCATTTCTGTAGGAAAAATAGTTTTTGCAAAAAAATATATAAAGTGACTGATGCAAAATCTAGAGCCAGTTCGCTATGGAGTGATGTGGTGAGGTGAGGTGAGGTGCTTGTAGACTGACCCAGGACTCTGTCATCTCCAGTGACAATATAAAATAAGCCTATTTAATGATACCAGGCCTCAGAACATTAGACATATTCAAAAGGTACACCTGAAGTAATGTCAAAAAGTATTATCTCTTTGTTGATGAAATAAACTGAGTTCATGTGTTTTATGTTGTTAGAAATCTAAATAATACCTGTAGTAATATATTTACATTACCATGTACTCTTTTTTTTAAAAAAAAAGCGTTACTTGATTTCACCGTTACAATAAAAGTGAGTTATTTTGTTAATTATTTAATAATTTTTTTCCTTTTTTATATACTGAAATTGCATGATGGCATGCTCAGGTAATTTTTATCTCTTATTCAAACTGTAGTAATTTAATAATTATGTAATTGATAATGTAATTTTATCTTTTTGTATATTTGATCCTGAGGATATAAGAATTGTTTGTGTAATGTAGCATTTGTTTCCTCAAAATCACTATCTATGTTAAATTGTAATTTCTCTGCAGGTTAAAATCAAGCTTTTGATATACTAAAGCATATATTAAGATTAAAATGAATCAACGTCATTGTGTTGGTTCTAATAAGATATTTTGATTAAAGTTCCGGTGCTAATGAAGTAAATATCTTTTATTTCAGATTCAGACACCAAAGTAGAATATCTAACTGATTATTTTATATGATGAAACTTAAATCCTAATTAAAATATCAAAAATTTACTTGCTAGATTTAATGGAATGTTTACTACTTAATATGCATTTAGAGAAATTTTCCGATAAAATACATAAGATCTGGCGTAATTCACTATATCGTGAAAAATTCAGCCAATATTGTAAATAATAACATTATTATTATAAGCTTTATAAAATGAGTGCATTTTTAAACATTCTTTTCAAATACGAAATTGGCCAAAAAAATAACTTAATATTTTTGCCATCTGGTGGAAGTTATTGAATTAGAGAATTTGGCAAGTTCTGTTAGTTGTAAGAATTCAGCACTGAATTAGCCGTTCTCAGCGAGTTAAATGATTTTAAAACATAATATAACATTATATTTTTCTACGTAACTTGGTAAACGATTGATGACTTAACTCAGATCAAGATGCAATAAATTAAATTTAGTTTTAGGTATAGAATTACTGGTCAGATTAATTTTTAGCACCTAATAATAATTAGCTCTCTACTTTTTGAATATGAATCTATTCAGGCACTTACAAATTCTGTGAAATAAATTTATAACCTCATGATTGTAATCCTCATTAAATGGTCCATGAAAAGCATGGTATTCCTACACCCCAGTGATCATTCTTTGCATAACATTAAAGTATTCAATTGATGTATAATTTAATAAAATCCTAGGAACTGAATATGATCTTGCAGCTGAGTTCCAGAAGATGGCAATTAGTATAAAAGTGTCTTATCAGTGATATGTTTCAGTTTTTTGTGTTTATTGTATTTTACAAGATATATTTAGAAAGTAAAATGCAAA
Organism: Lycorma delicatula; assembly: GCF_047948215.1. Lineage (NCBI taxonomy): Eukaryota > Metazoa > Arthropoda > Insecta > Hemiptera > Fulgoridae > Lycorma > Lycorma delicatula. The sequence goes on along the minus strand of NC_134455.1, from coordinate 219,941,649 downwards.
GATAAGGTAATAGTTTTTTAACATTTTATTTTGATATCAAGACGTAATATATATTTTTTAAGTCTATATAGACCTCATTGCATATGGTGATCCTGGTGCAAGTTTATTTTCTACACTATTTCCCCTCTTTTTTAACCTATCGTTGTGCATTTCAAGATTTTGATCATTAAAAGTTTTTTCCAGACTGATGTTCTTCCTACATCATAAACAGTTGATTGTTGCTTGATCTGGCTGTGCAAAGGATGGACTGAAACTTCCCAGCTTAGAATGTAGAGTTTTTTGCATGATGCAAGCTGCATATAAATAGGTGTGTTAATCTTGCAATAGGCAGATAGACTCGTATTATCATTCCAGTGTTTGTTTTTGTTCACCTGACAAGTGTTTTCAGGGTCTCACAGTAACAATCAATATTTAGCTCCTCAAGGCCGATAGTCAAAACAATCTCTTATATCAGTAAAAACATCACTGTGATTTTTCATGTTGATTTTAATTAACATCACTGATTCCTACATTAAATTCATAACACCATTTTGTCATGCATTGTTTATTCATTACATTATTATAAACAGAAAAAGATTTTCACTCAAAATTTATCTTTCTTTTTCAGAGGAATTTATTGATTGACTGTGCATTATATTTGCCCAGATTTGGTATTGCCATACCATTTTAAACTCATTGTAAGCACACCGACATGACTGAGGCCTGGCAAGCTACATTTTCTTATACGTATGTTGGCATGCGTGACATGTTAACCAGTGCCAACTGAGAAAATAATTTCCCTTCCAACTTTATTAACCTTGTATCTTTACTTTTCAAGTACCTATTACATATGCAATTGTATGTTATACTTTGTTTATTATGATCGATATAGTGTACGATTATATGCACATAATGTTTATACAGCATAAAGAAGAAATTGTACAATAATGATTGTAAATAGTTTATTATTTAATATATTTTTTAATTTTCTCTTTTTATTATATATGTGTTTAGCATGCTCCTGCATTTTCTCATTAAAATTAAAATTCTGTGTGTACTTTACTTTTGAAATTACATGGATATTCCATTTATGAATATTACATTATTTTAACATTTTGAGATCAGTTTTGTTATTCGTGAATTTTCTCAGGATATAAAATTGTCAGTCCCAGTTTTTTTTTTTTTTTGTTACTGATTTACACAGTAGTATACATCAATAGTCTGCCTAATTTAACTTCTTTCTATACTGATGAAAATTACTACTGCCGCTGTTGCAGTAGAAGGTAGGATTAGGAATTGCATAGATATTTTGTTTGATCAATTCTGTATTTCTTTTTTAAATATTAAAACTAATTCAACCTGGCACGTGTTAATATGTACATCAAAGTTTGATCTCTGTCCATGTTTGTTTCAGTTGTGTTGTTTTAATTGACTGCAAGAGATGTTTTTGAAACATATTATCTGTATTTCGATTTTGCAACATTTATGTTAGAATATTTTTTAATTTATTGAATTTGCATTATTGTCTTCAAGCATAATCTCCTCAGTGAAGTTATATGTTTTTTTTTTTTTTTTTTACATACTTTTATTAGGATTTTTATTATTAAACTGTAAAAAAAATTTCAACAGAAAATGTTTTCCTGTTGAAAAACCTTTAAGTCAGACAATTAAATTTTTTATTTTTAAATTGATATATATATTTATACAAAATATAACTTCTTTATTATCTATTGTTGATAAATGTGGAATTTGAAATCTTTATGGAAATTATAATATTATATAAAATAATATTAAAAAATTGAAAAATGAACACTTATATAGTAAAATTTGATAAAATGTTCCTTTTTACGCAATTATTTTCTTTTACCATTGTTATTAAGCTTAAATCATTAGTCCAATCCAGAAATCTTTTAAGTCTAGATTAAGTTTTTCTGAACTTTCGTTTACAAGTAACAATTTAGCCTCCAGTGAGAATAAGTTGTACAATTTGTGGTGTTACATTTAAAAAAAGGTAACATAAGTTGTGTTTTTGGGTTTTCATCTCAAAAAATTCATGTTCATTAATGAAAGATAAGAATATTTTACACAATGTTAATATTTTTGTTGTTTTTTTTTTATGTCAAGATTTTTAGTATAATGCAAGTGAAGTAAGATTTTTTCATAAAGTGGTGAAATAGGAATAATTGAAGAGAAGTATCTATGGTATAGCATAACATAACTTCATTAAAAATTGCCCAAAGAAAAAGTTTTAAAAAAATTAATGACTTCAATACCATATAATACATCTTATTTTTTGAGTGTTTATTCAATAAAAAAATTCTGAAAATAAAGTTTTGTTAGACCTTTTGATTCTTGTAGTTTGAAGGTGCTAAATCATCTCTAAATCATTGTTAAATGGATTTTTTTTTTTTATTTTGTTTATCCGTACTGGCAACACCCAGTTATAGTCATTACTTTCTTTTTAAGATATTAATGACTGATTTTGAAGTTATAAGTGTATCTTATGGAATGCCAACGTTTCAGTTTGATAAAAAATAATAATCTTTTATTTAATAATTGAAAATTTCTTAACATTTCTTTAAAAACCTGATTGCATTTTTATAGTTAAACATATATTGAAGATAAAATATTATGGATGGAAGGTGAATTTTCATGCCTCAAGTTCATTATAATTAACTTTATGGTGCAAAGGGATTTTAGAAGTAAATGTTAGAATTTTTAAGCAAAGCTATATTATTTTAAGGAAAAGAGTATTTTATTATTAAAAAAAAATGCACAAAAAGTGGATTTTATTTTTAGAAAGTATGTTTAATATGCACTTCTTTGAAGTGATTTAGTCAGTAATTCCTATCCAGAGATTGAACAAAATAAATGCATTAGTTTTGAGAAAATCCCCCAGTTCAAAACAACCAAGAATTGTAATTACAACAATGGTTAGGCTGAAACTATTTGTGTAAGTTTTTTAAACATCATGCCAAGATCTTCCACCTTGAATTCAAAGCAGCTAAAGTTTTATTTTTTTGTCACATATTTTTAAATTAATCTATTTTATTGGAAGTAACCTTAAAACAAAATTATCTTCAGAAGTACTTAAAAATGCAAACCCTACAAACAAGTATTGCATTGAAACTGTTTTATTAAATATTGTGCCAATGCAACCTTTGTGTGAATTGATTGTTTCATATCTAAATCAAATTTTATTTTATTTTAGCAATCTGGTATAAATTAAGCTTCAGATATTTTCATTCTAGTGCTTTTATTTGAAATTCTGATAAAGTATATTAACTACATCAGTACATCTATTTTTATGTATGATAATAATTACGCTAATAAATACCAGTTGTCTAGATTAAAATAATTTTACTTTCTAAAATAAACAAATTTATAGAAACATTCTTTCAATGGTAATTCTCCCCTATTTATTTGAATTTTCCTTGAATCTGTAACTAAGCATCTATTAAATATTTTTTATCTAACATTCCTTTTTTTCATGTAAAAAAAAACATTTAATTTTTCTTCTCTCAGAGTTTCTGCCCTGTTTTGAGCATCCTTTTTTATTAAATTCGATAAAACTATTTTTATGTAGGAATGTGCAGAAATACCATCTGATTGTTAAAATTTAGCTGTGTGAGAATTTTTTTTCTGTAAGATTTTAGTCAACTTTAAGGACTAGATGAAATTTGTAAATGAACTATTTAATTAAAAATTAATATTTTAGACATTAACACTAATTATAAGTATGAATTGTTTCATTTCATTGTGTATTTATCTTCAAAATATTAATGATTATTATTTATTTAGTTTATGAATGCAGTGTGAAAGTGTTACTGTTTTTGTTATTGTTGTTTACCCTTGCTAATGGAGATATATTTTTGTTGTTATTATTACATGAAAATAGTTATTAGTAGAATAAATGTTTAAGTTAATTCAGTTAGATGTTAGTAACCATAGAGTACAAGGAGAGTGTGATTTTATTCTTTTTTGTATGTGATGAAAAGTTAATTTTACTATGAAAGTTGAAATATTGTTTTAGTGAAATACTTTTTTTAATTCTGTTTTACAGTATCAAGCTCGAATCAATATTATTGTGTGCATAGTATGTCATGATATTTTGCAGAAATATTTGAACTTATATAATTTCAGTGTCATATTTTTTGTTACTTAATTTTTTCTTTGTTTCCAATTGATTTTAATGTTGAGTTTTTCTTTATCTTAATTAAGTAACCATAAATGTTAGTACTAAAGAATTAGCATAATATGTTTATATGATGTTCATTATGGTGTAATTAAAATGTCTTTTTACAAGATTGAAGTTGGCTTGGGTTTTGAAGTATGTTTTTCCTTTATCTGTTTCTGATGCTTATGCTGCATTTAAATGGCTTGCACCTGAATGTGTTTACACCTACTTCAGATGTATTACTGCCATATGTGAGTCTTGATTTCTTTGTTTCTCTCTGTCACTTGCCTTAACTAATTTAAGTTCAGTGTTCAATTGCCTTCCATGATAAATTCCCATCATCTTCTGAGTCTAACTCTGCCTAGCACATACTCTCTAACATCTGTTTCTGCATTATGGTTTGTGGAATTCATAAGACATTGAAGGTGATAGCCCTTCTGGAACAAATGGTAGTGTGTTGTATACTTTTCTTGGAAATTTTTTACTTTGATTTTTTCTTCTGTATTCTTAAATTTTACTACAGGGCTTTTATTCCTATTCGTATAATTTATGTTTATGACAGTTTTTTAGCTTTTGATTTGTTTTGGACAAATATTAAACTTCTTAATAGCCTTATAAAAAAAAGTGTATTTATGCAAAAATGAACCATTAACTGTAGTAACGGAACAGCACTTATCAAACGAGAGATGTCTCATGACAAGATCATTTTACTCTTGAGTTTTAATTATTATTACATATTAATGCACAGACACTCTGAGTACAATTTCAGCACAAAACTAGGTTATAACTAACTTAGGGAAAGTAACCTAAAATGTTATAACTGTTTCTGGATTTTAGAGAATTTTTTGATGAGTTTTTACAATTTTTATAAATAGAAACAATTTTTAAAATCCAAAACAGCCTTCAAAAGTGAAGTTGTCAACAATTATATAAAATGCATTATCACACTAAATTCATGTAAAAATAATAAAATTGAATTTTTACAAACTATAATGTACTTTGGTTTTCTAAATCTTTATAAAAATAGATAATAGATAATTTTGATTTAGAATACTTACAAATCCCATGTTTAATAGTGTCATGTTTGAACTAAAATAGATTACTATTATTGCTAAAGTTGTTTTAATCTAATAACCCATGTTAAAATGATTGTTTTTGTTATTTCAAATTAATTCTTCTCTATTATTTTCAGATGTAAAATTACTTTTATTTTTAATTATACAGTATTTTCCATTTTCATAAATTTGTTTCACATTTTAGTAAATATTTTAACACTCCAATCCTGATAAGATTAGATTTCACTATTTATTTATTTTTTTTCTAAATTTTCACCTAGATTAGGTACGTACCTCTTCTGATCTCAGACGTTTTCATTTATTTTTTTTATTCTAATAATTTTATTAGTATGCTTATAATTAAACAGCATTATGTTTCCCTTACGGAAAACTCATCTTTTCCATTTTTTATGAGCCTGACCGATTCTACATTTTCTAGATGTGAGATATTCAACTAATTTTGCTAGTCTGTTATCTGTCACATGTTTTATCTTTACTGTTGCTTCCATTCTCTTCAGTATTTGAAAACAGTCTGTTGCACTGATTACTGAATCTGAAGCTCCTCGAATAATCTTTAAGTGATCAACCAAAATACACCCATTAACAGTTCTTAGGAACTTCATTTCAGATGGTTATTTTTGTGATAGATCTGCTCTAGTACAAGTCCAATTTTCTGCAGCTTTCAATCTCAAATCAATGTGGCCATAACTTTGTAAAATTTCTCTTGAGTTTCTTTTAGACATTTTTCATTGAAGTATGCAGTTTCACAGAAGCAAGACTTAATTAATTTTTTATAATTTCTACCATTTTTATATTGCAGCTGAGAAACTTGAAATTTATAACTTGTTTAATCTGTAAATGTTTGAATTTGTTATATAAATTGTTTCATTATTCGCCATTTTATACTTTTCAGCCATTTTCCTTGGAAAGTTATCATCTTTGTTTTTGAAATTTTCCCATGTTGTATAATTTACTTAGCTGATAAAGTCCTTTACAGTTTTCTGCAGATTTCATTAGAAGTCTTAGATTAAAATTCATCTGTATATAATGTTGAGTTCAAGAATGTGTTGTTGATTTTAATACTTGGATGTACTTGCTTTTTTCAACGTTACACGAGATCATCAATGTAAAAATTGGTAGTGTGGAAAACAAACAGCAATTTTGTTTAACATCTAACGTAATGTTCTCTTTCAATATCTTTGTTATCTGTGTGATGTGTAACAATTTCTGTATCTTTGTATACAGCGATTAACAGATTTAATTGTTTTGCGGATCTGCATCTTTCCATGATTTTCATCAATTTAGTTTTACTTATTCCCTTCATTTTTACCAGTTGTATCAGAAAAATATTGTTAGTGCTTCCTTTCTGAAAATTTACCTGTCTTTCCATTTGTGAAACATCAGAGATTGTTTGAAGCCTTTTATATAGAATTTTGCTACACATTTTATATGCAGAAGATAATACTTATGCCTCTATAATTTTCAGGATTGCCTGTGTTGTCTTTCTTAAATTATTTAACAATTTTTTCACATTCCATTGCTGAAGTACTTTGATGATTTCCAGCATAAGTTAATTAAGTGTAAAAATCTTAGTTAGGAAGGTGCCACCATGTTTGAAAAGTTCAGAGTTTACTTGATCCAGCCATGCAGCTTTCCTACTTTTTGCTAGTACCAATGCTTCCTGTAGCCCACCAAAACTTGTGGATTAAGAGCTTCTTCTAATCTCTCTTCTGCACTATAAAGACTACACCACCATCTCTTGTAACAATTTATTCATTGATCTTTGTTAATTTCATCCAATCTTTGTTCATTACAGTTGAACGTATTCATTAGTTTGTATGTATGGATTGATAACCATGCATGTCATTCTTTCTTTTTTTTTTTTAATACAAAATGATTACAAGATTGTTGGTAGTGCCTCCTGAATTAACATTTTAATTCTATTTCTTTTAGCTGATATAAAACCAGGTTTTCTTCAATTCTATCTTGAAGGAATTTATTGTAAGCAATTTTTTTTTCATCCGCTACTTGCATAATCATCTTGTTCCATATTTTAAAATTATGTTTCTTTTTGTTAGCTACTTCTTACCCAATGCTTCATTGGCTGCTTTCATTATTGTTTTAACTTAATCATTCCTGATTCACATCATTGGAAGTAACGGGTGTGGCAGTGTTCATAGCATGTTTTGATTTATATAATACAAGGCTTGGCTGATAAATTTTGCACACATATGTGTAGCATGGGAATATGAGTAAAAGGGAATGAATAAAATTACAATACCTTAGATACAAAATGCCATATTTATTTTTCAATATAATCCCTGTTTACACTGATACACTTTTTCCAACGTGTGACAAGTTTTTGTATTCCAGTGGTCTTTCTCGGATCCAAGTGACCAGAGCTTCCTTCACCTCATCGTCAGTGGTGTAATGATTACTTTTGAGATCCCTCTTGAGATGAGGGAAGAAGTGGCAGTTGCATAGAGCCAAATCCAGCGATTATGGTGGATGTGGAATAGACTCAAATTTCAAGTTGCGGAGAGCCATCAGAGAGTTTGCATAGTACCCATCATGCACAGATTTTATGGTAACTCAATTGCCCGATAATATGGCCTACTCATTCTTTAGATATGCCTAACTGAATAGCAATGGCTTGCTGGCTGATTCGCCAGTCACTTTGAAGCAAATCGTCCACCTCCTTTCAATGTTAATCGTTTCACAGAAGCTGTTCATCCACTGCAAGGTGCGTTCTCAATTGTCGATCTACCAGCTTCACATTCACAAAATTTCAACGCCCACCTATTCTCCTGTACTCCTGTCAACAGTTTCACTACCATAAACCGCTTATTAATGATGAAAAATATTCGTAGGATTCATATTTTCTGCTGTTAAAAATTCAATCACTGTGCGCTGTTTTAACTGAGTTGACGTATTGGCCGTACTTAACTCCGTTTTAACTGTTACTGAAAACAAACCAGTAAATGGATTTCAATGCACTATCACAGGTTTACAGGGGGGGAGGGAGTTTAGCTATCATGTGCTGCCACACCTAACTCGATAGTACCTTTTTTCTCCACGTAGCACACTATTGTGCAAAACCTATCAGCCAAGCCTTGTAAAATCACTTAATACATCAGTGCACATTCAGATGATTTGGCTGTTTTTTGTTTATGAGTTGCCATTTTGTTTCTTATCATAGACATGGGACTGTTAAACATCATACTTTCACTGTTGAAATTAATTATTAATTTCATAAATAATAGGTTTGTGATTTTTATGCAGATTGTACTCTGACCTAATTTTACTTTGAAATTGTCATGGGGATGTGGCAGATGTTCACACCATTACAAGGTAGATAAGATGCTTTAAATTAATAGCATCTGCCTGTGGTTGTAAATCAGAAGAATGTAAGGACTATGCGAATACTGGAAATGATTGAAAATGTTAATTTCATGCTGAAATCTTGGTAGCCCAAAAAGATCAACACTATACTTTACAAATATCCAATAGTTCATTAAGGAGGAAATCAGTAAATCTCATCAGGATCTTTTCTTTCTTAGAAAATGCAAAATTTGAAAGAAATTAAGCCTTATAATTTTGTTGCTGCTACAGCCATGTTCAGTGTCCTTCAAAATAACCCACAAGTATTACACATCTTGTGTATGGCAGGTGAAACACTTCAAGTTATATGGTTATGTTAATAAGCAAATTTTCATTGTTAGAGTGATGTAAACCCTCATCAACTGTACATCAAGCCCTTAAACAGTGCTCTTGTCACTGTGTTTTGTGGAGTTACTTCCTTCAGATGTATTGGGTCATATTCTTTGAGGGCAACTGTCACTAGTGAACATTATCTAAGAATGCTCCAAGATTTCTTATTCTCAATTACAGATTCTAAAAATGGATATGAACCATTTATGGGTCCAATAAGAAAGGAGTGCACATGGCCACAATGTGAATGGTCTTTTTTGCGACAGGTCTTTTCACAGAAATTGAGTTTTCATCATGGTGATATCTTGGCTGTCCCAGTCCCCGTTTCTAGCATGTGTTGATTTTTTCTGAAGTGGGTATTTCAAGCAAGAAGTCTTCTGAACATGTTGTGCCACCATATTGGAATTGGAGGATTGCATTAGAGCTGTCATCACCAGTTGTCCCTGACAGTATGTTAGGACAAGTAATGATCAGCTTCCAATGCTACATAAAATTTACAGCCGGGCAGTAGATTTGTCATATGATGGAGGTTATACTCAAACATTGACAGATAAGTGGCATTTTTTAACTTGTACTTGGCATAAAAAAGAAATAAATAAAAAGTAGTTGTTCATTTATTGTAATTATTTTATTAACACACTAACAAAGCTGTTGCACCTGTTAGAAGAATGAAAAAGGTTTTTGCACTCGCTCAGAGTTCAACGGATATACCTTAAATCCTTGCTGAATATATTTTTTCTTTCACTTTCTTGCTTCCCCTCACCTTTCTCTGATCTCACTGGGAATACATTAGAAAGTGATCAGATTTGGTATCTAGGCCTCTACATGTACATCTACAACCTGATCTGCTAACTTTTGATTTACAATCGCAGAATTTAGCAAGTAATAATTTCTAATTAATTAATTAGAAGTCTGAATCATAAAAATGTGACTTCTTTAATTCCTGAAGTCTATTCCCATTGTTATTTTATATAATGTCTATGGGCACATGGGTTGTATACATACAAAAATTTCTGTAGGAAATCTGTTCTCCAAAGAATTCTGCTTTAGGTACAGGTTTTGAGCCAACTCTGGAATTTAAATCACCTGCAATAACTACATAATGTGTTTTGGCCACTTTATTTAGCTGCCTTTGCACCACTTAAGAAATTCTTCGCTTTCCTTCCTCTGGAGCATAGACACTGATAACTGTGAAATATCCTCGTTCTACTTTAAATTAAACCAAAACCATCCTTTCATTTATGATTATCTCTTTATCCTAAATTTCCACTTCTGTATAATATTAAGCCACTGTTATGGTTATCTCTTACACATTGTTCAATGTCACTATAAAGCACCGTATAATTTCCTGTCCATTTATGGCTGTCTCTTGCACATTGTTCAATGCCACTATAAAACACCATATAATTTTCTCTCTCCTTTACCACCATATAGTCTCTTTCTAGCAGCAATATGACTTTCCTTTGATGCAGTAGATATTCCAGTACAGCCTGGTAATACCTTTTTGCTTCCAAGCATGCTGGGTTTCCTTTAAAGTGTACTCCCCTAGGCTCTTCTGCCCTTTTCACTGTTGGGCATTTCTTCTTCTTCCATCTTTGAGAATGTTCACTCTTGGCAGGAGCCCTATAACTAATCCACCAGGTTGGTCTAGTGGTGAACGTGTCTTCCTAAATCAGCTGATGGGAAGTCAACAGTTCCAGTGTTCAAGTCCTGTAAAGGCAGTTACTTTTATATGGATTTGAATACTAGATCGTGAATACCGGTGTTCTTTGGTGGTTGGGTTTCAATTAACCACACATCTCAGGAATGGTCGAACTGAGACTGTACAAGACTACACTTCAATTATATTCATACATATCCTCATTCATCATCTGAAGTAATACCTGAATGATAATTCCCAGAGGCTTAAAAGGAAAAACAAAAAAAAGAGCCTTATAACTGCTGTCATCCAGAGACAGATGACTCAGGCCATGTTTTTTTCAAAGTTGATACTCCTATTCTTCCACACCTTGTCATCTGCCTGCAAAAATGGGAAGTGATTATGAGTTGTATAAGATGTGGTGTATTATGTAATGTTGGAAGTGTTTGCTAGTAATTGCTAAAAAAATTAATATATTTGAGGAGGGGTCTTTGTAAAAAGTTCTCTTACCAATTTTAAATAAAATGTCAGAAGAGCTAAAAGCTAATTAGAAGATATTTATCAGAAATAAATAGTTTTATCTATTTTTTCATATTTGGTTAGATGCCTAGAACTATTGATTTAAATATATTTAATTAAACTAGTTTAAATGTATAAAGAATTATTTTATCGTTTAATTTAAATGTAGGGTAAGACATTAACTTTCCTTATCCAAAACTAATAAGAATATAATGAAGTGTTTTGAGAAAATTAGTCTTGCAAGAAGTTTTCATTTATTATGATTTAATGGAGTTAATGTTTATGTTTACATAAAATATGAAAAAATTATAAAAATTTTAATAAAAATATTGAATTTCATTTTCTATTATTACTACTTTTTGTCTGTCTACAAAAAAAATCATTTTCTTCATTTACAATAATAATTGACACATTTTCTAAGTAATTAAATAAACTTTTGTTGAAATCATAGTCATTGGTTTTGTACCAGTTCTTACAACAAAAATGGTTTTGATATCATTAATTTTTGCCAGATAGCTTCAGTCCTTTAAGACATTGATTCTCAAACTTTTTTGTCCACTGCCCAGATTGAGAAGTAAAAATTTTCTAGCACCCCAATTTTTAAACCTACCATCTGTTAAAAATAATAATTGCAATTGCTGTTTTTAAGATGAGCTCTTAAAAACAGCAATTACAATCATTGTTTTTAAATGTGGCATATTCTATTTCCGAGTTGAAACTTACATTTTAAATGAGAGCGATTAAAATGCATATTTAATCATATTTGGATGTATTTTTATTAAAATTGTTTTCAAAAAAATTATGATAGTATATTCAATATAACAATGCAATAATTAAAACAAAGCTTTGTGGCGATATCAACCAAAAAAAAAAAAAAAAATTGAAAAATTACACTTACATTAATGTGAAGGATGAATCTGAGTACTTTAACGAGTTTGTTAATATCAGGCTAAAAATTTACTTAAAAACAGCCATAAGTTGCCGCATTTACTAACATGCAACCGATTTCTCTTTTTGGTTAGCAATGTTGCTACAACACTAAATCCATGTTCAGACAAATATGACGATGGGAATGCTATAAATCATTGAACAATCAACCGTAATCCAGGGTACAGTTGTGGGATTGGCTTTTGCAGCCAAAATTCTTGGTAGCCATTTATGAATTTTTATTTCTTCGTTTATTGTCAGTTCTATAAGTTGTTTTTCTCACTGGGAGAACACAAATATTGCTGTGTTGACATTTGATAAAGGATCCAACACTCAGTTCAGTATGTCCATATTTAAAATGTCCTGGAACTGTTTTTTTGAAATCATCGTGAAGTTTTTCCAAGTGTTGTGTCAGTAAACAAGCAAGTCATTGTTGAAGGAATACTGCTGATAAATTAGGGAAGTTATTAAATTCATGTTTGCCAATATTTCTCTTGTGTATTATCAGTTTGGCTACCAAAGCAGCAAAAACATTTTTTATTTTAATCAAGTTCAAGTCATTGCCTTGAAGCTGGAGATTAACATCATAAACAATTTATATAGGTCTGTCAAATATGTAATATCATTCTTTGATGTAATGAGGTTGTCATGCAACTCTGTGTCTTTGTTTTCCAGAAATTCTATCATAAAGTCAAACGGATTGTAAAATGAGTCGGACAAATACCTTTTGATAGCCAGCGCACTTCTGTGTAAAGCAGCAAGCAGTTGAAATCTTGTCAATGCAAAGCTGACTAAATAATCTGTCATTTAGTGAGTTGCTTCTGATTGTACTAACTGCTCTGGTAACATATTGCAGTGATGTATGCAGGTGTTTACTCAGGTTTCTCAAAACTAAATGTTGGCGATGAATGACAAAATGTACAGCAAGCACATTTGGAACTATTTTTTAAGTATGCTATGAAGCCTTTGTGATGCCCTGTCATAGCCGGAGTGTCATTAGTAGCAATTGATATAATATTCTTCAAAAGAATTTCCTTTTCATCACAAAATGTTTCCAGTGTATTATATATGGTTTCTCCCTTTGCATCTGTTTCTAAATTTCTAGCAAATAATAATTCTTCACATATTTTCTCAATGCTTCATTTCTAAAATGACTCATCCAACTGAATTGAAAATTGGCAAGTCTTCAGATGATTGTATAATGATTCTTCGATATTTTCAGCTACCTCATCAATTCGTCTTTGCACAGAACTATTGCTCCAAGGAATTTTTCAGATAATATCTGCCACTGGATTACAGAGCACAATGGTTATTACTTCTTTTACCGCAGGTAGCATTAAATCTTCCTGAATAGTGTGAGGTATGACTGTTTTAGCAATTAACAATGAGATACTGTATGAAGCTCGAAGTCCGTCATCGTCTTGCTTGGAAGCTGCTGATAAAAGGTTTGATATAGTTGGCTGAGCTACATACTTTTTTCCAGTTCTTGAAAATATGAGGTGTGGCTATTAAACGAGACTAATTCTGTTACAGAAGAACCGTGCATGCGCCAAATTCGTACGACCGATAGCTGTGAAGCGTGAAGCCTTCTCTTTTGATTGTTGCCACTCCAGTTTGTGTAGACATAGTCTGGCTGTGGCCTTCTTTTGGATAATATCTATTTTTTTGTACCAATGAAAAAATGATAAGTGTTTTATTAGAGCAAAGAATTGTGAAATTTCATACGAAACGTGGAAAAACTGCTATAGAAACTTGATCTTTTATTAAAAAAAGTATATGGCAATGAATGTTCATCATTTGCACAGGTTTTTGAGTGGTTTAAGCATTTCCAAGATGGCCGAAAAGATCTTGATAATGATGTTTGCCCAGGTCGCCCTTCCACATCAAAAACTGATAAAAATATTTAAAAAATTGGTAATCTGATCTGATTGTTGGTTAACTATTCGTGCAGTTGCTGAAACTGTAGGAATTGACAAAGAATGCTTAAGGCAAATTTACATAATAATTTTAACATGCAAAAATTGAAAGTGGTGCCTAAAATTCTCACAATCGAACAAAAAGAAGCTTGTGAAAATGTTTGTTCTACACTTTGGATGCCATTGAAATGACCCAAACTTCTTGGAAAGAGTGATAACATGTGATAAATCTTGGTTTTTCACTTATGATTCAGAAACTGAGTGTCAATCCATGCATTGGAAGGCCCCTACTTCACTGAGAGCTAGAAAAGCTTGAATGAGCAAACCAAAATTCAAAGTGATGATGATAGTTTTTTTCAGTATTCATGGGATTGTGTACCTTCACTGGATTCCTGAAGGTCACACTATTAAACAACATTACTATCTTGAGGTGCTTACTCAACTCCGTGAAAAAAATAAGAAAAAAACAACTGAATTGTGGAAGAACAAATCATGGGTTCTTCATCAGGACATTGTACCGGCTCGCACTGCATTGTCTTGTCAAGATGGTTTTAGCCCAGTGTAACATCCTAATGTTAGACCATCCGCCTTATTCGGCTGACCTGGCACACACGGTGCCAGGTCGGATAAAAGGCACACGGCCTTTTATCTGTTCCTTATGGTCAAATCTGCATTAAAAGGAACAAGATTTCAGATTGTTGAAGCTGTGAAAGAAAAAGCGGCATGCATCATGAAAGAGCTAACAGAAGAAGACTTCCAGCACTGTTTTGAACAATGGAAAATTCTCATGGAGTGTTGTAGGGTTAGAGGATGGGTGTACATTGAAGGGGATAAATATGTATAAATTTAAAATAAAATATTTTATAGCATTCGTTTGTTATATAATAGCCACACCTCGTAGGCCACATCTTTGTCTTTCTTATCTGAGTGCATTTTATTAAAAATGTTCTTGTCTAGATGGCTTCATTGCTTCGTTTGAAAAAATTTTTTGATAAATAAGGCACATTGACGATTATGGATTTGTGGGATTTTCAAAAAATTTGTATTAAATATATTCTACACTAAACTGCCTTTTTTCTTTTTTGCTTCCAACATTGTTTTGACTTCACAAATACGTGAGTAAAAAATCTGTTACTGATTACACAGGAAAATGCTAATGAAAATAAAAGAAGCAATTACTGCCTTTATTTAGGTTTGAAATACAACACACATTGACAGGAATAAACATGCAATTACTCGTTTACCGCATGTGATAGAATTCATACTGAGCAAGTGAGAAAAAGCACCGATAATCCTGTCAATTCATGCAGGATTGGAAAAATTGTGTTGTTTAACTCATACAGACCTGAAGTCATATAAAAATTGACTTAAGCATTGATCACATAATCATTTTAATACATGTTTGAGAAAAACTACATGATTCATAAACTAAACGGCATTTTAAAGAGGATGATATAGCTGTAATTTGGTATAAAAACATATATCCAATATATGGTTTGTTTATATTCATATCCAAAAATTAAAAATATGTATGTTTATTTTTTTACTTCAATATTATTTTTTGTTGTATATGTATTTCCTGTTGCTGTTTCTTCATTGATAATTGAATAATAATGCTTTGTTTATAATAAACACTCATTTGTTTTGACATATTTATTATAAGTAGTTGTCAAATGACACATTTGGTGACTGCTACATAAAACAAAGAAAGGTTCGAACTTAGATTAGTAAAGTGGCTGTGTAACAAAGAATATAAATCAGTTTCATTTTGTACTACTGCTACATTATACACTGGTACAAAAAATTAAAGGGAAATCTATATATTATGATAAAAAATGATTGTATTTAAATTGTTTTAACTTTGCAACCAAGGGGCTTAGAGAGACGAATAAAAAAGAAATTAAACCTTGTATACTCTACTTTTTGACAGTGCACTTCAGATTTCAAAAATCATCAAATTAAAAAAATAATCAGTGAAGAAAAATTTTTTAAATTTGAAAGTTTTTCTTCATGTTTGATCGAGCGCAGGAGAAACGAAATTGTTTCAGTAAACTGTTTGAAAGCTTAAGACTAGCTTTAATTTTTTTTTTATGTCTATGATTTTTCTGAACCCAAATATTCCACTTTAAAGGGAAAAGGCCACTTTTATCTTTAATGCTACGTATCTCCCGATCTAAGCAATGTATTGATACAAATAAAATGGAATTAAAGGGTTTTTATCTAGCTTTAATGACAAATTGTGAGATCTTTAATGTAGCATTGCAGTTTTTGGATTTTGTGCCAAGATACTGAAATGATTGAGACCATAACATGGATATTGGGTTAAGCAGGAGCAGGTGATACATGTTACATTCTCAATTTTTAAAGATTTCAAAATCTCAGCACAAAATGAACAAAAGCCAAAAACTACAACGCTACATTAATGACCTCACAATTTGTCATTAAAGCTAAATCAAAGCCCCATAATTTCCATATTTATTTGTATCAATACAGGCCTACATTCCCATAAGGGGTTGTTATTGCCCACTTTGAGAGTGAATGCTTTAAGAATTTTGAGCAATTTTATTTTATTCATGTTGGTATCATTTTTTAGCGCCTGATTAACAGTCACCTTTGTTAGTCTATTAATATTATTCCCAAATAGTAATTATACAGTTTTAACTTCCAATAATAAATTTTTATAAGTATTAATTTTGAAGTGCTAGTTGCTTAACAGCTTTAAAAGAGAATTTGCTGCTAATTTTCAGTCATAATCCTCCCACTTTGACATGTTTATTAAAAATATCATTGTACTTGTCAGGATTGATAGTCACTGGCATTTACCCATTTCTTTTTCAGCATTTCCAAAAAGTCCTCTCTGATACTAAGAAATTGTCCTGTTATTAGAAATACACTGCATATTCTTGGAAGATTTTATTAAAAAAACATGCAGATTGCTGCTACTGTCAGCTCACAATTATGAGAATATTCCAATAATTCTATTTGACTTAGATAATGAAAAACTGTAAATGCAATTTGATTAGAACCTCTAAGCAAATGTTGCACCATCCATGGATATTTAAATATATTGGTTTTGTAAGTTCATCTTGCGAGACACCTTATATAAATTTTTAAATTGTACAAATAATTTTTTCTGGAATATTATACAACTTATCTTAAACTTTCAGATTTAAAAGATTTTTCTGATAGCCATAAGATGCACAAAAAACTTTTATCTCCCCTAGTTATTAATTTCTGAAGAAAAAAGGTTTTAGTACTGAATTTTCAGTTTCTCATTTTACCTGTGTTATTGTCTTTCTTAGTGTGCTCATTCAACATGATTCATATGGAATAAGTGTCAGTTAGGGTGTACTGAAACCATTATCATAATCTTTACAAAGAATATTTTGTAAAGACATTTTTTTTACTTAACCTTCAGTGCTTGATCACTGTATAGCTCAAATAATCTTTGTGCAAACATATTGTACTGTAGGTATTGTTGATACTTTTACATCTACAGTAGTGTACAACATATTACTAAGATTTAATGAAATTTCTCACATTTTTTCCTTTTCTTAATGTATATTGTAGCTTGTGATCTCTATTTTGGCAATTCACTCATTTGCAAGAATTTCTTTGTTATAAGCTAAATTCTATCTTTTGTTACATTCTTTAAAGCATTAAGTAATATTTTTTTAAAAATGCTAAGATTCTGCAAAGAAATACTTCAAAAATGATGTCATACAAAAACTAGGTAAAGGAAAAATTCTGATTGCATTTTTAAACAAAAAGATACTTCAGGAGCACAATAAAACTTTCATGTATCTAAAACTATGTTTATTAGTGTTATTAACTTGAACAGGCCTGTTGCATCCAATCAGAATGACAATACAGAATTTGAATTTTTCATTATAATATTCAATAAATCTCTCCTAAAATCCATTCTCTTCTTATAATAATTGCAATTCCTTCTAAGTCTTTTATTATATTCATTTTAAAATTTATATCTTTATTTATAAAACCGTTTAGAATTGTGCTGTAAAGAGTTGACTATTCATTAATTTATTTATTTTAAAAAGTATGATTTCATTTAAATACAAGCAGTCTTGATTTTGGTTTTATTGCAACCATGAATAAGCCATTTTTCAAACTTCAATAGACAATCAGTTTATTAATTCAACTGAATCATATTTTTTTATTAAACTAACACATTCATCTTCCTTTATAAATGTTTTTAAATCTAAAATTCATGTGATTTTTAGATTTTATTCCATTTTTCTTAATCTATAATGGAATTTGTATCATTCTCTACACTATATATGATTACACGCTCTTTTGATAAACATCATCAGTTGTATAGTGTTTGTCAATTTAATTCATCATTTTTTTTGGTAGTTTTACTGGTATTCCGAGTAAACATTTGCCTTTGCAGATTCTTTCAAAGTTTGAACACTGAATACGGTCAGATTTTGTAAATTGCAAAATTTTAATTAATTTTCTGAAAATGTGAAGTAACTAGTAAAATGTGCTTTAATTTTTTTTGTTGTATATTTTAGAATTTATAAATAGAAACTAAGGATAGGTGCCGTAGATGTAAACAGAAAATTATACTAATTGTTATGTTAAAGCATCTTATTATAAGAATTGTGAAAATACATAATGGAGTACAAAATGTTAAATATTGTGCAATTTGGATAAGAGAACAGTTAATTGGAAAACAAGCTGGTATACTGTTCAAAAATTTAATTTTTTTAATGATATAAATAAATATTGTATTCTTATTTAGAAATATTTTTAAAGAGTAAATAAATTCATTTTTTATTCTAGTCAATCTAGATTATACATTGTACACATCCATCAGAAATGGATAGGTGTATTCTAGACTACAATTAAAACAGAAACTACTCAGCATTTGCCTGGATGGAGAGAGTGAAACATTGTGAAACCTTGATCAGAAAGCATTAAAAGTTATTTGAGCTCGTATTTATAAATACGTTGAAAGGGGTGCAGAAAATTCAGGGTTTCTTTGAAATTAATTGACAGGATAATATTGTTTATTTTTAAAGAAAATTTTTTAAATGGTTGGGTAATTTATTAGAAATGTCAAAATAAACATAGTTAAGACCCTTCTTAAGCCAAAGCATCGTTTTGAATTACACAAAATTAGTTTAAAAGAGTGTTTACCTCTCATATTTGAAATACAAACTTTAACATCCGATGTACCATAGTAAATAAAAATACTGAAATCAGCAAAATAATCCAAGATCAATGGCCTTTTATGAAATAGATCAGTATTATTGATATTTGAAATAACAGAAAAGAATTTATTAGCCGTTTGCTACAAGAGTAGGGGATAAGATAATGGAAGTTGAGTCTTTTTTTGTTAGTGAAGTTATCTGACCTATTTTATTTCCAAATCCATTTTCACTTTTGATGATCCCTGCAGAATTTTAGGTTTATTATTTGAATTAATATTAAATTATAATATATAAAACTCTACCATTATAAATAATTTTATCATAAATTCATTTATAATTTTTCAAAAAGTTTTGAAAGTTTTCTTATAAATTATACTTAGTTATTTCACAGAGATCTCTTAGAAAAAGACAATTCTGTTAATCATGCTATTTTCATTTGTTTAAATTTTCTCTTGTACCTGTGTATGATACTGATACAAATAAATTAATGAAGTGATATATATATATATATGTCATTTTTAATTAATTATTTTATGAGAGATATTTAAAGAATTATGTTTGATTTATTTATATTTCTTTAAATTGTGAACATAGAAGATTAGCAGCAAAAAAGCAAAATCAGAATATGCTCCCATTTTGAAAACACTACATTAAATTATGGTACACTAATTAAAAATAAAATTTTGATGTTTAATTAAACTTAATTATGTGTTGAGTATAAAGCTCTTAGGATTTTGATGATGGTAGCTTTCCTTTACAGTAGACTGTATGGCAAAATGACAACATGACCTAAAATAATGCTTTGACATCAAGCTGTAGGTAATAAAATCTGAGTTTTTTTGTGAATTAGGCTTAACTATGATATATTAGATATCATACTAATGATTATATTAGTGGTTTGCCTGCAAACAGAATATTTTCCTGGGGACAGTTTCTTCAATAATTGATGTAAAAGAAATTTATGGTTGTGACTGTTAATTCTAATTAACCATAAAGAATTAAATTTATACCTAAGTATATAATTTTCACTTGCTACAAAATTTCTTATAATGTTTCCTTTCATAGTCAAAGAAAGAGTAAAAATAAAAAATTGAATGAAGGAAAGAGTTTTATTTGTCATAAAAAGTAATTTATTTTGTGTTCTGTGATTATATTTTTTTAAAGTTTGAGAGATTGCTTTAAATTCAGAATAAAGAATTTATAGATTTGCCATTAATTTCTACGATAAACAATTTACAACCTTCTAAGTTACATTTGTTTAATTATATGGATTTGCATTATAAAGAAATATTTTTCTTCTTAAGACTGTAATGTGAGCATCTGATTCCTGAAAATTCCTTCTGCCTACTTTATTAGAACTTCTACAGAAGTAATTTATAAGTACTTCTGCATGTACTCAATTAGTTTATATAGAGCTGCTTCTTTACTTCTTCCCATTATGGCAATGGTGTTGCTTCAGCGATCTCCTCTAAGTAATGAGACTGGTTCAGAAAAACTTTTAATTTACAATCCAATTATAGATGGACTTTATCACCTTTGAAATAATACCCTTGGGAAGCCATGTAACATTTAAAACGGTTTTCCCACTCTTCGTAGCAGTGTTGGAACTCAGAAAATGGAATATCCTTCATATAGTCAGTTACATTATTTTTATGTTTTCTACTGTTCCAAAATGGTGTCCTTTGAGGTGTTTTTTTAAAGTCGGGAACAGCAAATAGTCACAAGGACTCAAATAAGGTGGTTGAGGAACTACAGAAATGTTTTTCTTTGCCAAAAACTCATTAATTGAGATTGCAATGTGACAAGGTGCATTGACATGATGGAGCATCCAGTTGCTTTTGATGGCTGGTCTCGTGTAGGCAACTCTTCCGCAGACATTCGAGAATTTCACAGTAAACATATTGATTTACAGTCTATCCTTTAGGCAAAAAAGCCTTATGGACAATGCCATTACTATTAAAGAAAGAAATTAGCATGGTTTTGATTTGTTCATTTTCGCTTTTTTGGGACATGGTGAGTTTGAATTGTCCTACTCCTTGCTCTGGCGATTTGTTTCTGGGTGTTACTCAAATATCCAAGATTCATCACCAGTAATAACATTTTTTAGAGAATTGGATCAGTTTTAATTCACCCTGTTGTTTTTCTGTTCAAGTGAGGTTTTTTTGGAACCAATTTTGCACAAACATTTTTCATGTCCAATTTGTTTGTCAAAATTTGATGAACTGTGGTATGGTTCAAATTTAATTGTAATGCAGTCATTCTTAATCGCCAGTCGTACCTTATCAAGTCTCTTGATTCGTTCAACATTGTTGTCACTCTTTGACATAACGGTCTTCCAGAGCATGGATCATCTGCAACCGATTCCCGACCATCTGAAAATGCTTTAAACCACTAAAAACTTGGGCTTAAGACAGAGCGTCATCTCCCTATGCACTTTTCAATTTTGAAAAAGTCTCAGTAGCATTCTCACAAAGTTTAACACAAAACTTGCTCATTGATAGCACAACATTGCTCATAATTAGTTTCACTCACTTTTGTAACTCACAACAAAAACTCATTTCACAAAAAGTTTGTTTACGTCTCATGTGGCAACAATAGACTACAAATATTTATACCTAATATAAATCAGCTGTTCATATAACCATATGATTACTAGTAACTTTACAGTGCTGCCACTTTGGCTGCCAAAAGAACTAGTCTCATTACTTTATTTACAGACCTCTTATATAAATATATGTTGTTTTCCCCAACCAGTTTTCTAACTATTGCCAGGCCTGATATTGTGTAATATATGAGGAGAACTCAAAAAGTTATCTACCTAGGGGTATTGCAAGTTACTTATTGTGTTTGATACCCACATGTAGATCATAATATGTGTGTGCTATGACCTAATTTTTATTGAATTTTTTTTTTTGCACGTGTTGCAGTAGTCCTCCAAAGTTGGTAACCTGGCTAAGGCAATGGATTTGCGGAAATTGGAATATCAATCAGTCATAAAATTTCTCACCAAAGAAGGGAAATGTCCAAAGGACATCCATAGTAGGGGTGGTGACTGTGTATGGTGATAATGCGTCTTCACAATACTTAGTGAAATTCTGGTCCCAACAAATTGGGGCAGAGAATCCATCAAAAATGATCCCCACTGCAGAAGTCCTGTGGAAGCAATCACACCCAACATCTGCCAGAAACTGGACAGATTGTTTATGGAAGACAGGCGTGTTAAGGTTGCAATACTTGCTACAGAATGTGGGTTGTCCGAAGGAACCATTATAACAATCCTTCATGACCATTTACATATGACAAAACTCAGTTTCAATAGGTTCCACGAAACCTCACATCACATCAATAGCAATGTCATGCGCAGTTGAGTGCAGAGAACTTGCAGCCATAAGGAAACTTATGGATTCTTTCATCAGGTTGGTGACTCGTGATGAAACATGGGTTCATTTGCTGGGATCCTGAGACCAAACAAGATTCTATGCAAAGGAAGCAAAGGATCCCCAAAAAATTCAAGATCCAGTCATTAGCTGGCTAGGAAGATCATGGCCACAATTTTTTGGCATAGTGAGGGAATTATGTTGATTGAATACATGGAGCACAAGCAGGCTATCACTAGTAATGTCTGTGTCCCGTTAAAACCCATCAGAGCTAGGAACAGGCGGGGTTGTGGCAACTGAAAGCATCACAAGGTGGGTGTTTTCCCCTTTGGGGTTGGGATGGTAATGTCTACACTGATCATCTTCAGAAGCTATGGGCAGTAATAAAGGAAAAACAGCGAGCAAAGTTAACCAAAGGTGTCTTGTTTGTGCATGACAATGCACATAATGTCTACTTATCACATGTTGCAAAGCAAACTTTGAGGGAAGGTGGATGTCAAGAACTTCTTGCCCTCCCTACAGTCCGGACCTGGCCCCCAGTGATTTTTTCCTGTTCAGAAACCTCAAGAAACACCTTCGGTGTAGACATTTTCATGATGGGTGTTTTGAGGAGCAAGATAAACATTTTTTTTTACTCTGGCATAACCTCTGTGCTGGCTAAATGGAGCAATAGTGTGGAAGTGCAAGGGACCTATATTGAAAAATAAATATGATACTACCTCTCCACCACTACTCTTTCTAAGGTAGGTAGATAATCTTTTGAGTGCCCCTTGTAAATTTAAATGTACCGGTAAACATCTAGTATGGAACAGACTAGGTCAACCATTCCTGAGACTTGTAGTTAATTGAAACCCAATCATCACAGAACACTGGTGTTGACAGTGTAGCATTCAAATTCATATAAAAAGCAAATGCCTTTATAACAACTTGAACCATAGAACTCCGCTCGATTCATCAGCTGATTTTCTGATGACAAGTTTAACCACTAGACTAACAGTTATATATGTATTTATTATTGTTTTTAATTATATGATAAATAATACCATAATTTACAGCTTCATGCTGAAGGAGTCAGAAACATAAGAAGTTTTTCTTTGTAGTTTGTTTTATAATTTTAACTATAAGTGCCTTTCAGTGAATTAAATTTTCATACCATATGTATCATTATGTAGGCGGTTAAAATCAAGCTGTGGTTAATTAGGTATCAGTTATGGTAGATTCAGGTTAGAGATAGAAGTGCTAGAAACAAAACAGTGGTAAATTTTGTATGAGGAATTGCAGTAATGCATAAAAAGTGTTTGCTCCAATACAAAATAAATTGGAAATTAAATAGATTGAAGAGTTGTTAATAAAACCAAGGTTGTGACACTTTACAATTAATTCCTGAAAGCAGTTGATTTACTAATTTTTATCGTGGAATATCAATATATTAATAGAAAAAAAATTATCATTAAGTTAAAATAAAATTTTATTAATTCAGTTTTATCATACTGCAAAATTATTGTATCTGTAACGAGAAACTCACAATAAACAAATGTAGTAACCATAAACTTTAAGCAAATCTTCCTTAATTAAATTCATTATGTCAATGCTGGTCTTGATGTAAACATACACAGTCACTCCTCAAATGCTAAATAAGGAATATTAATGGGTACAACTGCATTGCTGTTAAAGAAGAAAACTGTGTTAAACATGTACCCTCAAATGACAAGAGAGTACTTCACAAAAGTTCGCGTATGATTTAGAACAAAAATTAAAGGAGGTTTATCATAATGAGTTCACATTACGGCATTTGGCACTTTAATCAGTATCTTGGAACAACATAACAGCACATATTAATAAAATAGCTTTATGTTAGTGCTAACTTACCATAATCTTCCTTCACTATAGATTTATTATTTTTCCAACAGTGTAGGGTTCAGTGTGGTTGAGAAAATTGCAATGGTAAATCTTTCAGTGTCACTGCTTATTATGCTGTCATGTTTATAATATACCTACCCAATTTTTGTATAATAATTTTTTCAAAATTCTTCCATAATCAAGGATTTTTATTTTAGTTTTACAACCTTAGACATACTAAATATTTATTTTAATGATTAATTAATTAGGATAGCTGAAAAAATATCAGGCACTTATCAAGAATCAAACCAGAAACCAATTCTACATAACTGGCTGACCAATATTTTTTGCCATAAATTCCACCATTTGAATAAAACTTCATTGATCAAAAATACATTCCAACCTTAAAAATTGCCTTCTTTTAACAGTAACTAATTGTGGTTGAAAGTTCATTTTATACCACGTTATAAGAGTAAACCTTTTGATAGATAGTGCACTTGATGAAATCATATACCTCAGTTTTTTCTTACCGTTTAATATTTGAAATAGAAAATCCTCTGCAAGGATTCTGTTCCTTCAAAAATCTTCCATATAATACTTATGAAGAATGTGGTGATATCACTGGTCATATTAATGGCATTAGACTCTGTTAATTAAATTTTTCTTTAAGATTTTTAAAATACTCGGAAATATTATATGTCATTTTTCAAGCTTGGCCTCTTAGCAACCTGTCCGATACACTACAGGCTGATATTGTGTCTGGTTCTTCTAAATTTGTTTAACATTACAATAATGACTGAAAAAGACAGGTAATCAAAAAGCTTGGATATTATTTTCACATATTTACCCACTATGTAAAAAGACTAATATATAGTTTAAGAATCCTATTGTACAAATCGCTACTAACAATTCTCTTACAAAAAGAATACCTACATGACAATTAATAACATAATGAATAAACATAAGTTTTCAACAATATTCTTAAAATAAATAAACATAATTGATTTCATGCAGTATATGATTTAAAGTCAAATTGCAAGACTATAATATAAACAAGGTTTATTTCTTAATCATGCATGAGGTATTAATTTTTATGCAAAAAAATCCTATTTAAAGATATTTTATAATAGATAAAATCTAAGTTTATTGGAACATGAAATAATTTGATGTTAAATTGTGAAATAAAACAATATTCAGAAAAGGACTACCACAGTGGTTTTTAGAGTTAGGTAATAAAATAATTTTTTTTATTAGATTTATTTTCTGTAGTAAGTAAACAAAAAATAATGCATGTGTAATGAGAAAACCATATGCAATGTCTCTAACAATACGAACAAATTAGAAAAGGTGTTCCTCATTGGCTACTTACTGTTATGACATTTTTTTAAAAATAAATTGCCTATTATCAAATAATATTGTATTTGTTTATTTTCTCCAAAAACTACTAGCAGTTGCTCAGTTACAGTTTCTTAATGACATGAATTTTGTAGGATATGAAAACTGCAAAGTCAGACTAGTAGTTGAACCCAGGACCATCTGAGTGAAAAGTACAGATATTAAAAATCTGCATTACTTCAAATTATAAAAAAAAGAACTCATTAAATGATAGAATCAATATCAGTAAATGTTGGTTAAACAGAAAATTACTTTCAGTTTGTGTCCTCAAATTGTACAAGAGTGATTCAAATATGATACAAGTAGTAAGTATGATGATATAAAAAGTGAATTTACATGTTAGAGAAGATTCAGCAAAACACATAATTGCATCTAAGACTGTAAACAAGAATCATTAAGTGATACAATTGTTGCAGATGTTTGAAAAGATTATACTCATCCTAAAACACAGGAAAATAATCCATTACAATATCTCATCTTCAATATTGTAGCCATTTTAAAAAAGAATTTATTTCACCTATTCTTAAAGATTAATCATTCCTTGCATTATGGTTATTTGCCTGAGACAGATCCCTTGCATCTTGTGAGTTTTCAGTCTCTTCTATTTCAGCTAAACCTTTGAGCTTCCATTTCTTTTTAAAATATGTAAAGTTGTTATTTTTTTTCTCCTAACAATCCTAGCATGAATCCTCTCATGATATTTCTCAGCCTGTAAGCTTTCCTGTACTGAATAAGCTTCACTGTCATTCTAATCCAATTAATTTTTTACCCGTATTTCAACTTAACATTTTCTTAATATCTATATTCATACCCATACATAAGTCCCACTTCAAACATAAAATAAGAAGTAGCAGAAGTGCTGTTACTCATAACTTCATTTTACTACATAATAACTTTCTTTCTGTTGTTTCCTTAGCTATTGCCATTTTTATTTTGTTATTCGTTTTTCAATTTTTTTTTAATATGGAAACTAAGTAAATAACCGTATGTTTTACTTGCTTAGTTATTCATTGGCTTATAGTCTCTTATCCTCATTATTTTTGTTTTTTAACATTCATTTCAAGCCATATTTTGTCATAGTATTTTCTAGTATTGAAATCATCAGTTGAATATTCTGTGTTTCGTGTCATCTGCTAAAAAGAACATATCATCTGTGAACCACATGCAATGTATTCTTTCATCTTCTTCTTCTTCTTTAGTATTTTTTTATAATATTTATGTCAAGTTTGTAATAGCCAGCAGCATCCTTTCTTTACTGCTCTTCTTTACAGACCATTCCTATTAGCAACCTTTGATTACATATCTGTTTTCTGATTTACATATAGTTTTTTCATTAATTTGTTCTAAAGCTTTTTAATAACTCCTTTGGTTTATTCCATTTAAAATGGTCAAATGCTTTCTCTACATCTATAAAACATATGCTTACTTGTTTACTTCTTTCCATAAACTTTTCACCTAGTTCTTATTAGTTTAATTGTATCTCTTGTCTTTCCCTTTGTAAATCTGTACTGTTCTATAACCATTTGCTACATTAAAAAATCGAGCAAAAGATAAACAGAATTTGCAGAAGAATCTTTGCTGAGTGTAAAAACTAATCTTGACACTTAGTGCAACAAGCTTTTCAGAAATTGGAATCGTGTTTATTTAATGTTATGTTCACGAAAGATAGGATTTTTGTTTCCACTAAATCATCTGTTTTAACTTTATTATTACTATATTAGGCATTTTATTTTGCGATGCATACTATTGGTTTTTCTTGGTGTAGGCTTTAGTTAACATCAGAAGAACAAATCATAATGATCATTAAGCCTGGTACTCATTACTTAGTTTGTGGGACAAAAGGTAACAAAGGATTACACTCATTCTCTCAGTAACTAATCAATGACCAAAGTCATTGTACACAAAAACTCCTCAATATTGGTTAAATAGTTGACAATACTTTGGATAGTTTATTCAAGCTTGTCTTAAAATTAATGTCTGGTGTATTGTTTGCAGTGAAAAATGAAACTGTGTGTACTCATTGTTGGTGTCGGAGTACAACTGACCATGATAAAAGTAACTTTCTGTTAAATAGGGTCATGGCATGCATAATATATATAAGTTTATAAAAATAATTGTGTTTCAGAATAACTTTAAAAATAATAAAAATGAAATAACTAATGAGTTTACTCGTACAGGAAACATGAGTCATGCAAAGAATTCTGCAACAGTAAATAAGCTTTACTAAAACCAAAAGAATGTATGCCTGTTCTGTAGAGATTAGCACACTTCTAAATAAATGGCATCAAACAATGTTTTGGCCTTATTAGTTGTTTTTTTATCTGTGTTGATTTTTTTGTGAATTAATATTGATTAGAGTGATTCAAATGAACCTGCATGTACTTATTTGATCATAGTTTGTGGCTGTAATATCAAATTGCTTGTTCAATTATTTTGTGCAAATTATAATGTTTAACAAGACTAAAAATTAATCTAATGTTAACGTATTATTTCTTTTATTAATGTTTTGTATGTAGAAAAAAATAATATTAAAAATAGAAAAATATTCTGCTGTAAAACAAAATGCTGAAGAATTATAGTAACTAAAAAAAGTTGTTTGGAGGAGCTAGTAAATACAACTAGAAAGAGTTTATCATTTTACTATTAAAAATTAGAATATAATTCCTTTGAATACTTACTAGAGGTATTCAATTTTTTTTTTTCATAGTACAAAACAAAAACATTGTCCGGTTTGTTTTTTGATTTTAATATAGAAGTTTCAATTGATGATTTGCAAGTATGTATATTACAAAGTTATTGTTTTTTTGACTTTTTTTAAAATTATGGTGACAATAGTAGGTGCATAACATTAGAAAGTGGAGACATGTCTGTGTATATATCCACTTCTTTTCACTGTACATTTCCACAATACTGAACTTTGTTCTTTATTGGTATAGAACATAAGCCAAAAACATCTTATAATAGATAAATTTAATGTTTGTATGTCATATAAAGGTTAGAATAAAAGAAAAACCACCATTTTAGAAAATGCAGTTTAGATAAGTCCTTTCTTTTATAGGGTTAAGTGAAATAGATCTCAGATATTGCATTCAATATAAACCAACTCTCATCAACATCTCTGCCATTAATTCCATTTTATTATTTGCTGATTGGATATTTTTATGTTATCATCAATTATTTATTCTTTACACAATTGCTTTTAAATTTAGATGTAGCCCTACCCTACATTCATTTCCCTATAAATTAATTATACTCTTCATCTAACCATCAAACTGAAATATCAATGGCACTTTCTGTTTAGATGGAGGCTGTACTTACTTCAGACAGGTTGTTAATTTTATTCTAAACACAATAAGATGCAGGTAATGAACTTTTTACTTCCTTGTACGAAGTAAAGGAAGTATTGTAAAACTTTTACTAATGAGTTGTTAACATATACTTTATAGGTAATCGTTTTGAATATAACCACAGTTTTCATAGTGGTCAACTTCTGTGGTAGAGTGGTGTTGCATTAACCTTTCTTTTAAAAGGTCCCTTGTATGAATTGCAGTGAGAAAGGTCATTTTTCATATACTATGAAATTTCCATTCTAAAATCTAATTCAAAATCTTCAAGCTTAATTAAAGATAAAAAAATAAAAAAGATAAAAAAGCTTGTTTAATTGATAAAAAAATTATATATAGAAACATTAATGTAATGGTAGTAGTAGCAGTAGTAGTAGACCATTTTACATTAAAATGTAATGTAATAGTACAGGTTGCTTTTATGGTTACATGAAATTCCTTTATTTTAAAGTGGATTTTATTAACATATATCTTATATAATATAGGATCAGCCATGTTATAAATCTCTGTATTAGATTTGTTTCGAGGTAAATGAGGGCTAATTTTATTCCTGCATAAACTAAAGTGTCTTCTTTTGTAATAGATATTAATGAATCTAAACCTTTATTTCTACTTTCTATATTTGTAAAATTCATCGCTTTGTTTTATTTTTGTTTGTGTATTTTGTTAATATAATAAAAACAATAAAAAATATACACATACTGGTTTCTTTATTTAATTAAAAATAAATATTTTTATAATTTAGCAATTTTATTTGTTGAATATATATATATATATTTTTTTTAAATTAAGTTTGCAGAGATATCAGTTTCATCAGAAATCTTTTTTATAAAAAATTACAAAAAAAGCCTTTAAAATATTAAAATGCTAAAACACTTTTTTAATCTGTAGAGATATATGTTTACTCTCATCATCCTTAAAATAAAATTAGCTATTGTGCTGTCATTAAAATTGGCAAATAATAAAACACTTGTTTTAATACCAAATTAAAATGTAGTGTAAATATAAATTATATTTTTTGAATAATTTAAAGTAGATTGTCAAAATGTGTAATACAACCATTTTTCTCAAATTTTACTTTTCATTAATTATTATTTCTTGCTCTTTTAAGGGATTTAAATTTGTTGTTATTGATTTACAATATTGAAATATTTTCTATTCTTAAAATATTTTTTGTTCTAATGTAATCAGCATAATTCGATTTTTTTATTGTATTTATACATAAATGCTGCTGAAAGCACTTTTTAAATTTCTATTTGCTATTCCTAGAAAATATTTGTAAAATCTTGTTCTCTACTTTCTGTTTTGTTAAAAATAAATATACTTTTAGATTTGATATTTCTTATTTTATTTGTTGCTGACAGTTTTAAAAGCAATTTTATAATTAAATGTTTTTGAAAAACTGTGTGTCTAATAAAGTTTAAAGTACTATAAAAATTACTTTTTTAACTCTTTTAACTTTGTGAGTTTATTTTGATGTTTAAATTTACATTTAATTATTTTTTCATTTCCTTATGTAATTACCATTTTATTTCTGTTAGAATGTTTAGCAACTTAAATTTTTCCCTGCAAGAATCAGCATAATCTAACCCACTTATAATCATGACTACTTTTTCTCAAAAATCTAAAAAACTTAAAATATTTTAAAATCACACATGTTTTTTAAACACAAGATGTTTAAACATCTTGTGTTAAAATAACAAATTAACATAAACTTGTGTTTAAATAACAAAATTTAAAATAACATCTGATGTTAAAATAACATTCTTTGCCTTCTAATAAAATTACATTCTAGGAGAATTTATCATAAAACTTTCTGCATGCAAATTACCGCTAAGTGAAACTTAAACATTTTGTTTTACAACCTTTTTAAATTTTCAGTTTCTTTAAAGACTAGTCAATAAAAATCAAATGTTTTTTTAAATGAAATTCTAAAATGAGTTTTTAGTAGTATTAACATTATCATTGATAACGTTGATCATTAGTGTTTATTATAAATATGTTGATAATGCTTATCATTGACTTACAGTATTATATTTAAGTACTTCTTAACTGAATTCATAAACATAGTTTAGACACTATTTCAAAGTATATTGTTGATTTTTTAAATTCACCTTACTTAATGACATACCCTTTCAGTGTTGTATACTTATATATTGTGGTATATTGATAAATATTTCATTATGATTTTAATATGTAGTAAAATAGAGTAGACCTATTGTGAAATAAATGTAAATTTGACAATGTAAAATAAATATTATATTTCCTGAATATATTTTTGTTGACATTTTGGTTTATTATATGTATTTTTATTGCATTTACCTTCTTAGTAGACTTCAGTATTTACTTATTTGTTTTATACTAATACCGCAATACTTAATACAATAATTATTGACTTGTAACAAAATAAAATTGTTTTTTTGGAGTTTTATAGCAGTTTCCTCCAAGATGTGCATACATTTTATTAATTCAAACCGTTGTTACTGTTGTAGGTGAGGTAGAATTTTAGGATGTTTATAAAGATAAAATACCTTTTTCTGTAAATTTATTTTATAAATTGTGCTATTGTTGTTTTATTTGCAATGTAGTTTATCCCAATACAAATTAATTGTGTGAAGAATAGACCAGAACATAAGCAGGAAGGAGCTTTTATGTAGAAAGGAATTCTGTTAATACCAATTAGATATAGATATTAGAAAGGATTATTTTAAAATATACATATAGACATACAGACTAATACCACATACAACAAGAAAATCAGAAAGAAAAAAAGAATTTTGAAGATCATTTTCAGAAATTAATTTGAGAGAAATTTGAAGATGAATTTTAAAAGAAATAAGTTTATGGGATAATCTTAATAGATTGATAGTCCATTCATTAGCAAATGTGTATTTCTATATTTAATTAATATAATATTAGAAGATAAAAACTAGAGTACTTTTAAAAATAAAAACAGAGTACTACAAAATATAATGTAATTCACAATAGTATCATACTACTCTTTTTTCACTGATAACAAGAAAGACTTTTGTAAACTTAATTATAACTACTAATAACAGTTTAGTAAATATAAGTAAAGTAAAATAGTTGTATAACTAATAATAACTGTTTATGTCTCTCAAATTAAGTCTCTCAAAGGTTTTAACAGAATGAACTGTATAAAAGTTTGATTGCTATACTGTAGTAACCTAAGATATGGAGTATGTAGGATTTGTTCAGTATTACTGGCCATTAGATATTTGAATTAAAAATTTATTTTAATTACTTTTTAGCAATCAGATGTTTAAAAATTTCATGTAATATGTTTGCTCATTTGTTTTAAGTATTTTTCACAAGTGACATTTTGTACTTTTATTAGAGGTTTATTGTTCACCCAGTAAGGTTTACTAAGAAATATAATTAAGTAGTAGCTGATTCATTTATTTGTGGTAGTTATAAGAAAATTATTCCTTGATGTTTGTGTTAAAATATATTGTAAACAAAATGAGAATTTACTATTGAAAAAATATATTTATTTATGACTTATTCATTAAGAGAAAAGAGTAATTATAGTCATTTACAAACTTAGAATGGTTTACTATGTTTTTATTTTTAACATATTTCATAAAAAATAATTTTACTACATATTTCCTGTAGTTAATAATTTATAAATGACGATTTCTTTTATGCATGAAAGAGAGTCAAGTTAGTATAGTTCATGACATTATTACAATTGTACACTCAAAAAACAAAGAGTGAATATATTGGAATTTGTGCAACAGTAGATCAGCAGCAAACAAAGTAACAAAATATTTGTCATACTGAGTTTTCAGTGGATATTGTTTATAGAGTTAAGAGAACAATAATATATGAAACAATTGTATAACTTTCCAAATACACACAGTTATTACTTTTTTGTGTCTTAATGAATGGTCTAGAATTCCTAAAAAAGGATTCCTTTTTCTCTTTCGATCAAAATTGCAGAGTGTTTCTTCTGGAAGGTTGGGTTTTCCTTTCCTATAGTAAAAAATAGGCATGTTTGTGAATGCTAATTTCTCAGTTCTCTGTTTTTGTACAGTTCTCCTTCTTTTGCACATCCATTTCTCAGTTTCCACATGTTCTATAAGTATAACACCTGGCTACAGACTAAATAGGTCTTATACCTTGCAATATTTTTTCAAGCATCACATCAAGTTAAAAAATAGCTGTAGAAAATCAGATAAATTGAATAAACATAAATAAACCAGCCATAGAAGACTTTTAGATTATATTTATTAAAAAAAAAAAAAATGTAATCAGACATTTTGTATTAAATTATGATTGTGTAAATTTTTTTCACAATTCATCATGACTAATGTATTCATCAAATCAGATTTTGAGTGATAAATATTTGTAAATCACATTTTAAGTGTAAATTCTTTATTGAAAAAAAATTCTCTTGCTGTTTATTCCTGATAAATATGAAATATAATTTTTGCTTATTATAATAATAGCTTTGGTATTAATATTTTGATACAAGGTTCATAGAAACCATGTGAAATGCAGTTTTCTAAATAGTATCCTTAGCACATAAAATTAGTGCAAGTGTAAGTGGAATAGAGGTACAAGTATAAAGAATCAGATTATAATAGCAAAATCATGCTCCTAATTGTTTCAGAAACTTAGGTTACCACCCATTTAAATATTATCATGGACAAAGTATTTTTATTTTTTAGCCGGATATGAGATTAGTAATCTCAAGCTTTATGTACATAATTAATGAGGCATTTTCATTAATTAGATTAATAAACAGTTTTATATAATTTTTTAACTTACATTCTTAGACAATATATTCTTTAATATTACTTAATACTAATATTCTTGGGTAATATTGTTGCATGTACATGGTTCAACAAGGATACTAGGAGATAGCACACGAAAGAATTTCTTATTAATACAATTTATTACTCTTAAGAAGTATACAAAATAGCAATTCAAATTACATATAAAATTAATAACAATTAAATTATAGATACTAAAATACAATTATGATTTACTATACACTTTATAATAACTAATAGAAACTACTATTGAGTTAATAATAAGGTAGCAATTGAAAAATCTACAATTTACTACTTTATCCAAAAATTTATTTTCTACTTTATCTAAAAATTATTTGCTTTTACTGTTTATAAAAGAACTACGTACACTTTATAAATGAATAATGTCATTTTTTAACTGAATCATGTCCCCTGTTCACAACAAATTTGTCGAACAGCTTCTCATACTTAACTACAAAAAACAACACTACCCCAACACCAGATACTCATGACATACTCTTCACTCATTTTTTACCATACATTCAGTGTGCACACTGTCCGCACATTTATTGCACACTAACTAGAAACTAAAACTGTCACTCTGCTGGTCCCCAGCAGTATTTACTTCCTAGCTTACAGAACTAGTAACTGACTCATCTTCTGATTGTTCAAGCATAATAATTTTAATTGTCCCACCTACACTTTTTTGTAAGTTTTTTTCTAGAAAAAAACCCTTTCTCACCTCTTCTAGATTCTTCTTTCTTCATTTTCTCTTTCATTCTTCTCTCTGGAAGCTTCTTAACCCATTACAATATGTTTTGGGAAGGTCTGTCATAGATCAACTAAATAAAATATATCATCTTACAGTAATTGCGAAATAGTACACTATTCTTGAGATTACATATTCTTCTGAACACAAGAATAGTATTGTGTTGTGTTCAGAGTTACACAGTCAGGAACTTGTGTATAAAAAAGATATTTAGCTGATCTCAGAATAAAGTTCAGTGAAAGAAGAAGCTTTTTAATTTTAAAAGTAGTGCGATCTTCACTTAATTTGTTACTTTTTATCCATTTTATTTTTATTTATTGAGCTATAAGAGACTACTATTTTTTAACTGAATTTATTAGTTACATTTAAGGATGAGTCAAATTTACATAAATTTAAAATAACCCTTTTGTAAATAATTGCATACACTCAGTGACCTTTGCATTGAACTGAATTTTACCACAGGGAACACATTTGAATTATATTCTATGAATGGTTTTATTATTTTGAATGATAACAACTGCATCATTCTACATACTTGTAATTTTCATGAGAATATTATTGAACTCTGTAACAGTGCCTCAATAAAACAGTCTAATTTTTTTAAATTACATTTGTGTAGAAATGAGTAGTTTATGGTAAAAAATCCTAGAATAATATTAGTAGAATAACAAAATATTATTATGTAACTTTTTTAATAATGACATACCTTACTGCTTTTTAATATTTTATCCATACTCAGTGCTTTTATTATAATGGCTGCTTCATCAGAAGAGTTATATATTTCTTTGAATACATAAACATTCATCTTCTTCCAGTCATTTGACAAAATAGGTAAATGTTTTTCCACATTATAAAATTAATAATTTTTGAAATTGTTTTTTAATGTATAATCTGCCTGATGAGTTCCTTGATCTATGAACTTCATAAAAATCAATACGAAAGTCTATACTGTGAATAATGTACATTCTCACCCAAGCTAGAAAAGTAATAAGTAAAATTGACCTTGATGAAATTTGTGAATTGAGTAATTATAAAAAACTTCTTTTTTCTTGTGATCAGCAAAGGTTTTAGGTTTAAAAACTATAAAGCTTATTTTCAGGAAAAATTAAATGTTAAATGAAGGATAATTAAAGTGCATTTAAATTTTATTTATAAACAAGTTTGGAAAATGTAGTTATAACGGTGTGATACTTTTTAAATTTTCTAAATGCTCTGAAGAGTTTTTTTGTAGGTTTTATTTAAGTGATTGAGTGTAAAAAGTAATTAGTAAAAATTATTATTAAAAATGCATGAACATTTTTAAGTTTTTTAGCTAACTTTTTACATTGGCCTTTATGAAATTTGTCATATAATTTATTACATTATTGGTTTTTATTGTATTATGTAACTTGGTAACTAAATTTGGTGCTTTTATCATACTAATCAGTTTACTGTCATGTTTCACTAGTTATGTATAAATGTTCTAACAAAAGGTTTCGGAAATTACTGAACAATAATTTATGTTATTATTATTTAACATTAACAAATTTATCTGAAGTAAGCTGGGCTTTGAGGTTGTGATTGTGGGAGTATTTTTTTTATATCAATTAAAACAAATTTTAATTAATTAATAACAGATGGAAGTACTGTTATCTTAGAATTTTATGCAACATTTAAAAAACATATTTACTTTCTATTCATTTTTTTATTAAAATTATATATAGTGTTCTAAAATAGTGTTCTATTTTTATAAAATTTGAATTTTTTTTATAAAACTCTTTTATAAAGTATGAGGTTTAACAAGGTAATTGCATTTAAATTATATTTTTATTACATGATTAATTATGCAATTAGTCCTTTTAATCTCAATTCTTTAATTTGGTTTTTGTTATATTTTATATATATATTATAACTGTAATGTAAGATTTATCTAATACCCGAAGATAATATTGAGGGGTATTATTTAAAACAATTTTTTGTTATGAAAACACACACAATTAATTATATACAAAATGTAGACAGAGTTTAATAAATTATAAAGCGTTTCTCAATCTGAGAGTTGTGATTATATAAATGGTGTCTCATGAAATTAGCTTAAAACTTTACAAGTAAATTATAATAAAACAATTTTATGAGAAAAAAATCATTTATTATAAACATTTAATTACATTTATAAGTACACATGTAAAGGAGATAAATTAATGAGTTGGTTGTGTTTGTTTTCTATTTAAAAGTTTCTCCATATGTGCATCTATTTTAGAAACACACAAAAACAAATCTTTTAAAAGCGTGGCAAAAGGAATTAATATTTTCAGTGCTTTTGTGATTAAATTTCCATATTCACTTTGAAAAGCAAGCCAAAATGAATCTAAAGGTTAAGATGTGAATTGTAGTTGTAATGTTTTAACGGCAGACATTTTGATGAACTGATCATGAGTATCAACTAGTAGTAACTAAGTAGAAGAACAATGTTTGGTGGAAACGTTGTTTCCACTGAATGAATTCAGTACCTGTCTCTTCGAGAAATCATGTTTATCTTCTGGGAAATACTGTGCCAATTGAATTTTTAGCTCATGTAAGTGCATCTTCATGCTATCCAAACTGTGGGTAATAATAGTGTCTTCTTCATCCAAATTTTTCTCAATATAATCGGAAATGAGTGGAAACATATCAGAATTTTTGCTTTGAAGGTGAATAATCCAGATATCAAGTTTCTTAATGAAAGCATGAATTTTGTCTGTCATTAATAAAGTGTTTTTCTTACGTCTTTCTAAATTTACATTCAAGTCTTTTAAATGCAAAAATACATCAGCTAAGTAAGCCAACTGCAACATGTACTCATTCTTAAAGACATTGTGAATGGCATTTGTTTGTCCTGGAAAATTATTATTAATTCATCTCACATTTACATCAATATATATCTAACCCCGCAACAACCATTTAACTTCTGCATGGAAAAGAAGAAATTCTTTCTTTTCACCCATTTCATCACATAATTAGCAAACAGCCTGTAATGGTTGGCTTTTAATAAAATTAACCATTTTTTTCCGTTTAAGAAAGAATTTGTTTGAGGTTTTTCAGCATATTTTTTGTGGCAAGAGCTTGTCTGTGAAGGAAGATATCCACTGATCCCTGTAAGGGTCCATTCTGCTCTTCGTATAAGATGATCTTTTAATTTTTTTAGAAATTCACTGTTCTTTCCTGTTATCACCTTTACACCATCACTACATACTGCAGTACATTATGTCCAATCTACGTTATAGTTTTTAGTAGTTTCTTAAAAAAAAACATCAAAAGACATTGTCCTGTTGCATTGCCAGGTACTGATTTGTAAAGAACATATTTTCTTTGATTGATCTGTCCCTATTGCATTCATATCTCGCAAAACATAGAAACTTAGAAATATTTGCTACATTTGTTGATTCATCAAATTGGATACTAAAAAAATTCACATGAATTCACTTGCTGAATTATTTCATCACGAACATCGGCAGCTATGTCATCAATTTGCCTTGATACTGTATTGTTTTCTAACAATACAAAGTGGAATTTTTTCAATCTTTTTGCTTGTTTCATGCCTTTTAAAATACTGACCAGATAAATTGCAGCATGCAATACGAGGTTTTCTGTGATTGTATGGAGTTTGGATATCTTGACTACTATTAATGCTGTGAGATAAGATCCTTCAAGTGAAGTTTTATCAGTATGCCTTGATTTACAAATAGAAGTTTGTTGATTTCTTAAAGTATGTAATTTTCTTCTGAAAAATTCCAAGTATTTGCTTTTATGATTCTGATGTTTAGTTTCAAATTAATTTTAATGACTTCATGCTTTCATTGGAGAGGACTTGAAAGAAAACAATGAACTGTGGCTTTCCATCCAATGAGTAAAACCATAATTTAAATAACTGTCATTGTACAATCTTATATTTTTACCAGATTCATTTAATCAATTCAATGGATCTAGATGGGTCACTTTGTTTTTTTCACAAATTTATCCGTTCTGCATACGAATCTAATTTAAAAAAAAACACAACAGTTACACCGTTTGACTGCAGACTAAAATGCCAAAACTCAATTATTATTTTCTTCAGTGAAACTACCTTTTAAAAACTTAAATAAAGTCCAGACACATTCTTCACATTTAAAACTAAACTGATGTTCTGCAATCCTTAACGCCTTTTTTTTATAAGAGCATGACGTGTTCAAATGCAACATATGCTTATTTGAACATGACACTCTCATAGCGAATATAGTGCAGGTGGATCAAATTACAAGTAACAAGTACATATTAAGTTGAAACCTGTAAAAAATTGCTCATGTTTGTACACTTCATACATGCATGTTCATTCCTGTTGCTATCAACACAGCTAAATAGTTATAACTAGGTTTCATTGGGTTGTGGTTGGGGAGGGAGTTGAGAAATATTCATTATATATATTTTTGTTACATTTTGGGCGTTGGAAAGCTAAAAAGGTTGAGAATAACCGAACTATGATATCTGATTAATTAATGCGAATGATTTGTAACATCACAACGTGTATTATATAAAAGTTTGTACTTTCAAAAATATTACTTTTTGATAAGTGAACATTTTTCAGTGTTATTTATTAGAAGTGTTTAGTGTTATTGCAGGTGAGATAAATAGTCATATTTAAGTAAAAGCCAATAAGATCATACTGTACAGCTCGATGACAGCTCTATCACTCTGATTTTTGGTACATATTTTTTAAATCATGAGTAGTTTTTCTAGAGATAAGAAATTAATTTATTGCAATCACAAAAATTATTTTCCAATTCAACAGACTGCTATAGTTATAGCTTCTTTCTGTTTGCTTATGACTTTTTCCTATAATATTTATTTTTGATTACATTGTTATCATTAATTATTTTTCCTGTTTTTAACAATTTATGAAACTAAACTTCCTTCAAGTCTTTCCTACATGAATTTCATATTTATAAGTAAACATTCAGTATGATTTATACAAGTAAAATTTTTTTCCATTTATGAGTGCTATTATTTTGTCTTCATATAATCTGCCTAAAGTATAAAAGTTAATATATAAAAAATTATTTTTTAAATTTGATTTTTACACACATTTACAAATTAACTGACAATAAATATAGTAAATAGGTGCAGAATAAGTAACTTATTTTTCTATTATTATAAATATGTAATGTTTTAATTTTGCTTATAAAATAAATAAAAATTTATGTTAAACAAAATATATATTTTTTAATTATTACTTGTGTACTGTTCTATGAAATATTGTTTTAATGTAATTTTATTTATTACTTTAGTAATATTCAAATTTTAAGTAATGCATTCATAAATATGGTTACATTGAGTACAAGTTAATAATAGTGATAATTACATTTTTTAGAATTGCATTAATTTAAAAAAAATAATTTTATACATTATTTAAATTTTGTATTTTAAAATTATTGATTAATAAAGGATCACTTCAATATTTAATTACATTTGTTGTGTTTTATTTAAATAAATTATCTGCGCGCGCACGCGCGCGTGTGTACAAAAATGTGCTTGACACACAGAACATTTTTTGAAGTTACTCCCACACTTTATACATATTACTTTTTTAATTCTAATCAAAATAATGAAAAAAGTTCACATAAACATAGAACTGAGAATACTTTGTTATGATGTCAGCCAGATTTCTACTGTACAGGTCAACAATGCTTCAATACCATACTAATGTTATATAAAAGTTTGGTTCTGGGCGTTGAAGTATTGTTCTCTCTCTCTCTTTTAGTGACATGGTGGAAGGGTATTGGCTCAGGTCATAGCAACATATATATTTCATTCTGTTGTTGTTAGATAGAACTATAACTCTCTCGGCAACCGTAGTCGTTGACTAGCTATTGTGTGGAGATCGTCTTTCTTGTATTTAACTCTAACTGTGTTTATGTAGCATTTTTCAAGAATAATATAAAAAAGTACCATTTCTGCCAGAAATTACACTTGTTTAGTTTTTGGTTCTGCTCCATCCAAATCTTGGGTCAAAAAGCTGATGAATCCGCCAAAAACCTTCGTGGAGAATCAACCTCATAAATTTTATTTTTGACCTCACTATGTATAATAAAGAATCAACTTCGCCATTTTCGTTCAGCAAATGTTTCTTCATATTCTCTCCGAGACGAACCCTGACGCGGTAGTATACACAGATGGTTCAAAGCAGCACGATACCGTTGAATGCGCGTTTATTGTTAATGACCGAACTTACATGTTTGGTCTACCCGGTCTTACGAGTGTGTTTACTGTTGAAATGTTCACTATTCATAAGGCTTTGAATATCGCTAACCCTAAATATCGTCATATCCTTATTTGTAGCGACTAGTGTAGTGCTCTGCAAGCCTTAGAAAATTTTTATTTCAGACATCCTATCGTCACCGAAATGTACAATGCAATCGCCGAGTTTAACCTTCTTAACACACAAGTGAGTTTCTGCTGGATTCCTAGCCATATGGGGATTCCGGGTAATGAACGTGCAGATTTCGTTGCTAAAGATGCATGTAGTCAACCATCCTTCACTACTCGTGTTACTACATCCGACTTTATTAACTATGTCAAACACGCAATTCGCACTAGGTGGTATGACGACTGGATTACCACAGTTGACAACAAACTTCGCTATGTCAAAGAAGGAAATTTCGCCGAGACGAGTGGTCCTCTGCCGATTGCGGATAGGACATACGAGAACTACGCACGGGTATCTGATGTCAGCAGTAAACGCACCAATATGCATGCGATGTAAATGCCGCTTGGCTGTGCACCACATTCTTATGGAATGCATACGATATGCGGCCTTGCGTCGTAAATTTAAATTGCCCGGGAACTTTCGTCAAATCCTGGGTAATAATAAAGAAGTTTTAGACCGGATGTTTTTATTTCTTCGGGATGCTAATATTTTACACATTTTTTAATACTGTGGCTTTTTTTGTAGTATGTTTTTGTGTTTTAACATTTAGTTTTATCTTTATTTTGATTTTGTTTTTAAATTTCTCCTTTGAGTTTTTATTATGTTTTAATTTTTTTTATACTATTATTTTGTTTTCTGGGCGTTTCTTTTAAATTTTTAATTGTGATTTTTTTGTTTTTTCATAGTTCTTAAAGCACCTGCATCGTGCTCGGGCGATGATAACGCTGAAGCGTTTTTCGCCCAGAAAAACCACGGAAAAAACTGATGAAAGACATAGTAGTGTGGACATTAATAAAAACAATGATTTAATAAGCTTTGATTTTCATCGTATGATTACAACTTATACAAATGTCCACACTACCATGTTCTTTCGTCAGCTTTTTTTTTTTTTTTTTGTTTTTTGCCCAGAAAAACCAAAAATGTTTATAATAAACAGTGTATACTCCAATTCAGTTTTACATTTGCCTAAAAAAGAATCAGCTGATACCAGTCAATTAATAAAAACAATGATTTAATAAGCCTTGATTTTCATCATGATAACAACTTATAAAAATCTTAAATGACTGGTATCAGCTGATTCTTTTTTTTAGGCAAATGTAAAACTGAATTGGAGTATACACTGTTTATTAATGGGTTGGCATGGTTACATGGTGTGACTAAGTAATTTGTTATATATTCATATTCTTCAGTGTGTAATCTGGACTATAATTTATTGATTATATATGTAACACTGATTGATGCATACTTAGTTCAGGAAAATGTTGAAGCATAGTGATATCAGTATAAAACATGCTTGCATTTCTCATTGAGTAATACGTTAGTGTTTTTGAAGTGTATAAAATATTTTAGCCAGAAGGTTAAAAAATGGGTGAAACTGTTTCTAGGCTTAATTGAATGCTGTATTTTGTGTATGTGAAATAATTTTGTTCTGTTATATCAAGGTTAGGATTAAAGTGATGTATTCTGGGAATGTGTTGTTTTCCAATAACTCATGTAAGATTTCAATATTTTCTTATACAAGAATATTACAGTACAGAGTGGTAAGGAAGTATAAAAGAACAGAGATGCATAGAATGAGTATATCTTTACTTTTATCCTTATTGCAAGTATTCAAAATATGATGTAAATTCTGTAATATATATATTCTAAAATTTTTTTGTTAAGTCTTTGAATCAATACTTTATATATGTGTGTATTTTTAAATAATTTTGGCTACTTATAACTATAATTTTGTAATTACTATCATATTTTAATTGATAATATTATCTAACTTATATTTTGAATTATTTTCTATGTTTTACATCTGTAGTTGTGTTATATAAATTAGTAACTGTGTGATGTGCTTTATAATTTTTT
Organism: Lycorma delicatula; assembly: GCF_047948215.1. Lineage (NCBI taxonomy): Eukaryota > Metazoa > Arthropoda > Insecta > Hemiptera > Fulgoridae > Lycorma > Lycorma delicatula. Next base: position 219,898,772 of record NC_134455.1, on the reverse strand, counting down.
TTTTAATCACAACCCAGTTCCAGACCCTCAGATACTCTCAAAACAACACTAGACTGTACGTTTTTTACATAGTATTTTTATATACTAAAGAAGGAATATAATATATTTCAAGAATCATTAGTTAACTATTGGTTTTAGAGATCTTTGTCGTGCAATGACTTCAAAAAGAGAAGAGTGGCTTGCCACTCACACTAATCATGATAGGCAGATTTTGATCCAGGCACCTAACGATTCATAGCCAAGCGCGGGAAATGTGATCTGCAGTGTGAGAGAGGTTTTTTGAGAATGAATCAAAAAGTACTTTAGAAAAGAATGAACCTTTAACCCATTTTCAAAAAGTTAGAGAACGTATTGCTGCTGCTCCTACAATTAATAAGAATACAGTTTCCAATATTAGTAAAGAGAAGTCTTTAACTGTGCAGAAAGGTTCATCCAAATTATCGATATCGGGCAAACAACCATCAAATGATTCTCGAGTAACTGATTTTAGATGCGTTTGCAGCTGATGCTATTTGCCGACACAACGATTACTCGAAGAAAGAATATCCATCAATTAACAGGTTTTTAGTTTCTGTAAGGGAAAATACTAAGTTTCTGTTTACAGAAAATATTAATTTTAATAAAAGTATTACATCAGCTTCGAGTAGAAAAAAATTAATAGCTGGAAAATTTTACTGCTATTTTTTTTTTTTTTTGAGGTTTTTAGGAGCATCGACTACTTTGGTCATTAGCCCCATCCCACTTCAAACAAAAAAAATAAAAAAATAAAAAAAGGGTTCAATATTTCACATTTTCATGTGTCAAAAAATGATCAAAATTTTACTTTTTCTTATAACTTCTGATCCAATAAAATTACTTTTTAGGCTTTCCTTTCGGCCATCCTTTTTTACGTTTCTCCATTCTTCTGACGGCCTCAACCTCTGATGACAGCGTATCTGAGGCCTCAGACATGGCATCATCTTCCTCTATTTCGGATGCCAGTGACGTTCTTCGGCTGACGTCAGTTGATGAAACTTTCGCCGGCGCTGTTAGCATCTTTGCTAATGTGCGATGATGTCTCCGCGGCGGATGAGCCGGACTCTAACTCTACTGCAGTACTGGGTCCGGCAGAAATAGATTCTCTCACCGAAGCTGATCTTTGCGCTTTTGGAGGCTCTATTGGTTCAGGTTTTATTTCATCCGCGCCTGGTGCTTTTTCTATAATAACTTGCATCTCCATTTCCGCAGATTCAGGTTTTCTTGTCACAATTTCTTTAGATTTGTGACTACACGACGGAGCGATCTGTTTCTCTTTGTCAGATAAATCAAGATTTTTAATTCTTACACAAGTTGGTGACTTTACAATCGCAGATTTAGCTGGTTTTTTAAACGGCGCTGGTGTGTCTCTCATGTCAACGGCGTCAGTCCGGGGATGAGCCTTCTCATCTTTACTTTGTTTTCTCTGATGAGTCGACTCAATCTTTGAATCAATGATTCTTTCAATCATCGTCGAAAGACTTGGTGCCATCGTGTTAAGCAACTGCTCCACATTAATTTTAGATGTGGAAGGGGCAGCCGCAGCTTCTGCATAAGAAGTCGATGGTCGTGGTGTACGCTTATTAACAATCTTCTTTGCTTCAGGATAGCTTACCTTCTGAAGCGTTTTAACTTCCTGAATTGCTGTTTCTAATTTATATGTAGGGCAGTTACTTGAACGACAATTGTGATGCCCTTTACAGTTAACGCAGGTTGGAGGGTCTTTACATGAGTCACCCTCATGTGTTTTCTCTCCACATATACATATTTCCTGCGCTTCACATCTTGCTGCTGTGTGTCCGAATCGTTGACTTAAAACATCTCATCGGCTGCGGGATGAAAGCTCGTACATCAAGCCGATGGATGCCAGCTCGTACCTTTTCAGGAAGATTCGGCATATTAAATGTCAAAACATGCGAGGCCGAAGGAAGAATCTCACCATTTCTTCTCATAGTAAGTCTGCGACATTGAGTTACTCCCTGACATTTCTTGTACAATTTCTTCTTCTGTACAATTAAGAAGATCGCGACAAACAACAACTCCTCTGGATGAGTTCAGTGTGCTATGCGGTTGGACAGAAACCGCAAATTCACCGATCTTCTTCAACGCCAAAACTTTCTGGCTTTGCATGTCGTTGATGGTTTCGACATGCAATCCATTAAAACTTTTACGAATTTCCTTGACAGGACCACCAGCACAATTTGTAACTTCTCTTGCGATAAGGAATGGACTAACTTTTTGAAAGTTTCCATTCTCCCTTGTAATAATTAAAAATCTTGGCTTAGGTGCGCTATAGCCAAATAGACTTTTCTTTAATTCTTTACTGATTCTATCAGCATCTTTCTTTATCCTATCAGATTCTTTACTTTTTTTCCTCTTGCGGCGAATCGGAGGTTTCTAAACGAGGGTGTTTACGTGCACCCTCTGCCACGTTTGATTGTTCAATATTCATGAACAGTGGATCCCTTCTGTAGCAAGGCTAGCCGCCGGGGTACACCCCCACTCCAGGGCTACTAACCTTGGAGGTCCGATCCGGTACTCCGGTGGAACCGGCATATGTCCTGGCAGACAGCGGATGCGCAGTCTCTGCACTGACTCTAGGCTCCTACTCACCGAAGCTTTCAGAGCTCCCATGCACCGACATACATGGGCACCATTGCTACATGCTTGCCATCGCAGGGGACAACAGAAGGGTCTCCGTTACACCTGCAATATCATTGACCCTGGCCGCCACACCGCCAGCTCTAAGAGTGGTATGAATCCATTTCCAAAATCGTTTGTTATTCCATTTCCTGCAGGTAGCCAAAAATCCAGTCCGTTTAGTGACCTGAAGTTGGAGCCAGGTCAAACTTAACAAAGCATAACCGAGGAATTTACTCGGAACCCCGTTAGCCAGCTATATGTAATGTACGAAAGTACAGCTGTTGCCGCCCTGGACGTGGAACATAGATGTGTTCCGGACGTGGGGATTATCTACCTCAGGGCATTTTACTGCTATTGTCGCTCATTGTAGTAATTTTCTGAAGCTGTATTAAGGCTGTTTAATGAATTTTCATGAAAATGTTTGGTTAGACGAAACTTGGGGATAATGGTAATTACTGAAACCCAAAATCATGAACTGAGAAACTCTTGACGGTACTATACTTGTACTTATTGATCGACGTGAAAGATCAATTGCCTGTCATGCCGATACAGCGGACGGGTTTGTGAATGAAGCGCTATTAATGCTAAAATGAATGAAAGCGAACGACTACCACGAGGAGATGAATAATGGAAACATTCACAAAATGGTTCGAAGAAACGCTTTTGAAAAAAACATGAGTTGATTGATTGGCTTGTTTCACGTGGGGTTAATGCAGACCATTCAATGACCAAAGGACAACTTTTGGAAATTATTCAGGAAAAAGCTTAAAGATCTATCTATGTAATAGTCAGGCCCAGATCTAGGTATGGGCAATCTACCAAACTGGGCATTTGCCCAGAATGGTAGATTTGGGAAGGCGGCAAAAATGGTTGTAGAGAAAAAATAAACTTTATAAAAACAAAAAATTTTAAAATATGAACGTGTCGTATATTTTCAACACGCTGCAGGTAAGAAGTTAGGCGACCCTTCAATTGGTTGAATGGAAGCACGTGGGCCGGCATGCATTCTGGGATATTCAATAGAAGAATAGGGCTCATGTCCTTATCGGCAAACATTGACACTTTCAAGTGCAATTCCGTAAATATCTTTTGTGTGCACTTGTCCGTTTTGAGAAAAACAATTTATTTTTATGACCAACCTGCGGAACTGTAGTTTGAAAGGAGATTCAGAAAGTTACAACAAATCTGTCATTGCTTATTTTGATGATTTACAATATAGGGTCTTTCAAATAGCGGACTTTCGCATTTAAAGTAAATACGAATATATCTGCAAAAAACTGTTGACAGTGAGGTTAGGTTTCAAAAGTGAACACCAACAAACGCTTTATTGTTATTTATTTTTTTTCCCCCCCTTCACCACCAGACCGGTTATCCATTTAAGTATACTCGGTGTTTGGTAAAGTTAACAAAAAAACACACAGCTCGTATTTGCCAAAAGAAATTGGACTTTAATTATGTAAAACAACTGAACTTATGTTACAGCAACCTTAAATTAAATGAAATTAGGAAATAAACATAACTTAATTTTACATAAGAAATATCAGCTGAAATCAGCATATGAATAATTATATTAAATGAGAAAATACATGAATATACATTTTTCAAATTAAAACAAAATTTAACAAATTCAAATTTTAACAAAGCCTGAAAGGCTTTGTTAAAGAGAACATAGAACAAGAGAACATAAAACAACTTATTTACAATTATAAACTTAGAAAAACAAAACATGAATAAACATATTATGACTGGAAAACTATTGCATTACTGACGAATGCTGTAATATTGAAAAAAATTATCAATGAACAAATGTCATTAACTTAGAAAAATAAATTACAGTAAATCTGTAATTGGCACTGGCCTTTTCTAATTTATGAACATCATAAAACTTAGCATTAAATAATTAAAACTAGAAATTCTAGTTTAGTGTAGAAAAAATGCCACAATAATATTCTAGTACAAAAAAAGTTAATACAATAATCAAATTGAAATAAGTAAACATATAAGTAGAGTTCATATTAGTAAACAAGCTTTCTTGAAGATATAAAATTACAAAGAAGTCCTAAAACATAACTGCACATCAGGAGTAACTTGCTTTAGGTTAATTTACGAGAAGTATTATGAATACAGTTCATGAGTAGAAAAGGATTAATCTCGGCGATTAACAAGTTACAAGATTAAATTATAGAGTTGATTATCATGACAACAAATTGCAATAATAAAGCACGTAAAATAGGTTGCAGCTGAACAATGACACAACCTTATATGTCACCTGTCGTGACTGTACTTGAGTAAATGGTTTTTTAAAATAAACTTGAAAGGCATAAGGTATGATGAACTGAATGTTCCACAAATTTTAATGATAAAACAACTGTTTAACGTAATAAATAATGAAAATTGAACTTGCCTGTAGCACACAAATATTAGCAAGAGACGAACTGTGAATGAAGGTAAATGAATACATACAGTAATCCTGGGCGTAGCCTGCAGTGGTGTATCAGGAATGCAGGGGTGATACGTGGTTTAGAGGTTGAGCAGGATGTGGCGTCTCAAAAATGTAGCAACGAGTTTGGAGAGATTCTGCATCGATGAAAATGTCAGCAGCTCGAGAAGATTAGGCTCGATAGAATTGGCAGTTTGTAGTGATTGAAACACTTTCCACGGAGACGTAATATAGAATTTGAAGAATAACTTAACGAGGCAAAACAAAACAAAACATAGAGATCGGTGAAATTTCGAGACACTGCCGAGTAGAGCTAGAGAATATTTCGACGGAGAAATACCGCAACGTTTATGCGGATATGAATGCGATGAAAATATTATCACAGTTTGAGAGAGAATGGCCATAGGCGACTGTCCAGGATGAATGTTGGATCTACTCTGCCGAAAAGATGGCGTGAACGAAAAGAATTACGTAAGGCTGATAAAATAAATTCTGAATACGCAAGTTGAAGAAATGACATCACGGCAGACAAAGAGAAATAGACTTCTAAGAACTATGACAATATTGAAATTGGTTGAGAATATAAAACACTAAGCCTAAGATATACATTAAGACTAAATAGCAATGAATAATGCGTGTTAGAAATTAACTGACGCCAATACGATGATGAAATCAGCAAGTCAAATTGGAGACTGAGAGAAATGATATGGAAAACAAACCCAAACAACCTATTTAAAAATACACGTAGATAAGCCTTACAAAAATGCAAAATAAAATTATAAACTACAAGACTCGACCATAACCTTGAATTCATTGGAATAAAACGACTTTACGCAAACGGCGTAATCACTTGGTCTGGGAGAGTGTGTCCTTATACTCTGAGGAAGAAGGCCTTCCCGCCCACCAGCTATAATTCGGGCAAGGCAGATCGGCCCCCCCGGATCTTTTGTTAATTTAATTATTTGCCTGCCTCAAATCCCCAGGTACGAAGCCAGGTCCAGCAAAGCTGTCCCCAGCCCCACCCCAGGGACCGTGTCTCGGTCTTTTTTATGCCTACCTCAAACCTCGCAGCCGGGGAGCCCACCCCGGCTATGCCGTTACGGACCCCAACTACGAGGCCGGGTCTCGGTCTTAACTTTATTATTCCCTATAATTCCGATGTCCTAGGCCGTTGAAGTGACAAATTGCTAGTATCCTCTTCTTCTACCTTCCTCTTCTTTCTCCTTCATGACGGTATAGGTGAATTTTTCAAATTTCCTCCAATTTTCATCAGAAGATAGGAGGAATCGGGCAAGTTGCTCCGGCTCCACGTCCGATATTCCAGCTCGTAATCTCACATCATACCAGTTAACACATCTGAAGATGGTGTGTTCAGGCGTATCCTCGAATTCACAATACATGCATTTGGGGCTATTTCTCAAGCCAAATCGGAAGAAATACGCCTGGAAATTTCTGTGGCCCGAGAACAATTGTGTGATATAGTATCCGGTTTCTCCGTGATTCCGATTCACCCATTGTCTTAAACTTGGAAAAAGGCGTTTGGTCCACAGGGTGCCCTGATGTTGGTCCCATCTTTCCTGCCATTTATCCATTATCTGGTCCTTTGCTTGCAATTTCTCCATACGGATATGGTACGGTATCCACTTGTTACTCCGATAAAGGCACGTCTATGAATTCCCTGAAGTCGCCTGACATTTCTAGCAATATGTATAGCCTTATACCATATCGGTGCTGCATACAATAATATAGACGTGCAAGCAGAAGCTATGACTCTTCTTCTGGAGGCTCTAGGAGCAGTCTTGCCAGATAATATTCTAGATAAAGCCTTTAACGGCTTTTCTGCCGCACCACATCTGTCAGCTATATGCGGACTGAAGCTCAGGGATTTATCAAGGATGACTCCAGGGTACTTCGTTTGTGCAACTCGACGTATAGGATGATTGCCCACTTTCAAGTCTCTGATGTGCCTTTTGCCTGTTGGAGAAATGTATTCACATTTGTCTACAGCTAGTTACAGGCCTTGTTCGCCCAACCAGGCGTGAATCTACTCCAGGACTCTATTGCCACTAGTCTCAATTTCGATCTCAGTTTTTGCTGCAATTAGTATAGCCAAGTCGTCAGCATATGCTATGATTTCAACTCCATCTGGTAAATTCAGCCTCAAAACATCGTCAAAGGCTATTAACCACAGCAAGGGGCCCAGGACAGACCCCTGCGGTACACCACCAAAAATTTGATGTCTCAAGCTTCCCTCCAAGGTGTTAACAGTGCACCATTTGTTGTTCAGATAATCGCTAACTTGTCTCTGTAACCAATTACTAATGCCTCTTCTAGCCAGGGCATTCCTTATAGTATCCCATTTGACAGTACCAAAGGCATTTTGGATATTAATTGATAGTGGTATTCTTCGCGTTCTCCATGTTCCGCTACGAGTGGAGAGGGCCCATTTATATATCCTGTCCAAAGCCTGTAAAGTAGATCTGCCCTTTCTAAAACCGTACTGATTCCTGTGTAATCCATCATTACCTTCGAGCTCTTCCATAATTGAATTTATCAATCTTTCTGCCACTTTTCCGATATTATTTATAAGGCTAAGTGGCCTGTATGTGATGCTCTGTGCGTCGACTGCCTTTTTTTGTAAGAAAACTACCTTGGATTCCTTCCACATGTCAGGAAACAGTTTATTTTGTACTCCATAGTTCACAATATCTGTGATTTCCCAGGGAACTCTATTCATGAGTCCTTTAAGGATTGCAGCTGGTATGTTATCTGGACCAGGGCTTTTCTTGTCTTTTAATCTTCCAATAGCTGCGGCAACTTCGGTCTGAGTGAATCTTCTTCTCCGAGTGAATCTTCTTCTCCGAGTGAATCTTCTTCTCCGAGTGAATCTTCTTCTCTGAGTGAATCTTCTTCCATTACAATCAACCAAATCAGCTATTCCAGGGTCATCAACCGGAAATAAGACATTTAATTATGCCCTAGCATTCTCCATAGTTAGGGTAGGCAACCGTCGCCCCCCAGTTTTCCTGTGACCAGCCTATATGCCTGTCCCCACGGATCGTTATCGAGTTCTGTGCATAGTTCTCTCCATTTGTCTCTTTTCGCCTGCTTAATTAAATAATTGAGGGTACGCCATGTTTCAGCAAATGTCACTGATGCCATTTCATGCGCCGGGCCTCCGTTCCTGAATGTCCTATGCTTCTTTCTACGACAGAGTTGAAGCTTCCTCCTCTGCTCGGCAATCCCAACGTTCCACCAGTAGACTGGGCGACGTGTATTGGACAACGGTATTCTTGCCATTTCAGCAATTATAATATCTTGTAGAACTGACGGTGTGACTACCCTACCGTCAGACAGTTTGTTGGCAGCTCTGTCTACAATTTTATTTATTTGTCCACTGGTGAAACGCGGATACCCACGAGGACAGGTAATAGGCGGTAGGCTTCCTTCATTGTCATCAGTGTTACAAAGTGATCGCTGGCGGTCTCCTCCCTGAGGACTCTCCATTGGAAGAGTGATGGGTCCCAACGACTGTCAATCAAAGTGAGGGTCAAGCACTCCTACACATTTGAGGCAAGAGGAGTTATCGTTAAGGCATACCAAACCTACAGTCATCATCATATTTTCAAATATTTCTCCTCTTCTAGTTGTATGGTTACTCCCCGCCAATATCAGTTTACAATTGAAATCTCCCATTAGGACGATTCTTTTTGTTGCCCGCTGTAATACTCCGGTGAGTTTGAAGATGTATTGCTCATATGTATCTAGAGTAATATTCGGGCTTATGTATCCAGATACCAAGACCATATCAGGCAAAAGCACAGCCAAAATTCCATCTCCTCTGTAGAGAAGCTGCCATCCTAGTTTGTTACTGACGTTATGAATGGCCACATCGGCAGATGCGTCGGCAAGCCAGTCGTGACGGGCCGCCGTCCTATAATTTGGCTCAGTGGTCACCACAATGTCCACTCTTTCGTTTCTGGCTATTTCCTCCACTAGATCATGCGAAAGGAGACTTCGATTGGCATTTGACAGCAGTAGTTTAGCCATCCGTTCTCTTGTTGCACGCTACGCCTCCAGTGCGGTGATCAGAACTAGAGCAATCCAGACATTTCATTTGCTCCCTGCAATCTCTTATTATATGTCCCTTTGCGCCGCAATTAAAACACACCGCTGACCTGTCGGGCCCCTTACAGTCAGTTTCTCTGTGGCCAGTCGACCAACATCTACGACATTTCTGGGTCTCTGTACGGATATAGGCCCGGCAGTGGACCCATCCGACTTTCATTCTTTTGGCCACAAGTTGGACAAGTTGGATCGTGGCATTTCTTGTGTCGCCACATTTCAGCGTGTCTAATAGATGAAATTCTAAACGATTCATTTTTACCAATGATTGCATGTATTGCTTCTTGTAATTCTTCCTCAGTCGTGTCTGCCTCTAAGTCTTTGATGTGTACTGCCGAGCGTCTATCCCCTCTAGATCTTACGTCCACCAGCAGCTCTGTCCTTAAGCACCGTGGTGAATTGCGCCGCTTGTTCGGCACCCTTGATCCTAACCTCCAATTCGTTGTTCCTTCCTTTTCTTAGAGAAAGAACTTCTCCAGCTTCTTTCTTGTTTATTTTACATTTCATGGTACGGAGCAGATCCGCGTAGGACTTTCCCTGTCCCTTAATGACTACTATCTTGCTCCCCTCAACCGGAGGCGTCGAGCGACGTGCCGAGGCGGATCTGGATCGACCACGGCTTGAGTCTGATTTCCTGGGTACTACCAATGTTGCAGGTTCCTCGTTGGTTCTATGCAAATAAATAAGTATTTTTCTCAAAATATTTCCATATTCACCAGTTGGTAGAATATAGGTCACTTTGTGTACACTGACTAGTACCTTTCTTAATGCATTTATAATGCACCTGGCCGCAAGCTTTTCCTCTTTTTCGGAATCGAAGAAAATAGTAAATTTATTTTTCTTAGTAGCCTCCATTTGGAGACTCTCCATCATTGTTCTCTCTTCGATTTACTGATGTCAACAAATTGACATGTATCCCCGTCTGTCGGAAGAGTAACGACTTTCACCTTGTTCATTGTCCACGCAGACCACCTGCTCGGGAGTAACTCAATTCATCATCAGACAGATCAAGATTTAAGATTTCTGCCTGATCCGTCTCAGAAGGAGGTTCAGTCTGGGTGGACTGCATGTTAACCTCTACGGGAAGGGGCACATCAGACAGATCAGTTAAGCCCTCATGTATTCTCCTCAGCTCATGCTCGTGGACTGTTATATATCTGGTCAAACTTGACCCCGTATGCTTTTTCAGGGCATCAATCGCTTGTCCAAGCTGGTGAACCAGACTGCCAAATGAGTAGGGCGACCCATCCTCTTCTTCAGAGGAGCCCTGACGGGCTCTCTTTTTCCCTTTGATGTCCATTTTCTTGACTACAGACGATTTCGTCGTGCCACCATTTTTGGGAGGATGTCCCTGACCCAGCCTTCTCATGGTGTGGCACTGGACTCAGAAGACAACCCCGAGTCCAGCGAGCACCCACACGCCCTGGTGCCCCAATTTTTTTTTTGTGGGGGGTAAAACGTCGAGGATTTTTGTGATCGGGATTCCAATATCAGCCCAATATCAGAATTTTTCGTGAAAAGAGACATTATTAAAACGTTGTATCCGCGAGAAATACTGTTTTTTGTAATTCTTAATTCACATTTTTCATAGTGTGAATCATTTACTTAGCACACTCTCATCATCCTTATCTCGAGTCACAATTTTCTACTATACTTATCCGTGTCGTTTTTGCTCATTACAACAAAGTCTTATTGAGTGTGTTGTGTGTTTGTGTGTGTGAATGCATTTTGTTTTCCGTTCATTCGTTGAATTTGTCATTTTAATTTTTATCTTTACGGATCCATACAACAGTTCAGTACCTAAATTATAGTAATGTACAGTGCGATTGTTAAGTGTTCTTCCGGATAATATTTTCCGGATGTATTAGTGCAACAAGTTTGGCATCGAAAAAGAGAGTTGTGTTTGACTGAAATACAAAAATCAAAGTAATCGAAGCCAGCGAAAAAGATAAAACTGCCCGTAAAAAACCTAGTCGAAAGATTTGGCGTACGTAAGATTCACATCTAAGAAATTTAAAAAAAATGAAAAGGATTTAAAAACTGATCGGTTAAAAGGGAGCGGTTCAAATAAAAGGCATATGCGAAAAACTGGCAACGAAAAATAACAAAATTATTTGGGAGTGGTTTGTGAGCGCGAGGGCAAGAAAGTTACCGATTTCAGGAGTAATCAGCATCAAGCAAAGGAAGTTGCAGAGAAATTAGGTAGTATTAACACCAATTTCAGCGCTTCAAATGGTCGGCTGGAAAGCTTTAAAAAGCGCATCAAATTGTGTTTAAAGAAGTTTGTGGCGAGGGCGGAGATGTGCGTGGCGAGATAGTAATTGACTGGAAAACAAAACTTGCTACTTTGACTGAAAATTACGAACATAGAAATATTACAAACTGAGACGAAACCGGACTTTATCCTGCACTACCGAGTAAGACTCATTGCCTGAGAAGGTTATATAGGAGGGAAGCATTCCAAGGAAAGGTTGACAGTTTTTGTTTGCGGTTTTATGACAGGAGAACTGGAAAAACCGCTCATTATTGGAAAGGCAGATAAGCCGAGGTGTTTTAAATAAAACATTAACCTTTTCAGATCATTTAGTCTTGGAACTGGTTATGTACGGCGTCAGTTTTAAAACGCTGTTAAAAAATCATTTTATATGGCATCTAAGTCGGTTATTTTGTTTTATATTCACAAAGTTTTATTACACAATTTGAACAACGTTTATAGGATGTAAAATGTTTTATTTAGACTAGAAAGAATATGACCATTTTTTCTCTCAGAAATGTGTTTGTATGTGTGTGTGTGACTTGTGTGTTATAATTTCTATGACGATTATGGATTTATTTATTATTTACAAAAATTGCTTATCTTAGTAGCAACATATCGATAAGTATTGAAACACATAATAAATTATGATATACGACACACACAAAAAAAGGAATTTGTGGTCATAAATACATCACTTTTACTTGAGGTCTATAAATATCTTTTCTGACAAATGATATCGGTAAACATGTAACACATAACGATTCGTAATGAATAACAGTATACAGTAAAAATTGTTTTTTGTCAATCTGTATAGTCTTTTTAGTGGTGTCGATTTATATAAAACGTAGTTTCTGAATCTACTTTCACTTGTACTAACATATGTTTCTAATCTGTGATTTATGACACGGGGTTTTCATCATATTTTGCCCAACTTTCAACCGATTTGCTTGAAAGTATGATTTTTAAAATCAGAAAACTATGTTTCATAAACATAAAGAAAAAAACAAAAATTTCGCTAATAAAAAACGCGGTAGAAATGCGCAAAAAAATTCTGCAATTAAATTATCGTAATTTTTGTATTGTTTCAATTTTAAAAAACATAATAAATATCCAATCGTAACGTTTTTTTTTTGTCAGAATCTGTTAAATCTCTTTAATATACTGTAATTTTTTTACAAGAGGGTAGCATAAGACTATGAAGGGAGGCAATCAGATACAAACATATTTTCGCGGAGCGCTAATCAGGATCATTGTGAAGGGAGAAGGTTTTAATAATCTTCCTGTAGTATAGAGATCAAACAAAAAATCATGAAGTCGCGTATTATGGAGGAATAGTTGCAAGAGTACAAAAACGAAGCAACAAAATAGACACATTCTTCTCATTTTAGATAACGCCATCCGGATATTGTTTTAAGCCATGCTAAATTAGCTTACTTTCCACCAAATATTACCCAGCCTATAGACCAGGGTGTAATTTATTTAATGTCTCAAATTACACTACCGTTAGCAAACGGAACAGTCAACTACTCAACTGAATAAATCTATATCAGTGCTCGACGCTATAATTTGGCTATCGGAAGCATTTAAATGCGTGTCGGCACAGACGGTTCAATACTGATTCCAAAAAGCAAACTTTCAATTGCACACGGCTACAGAAACGGAAATTACGACATTTGATTGCCTGCAGGAAGAACTGAACAAGGCGTCTTATGAAAATATAATTGCTAAAGATTTTGTTAACATGGACAACTTAGAAACCGAGACTAACAGAGAATATAGAAAAATTTATTGACACCATCGAGAGAAAACTGACGAAGACAAAGCGATTCCTATGACGGGACCGTAACAGTAATGAGCGATACAAAAACTAGATCATACAGTGTAGCGTTGTCCAACCTATTAGACCTTAAGGAATTTCACTCAGCAAATAATTCAGAGTTGTTTAATATAATTTGTAAAGCCAGAATGTTGACAGAAAACAGAGTAGCTGAAAGTAAAAGTAAATAACAATTTTTTTTCTTATAATAAAGACTAAATTACATATTGAACAGTAACAAAGTACAGTTAGTACAGTTAGTTAATTTAAATTATATTTACTTATTAAAGTGTATTAGTTATTGAATATAAGGTATTGAAATTCGTTATTCTTCAATGTTATTACAGTTCCTAAATTATAGATATTTTACATTAAAACACGAAAATTGTTCTACTACCCAGTATACTGTACTGTACATGCTAACATAAGATAGAAATTTTGTATTAACGAATTCGCTAACAAACCGATACACAATGCACTTGAGAAAATGAAATGGGGTTCTAGTAAGTACACTACCATATTTTTTTCAATTTAGTCCACTAGTTCACCGGAATCCTGTTCACTCGGAAAACATTTTCGGTCCCGCGAAATTCCATTAACTCAGGTTTTACCTGTACTTGATATTTTCATAATACTAGGAGAAATACCATTTGTTATGGTGTTAATAAAAAATAATTAATCAAGGGTAAACTTGAAACTAATTAATATAATCTAGGGTAAACAGAACTCCGTTGATGATTTAATATTTCCCACCTAACAAAATATGTAAGATTAACACAGTTCTTCTGGTGGTATAAATTGGTATTTATAAAAAATACAATAAAAGTAGTAGAAAATTTAGTGTATGAGACTTATTATACAATAAAACCTGAGTTAAACATAGCGTAGTGTACAGTATGCTGTATGTACAGTACTGTACAGTATACCAGTATACGTATTCTATTTTATATCGTGGGAAAACGGTTCTTAACTCGTGAGATTTTTTTCGTTTACGCGTCAGCCAGGTTTTCGTTTTTTCAGGAAAAAGTAACATCATATCTGGTAAAACTAACGGAACCTGGGAAATTTTCCGTTGTAGACAGGAGTCCGTTAAATCCAGGTTCTGTTAACTCAGGTTTTACTGTAGTTCGTTCCTAATTTTTGTTAGTAACTTTTATGAAACTGTTTATGTTACAGTATTTTTTCGATAGAAAATTAACATCCGACATTTTTATAAATTTCTAAGCGTCTAGGAACCTCAAAACAAGGATATTTAAAAAAATTATTTGTAAAAAAATTAACATTCCTATTTGTATAGGTGGAACAAATAGATACTTTAAAACTAGATTGCTTGAAAATTATAGAAATTAGAAAAAAAAATTAGTTTTAATATGGCAGACCATTTAATAAACAATAAACATTCTATTTTTGATATTAACACAAATTTAGAAGTACTAGAAATTAATAAAGATGACATAAAATCAAATATTAATAGAAACAAAATTTCAATTTGATAAACAAATTGAAATGTGACAGTGTTTGAAGGAGACAGTCTTACAAAAACTGCAGCAGATAGCAGCACCCGTGTAAATTAGTCCACAATTAACATTATTTTTAAAATTTATTATGCAATAACTGAATTATTTCAATCATGACTGAGGATGCGGGATTCCGCGAAAGTACTTTATGAAAAATTAAGAGTCTGATGAGTCTTATCAACCATGTCGGAGAGGTATCTGTTGAGAGCCAGACTAAGGAATGATTCCTGAAAGAGAGCAGCAGCTCTTTCAGAAGTTAAGGGCGTAGGTCAGGACGACTTAAACGGCCATATCATCTCTCAATCTTTTGAATACTGCGCTGCTGAAAGCAATGGAAAACTACAGCTGCTTTTTTTCCAAGAAAATGTAGCTCTCTGCATTTTCATATAACAAAAATGGTCTTCCTTGGTAAAATATTCCGGAGGTAAATTAGTTCCCCGTTCGGATCTCCAGGTGAAAACTACTAAGGAAAGGGTCACCAGACAATTAAAAAATGGAATGTTAGAAGTCTAAAAAAGGTTGGTAAGTTAGCAAATTTAAAGAGGGAAATGGATATGATAAATGTAGATATAGTAGGAATTAACGAGGTTCTGTGGGAACCTCATAGGAAAACGACTTTTGGTCAGGTAATTTTAGAATAATTAACTCAGCTTCAAATAATGGGCAGGCGTAGGCTTCGTAATCAACAAGAAGATAGGGAAGAGAGTAGAGAATTTCAAAACGTGTAGCGATAGTATCATTGTAATAAGGATAAAATCAAAACCTAAACCGACAACGATTGTTAACGTCTACATGCCTACAAGCGCCCGTGATGATGAGGTAGTGTGTATACGAAGAAATTGACGATTTAGTTAAAATGAAAATTTAATAATAGTTGGAGATTGGAATGCAAGCATTGGAAAAGTCAAGGAAGGAAATATAGTGGGTGAATACGGGATGGACAAAAGGATTATATCATGGTTAAGCAAAGATTTAGAAATCAACTCGACTGCAAAACTTATCCTGGGGCAAACATTGATAGCAACCATAATTTAGTGATAATGAAATGTAGGTTGGGGTTTAAAATCCTGAGGAAAAGATGTGTCATATGAATTGGTGGAATTTTGAGAAGCTTTAGGAAGAGGAGGTAAAGAAGATTTATGAGGAGGACGTCGCAAGAGGTATGAGTAAAAAAGATATGGTTGAAAATGTAGAAGAAGAATGGGAGAATGTTAAAAAGGAAATTCTTAAATTATCAGCAGCGAACTTAAGCGGAACAAAGAAAACTGGTAGAAAACCTTGGATTTCAGAGGATATATTTGATATATATGGATGAACGTAGAAAATAAAAGAATGCTAGTGATGAAGAAAGTAGAAGGAACTATCGACAATTACAATCAGGAATTGCAAACTAGCGAAAGAAGAGCGGACCGAAGAGTGCACCAAACAAAGATGGTGCACCGATTTATAGTACGAAAGGAAACGTCGATAGGGGGGTGGAATATATTGAATAATTATACAGAGGAAATGAATTAGAAAATGGTGTTATAGAGGAAGAAGAGGAAGTCAAAGAGGATGAAATGGAAGAAACAATACTGAGATCTGAATATGAGAGCATTAAAAGATTTGAATGGCATAAAGGTTCCTGGAATAGGCGGAATACCTGCAGAATTATTGCGCAGTGCAGGTGAGGAAGCGATTGATAGATTACACAGACTAGTGTGTAATATTAACGAAAAAGGGAAAGTTCCCTCAGACTTGAAAAAGACGATACCAAAGAAAGCAGGAGCAGATAATTGTGAAGAATACAGAACAATTAGCCTAACTTGTCATGTATAAAAAATCTTAATTAGAATTCTGTATAGAAGAATTGAGGAAAGTGAAAGAAGTGTTACGAGAAGACCAATTTGGTTTCAAAGATAAAAATGCTACGATTTGCTGATGATATAGTAATTCTAGCTGAGAGTAAGAAAGCTTTAGAAGAAACAATGAATGGCATGGATGAAGTCCTACGCAAGAACTACCGCATGAAATATACAAGAACAAAACGAAAGTAATGAAATGTAGTAGAAATTACGAAGATGGACCACGGAATGTGAAAATAGAAAGAGGAAAGATTATGGAGGTAAGAGAATTTTGTTATTTGTGATATAGAATTATTAAAGATGGACGAAGCTGGAGCGATATAAAATGCCGAATAGCACAAGTGAAACGAGCCTTCAGTCAGAAATATAATTTGTTTACATCAAAAATTAATTTAAACGTCAGCAAAAGATTTTTGAAAGTATATGTTTGGAGCGTAGCTTTATATAGAAGTGAAACGATCGGAGTACCCGAGAAGTAAAGATTAGAAGCTTTTGAAATGTGGTGCTGCACGAGAATGTTAAAAATCAGATGGATGGATAAAGTGACAAATGAAGAGGTGTTGCGGCAAATTGATGAAGAAAGAAGCATTTGAAAAAATGTAGTTTAAAGAAGAGACAGGCATATAGGCCACATATTAAGGCGTCCTGGAATAGTCGCTTTAATAGTGGAGGGACAGATAGAAGGAAAAAATTTTGCAGGCAGGCAACGTTTGGAATATGTAAAACAAATTATTAGGGATGTAGGATGTAGGGGTTATACTGAAATGAAACGAGTAGCACTAGATAGGGAATCTTGATCAAACCAGTCAAATGACTGAAGACGTTTACAATTCGAGTCTTTCGACTTCTTTGGACAATCATCGAGTTTATGCCCTTCAACGCCACAATGTGAACAGATTGCCGGCCGATTACAGAACTTAGCCCTATGACCGAACTGACAACACTTAAAACATTCACATCGATGTATTCTTTTACCCTTCACGACGAAAAAATCCAAGAATAATCTGCCCTCACTAACAAAGCTCTTTAGTAGAGCAGGGCTCACCTCAAACACCCCATGGTAGCGCTCCTTCTCGCGCTTACCCGACTTGAATAAAAAGCGACATTCGGATTTCTTCGTCCATCTGAGTGTTTTGTTCCTTCATAAGAGTCATTAACTCAGAAAGCTGTTTTCCCAACAGAGGTTAGATGATTATTGATGGAAATGCGAAATGAGTTAATAATAATTTTCCAGGACAAACAAATGCCATTTTCTATGCTTTCACAGAATAATGCGTATATGTTGCTGTTGGCTTACTTAGCTGACGTATTTTCTAATTTAAACGAATTGTATTTGAATTTACAAGGACGTGAGAAATACCTTTTATTATTATTAATGACAAAGTTTATGTTTTCATTAAGAAACTTGACTGCATGAAGATGCATTTTCTTGAGTTAAAAATTTAGTTGGCGGAGTAATTCCCGGAAGATAAAAAGATTTCTCGAAGTTATTTGTACTGAATCCACTTGCTGTAAACTACGTTTCCACCAAAAGTTGTTTTGCTGCTGAGTTACCGGTTGAGATTGAAGATCAGATCATCGAAATGTCTGCCGTTAAAACATTGCAACAATTTACCTCTGATTTAGATACGTTTTGACTTGCTCGTCGAAATGAATATGAAAATTTAGTTACAGAAGCATTGAAAATATTAATCCCTTTTACAATGTTTTACATCTGTGAAAAGGGTTTTTTGTCTATTGTTGCGCGAAAAACTAAATATAGGAATCGTCTTTTATCACTTGAATACGATTTGTTTTTGTGTATTAACACAGATTCATGTGTGGAGAAACTTATAAATGAAAAACAAACACATTAATTAATTCTCTTTACACGTACTGTAATGTTCATAATAAATGATTTTTTCTCATAAAATGATTTCATTATTGTTTATGTATAAAGTTATAGGCTAATTTCGCGACCCCCGAGAGAAACGTTGAGAAACGCTGCTTTAGAGTTTTCCATATATGAACATATAAATGGTTATTGCACGGTTTCGTGAAACCGACAAAATATAACTGATATATAACTGACTATATATAATTGATAATTCTAATATAATTTAGTGCAATCCATGCGATCCATGCGAGAAAAAATACTTCTCTTTGCTTGTAACAAAAATAAAAAAAAATAACTTGCAATAAAAAACTAGAAAATCGTATTAAAATGACATATTCATCAAAAAAAAAAAAAAAATTAAGAAAGTATGTTACCACCATTTTAAGATTTCATGTAAAACAGAAAAAAATATTTACCTCAATAATTCTTTAGTACCCGGTTATTTTTTTTGCTTCGGAGGATGACATGAACAATTTTTTTGGCTTTGATTGCCATACTTGACCGGGATTCGAACCCGGGACATATGGATGAAAGGCCGAGATGCTACCACCAGCGTCACTGAGGGTATCACTCAATATCCGATAAGCAGCAGTCTGTTGAACTACCATCATCGTTTCCCAAATTTATCACATCTTCAGTAATATTTTCATACAATCTGTCCCAAGCCTTTTTCTTTAATTATATCTTGAATACAATTTTTTCAAGGGTTTGCAACTACTCTATAACACCATCTATTAATAAAGCTTTATTACATCACAATTTCCCGTCGGATCTCCTGATGGGGACTGCTAAGGAAGGGGTCATAGAAAATTAAAAAGCAACAT
The DNA here is from genome assembly GCF_047948215.1 of Lycorma delicatula. Classification (NCBI taxonomy): domain Eukaryota; kingdom Metazoa; phylum Arthropoda; class Insecta; order Hemiptera; family Fulgoridae; genus Lycorma; species Lycorma delicatula. Next base: position 219,879,415 of record NC_134455.1, on the reverse strand, counting down.
TCTCCTAACAGTCGGAGCGTGGAATGTTAAAAAAGGTTGGTAGAATAAAAAATTTGAAAGAGGGAAAAGAGTAGGTTGAATATAGATCTAGTAGGAATTAGCGAGGTTCGGTGGTAAGAGGAAAACGACTTTCGGTCAGGTGATTTTAGAATAAATAACTCAGCGTTAAATAAAGGACAGGCAGGAGTAGGTTTTGTGTTTTTGGTAGGCTTTTGGTTTATATTTTTTGATTTGATGTTTCGGAACTGTCGGTGAAAGTTTGTTGGATACGTATATAAAATTTGGTGACTATTGGATAACGGGTTATTGGATAGGGTTATGCTATTTTGATCTGTGTTTTTCCTACATGAAACTATAGTGAATTGGACATATTTGATCTTAAATAAATGAAGAATATTTCCAAGTGAATTAGCTTGATCACACAGGTGAGTGATGTCACCGTCAATAACATAAACAAGGACTTTTAATATTTTAGTTTACTCTTCAACGAATATAAGAAAATATAAAAACAAGTATAAAATGAAAACATTAAGTCCAACGAGCTTTATAAGTGAGGATTTGTTTTTTCCATCTATCTCCCTATCCTTTTCCTTCACAACCTTTCCTCCCCGGATCTCCATCGATCCGGGTATTTCCAAAATTTTGGTGACCCCCAGAATGTATTTTGGACCCCCAAAAAGGAGCTCCCCAAGAAAGGGCAAGTGGGGTGTCGTTGAATGCGTTTTTGGGTGCTGATTTCAAAATAAGTGTTGAAATCAAATTTGGAATTTCCTGGAAGGGGTTGGGGGTTTCAAAAAGACATCCCCCCAACACAGGCAAGTGCGGTATCAAATTACTGGATTTTGGACCCTGAACTCGATTCTGATACCAGATTTAGAATACCTCTTTGTTGGAAAGAGATACAGATAAAAATGAATGGATCAACAATCTGATCTTTTTAAGCCCAGTAAGGCGTTAGGAAGATAGTCCAGAAGAAGAGAACAATGAGTCCAGAGGAAGAATCTCAGGGGTTTATGACGCCATCTACCAGCATGGAATCTGTGAACATTGCCGAAAGAAGAGAAGAACGAAGAGCGGGTGAAGTCAGAAAGCGACGAAGACCTCCAAGTACAGAAGACAGAGAACCTGAAAGAGAATTAGTTGGGTTAATTACCAAACTAGAAGAGATTGCTACTACGCTACATGGTAATATTGATAAAAATACTAAGAAGGTGAAACAGATTCAGAAACGATTGTACGGCTTGGTGCGGCAATTTTAGATCATTGTTGATGAAAAGATCCTTTGAGAAAAATACAACTGAGATAGCTACGCAGACTGATTTTCAGGAAGACCGTGAGGGTGTGCAACAAATGTTAGATCGAGATCTTGGAGTGGAAGAATTGACTGCATTGTTGCTCAGGAGATGGCTGGCTAAGTATACGGTAGATTTTTCAATCTACCGCATACTTAATTTGGAAATCGAGGATGTAGATCCGGTGGTGGTTATTGACCTTGCGTCACTAGAGATGCCGTTTGTAAACAGTGTGTATAGGAAGATACCTAATTTGAGATTACACACCGGCAATAAAAAACTGCCAATAAAAATTGCCAGAGCAATTAGTGGCTTTCACGCCTGCCACCAAGGTGAACATTGGTGAGGATTTAATGGAACCTGAGAAGACGATATACGTAATAGTTGTGGAATCGGCATTAGAGGTACGTAGAGTTATAGTTGATATGAAGAAGTGTATTGGTAGGATTTTTCAAATGGGAGATATGTTTGGATCGACTGGTGATAAGACAGGAGGATTATTAAAAAAAAATGATGGGAATATGTAGGCAGGAAAAAGAAACTGCATATAGAGTATATCTTGAGATTAATGAGAGAGCGAGGTCTATGGAGAGGCCTCGTGGTCCTCCCTCAAAGAGTATTGCAATCAAAGTGCAAGGTAGGATCTACTCTGACCTCCTGAAACATGTCAAGGAGAGTGTAGCAGGTGAACTGTCGGACATCCTATCTGTAAGAAGTGGACAGGCAGGCAGGCGTAGTCCTAGTTAGGATAAAGGACGAGGGAAAGAGGTTTGAGGACTTCCAAAAGAGAGTCACTGATGAGGTGGTGGGGGTAAGGTTTCCTGTTTGGATCGAGGAAGATTCAAGAGGATTAAAGAAGCAGTAAAAGACATTGATGTGTTAGTTACTTCCGATGAAATAGTTGAATTCACGGTTACAGCTACAGGGCTGGAGTTGTGCAGTTTCAGAGCAGGACTCTGAGAGACATATGGCAAGACGAAATCCGCTAAGTTTTTGGTACCCGCTGATACGGCTGAAACCATATGTAAGAAGGGATGCATCAAAATTGGATGGGTGTCATGTAGAATGATGTTGGGTACAGAAGTTGAGAGATGTTTCAGATGCCGGTCTATGGGGCATAGGGCGTCTATATGTGATGGTCGGGACAGGAAAAGGTCCTGTTTTACTTGTGGTAAGGAGGGAAATTTTAAGGTCGACTGCCCTGAAAAGTCTAGAAAGATAACTGATAGCACTAGAGGCATGGAGTGCTCTAAAACGCAAAATGCTTAAGATACTGCTGACTAATGCAAATAGGAGTGATCTCTCACATGACCTTGTTGATATCACTGCAAGAGAGAATAAGGTGGATTTTATTGTGACCTCGGAGCCTACCAAGAATACTGTAGCCATGTGTGGTGTGCTGATGCAGCGGGTGATCTGGCCGTCAAGGACGTCAGTGAAGTTATGGATGGAGTCTATTCTATAGGGATAATGGCCTGGTTGAAATTGAACTTGCTGAAACTATAGTTGTTGGTGCATATATTACGCCTAACTGTAAGATCTCAAGGTATACAGAGTTTAGGGCTGTGGCTGCTGGAAGTAATGTCACTAATAGAAGAGGAGAGATCCTAACGGAATTTCTGCAGCTGACAGGTTATTACTGTCTGAATGATCAGTCTCCAGTATATCGAGCGAGAGGCATAGTTCTATATTGGATCTTGGCATAATGGACGGAAGATGGAGACACGATAATTGTAATTGTAGGGAGCTTGAGAATGAAACAGCTAGTGACCATCTGGCGGTTAAAGATTGAAGGTTAAAGATTTACACATCAGAACCAGAACAAGAAAAATTCCTAGGCGGCTTACAGAGCACCAAGTGGAAACTGTCGTGCGGAGAGTCACCAACAGAAACTAATATGGAGTGCCGCTAACGTTGTCAGGCAGGAAATAGCCAGGGCAATGAAAGGTAGTATGGACCACAAACCTGTCTAATGGTGGTCCCCTAGAATCGGACAACTGAGAAGTGAAATGCAACGCCGAAGGATTGCTCAACAACTTACCAGAAATATGAGGCCTGGATTTGAGGAAGCGTCGCGTGAATGTAAGGCTGCTAGAAATCTCCTTAACTTTGAGATAAAGAATGCGAAAAGAGAACTGGTGAGACTATTATCGTGCGGGGAGGTGGTGGTTGAGTGTCCAGCGAAATTTGATTCACCTTCTTAGTATTTTTATCAATATTACCATGTAGCGTAGTAGCACTCTCTTCTAGTTTGGTAATTAACCCAACTAATTCTCTTTCAGGTTCTGTCTTCTGTACTTGGAGGTCTGACTTCACCCGCTCTTCGGTCTAGAAGAAATTGTGGCAGCTGTGAATGCGCTTGGAAATTGAGAGTGGTGTTTTCCCAACATGTAGGAAAGAAGCGCGCGAATGGTATTTATACCTAAAAGCAGAACTGAAGATCTGGGAAAAGTCTACAGACCTCTGTGTTTGATAAATAATATAGTTAAAATGGTCGAAAGGGCAATTGCCAACAGGACTATGGAAGAACTCCGCACAAAACAGGGCATCCATAACAATCAGTATGGATTCGTTAAAGGTCTGTCTGCCATACAGGCGGTGAATAGAGTGGTGGAATGGGCCGCTGAGGTCATAAGGGGCACCTGAAGGACGAGAGGCATTTCGGCTGTAGTGTTACTGGATGTCCGGAATGCCTTCGGTTCGATTCCTTGGAACATTGTCATAACTGCGCTGAAAGACAGGGGCATAAGCGATTACTTGTTGAGGCAGATAAATCAGTATTTGAAGTATTTCTGAGCGGTAGTGGAGACGTTAGAAGGGAAATTAAACCATACGATTTTTGGAGGAGTACCGCAGGAGTGCGTTTTGGGGCCCCTGTTATGGATTATAGCGTTCGATGAAGTGCTGAGACTACAATTTCCTCAGCAGGTCGACATAATAGCTTACGCCGATGATTTAGTGGTAATGATTAGCGGCAAGACGGAGGATGTAATCACAGAAAAGGGAAATGATGCCCTGCGTATTTCAGAGTGGATAAGTGTCCACGGGTTAGAATTGTCTAGTGTCAATTTGCCACATTGACCGGCAGACGTAGGATCGAACCTACATATTAACTCAAATTGGAGATTTCCAAATAAAGGAAGTTTAAGTGAAATATCTGGGGTTCATGCTAGACAAAAGCTTCCGATTCATGTTCTGATTGTATGTAGTAAAGCTGAAAAGACTTTAAGTGCGCTGAGTAGGCTGATGACATTGCATGCGGGGCCTAGATCCTCCAAGAAAAGGATGATAATATCAACGATAACATCTATAGTGCTTTATGCGGCACTAGTGTGGGTAGTTAGTGTGAGAGTTAAACGCAATTTATTAAGATTGGTGAGAGTGCACCGTAGATCACTGCTAGGTGTGGTGTGACGGAGTTTCGGATGATCGATTGGATGATCGGACGATTTGATTGGTTTGATACAGCTCTCCAAGATTCCCCCTATCTAGCGCCAGTTGTTTCACTTAGGTATACCCCCTACACCTGTATCCCCAACAATTTGTTTTGCATATTTCACATGTTACCTGCCTGCACAATTTTTCCCATCTACCTGTTCCTCCAATATTCCAGGATACCTTTAATATGTGGCCTATAAATCTGTCTCTTCTTTTAACTGTATTTTTCCAAATGCTTCTTTCTTCATCAATTTGCCACAGCACCTCTTCATTTGTCACTTTATCCACCCACCTGATTTTTAACATTATCCTATAGCACCACATTTCAAAAGCTTCTATCTTTTCTTCTCAGGTACTCAGATTGTTTCTACATAAAGCTATACTCCAAACATATACTTTCAAAAATGTTTTCATGACGTTTAATTTAATTTTTGATGTAAGGAAATTACATTTCTGACTGAAAGCTTGTTTCACTTGTGCTATTTGATATTTTATATCCTACTTCTCCTCCTATTTTGTCCATCTTTAGTAATTTCCAAATAACAAAATTCTTCTACCTCCATAGTATTTTCTCTTCCTATTTTTATATTCAGTGATCCCATCTACTTTATTTCTACATTTCATTACTTTCGTTTTGGTCTTGTTTATTTTCAAGATAGTTTTTGCGTAGGACTTCATCCATGCCATTCATTGTTTCTTCTAAATCTTTTTTATTCTCAGCTATAATTATTATATCAACAGAATATCATAGCTCTTCTTTAACATCATTATCTGCTAGTTCTATGTAAAGATTAAAAAGTAACAGGGATAGGGAACATCCTTGTCGGACTCTAGTTTTTATTACTGCTTCTTTCTTATACTCTTTGATTATTACTAATGCAGTTTGGTCTCTGTAAATGTTTCTGTATTTGTTCTTATACACTTGAACACTACATTTTTAAAAATGCTGATCATTTTATTCCAGTCTACATTGTTGTCACATGCTGTTTCTAAGTTTATAAATGCCATGTATGTTGGTTTGTTTTTCTTTACTCTTCCTTGTACTATTAATCTGAGCGCAAAAATTGCTTCCCTAGTCCCTTTACTTTTTCTGCAACTAAATTGATGTTCTTCTAACACTTCTTCCATTAATAAAATTTAATCAAATAAAATGTGCTATTCATTCATAACTAGTTTTTTTAAAATCATTAGTTTTCTTTTTGTCTCACTTCATACATTGACAGCTGTGATTATACTCCAGACTGTATTCCTTTACCATTTAAAAAAGCTGAAGTTAAAATGAGTAAAAATGCTAGACATGCTAAGAATTTTATCTTATACTTGTTGGGAAACTGTTTCAAGTTTGCATGTTTGGTTTCTACTGAGATCTGGTCAGTTCCCATGACTATGGCTGCATGGCTTATTCATTCGCTTAGTACACCACTCTTAGAATGCTCAATGCAGCCTATCATTCATTTATCCGTCTTGCTATAGTATGTTTCATTCATGCCCTGTGATAAGTCTACTGGGATGGACATTGGTGAGCCATCACATTGGAGTAAATGAAACCAAATGATCTGCTCTTGTGTAGCTTGCATTAAAGCGCAACCAAATCATCCAAACTTTAATGCGATTGTTTTCTAACCCACATCTTAATTAATATCTGGAGTAGCCGAGACTACTGTTTTGCTAGGCAAAGAGCCCAGCACCTTTTCTTAGCTAAATTTTATTATATTATAAATAGTGTAAATCCTGATTCTATAGTTTATACGGATGGCTTTAAAAAGTTTAATTCTGTTTGTTGTGCTTTTCTGTTTGGCAATAGAACATACATGTTTGGCCTTCCCAACATTGTCAGTGTGTTTGTTGCACAGTTGTATGCTAATAATAAGGCCTTAAATGTAATTAACCTAACATTTCAACATGTACTTATCTGTTCAGATTCCATGAGTCCCTTACAGTAGTGACATGTATTTCAGACACTCTGTAGTTTCTGAGATTCAGTGTGCTATTTCTCAAATGACTCAACATAATGTAACCATGAGCTTCTGCTGGATCCTTAGCCGTATTGAAATTTCAGGCAATGAGCCTGATAGTGTGACAAAAGAGAGGCTTGTTTCCAGCCTCCTTTCACTTATCGCATTGTTTCTGATGATCTTGTCTGTTTTTTAAAGAGGGTTGTTCATGATGAGTGGCAAAGTGAATGGAATGCTACCATGAACAACACACTTCATCCTGTTAAGAACACTGTATCATCATGGAGCTCCTCATGTTGTGGAATAACTGTTGAGAGGAGATTATTATTTGCCATTTGTGAATAGGGCACATTAGGCTCACTCATGGATATCTCATGACTCAGACCGTTGCACCCATTTGTGTTCACTGCAATTGACAATTAACTGCACACCACATCCTTGTGAATTGTGTCTAGTATGCGGCATGTTGGAAGTTCTAAATAGGGGCTAACTTTCGAAATATCTTGGGGAAACAATGAGACAATGTTATCAAATATTTTAAGATTGCTTAAGGCAGTCCTTTATATTCAAATACTATGTTTTTACTACTGTATGTTTCAGCTATTTATGCCATTTGGCCTTTGGTAGATGGTAATTTTATTATTTTAATTAAAATTATTAACGTAATATTTCATAGTGGTTTTATTTCGCTTTTAGCATATGTCATAAACATATTCCATGTTTTTACATGAGTGGGTTTTAGGGACAATTTTTAATTGTTAATTTTTTTTATTTGCTACATAAATATGGTGTCGGGGTAAAAATTTACAATATATACTACATTTTAATTTGTATTCATTGCTTACAATATTAACTGCTACTATGTATAATCCTGCAGCAAGAACGGTCTCGAAAACATGTTTTTATCTAGGCCCGTTACATTTACGAAACCCATTGTTAGGAAGTTCGTGTTATAATTTTTAAAATCCAATGCCACTCCACAGCGTTTATATGAAAATGGATATTTCCTTTTATACGTTTTTTTCTGCACGCTTATATGTAAGTGTAGTTGTATGAACAGTAGTATGTATGATTTTAAACGTCTTACTCCTACATGCCACGGTTTTGTACTCTTTTCAGCAGAAAACCGTCCCTTCCCCGAAGTACGCTCAAAATATCATTCATGTAAAAGCTCATTAATAGTCGATTGTAGGACATGCATGTCCATTAGTGTTCATCTTGTGATTGACTGTTCACACCTGTTTCGGAACTTGAGCTCTTCTGATCTGAGGTCGATACAAGTAGCAGGTCGGTTAACTTGACCAGTTTGCGTTGTTATGATTTAGTTCCTCAAACCTTACAAAGAATCTGATCAAGAACTGACTCGCTGCAGATTGCCACATCCCTATTTACCACATTTTTTCTTCGTTGTTGAACAACAGTCACTTTTACTCAGCAAATGGTTAAAAAGTGTGGAAATTTAACCTATAAAACTGAATATTGTGCACCTAAAATGAGTGATAATGAATTTTTCGTAATTGATAAAATTAGACAGCAGATTGTCAGTAATAATTTGTCTCTTAAGGCCTTAATTCAGGTATTTAAAGAAGTTAAATAAGTTTGTAGGTTAAACTTAATTATAATAATGTAGTTAAGTTAATTATTATTAATTGTTAAATTAGTTATTAGTAATTGTTAAGTTAATTATTATTAATTGTTAAGTTAGTTATTATTAAGTTAGTTAGTCTGTAACAGGCCAGAATTCTTTTAATTTTATTTTATGTTAGTTTTTTCTTATAATATTTTTTGTTGCCTTCTGTAATATCACTTGAGGATGTTGTTAATAACTTTTGTCGAAATAACTGCTTTTAATTGTGAGGTTTTAAGCGAACGTGTGGGATTTTGGAGTTTTTAAGAATGTATCTGTGAATTTGTTCGAAAAAAATATTTTAATATTACAATGAAGTTTCCACTGCGTCCCAAATTGGATAGATATTATTATGTTTACAGTGTTATTAGTGAATTGATAAAAGTTATAGACGAACGACATTCATATTAAAAGAACTCTTGCTGACCATCTTTCATATTTAACTTTTGTGAAATTTGTAATGTTATAAATGATGAAAAGTAATCATATTTATTTTTTAATAACAAACCAAATTCATTTTAATGTGCCGTTTTTAAATTTGTTATGCATTTTGCCTCTTTTGTTATCCCTTTAATGACTGCTGTGCTGATATCCACTTTGGTATCATTGTTAAATATTTTTAACTTTGGTTGGATGTGACCTTAAAACATATTTTTTACTCAACATTCTTAGTGCCTTGGTATTTGATACATACAAAAAACGGAATGCATCTGAACTACTTGAACTTAATATTAAATAGATATTCAGTTAAAATTTAATATAGTTTTAGACAACATGTGAAATAACTGTCTTCACAACTCAAATTATGACCAGCAATGATCTCCTAATACCTGAAAAAAGAAAAACTAGTTTAACAGCTGATATATAACTATCGAACCCCCAGCTGCCTTCATATGCTTAAATGAAAGGCATGATAATTTTTCAGCCATACCTATTGGGGGATGGTATAACAAATTATCCTAGGTGAATAATTTAAAAAAAGGTTGTTTTAATTTAAACTTCAATATTAAATTATTTGCACGTTAAAGTCTTAATAAATTAATAACTAACAAATACCAACAGTTTTATTTAGGCTACTAAATGTGATCTAATCATCATAAATTGTCCTATTATCTGTTTTGAATATAAGTTACAATGATAACAAAATATTGGAAATAATCACAAAAATATGAATAAAGTTTTAAATAGGCTGAATCTTTGTATTTGAAGTTTTAAAGATTTCAAGATCGTTTGTTTGTGCATTGGCCTAATAAAATCTTAAATTTTCCTCTACAATGATCCAAAATTTTAGATTATTTTGCAAATAGGGCAAAACTTTCTGGGACTGTTGATTCACCTACCATCTCTGCAACTGTTATTGCTAGAGAATTTTGCAGTAGGTCATTTAAAGCTCTCTAAAGTATTTTCGTTTGATTTACATATCAACTTGGCTGTATAAAAATAACATGTTTGATTGTATTTCAAAGTTTTCATTTTTAAAAAAATTAATAAAAACCAATTTTGTTGTTTTGTAAGTATTAAAATATGTTATTTCAGTATCTTGGCTAGAATTATAGCAATTTTGATGATGATGAAATTGTTGTTTATAGGAAAATTACTTTTTGATGATGGTATTGCATGTGATATTAACTAAAATGTGAGCAATGATGTGCCTAGGCTTTGCTGTAATTTGCAGTAATACTGTGATTCAGATGAAGGCATGTCATGATGTAAAAGTAGGAAATTAGATTTCCACATGAATGTATTAAACTGATTTAAATTAAAATATTGTTTCAGTTATTGTGCTTGGAGAAAAGTTTGAATATGATTATCATTATGAATGTACTAATATGGCAGCCTAATGCTCTTTATTTTTCTGTTTTTATTAAGCCTAGTCCAATTCTCTTTCAGTCAATACAAGTTGTATCTGCTACTTTCTTTGTTTACCAGTGCATCTTCTTTTTTAGGTGTATTATTTTTAGTGATTGTGTTTATTTTATAAACTGTGAATAGTAAGAGGACTTCAGAGAGAAAATATAATAAAATGAAGTTTTGTGTGGTTTTTAACAATTTTTTTAAGTTAATTATTTTAAATATTTAGAAATATTTAATTAATTAAATTAGTTTATAACATCTTTTTTATAAGTTAAACATTTTAAATTTTATTAACTTAGTTCTTCGTTTATACTTAATAATGATTTAATTTTATTTTGGATTGAAGAATAGACTATAAAATATATCAGAACTGTTTATTTTTTACTCTTTTGTACAGCTGTAAAATTTGGCAGTTCTATAGAAAAAAAAAACGGATTAGTATTTTCTGTTAAATGGTGAAATCATATTGAGTAAACTGGACAGTTTGAGCCAGATAAGCCGAGGGATGGAAGTGATTGGATGTGCTCTGTTTGGTTTTGATAATTGTATGAATTGAATGAAAATACTGTTTGTGAGTAAACGTAAAATAAAAGATAAAACTCATTTCAGTTCAGTGCCTGGGGGTTGTGGAGATGACTTTATTTGTGTAGATTTTGATGTAGCTATGATTATTCGAATAAATGTAGAGGATTACAAACAAAGAAAAAACTTTGTAGACCATGCAAAAAAAAAATTGAGTGGAGTGACACTTGAAAAAAATTTGTTAGATCTCGAAGTTATAAGAAGCAATTTCATCAAATATGAAAGTGAATTAGAAAACTATCACAATTAAAACAAACGTTTTTTTAATCAAAGTCAGGGCGAAAAACTGACAATATTATCCACCTTACTTGCTGCTAGCTAGAGTCATAACGGAACAGAAAATAAGTTCAGAGTGTGTGAATATATAAAATACAACTAAACTTACAGTTTGTTTCTATTGTTATAATAGTGAAAACATAAACAGAATGATGCTTAGTAAAGATTTTTTACAATTCGAAAGACCAGAAAACAGGAAAAATTGATTTACAAAACACATTAGGTTCTGTGGAATGTAAATGAAATATATGATATGTTTAAAGGAATGCACTTGACAATGCACAAGTTGTGCTCCAATGTGACCCAAAAAATACATAGTATCTTAGTGGGGATAAGTGGAGCTTATCAGCTTAACAGCTTTTTTGGGGGGGTTGTAGATGATGCACAATTAAAATATTATCAAACATGTTTACAAAATTCAGTTAGCACTTTTTGTTATGTGAAGAGTGTGTCTTGGGTTGGATCCTTTCAAGAATTATCAAAAGTATATTGTTTATCTGTAAATGGATGTGTAATTCAGTTCTCTTTTTAACAGTCGAAGTTGTAGGAGATCTTCATCTGTTGGTTATCTATTACTTTGTTGAAGATGATGAAATTAAACTTCTCAGATATGTTTTATTTCTGAATTTTTGAGTACTGAAAAAACAGTAGAAGAGCTTTTAATTGTAGATAACTTAACTACAGAGTGAGAAAAAAAATTGAATCTGGATTTTCTACATATAGACTGTCGTTCTTTGTGGTTGCTTGTATGCTAACCAAAAAATCAAGAAAATAATTAATTTCTTACATACGAAAGTACTTGCACCACTAATTTACATCCTAAAAAAGTAGACATTTGGATATTGTACAGCTGAGACTTTTGAAAAAGGTTGAGCCAAGGACAGCAAAAGAAGATTGTTAACATGTAAAAGTATGGAGGTGATCAGATATGGAAAAACATCTCAAGTTCTAGAAATTAAGCTTGAAAAACATAAAATAAAAATGTAAGAAAAATTGTTATTTCTCTATGTATATGTGTGCTATTAACTAGTATGCGCCCAGTAGTGTTTTTATTCTGTTTTTTGCTGTGAAAATAATTATAAAATCTATTTAATATTTTGTCTTTGTTTATTAAAAAATCTTTATTTAACTAATAAAATAACTAATAAATTTTTATTTAACTACTTTTACTGTTCTATTACTCGTATTAGAATGTTATACATTTATAAATCATTAACTAATTGTTGGAGTTAGTTTTAACTAAAAATAAATTTTTAGAAAAAAATAATTATTAAAGGTCATCTTTAAAGAGTATGCACCTACTTTTAAATTAAATTAACCTTAGTCATCAAACTGGCTGATTACAAATTCACTATTATCATTGAAAAATTATTTTCAAATGGACACATTGTTTCTTGATCATCAAAACTGGTGTATATATAATTATTATGTTGATGTAACATATTCTATGAATATATTTAAAATATTTATTAATATAAAATACATATTTAAAATGAAAGAGGTGTAACTGAAATTTTCAAAAATGAAGATTTTGAAAAAGTACAGTAGGGATGATGACTCTTTCTTGTACTGTTGAGGCAAATTCCTTAGTATCTATGTTTTTTTGTTCTACAACCTCATTGCTATATCATTTAGTTCAATATCAACACATTTTATTTTTAATTTTTTCTTGTTTCACTTTCTCTAGCTCACTTATTTCATGAATGTTTTAAGCCACTGGTATTTTTACTGACTATGTATAGAAATTGTGACCCTAGCAACAAATTTTGGTTAAGTTAATTTATAATAAAATTTTTGAATTTTGAAAAAATTAAAAAATTTACTGTTATTACTTACTATTCACCTTAAGTGAACAATAAAGTTTTATTTAAAAATTTTTAGAAACTTTACAAGCTCAGTGCTATCAGTGAATAGTTGAACGTAGAAGTCCACCTTGATTATATAAATGAATTTTTATACTGCACAGATCTTTGTATAATATTTCTATTAGCATAATAACTATTGTGTTAAAGAGTATGTCATCTGATTAGAAATACAAGATTGCAATTTATCCTTAACCCCCTGGTAATGAACTGTCGTTTGGCCCAAAGTTCAAGGTAATGAAAAGTTTACCTTTGACGTGTGGCTGTCACTTTGTTCAGAATCAAAATATTCTATGATGGTGTTGTAATTTTCTCATCACTTTTGACAATAAACTTCTACTTGGACTAGGTTACAGTTTTTATGTCTGTGTATTTTTAGTATTAATATGCGGAGATCCTTTATGATTCAGAAATTCTAACTTGTCTGATTGTAGGATCTATGTTTCGAAATGTGTCACTGTTGTGTAAGTTTCATAAAAATTCACAAGATTGTAAGAAACAATGTAAATTTTTTATGTGTTTCATAAAGATATATTTTTTGTATGCTTCATAAAATTGTGATGAAAAATTGCTCATTGTATTTTATTGTTTTTCTTATTTTGGGTCATTGTACTCAAAAGCTACTGTTAAGTAAATGAAGTTTTAAAAAATATTTAATTTGTAGTACATAGACTGGTATTTAAAAATAATAAAATTTGTAGTTGTTGATATTGACAGTCTGTTTTCAACTGGATTGATTATTCTGTGATTCCTGCTGAAGCCATTAATCATCTGATTGTTCCTTGGTTAATCAAAGCATAGATTTGACAAAGATTTGTAGAACAGCTGTGCAAGATGTAAATAGGAATATATAAATTTTACTAATGTAAAGGTCGTTTTTAATTATTAGTAGGTTTTAAGTAGTTAAAAGACTGTGAATAATGGTAAGTTCAGTTTAAACAGCTCCTTTTGTAAAATTTATACTGAAGTAAATTTTTACATATACTCATTTATACTCATTTTTTACCAACCTGTGAATATTTTACCATTTTCTTGTAACTACTGAAACTACTTTTTACTAATAGTTAAAACTTTTTTGTAACACATTCAATATTTCTCTTTGCATACTATCACTACTACTGTGAACTTATCTGTGATCAGCCTACATTCATTGTACTGTATGAAGTAAAAATTATGATTGGTGTCTTAACTAAATGATTTCCGTATTAGTTAATCCTGTGCTGAAAATTTTTAAATTTATATTCTGATGACTCCTTCTTGACTCAACTGTTTGACTCCACATTGTGAGACTCAACTCACTTGTCCCTACTTGACTTTGTGTAAAACTGCCTTTATTTTACAAAACACAATCATCCAGTCTGTGAATTTCATTTGTTATTTTTAATAAATAAATTAGGGTTCCATTGTAACTCAACTGTACTTACATTAGATAAGAGTAATACATTTTTAAAAATATTTTAGTTATTTAACAGATTTAAAAGCAACAGTATAATAACAGTGCTACTTAATTTTGTATGGTGTCTACTTTACACAGGGGCATAATCCTTTTACAGTAATTGTATGTTGACTGTCAACTTTCTGTATAATAGTATCTTTTCTATAAAATTATATTTATTTTTATGTAGTTCAAAAATAAATAGTTATTTCATAGCAGTTGTAAATTATTTAACTTGGATATATTAAATAATTATGGTTCACCTCATTGCTTTTCAGTTTTTATCTGTAAAAGAATTTTAGAAACACTGTTTCATTACTTAACTAAATATCAAGAATTATTTTTTATCTGTCATTACACTTCTAAATTCTGCTTTTCTTTACTTTTATAGTAACTAGCTTTAGCACAATTTCCTGTCAGTTTTTTCAAGGATTAGATGCAAGAGGTTATTTCTTTTAAGAAGTAACTTGCATCTGTTTTAAATTTTTTTTTTTTGTCTTCAGTCATTTGACTGGTTTGATGCAGCTCTCCAAGATTCCCTATCTAGTGCTAGTCGTTTCATTTCAGTATACCCTCTACATCCTACATCCCCAACAATTTGTTTTACATACTCCAAACATGGCCTGCCTACACAATTTTTCCCTTCTACCTGTCCTTCCAATATTAAAGCAACTATTCCAGGATGCCTTAGTATGTGGCCTATAAGTCTGTCTCTTCTTTTAACTATATTTTTCCAAATGCTTCTTTCTTCATCTATTTGCCGCAATACCTCTTCATTTGTCACTTTATCCACCCATCTGATTTTTAACATTCTCCTATAGCACCACATTTCAAAAGCTTCTAATCTTTTCTTCTCAGATACTCCGATTGTCCAAGTTTCACTTCCATATAAAGCGACACTCCAAACATACACTTTCAAAAATCTTTTCCTGACATTTAAATTCATTTTTGATGTAAACAAATTATATTTCTTACTGAAGGCTCGTTTAGCTTGTGCTATTCGACATTTTATATCGCTCCTGCTTCGTCCATCTTTAGTAATTTTACTTCCCAAATAACAAAATTCTTCTACCTCCATAATCTTTTCTCCTCCTATTTTCACATTCAGCGGTCCATCTTTGTTATTTCTACTACATTTCATTACTTTTGTTTTGTTCTTGTTTATTTTCATGCGATAGTTCTTGCGTAGGACTTCATCTATGCTGTTCATTGTTTCTTCTAAATCCTTTTTACTCTCGGCTAGAATTACTATATCATCAGCAAATCGTAGCATCTTTATCTTTTCACCTTGTACTGTTACTCCGAATCTAAATTGTTCTTTAACATCATTAACTGCTAGTTCCATGTAAAGATTAAAAAGTAACGGAGATAGGGAACATCCTTGTCGGACTCCCTTTCTTATTAGGGCTTCTTTCTTATGTTCTTCAATTGTTATTGTTGCTGTTTGGTTCCTGTACATGTTAGCAATTGTTCTTCTATCTCTGTATTTGAACCCTAATTTTTTTAAAATGCTGAACATTTTATTCCAGTCTACGTTATCGAAAGCCTTTTCTAGGTCTATAAACGCCAAGTATGTTGGTTTGTTTTTCTTTAATCTTCCTTCTACTATTAATCTGAGGCCTAAAATTGCTTCCCTTGTCCCTATACTTTTCCTGAAACCAAATTGGTCTTCTCCTAACACTTCTTCCACTCTCCTCTCAATTCTTCTGTATAAAATTCTAGTTAAGATTTTTGATGCATGACTAGTTAAACTAATTGTTCTGTATTCTTCACATTTATCTGTCCCTGCTTTCTTTGGTATCATAACTATAACACTTTTTTTGAAGTCTGATGGAAATTCCCCATTTTCATAAATATTACACACCAGTTTGTATAATCTATCAATTGCTTCCTCACCTGCACTGCGCAGTAATTCTACAGGTATTCCGTCTATTCCAGGAGCCTTTCTGCCATTTAAATCTTTTAATGCTCTCTTAAATTCAGATCTCAGTATTGTTTCTCCCATTTCATCCTCCTCAACTTCCTCTTCTTCCTCTATAACACCATTTTCTAATTCATTTCCTCCGTATAACTCTTCAATATATTCCACCCATCTATCGACTTTACCTTTCGTATTATATATTGGTGTACCATCTTTGTTTAACACATTATTAGATTTTAATTTATGTACCCCAAAATTTTCCTTAACTTTCCTGTATGCTCCGTCTATTTTACCAATGTTCATTTCTCTTTCCACTTCTGAACACTTTTCTTTAATCCACTCTTCTTTCACCAGTTTGCACTTCCTGTTTATAGCATTTCTTAATTTCCGATAGTTCCTTTTACTTTCTTCATCACTAGCATTCTTATATTTTCTACGTTCATCCATCAGCTGCAATATATCGTCTGAAACCCAAGGTTTTCTACCGGTTCTCTTTATTCCGCCTAAGTTTGCTTCTGCTGATTTAAGAATTTCCTTTTTAACACTCCCATTCTTCTTCTACATTTTCTACCTTATCTTTTTTACTCAGACCTCTTGCGATGTCCTCCTCAAAAATCTTCTTTACCTCCTCTTCCTCAAGCTTCTCTAAATTCCACCGATTCATCTGACACCTTTTCTTCAGGTTTTTAAACCCCAATCTACATTTCATTATCACCAAATTATGGTCGCTATCAATGTCTGCTCCAGGGTAAGTTTTGCAGTCAACGAGTTGATTTCTAAATCTTTGCTTAACCATGATATAATCTATCTGATACCTTCCAGTATCGCCTGGCTTTTTCCAAGTGTATATTCTTCTATTATGATTTTTAAATTGGGTGTTGGCAATTACTAAATTATACTTCGTGCAAAATTCTATAAGTCGGTCCCCTCTTTCATTTCTTTTGCCCAGCCCGTATTCACCCACTATATTTCCTTCCTTGCCTTTTCCAATGCTTGCATTCCAATCTCCAACTATTATTAAATTTTCATCTCCTTTTACGTGTTTAATTGCTTCATCAATCTCTTCGTATACACACTCTACCTCATCATCATCATGGGCGCTTGTAGGCATATAGACGTTAACAATCGTTGTCGGTTTAGGTTTTGATTTTATCCTTATTACAATGATTCTATCGCTATGCGTTTTGAAATACTCCACTCTCCTCCCTATCTTCTTGTTCATCACGAAACCTACTCCTGCCTGCCCATTATTTGACGCTGAGTTAATTACTCTAAAATCACCTGCCAAAAGTCGCCTTCCTCTTCCCACCGAACCTCACTAATTCCTACTATATCCACATTTGTCCTACCCATTTCCCTTTTTAAATTTTCTAGCCTACCAACCTTTTTTAAGCTTCTAACATTCCACGCTCCGACTCGTAGAATGTTATTTTTTAATTTTCTGGTGACCCCTTCCTTAGTAGTCCCCACCCGGAGATCCGAACGGGGGACTATTTTACCTCCGGAATATTTTACCAAGGAAGGCGCCTCCATTATTACTATGTGAAAATGCAGAGCCACATTTTCTTGGAAAAAAAGCAGCTGTAGTTTTCCATTGCTTTCAGCTGCGCAGTACTCAGAGGACTGAGTGATGTTGATACGGCCGTTTAAGTCGTCCTGACTCACGCCCCTAACAACTACTGAAAGAGCTGCTGCCCTCTTTCAGGAATCATTCCTTAGTCTGGCTCTCAACAGATACCTCTCCGATATGGTTGCACCTTCGGTCCAGCTACTCTGTATCCCTGAGCACTCAAGCCCCCTCACCAACGGCAAGGTCTCATGATTCATAGAGGAGGCTGTTTTAAATATATTTCAAATATTTTAAAAATAAGTTTTAATGTTCAAATTCTACTATTATATTGTGGCACAGCTTACAACTAATCAGTTGAAATATTAGTTTTAAAGTAAATGTTTTTTTTCTCAGCAGACGTAGTGCATTACAACAGAAACAACCCTACTCTGTTGATGTGCTTTTAAGTAATACTGATTGGATAATCCTAAATTTTTTCCATACTTGTTAAGGTACAGTCAAATTTTTACTCAAATATTTTGAGTAAACATGTAATACTTTTAGATGTTTTTTTTTATTTTTTATGGTGTACCAGTTTGTTTAATTTGTTGTGGTCTTCACACAGTTGCATTACTAAAATTTCATCAAATTGTTACGTATGTATTAATATAATCTGTAATCACTTCTGTTTCTTTATTATTTTGTTATGTAATGCTGTTCTGATCAATGTTTACTACATTGTATGTTAATCCTTCTAGCAAATGCTGAAGAAGTTCATTTTTACTATTTATGGCATAGCATACCTCCTGTTCTTGGTGGGATGTAAATGAATTGAATAATTATATTACAATTAAAATAAAGTATTTATTTACACTACACATGTGGTTGTACAACAATTGTTAATGGCTGTACAACTTATTGTTAATGGTTGTAATGCAGTTTTTATTCATTTATTAGTTCCTGTATTAGATGTTTTAATAGTTTTTATTTGCAGCGTTAATGAATTTGTTGCTTGTATACTATTTAATGTTGCTTAAATAATAAAAGTTGCTGTTATGAATTACATTTTCTCTCAATTCATCACTCAGCTGTTGATTTCATATTTCCTTTTAATGAATAATTGCTTTTTTTATTTGTTCAAATCAATTAATCCATACACACAATAAAGTGGAAGGAAAATTATAAAAGAATATAATTACAGTAAAAAAGGATGTTAATATGAATACAATTTTACATTTATAAAAAAAATTTTGATCAAGATTACCTTCAAAGATACATTATTCATTGAAAGATTATTTGAATCAATTATGGATTAACATTACACTTCTATTTTACTGCTTTGGGGATTCATTAATCTGAATAACATTACTATATATTTAAACTAGCTAGGATGCTGGTTCCTAGGTTTAAATCCCAGTAAGTCTGTTTTTTTTTCAACACTATGACATCCTCTTAATATAAACAAAAATATTAATTGGGTATGTGCCTGATGAGAATGAATAAATTACTTTATTTGCTCTTAGGATATTTATGATTGTTCTGGACCTTTGGAAGTATTGAATGAACTGAGTGATGAAGGAAGATTGAAATTAGCTTTGTTTAAAAAACAAGTTGATCAGTTAGAGTATTACGCATATGAAAGAACTGGTAGAGAGAGATTGGAAATGGTGGAGGAGGTTAAAAATCTAAGGGAGCAGTATACAAGGTAAGAAATGTTAAAACTACCATCTGGTTTCAGTTCTCTTTATTAAGAAAACTTTAGAACTGTTGTGTTCATGATCGTGTGTGTGTATGTATGTACACGTGCGCCAATATGTTTATGTAAATTTTATCAATTGATTACTATATTAAATGGTAGTTCATGCAAGATCTATTGCATGTACCTTGGTGCCCTGAGGAACCATGACTTCCTCACTGGGGCACTGCAGAATGTTACACAAAAAAAATGTATTAACTTCATTAATCTGTTTATTATTAATTATGAAAATACATTTCTTCCGTAAAAGTATCACTGCTAGTACAAAGACTCAAGACTTGTTCAAGATCCTTGATACTTTTATATCTGAAAAATGGTTTGAAATGAACTGAGTGCATTGATGTCTGTAGTGTTGCTCATTGTATATCTCACTGTTACGGAGGATTGCATGTCTTTAGTTGAGGCAAAATCCCTAAAGCACTGTGAATTGTTTGTGTTATTCACAGGGAAACACTCATGTTAAATTATCTGAGCTCTACGTTGCACCAGTAGAAGATGAAACATAAGAATGTGAATTAAGATGTTTAAAGAGATTTGTAACCAATATCTTTTGGAAGCTAAGCCTACCAGCTTCTCTAGATGAGAAGCTGATAGAAAAGCAGTGGTGGATTAGGAGAATAATGGTAGACAAGAAAATAAATTTATTTGTTATTTACTATATCACATGAGATTTCATGTGTTATTTATATTTAAACTTATAACATATTTTTAGCCACTGTAATCTGATGTTAGATTTACAAAGTCAATTTTTTCTTTAATTATACTAGGTGTACAAAAAAGAATGTTGCAGTTTTAATTATAATACCTCTTGGATGAGCTATACAGTGTTGATTTAAGGCTAGAATCAAACAGCAAAAAATACAGTTATAGTTGTACACATGGCTATAGGTTGATTCTCTATATCTTTGCTTGAAGTGCCACTAACAAAGGTGGCAACTCCTGAACAAAACTCTTGTAGTTTGCTAAAGGTGAATATCTAATTACAGTTCAATGAACCTTCATTAAAAAGTTTAATAGTGATCCAAAAATGACAATAACATTCATCCACAACATAATCAGTTTGAAATGGCCAGATGAGTGTGTAAAGGGAAGAGTACAGGACAAGCAGTTTGTCTGAAAAAATGTTGATTGTGTCAAGGAGTCTTTCCTGTATAATCTTAAAAAAATTGTTAGAAAAGGCCAGCCATGAATTGAAGGAATTCAAGAAAACACATGTGTGTTTCATTTACAATTGTTTCAGGCTTTGAAATCTATCGACTACACAGGGCATGCCAACTTTGCAATTGAAATGCTGCAGTATGAAGATGATGATTTTCTTGATTGTATTACTTTAGTGATCAATATTTAATCTTTGTTGAAAATCAGAATATTTGTCAAGAAGGTGGTGTGTATCCTCACTGGCATATCTCTGTCAGAACTCTTTGATTGATGTTTTCCTTACTGCCAAATTGGTTGGCATGGACATGATGACAGAACTTGTTTGCAGTGGCCTCCAAAGTTAGTAGATCTGACTACATTTTATTTTTTCCTTTGGAGCTTTATAAATGATCTTGTGTATATGCTTCTGCTACCTACAATCTACCTGATTTAAGGCACAGAATTGAAGCAGCTGTTACTTCCATTATTTCAGACACGCTGGTTAAAGTATTGGATAAACTCCCCTATTGGTTGGATGTGTACTGCATGATGAAAGTTACCCGCTCACATTGAACTCTTGAAGGGAAATACTGTAAGATTTACTCTTTTATTGTATTTGTGATTCATTGGTGTAAGTCAAATATATTAACTAACTCTTAGAGCTCTCTCTAGAGAATCTTCTGTTTGTTCTCTTAAGTTGTTATTCAATATGGTTTCAATTTAAATCATGAAGTATCTTTAGCAAATGCGTATTTTACAGCAATTTGTTGTGATAACTTACGTAGAGTCTAGTTTTAGAATGGCAAAAATAATTTGAATATCAGCTGCAGGCTATAGAGTCCTAACAGAAGGTCGCCTATTTCATTTTTGCATTTGAAAGTATAGCCCTGTTGTATGCCATTTTTTAACCAAATATGTATGCTACTCTTTGTTGGGATACAGACATGTAGAAATTTTCTTTGAATATTTGAGGCGTTTCTTGAAAAGATCCACAATGCACATAAGCTTTTATTATAGCAACCCTTTCCTTGATCAAATAAGCTTGTCTAGTGTGTATTGTATTGCTTTTTTAGAATAATAGTTGAAATCTTTTTTTTTACATACAATTTTGAATAATTCTAGTTAACAATTCAACTGTAACTATGTAGTAGAATTAATACCTATGTAATAATTTTTATAGTTTTTAGTTTTTCTCGATATTTTAGTATTTTAAATAGTGTTTTATTATAATATACTTTCATCTTTATCATAAATGCTATCTGTTGCCATTGGATTAATTTTTATCAATCCTGTTATTATTTGTTTTGTGTGCAATTCTTTGTTTGGGTAGCTGTTTTTCTAAAAATATTCAGCATATAACAGTTCTAGGTGTAGTTGTAATAATACTTTTAATTTAAATTAATCTAAATACTTGTAATTACATTTTGTAATTTTATTGCTTGATTTATATCTCTTATTTATGATTATTATTTACTGAAATGTATGTAATAATATCTTTTTTAATATGTATATATAGTTCATCTTTTAAATCATTGTCTGTGTGAGTGGTTCTCAAACTTTCCATTACAAAGACCACCTAAGAGCAGAAAAGGCGATTTTACAACAAATTTTAAGAAAAGGCATTAAATATGCTGGTGCTGTATCAGAAAGTTCTTGTATTCACTATAGATGTGACATTTAAATTCAAGAACAAGAAAAACATTCATGTTTCATAAAAAAACATCGTTCATAATTCAAGTTGACCAGTTGGTCTTTTCCAGTTTTGTCTTGAACTTGAAAATATGAATATTTTTTTCTTGTAGGTGCAGATTATATTCATTAAAAAAGAGAAGATATTTGTGTTTTAAGTAAATCACTTTGCAGACTCAAACAAACACAAATTTCTTCTTACTTAATCAAGAATATTCTGATTATTTGCCAAAGTAAACTATTTTACCTTAACACAAACCTAAAGAACCAAGAAACCTTTGGGCTAATTTACTGTACGGAAAGTTAATAAAAAGTAAAAGAGAAAAGTTATGTTTTAAAATTTTCTGTTTCTTTACTCAGGGCAATGTGCCCTGGAGCTTCTTTATGCACGAAGCAGTAACTCCTTTTCAGATTCACTGCTGTAATTTTCTCCCAGCAAACAGACATGTTTGCTGGGATATCTCACCACTTTCCCTATTTAATATCATGCCTAATAGTGATGCCGCGTTTGGTATAAGGAATACATTCGTAGATTTTGTCTTAAGGACTTCTATGAAAGAAAAATTCTTTACAGACTGTGTACCTCCTTGGAAATGAAAGACAATAAATTTGCTTCACCAGTCTACATATGTAGTCTTAAGTTGTATTGAAAAAATCAGGCTTTGTTATTTTGTTATCTGCTGTTCTACATTACAAAGCATTTAATAAATTATTTTAACTGTGTCATTTCATAGGATAGTCATTGTAATTTATCTTTTTATTTTTGTGGAGTCACATGCCAGTTTCACCTGTTGTTCTTATAGCTTGAAAATTGAGAGTACTGCTGTTGTGTGGGATTCCTACTCTTAGCAGTGAGCAAGATCTGTGCATGATAGAATGACAAAGTGGATTTTTATTGCTGCTCCTAGCATATTTCTCTAAATAATCCTTTTGCCACCATTTATTTCTCTACTTTTAATTATAATAAGATTCATAGTTAGTAGGATTCATGTTTTTGTTTAACATCACTTCATAAAACAAAAACCACACTGAAGTTTCTGTTAGTCTTCAGCCCCAAGTTGTAATCCATATTTTATTCAGTCATCACATCTACATATTTTATGTATTATAGATAGACTTAATATTAGCAATGTCTAAACTTGACATGGATTTTGAAAATCCATAGTTCATCATTAATAATTTTTTTTTCATATAACTAGCTTAACCAATGATCTACTTCTTAATTTAAATTATAATTTCTTAAATAACGTACTACATTCATGCAAAAACTTCATTCTTTGTATAATGAGAAATGAACGTTAAACATACATTTTTTATGTTTATTTACAATGTAGTACAGTGGCACTCATGAAACTAATTTGCAATGAGGGTGAACTGCATTAAAGAATAACAAAATAACATTGACTTTCCTATACCCAAGATTTTTTAAAGAAACAGACAATTTTATAATTTCATGTATTACAAATTTTGTTACATTCACTTGAAAATATAAGAATCACATGATGTTACCGAAAGCAGAAAGTGCACAAGTTAAAATTTTTAAGAGTATTTTAAAAGTTTGTGTTGTTAACCTGGGTGCAGAACCCCCTGGAATTTTTTAGATTTGTATTCAACTTTGAAAATCATGGACTGTGAAATTCGGTAGTCTATTTATACAGACTGTTTAATTGGTTGCTATTTTTTTCTTTCTATTTAGTGGTAAAAATATTTTAATTTGTTATTTATCATTGTTACTGGATTTCTTGATTTTTCTTTGTAACCTCTAATTTTAGCTTTGCTTATTTTATGATGTTGATATCCAATCTCTGATATCCAGTCTGATGATGATATACACTCTGATGTTGATATCCAGTCTGCTACAAGTTATGTAAACTGTTGAATTAATTACCTATTTTGTGGTGTTCTGGATTCATTTGTTAGTTTTAACATCAAAAAGTTGTGACTGCATTTCTAATCAAAATTGTATTTTATGAACATATTTAATATTAAAAATCATAATACATCTTTCATATATTGTGAAGATCTCTAACTTTATATAACTTTTTAGAGAACCCGTTTTTTAATAATTTATATAAATTATAATTATTTATAAAAATTGTTTTAGGAAGCAATAGTACTTTATGTAAGCATTCTCATGTCATTATAAAAGAAGTAAAAACAATGAAAAGGGTGAATGATAATAAATATGTTAATAACAGTTCAGTATGCAGTGTAAAAAAATTCTCCTTTACACTAGACAGATGGGTGCAAAGTGTGGAATTCTGTTTCATCATTGTGTTGTAGATAACTGTGATGGAGCATAACAAAAGCAGAGATATCAAGATAAGAAGGAGAATGGCTTGAACAAGTGTAATCAGTAGTCAGTTTTGTTATGGAATGTAAGCTGCATAGAAGAGATCATCAAAATAGCATTGTAACATACTGGAATTAAGAATATTAACTTATTATTCAGTTTTGTATAATGCTTTACACAGAGTATTATTTAATATGTTGCAGAAATATGGATTAAGAAAGAAAGAAGAAAAATAATTACCAAGTTTCAGGCAACCTGTTTCTTCCCACAAATCATTGTTGCTGTGGAATCAGTGGCCAATAGCTTTGATGTATGGTTGAGAAGCAGTTGTCTTTGTTCCATACATTATTGTACCACATGAATTCAGCCAAGTGCAACTCAAGTGATGCTATATCGTTCTATGATGACGTTTGTTTTACCACTTCACCCTGTCCCAAATTATGTTCAATATTTTTTATATAAGCCCCAGTTTTGGGTCAAAAAATAATACTTGTGATTGACTGTGTGCAAATATTCCTTCCAATTCTGTTGTGCAATATCATTTTCAGCAGTCTGAATGTATTTTTTTCCCTCTTGTAATATCATTTTTTATCACATCCGTTAGGGTTGCTTGTGAGCAGTTGGATGCCATCATACAAAACACTTGCTGGTTTCCTGACATGTGCTACTGAATATCCATTGCTGTGAAAATATATGGGCAGAATTATTCTTCTGTTTACTGAATAAGCTCTCATCAATTTAATAATTTTATTAGGCCTTCCAATTTTAACAATAGACTAATTGTTAATCTGCTTTTCCCACAAATAGTTATTCCAAGTACTATTTTTTTATCTCATTTTTTAATTGACAGGGACATCATTTAATAGATGTGAGGTCTTTGGAGTGTACAATTTGTACAATTAGTTGGAAGTATACAATTGCTACAAATGGAATTTGTGTATATTCTAGACAGTTACAAGCAAATTAACCATAATTCAATGTTGTCATAATTTGCAGCACTGTTGTACCGTTCGCCAAAGTGAAACTTCATATCATGACTGGTTTTATATCTCAAAGCAGTAAATAGAATTCTGTATTGCTAAAGGAAAGCACACACCTTTTCTTTGCTATTGGGGAGACTCCAGATATCCATCTTATACAATAATGAAAATTATTAACAGGACTTTATGGACAGATTGTTCGGCAACACTGTACTTGTAAGGCTGAAAAAGTTTATTATTGCAAACTATAAATGGTAACTGCATAAATGGAATGAGTTTATCTATTGTACATTTTCAATTCTGTGATTATTTTTATTATTGCTGGTTGAAATGTATGTAGTTAATTCCCTCTTCCTTATTGAAAGTGATTCCACAGTAAAGATTTAGAGAAAAATGGGGCAAATCCAATGATCCTCCACCATTAATATGCAAGTACCCATAAGTAATTGTCACTTACTATTATATTATACATATTTAGTATCACTATATTATATGATAATGTAGTGTGTATCATGCATACTCTTCCATCAAATGATAAGTAATTTTAATTAGTTACAGAAAAATTAATTGCAGATTGATAGGTCTTTAAAAGATTTAGAAAATTGAATACGTATAA
Organism: Lycorma delicatula; assembly: GCF_047948215.1. NCBI lineage: Eukaryota > Metazoa > Arthropoda > Insecta > Hemiptera > Fulgoridae > Lycorma > Lycorma delicatula. The sequence goes on along the minus strand of NC_134455.1, from coordinate 219,853,153 downwards.
TTGCATGTATTGTGTTCGTTTGATTGTGAACTTACTGTGAATTGTCCCAATTCATAAGTTATATTTGTACTGCTTGTAACATTACTCTAAACATATGAAATTGTCAAATATATACAAGCATCATAACTTACACAAGCTTTTGGTTTCTTTTATTTGTGATTTTTCTGTTACTTGTTTTTTTAAGCTTTTTTGGTTTCTGAGTGTAAAAATAAAATATAGTGTGAAACTTAATAGATTAAGGCAATTATGTATTTAATTTTATTTACTATAAAAATGTTTATAACCCTCATCTTAATACCATTTTGAGGAATATCAAGTGCCCATAATTAATTACCTGGGCAATAGGTAAACTGGCTATTGGTCATCATATTGGCTACTATATCAGTTCATCTGAAACATTCAAGTTTGATTTTTAACTCTTTATCATCACCTTCACATAAAGTAATTGCTATGTGAAGAGGTTTTTGTTTATAGAAATTAGGTAAATAAAATAAAATGTTCACAAAAGGCATTTTGAACTTTTTTCTCTAACACTGTGATCATAGAAGAAATAGTGACTGGTGATGAGGGGGTTTGTGTTTAATAATCTTTATCTTTCTGAAGAATCAGTATAATATAGTATTTGTTATATATTCTGGCAAGAATTGATTATTTGGCATGTGCTTCAGTAAATATGCTTTCATCACTAACTGCTTTGTTGCCATTTCTCTTTATGAAAAGAGGCTGAATTTGTTTTTTGGAAAGAACATTTTACAAGGAATGTTTTAGGAAATCACATACATAGTTGGGGTGTAAATCATTCTATAGTACATAAATCACTCTACAGTACATAAAATAATGATAATAATATTGAATCTAATGAGTTTATTGAATTAAAACAAGGGCTTTGATCTTTATTAACAAGATAAAAAATCTTTCTAAAGGATTTCATAAATTTATTAAATTGTAGTTTATTAAATTTATTAAATTGCATATTTTATAAAAAAAAGGTTGAACAGGGATTATAAAAAATGTAGTTTTTTAAAACTGTTACAGATTGTTTAAAAGAGTTTGAAATAATTATATTTTTAAGATGAGTAATAGTAAGTATGAACTGCGTGGATATTTAAATCTGTATAAAATGTTCAGTTATCTACCTACCTCTAGTTGTTGTTTTTTGAGAAAATACATTAAAAAAAAAGTGTAATAGTAATAAAAAAATAGAGAAATAGTAGATAAAAATAATTTAAAAGTGTAATATTTTGTGTATTTTAAAGTATATTTTAATAGAAGCTTATTTCTTCTTTTAATTGAAAGATAAAATTTTTTTCAGTACATTAGGATCATTTCGTAAAGCAAATGTTTTATGCATGCTGACAATTGATAAATCCAATAAGGAAGAATTATTTAGAGGATCTGATGGTGAACCAAACATGAGATTAAGGTATGTAATTTTATACAAATCTTAATTAGGTAAGACTTGACTATGAACTAAAGAATTTATGAGTTACATGTTATACTATGTCTTCTCTTTTGATTAATGTTGATTGAGAAATGTGTTCAATTATAATATACTCTCTTACAAATAAATAAACTTCAATTGAAAATTATATAAATAGTTTTCTATTATATAAATTACATTTAGCCATTACTTAGAAGCTAATATATATATATATATATATATATATATATATATACAAGGTGCTACCCAAAAGTTCGGGGAATTTGAATTTCGCGCACAAACCATTGCTGGTACCTGCTGCTGCTAGATGTGGCTAACAGTACTCTTTGTGAATCAGTGTTCCAACAGCTGTGACGGTGAGAGGCTGCATTGTTGACTTTCGTGCGGTTGTGTAGTGTTGTTTTACTGCTTCGGTGAAGTTCTAAATGGCAGATTTTAAAGAGCAAAGAACCTGCATAAAATTATGCTTTATGCTTAAAAACTGGTGCAGAAACCCATCGCATGCTTGTGGAAGCATTTGGTGACAATGCTATAAGTAAAAGTAAAACTTTTTTGTAGTACAAATGATTCAAAGATGGACAAACGACAGTCGATGACGATTTGCGTTCAGAAAGACCATCAACAAGCGCAACACTGGAAAACATTGCGAAAGTGCAAGATGCTATTGTTGCAGATCGTAGACAAACAATCCATGATGTTTGTGTAATCGTACAAATGTCATATGGGTCCGTGCAACGCATCTTGTCGGACAATTTGAACATGAGACGCATTGCTGCAAAATTCGTACTGAGATCGTTGAACAACAACCAGAAACAAAATCGCATAGCTGTCTGTAGTGAATTGAAAAATTCAGTAAGAGATGACCCTAACTTCATCTCCAAGTTCATGATGATTGCTTTTTTCAACATCAAAGGCATTATCCATAAGAAATTTATTCCTCTTGGTCAGACTGTTAATGGGATGTTCTATTGTGAAGTTTTGAAGCGGTTATGTGAAAGCATTAGGCGCAAATGTTCAGATCTGTGGGGGCAACAACACCTGGGTTCTGCACCATGACAACATGCCCGTGCACACATCGCTAGCAGTTTGGAATTTCTTGGATTCCAGAAAGATGGTAGTGATTCCCCACTCACCCTATTCGGCTGACCTTGCCCCGTGCAACTTTTTTCTCTTTCTGAAAATAAAATTTCAATTGATTCAGGAAGAAACGCAGAACGTGCTTCGAACACTTACATCTAGAGACTTCCAGGGATGCATGGAATTATGGGAAAAACGCTGGAATCACAATGCCCAAAGGTATTACTTTGAAGGAGACAGTGGAAATTATAAGTTATGGTAAGCTATTTTATTTTTATGGTAAAATTCCCTGAACTTTTGGGTAGCACCTTGTGTATATATACAGGTAATTCAAAGAAACGGGAAATTTAAAAAATTGAATAACGTTAATGAAAAATTTTTTCGAAAATGAATTTTATTTCATGTAATTGTACAAATGTTGCCATTTTAGGATACATACATTTTAGTTTATTTTTTAAAGATGACATCTTCCAGGTGACCTCCTCTTCTACGTAAACACTCACAAAGTCTCTTTGTTAAATTGTTCATGGTTTGACATAACATCTTAACTGGAATTTCCGCAATTGCTTCACGGATCTTTGCCTTCAGTTCTTCCGTTGTAGCAGGTCTACTGTGGAACACTGCTTTTAAGGTGACCTCACAAAAAGTAATCGCAAGCTGAGAGATCAGGCGATCTGGGAGGCCATCTACGTCACCTTTTCATGAAATGACACGTCCAAACAATCGGCGTACAGCTGCCATCGATATTCGTACAGTATGTGATGTTGCTCAGTCTTGTTGAAACCAGGCTGTGTTAAGAATTGGTGGAAATCTCTTTTTTTGTTCCACAACAAAGGTTTCAAGCATGACTATGTAACGAGCTGACGTCACTGTAATCGCAAGATCGTTGTCATCCTAAAAAAAATAAGGGCCTATAACACCGTAAGATGACATAGCACACCACACGGTCACTTTCTGGCTGTGCAATGGACGCTGGTGTAGCTGCGTAGGATTTTCTTGTGCCCAGTATCTGAAATTTTACTTGTTAACAAATCCACTGAGGTGGAAATGCGCTTCGTCTGACATCCACAGTTCGTGAACAAACTCTTCGTTATTTATCTTCTGAAGCATTACATTACAGAATTGTGCTCGCACAACTGCATCGTTCGGTTTCAGTTCCTGAACGATCTGCAACTTGTATGGATGGTATTGTAAGTCCTTCACTTACATTCTTCGAACACTTGAACTATGCAATTGTAAATATGCTGAGAGACGACGGATTGACCGATGTGGACTTCGTGTGACAGCATCTTGTAAAGCTTGAACATTCTGTGGTGTACGGACAGTTCGCTCACTGCCTGGAGGTTCCTTTTTCAATTAATATTATTATATTTGTTGCACTTAATTTTGTACACATCTTCTCTATTATTATAAAATATTTAAAAATTAATAATAATATTAGTAATAGAGAAGATGTGTACAAAATTAAGTGCAACAAATATAATAATATTAATTGAAAAAGGAACCTCCAGGCAGTGATAATTTGGTTTATATGCTTTTTTATGTTTTTTATATCATAATGTTAATAATCTTTTCTCTTATTTTATTTGTGTAATTATATTTTAGGTATAAACTATTTTTAATCTTTTTGTTATATTTTGGTAAAATTATCTTTATATTTTTTATTCTGATTTTTATACATTTTTTCTATAATTTTATCATCAAAACCATCAATTATTGTTATTCATAATATTTATAGAAGCTTGTGTGGGGAATATAAAATTAAAATTTTGTAGTTTGTGAAAAATGCCATGCCTGACCAGGATTCAAATTCTGGACCTTCCTGATAAAAGGCTGAGACACCACTACTCCACTGAGGAAGTTTGAAGATCTCCTGTGGCGTATGGCAGTGGTTCTCAAACTTTTCCAAGTTGCGGCGCCCTTTTTCAATTAAACTTTTTCCATGGCGCCATACTCTAAGTAAAAGTATGACTACTTGTAAGAGATAAAAATAAATAAAACTTGTGTATCCTCATTATTTTTTTACTTTATTAAGATTAAATTAATAATTATAAATGTCTTGGTTCAATTAATTATGAAGCTTTACAATATTTCACGGCATCTCTGTAAAGAGGCCACAGTTCCCTGGGCAACTGCAGCACGCAGTTTAGGAATCACTGTCCTATCGCATATATATTATATCTTTAATTAAGTGTTTGTCCATTGACTTGAAATGCATACAAAATTTTTTTTCACCCATCCCATTGTGCGCAAAAGCAGGTTAAGTTATTTTTTAAATTTACTAGGATCAAACTGGCTTTCAAAATTATTAATATTCAATGCACAAAGTTAAATTGCTGATGGCAATTTAAACAAGCAGCTGATTGCTGATCAGCTGTTGTTTACAGCTCATAAAATAAATTTTTTCACATAATTTAATTTTCATTAGAAGTTTTTGAAAATTTTTAGTTTTTTATTTTATCATTATGGTTTTTAAAATTATAATATTTTTCTGCCACATTTTTGACTGTTTTTTTTTTTTTTTATTAAAATAAAATTTCTGAGAGTTGTATTAGTTTTCTGCTTGTATTTACATCAATTTTATAAAAAATAAATTCTCAACAATCTTTTTTTCGAAATTTTAATTCTTTTATGGGCTATTTAACAAAGTTAATTTAAGCTAATCCAAATAAAAACGTGTTTTTTTTACTTTAATATTTTTGGGCTTTACAATAATGTACTTTGAGACTATTAGAGATATGGTTATTTTATTCAGTTTTTCAGGTCAAAAAAAAAATTAGAACTACCAAATATGCTGCTAATTTGAAGATAAATGAGTGTTTTGTGATTATAAATCTGTTTTTAATGTATACTAATGTTTTCCTGTGTTATGAACATAACAACCACATCTTATTTATGTATTTGCAGACAAAAAAAAGATAAAGCAAATTTAGTGAAAATGTCATCAAATGTAACGGAACAATTACGCTCTATAAGTAGGCACTTAGCAGAGACTACACAAAGAAGCTGTGATACTCTGGAAACTCTTGGTAAGTTTTAATTGAATGCCTTGGTTCCTATTATAAAGTTAGTTAATTTTTTACCATTAATTTTCTTAATTCATGGTTTGTAAGGCAAGTTATACTTCATCTAGTTTATGCCTTAAAAAAAAAATAGGCTGACTACCATGCTCAATTCTTAAATTTTTTTCCTGCTTCTGTGTTTGCTCTATTTTAGAAAATTTTGTTTGAAATTTTTGAGCAAGTTTTTTCTCAACATTTCGTAGAAGTAAGGTAAACACTTGGTAGCTTAGTCATAATTGTTTAGGCAGTCAACTAGTGTTTATGACCTTCATTCCTGATTTATAACTTGATCTTCACAGTGAATTTTATTCATGATAAACATCCATAAACTGTTAAGAAGTAATTGTATTTGTCAAGGTACTAATTTAAAATTTTATATATTTGTTTATTACATATATATATTGCATATATATGCATTTACTGTTGCGTAGAATTTGTACAATTCTTTATTATTAGATTTTAATGATATGTATACTTATTTTTATTTTCTTTTTACTTCCGTATACAAAGTAAAGGAAGTATTGTGATCGTGAAAATATTCGGTTTCCAGATTTCAACGGAAATAAACATTTTGACCATTCCTGAATCCATTAGTTTCAGCATGAAATCTGTATATATGTACAGCTAATCATTTTTGATTATATACATATCATTAAAAAAAATAATACATTAAAATAAAAAAATCTGATGTGGAAAACACATGACTTCCTTTATGCCTATTAAATTATATTTACATATTTTTTTAAATTAAAAGTATATAAAATTTTATTTCATTAATAATTTCTGATATTTTTTCATACTTTGAAAAAAATGATTAGCTGTAGGATGTTGAAATTTTAAATTTAGGACTGTTGTAACATCTAGTTGTGCATCTCTCCTTTTGATTGCAACCAAAAAGTGGTTCGACTGAACCAAAAAGTGTCTAAAAAAGCCCAAAATCCAAAAAAATTGGGTTTTGGACTTTTTCTTAAGTGCAGCAATAACTCCTCATTGAGAGCTTTTTTACAATATATCATAAATGGTACTTATTTTCATTGGTTCCAGAATTATAGCCAAATAAATAAATAAATTATTTGGATCTTAGGGGAAGGCAGATCGGTTTGAATCAGACTTCATCTCCTTTTTTTAAATTTAAATGTATTGATTAATAATTTAATACTAATAATAATTGAACTAATGAATAATTTAACAAAAAAAAGTATAAAAAAATATCAGAAATTATAAATGAAATAAAATTTTATATACTTTTAATTTAAAAAAAAATATGTAAATGTAATTTAATAGGAATACAAGGAAGTCATGTGTTTTCCACATCAGATTTTTTTATTTTAATCTATTATTATTTTTTTTAATGATATGTATATAATCAACATATTCAGTGATGTTGTTCTGGCCTTATGCATTTGTGGTAGTATTTAACCATTGTATTATATTCATTCCAATAAAATTTTGCCCCAATTTATAAAGTCAACTAAGTTATTAGTTGACAGCTTGACGTAATTTACGTCTTTTGCATTTTTTTAAACACTGATTTGAATAACAGATCGTGGATACCGGTGTTCTTTGCTTGTTGGGTTTCAATTAACCACACATCTCAGGAATGGTTGAACTGAGACTGTACAAGATGCTTCATTTACACTCATGCATATCATCTTCTTTCAATCTCTGAAGTATTATCTGAAAGGTAATTACCGGAGGCTAAACAGGAAAAAGAAAAGAAAGGTCTTTTGCATTTGAAGAAATACTGCAGAGAATTCTCTGAAACAAAATATTACAAGGTGTCAAATTACATGTTTGTAGGAGCCATTCAGATGTTCTTTAATTTCTTTCCATTCAAGAAAAGAGATAGTCAACTAACTTGAAAATCATAGTAAGGAGGTGCTGTTATCTTGCTCCTAATTATAGAAGGGTTGCTTTATTAATAGGGAAAAACAAAATCTCAAAATTTGAATCATGTTACACTTTAGTTGAATTAAAAATTAATTCTCCTTTTTTGTGGTCTTATTAATATCTTGAATTCCATGTACATTAAGTTCCTTCTCCACAGTTAAGCAAGAATTTTCACCATAATCATAAATACAATTCTCAAATTCCCTAGATCGTTCAGTTTGAAGCATAAAACCATGTCGCTAAGGTAGAAGAATAAGGATGTGCTTTATAGGACATTATAAATTCCTTTTAAATTAACTTCCTTCTCTCAAAATCATATTTACAAAGTGAATGATGTAATCTTGGCCATAGCACTTCCTTTAGAATCTTTTGTAAACTTGTTGTGGATATTTCCAGCTCAATAGAAGCCTTTCTGGTTGACATATAATAGCACTTTACTAATATCTGCAGAAGTTGTTTGTTTTCTAAAGAATATGAAGGTTTTATTCATATGTTAGAAGTTCACCTTCCTATCCCATGTCAATATATGATTTTTTTTTTGTACTGAATTTTTCTTATGTTGCATCTTTGGATGTTATATCCAATAGGAAATCATAATACTAGCACTTGTAAAAATTATTGTTAATATTATGTATTTTTCACTAGAAAAGACTTTAAACAGTGAAGTTGTTTGAAGGTGAATGTAAAAATAGACACAAATCCCTTTTATGTTATGTTCATGCAGGATTGAAATGGTATATTAATTTATCTAGATGTAAATATTCATTAATTATTATTCCAGAAAACTACAAACTATTAAACTACCTATTTGTCATCTGACTCTTTGTTGCTGAATTTTATACCAATTTTTTTTTTTTTGTTTCTAGCAAATTCTTCATCGAATGTTACAGCTGCACAAGAAGAACTCCACTCAACGGGTAATGTAATAGCTCATTCTCATAAACTTCTTGCAAAATATGGCCGTAGGGAATTTACAGATAAAATTATTTTAATTTTTGCATTTCTATTCTTTTTGGCATGTGTGTTATACATTATTTCAAAACGATTATTTTGATCAGTTAGAATTATTATATGTTGATGTATGAGAATACATGATATGTTTTTTAGTTGATTTTATTTGTATGAGAGTTGTGTATATGTGAGCTTAATATTTATGATGATTTCTCGTAGCTTTATACCTCAGTTCAGAGACTAACAGTCATAGATTTGATAAAGGAGGAAACAGAAAATTCAAGCATTATTTTTTCCCTATTTCATTCAGTTATTTTGAAATAAATATAATTTCTATAATGTAAAAATTAAAAATAAAAAATTTAATGTACAGTTTTATTTTTCTTCAGAATATACTGTGTAAAACTGAACATCAGAATTATTTACCTAACCTTAGATATACATATCTCTTTTTTTATGTTTACCCTTCATACAAACTTCATGGATGCTCTACAGAAATATAATTCTATACTTATTAGACCAATATTAAATAAAAAAAAGAATCATGTTACAAAGTATAACAATATACACTGATTTATTGGTGTAATGTGAACTCCATATCTGCAGTATGTGCAGCCAAACTAAGATAACTGTGAACAAAATTATATTTTATTTACAAAAAGAACATGTGTGTAAAAACACAAGGGTTAATTTATCAGAAAAATTTGTCATTATGTATGTTTATAAGTTTTCAGAGGTAATGAGGAAGTAATGGTAAGTAATTAAAGTGGTAAAATATCTTCAGATTTTTTTTAGGATTCAAATTTACAATCAAGATAGGTGGTTAGAAAGTAATCAAAGAGTAATTTTTTTTTTAGATTTTTGAAGAAAATTTTCAGAAATATAATGAAACTGCATCTATTTTTTTAATATGAACTGCCTGCCGAACAAGAAATTATTAAAATAATTAAATCCTTAAAAGCCAACAAAGGCTTGGTAAAAGACTTTATAACAGCAGAACTTTTCAAATTAACAGAAAACATTACTGAAGAATGGCAAATTGCATTAATACATCTGCTACTCAAGAAAAGAGACAAAAGATATGGATGTTAATAATTATAGAAACATTTCTCTTCTATCAGTTACATACAAAATTACTATCAATTACATACAGATCAAACAGATGATCAAAACTAATTTGCAATTATGGCAAAATGAATGATCTTGCCATAATTACAAATTGTTTAAATATAGCTAGTATTTCAAATAAAAACTTTAAAGGAAATCTACAAATATCCTGTCAAAAAGCTGAATGCATGATCAATTTCAAAAATAAGTCCAGATATTTAGTAACAAAATATGGTAAAAAATTCAAGTAGTTGAAAATTTTAAATACCTAGGAAAAATACTACAAACAATGCTATGAAAAAAGTAAATCTAGAAAGCAAAACAAATAAAATGAGTTTTGACAAGAATCATTTACTTTATAGTCAACATCTTATAACACAAAATTTGGCACTATAATACAACAGTAAAACCTGAATGTTTGTATTTAGCAGAAACAATGATACTAGAAAATAAGTCAAGAATGTAAAAAAAAATCCTTAAAAAAGGAAAATATTAGACCTAAAGTACAAAGATAATAAAATATATTAAATTCAAATGAAGACCCGTACCCAGATCTTCATCAAATGACATACTCATACAAAAAGGAGGTTTTGGTTGGTTCTTTGTACATTTATAAAAATGAGTAAAAACACATTAACCAAGATATTTTCTAAGCAAACCTAATTGTTTTTAAGCAATGACTATCAACGTTTTTAGCTTCACGACCCTCAAAAAGTAAAAAATTAAATATAATGAATATTTTGCAACCCCTCCCAACCACAAACCAATGAAATCTAGTTAATACTATTTAGCTGCGTTGATAGCTATGGAAGTAATCATGCATATATTTTTTTTTTGTGGGTGAAAAACGCCTGGGCGTTATCATCGCCCAGAATTTTATTAATAAAAGGGTAAAATAACTCCAAAATAATAAAACTTATGTGTAAAATTAATATTAATCATATAATAATAAATTATTAAAGCAAGAGAATAAGGTAAAATAAAACTACAAAGTCTTTAAAATATAAATGTTAAAATAATCAAATAAAGAAACTATATAAAACTTACCTTACCTAATTCCGATGGGTTGTGCAAAAGGCTCCCTTCCCAGATAATAAAATTAAAGACATAGAACTAAAAAAATCATAATTGGATGTAAGGTTAAAAATTATCAACAACTCTTCTAGCATAAAAATATAATTTTTTGCAGTAACCTGGTACTATGCAAAAACAGAAACATCTGGTCCAAAATTCCGCTATTATTGTACAAGATACCACAGATGTTTGTTGGTAGATTAAACTTACCATGCAATGCCGCATAACATATGAAGTCCACGAGAATGTGGTGCACAGTCATGCAGCAGTTGCATCATGTGCATAGGGGCGGGACTTCTCCTGACATTAGGTATTCATGTGTGATCCTCGTATGTCCTATTCGTAACTGGCAGAGGACCACTTCTTCACGATGAGATTTCCTGCAAGAAGAGCTCTATGGCAACACTGAATCTTTAATCCGTCCGAGTTTATTATCGACGGTAGTTGCCCAGTCACTTTGCCACCTTGCTCTCAGTGATTGTTTTACATGATTGTTGGTGCTCTTCATGCATATATGAAGTGCACAAACATGAGCAATTTACTGGTTTAAAGTTGATGTGAACATATTACCTGTAGTTTGGCCTGCTTGCATTATATTCATTGTGACAGTGTCATGTTCAAACATGCATATGTTAGGTTTGAACATGATCATGCTCTCAGCAGCATAAGAGGCGTAAAGGATTGCATAACATCAGTTTAGTTTTGAATATGAAGTGTGTGTTTGGTGGTTTTTTTTAAAGTTTTTAAAGGGTAATTTCATTGAAAATTATAATAATTGAGTAGTTAAATGGAATAGATAAATTTGTGAAAAAATGAAGCGAGCCATCTACATCCAGTGAAGTGATGAAATGAATTTGGTATAAATGCAAGATTGTACAATGACAGTTATCTAAATTGTGGTTTTACCTCATTGGATGTAAAGCCACAGTGCATTGTTCTGTTTTCAAGTCCTCTCTGCAGAAAGCATGAAACAATCAAAATTAATTTGACACTTGGAAACTAAACAATGGTTCTAAACAATCTGGTTCATAAAAACAAACCCTTGGAATTTTTCAAAAGAAAATTACATCCTTTGAGAAATCAACGAGCTTCTATTTTTAAGTCAAGCCATACTAATAAAAGTACACTTGAAGCATCTTGTAACATTAAGAGTAACTGAGATGTCCATCCAAACCCAATACAACTGCAGTAGTTGATACGGCCTGCTGCAATTGATATGGTCGGTAGTTTAATAGGCATGGAAGAAGCAAAAGAAATTGAAAACATTCCACTTTTGAGCAACACAGTATCAAGGCAAATCGTTGACATGGCTGCTGATGTTTGCAGTTAGGTAATGCAGTTAGCAAGTGAGTTCAAGTGAATTTTTTAGTATTCAATTTGATGAATCAATAGATGTGACAAACATTTCTTAGTTATGTTTTATGAAATATGAATGCAATAGGAACAGATCAATCAGAGAAAATATGTTGTTTTGCAAATCAGTACCTGGTAATGCAATAGGACAATTTCTTTTTGATGTTTTTTTATGAAGCTACTAAAAACTATAATATACGATTGCACAAAATGTATTGCAGTATGTAGTGATGGTGCAAAGGCAATAACAGGAAAGAATAATGGATTTTTGAATATTTTTAAAGATTATCTTATACCAAGGGCAGAATGGACACACTGCTTCCGTCACAGACATGCTCTTGATGAAGGTGGATTTGCTGCTAAGGTATCAGTTGAGATTCACGACCAGCTCATTTAAATGTCTGCTGATAAAACATTCCAAAATAATATAATTTTCATCTGAAGATTTACATAGATACATTTTTGGCTTGAACATTGAAGTGAACTTTGAAATTTAGTCATAGAAGCATTGAAAATAGTGTAATCCCTTTCACTGCATCTTCTCTGAAAAGGTTTTTTGTATAGACAAAAGACCTTTTCAGAGAGTTTAAAAACTAAATATAGGAATCATCTTTTATCATTTGAAAACAATTTTCTTTGTTTCTAACATAGAGCCATGTATGGAGAAACTTTTAAATAAAAAACAAATTAACCATCTCATTAATTTATTTTCGGTACATGTGTACTTATAAATGTAAGTAAAATGTTTATAATTATTGATTTTTTTCTCATAAAATGATTTCATTATTATTCACATGTAAAGTTGTAGGCTAATTTCACTACCCCCATGTTGAGAAATGCTGGTTTAAAGAAATGAAAGAACTAAAAAGAACTAGACATAAAGAAATGGGAAAGCATGAAAAGTTCATTTAGAAACAAAATACAAAACTTCAGAATATCAAGGAAAAACAAATAGCAAAAAGACGCAAACCTTGAACAGAAAGAACTAATTCAAGTGAAAGAATGCAAAACTTGTGGTTCGTAGAAGACCTAAATGGAAAAAAAAGATTTAAAAGGTAATGAAATGAATTAAGTGACAATTGGTAGTGATTTCTGAAATGTTAACAATATTTTTTTTTTTAAATTAAGAATTTACATAATAAAATAATCAATCATATTATCAGTAATAATAAAAAGATACAAAATAAAAGAAAAAACCAAAGCTCAGTAAGCAACATTAGTTTAAGTGTATGTTTCTAAAAGAAGTTCTTATTTTTAATAAAAAAAAGATGTAAACATCATCATATGTAATGAGAATGTGCCTTTCCACTGCTGCCCATATTTTTCATTTTATTCTTATCAAACAATTGGTTAGTAGTATCATATCATCATTCTAGCGTATGCACTCAATAAAAGCAGGAAGTCAGATTCAGATTACTGGCATCAACAGTTGGCATGTTCGGGTTCAGGATGGGTGCACATAGCATAGCCAAATTTACAAGCTCGTAATCATAATAACATTATTTATTTAGTCACTATTTTATTATCATGGAGTTCAGTTGTGAGGGAGCTTTCTTTGATACTGTTCACATCAGAAACTGTCAGTTTGAAATAAAACAAAAGAAATTTGGGGTTCATGATATTATTAAGGCTAGAAGAGTATATGGAAAATACCATTACCTTTTTGATGATCTAACAAAAGATCCTATCAGGTTCTTTGAATATTTCAGAATGGAGATTCATACTTTCTACAACGGTTTAGGAAAATTGAGCATCGGTTATTGAAAAATTGGTGTATTATCAGCAGGAAATTTTGGCAGAATGGCTAATGTTAACTATCAGGTAAGAAACAGATTTCTCATAATTGTTATTGAAATAATTTTCTGTTATTATTTTTATAAAATTAACAAAAAAGTATAAAAACCCTTGAATAACAATGAAAAATGTATAAAAATTCAAAATAAAAAACGAAATTTATGACAAATGAAATCTTTACACCAATAGATAAATCATTAAGGTTATGAGGATTTCTGGAGAGTTGTATATCTTGTGGTGTTGTAAAATACCCAGAGTTCAAATAATTATCCATGTTAGGGGGAGATGTTGCAGATTGATCCGAGGATAGTATGATACTCAGGTGAAGGGCTGTAGGCATACGATGTTTGAGGTAAGGTTGGCATCATATTTAAATGCAGCTCATAATTAGAAGATCCAGAATTGTACACAAATTGCTCCACAACTTCTTGAACACGATTCCTGAAAGACAGTTTCATGTTGTCTGGTATTTTTGCAATGAGTGAAGGCTACAGAAAAACAGCTCATCTTCATTTTCAGGCTTGCACTAGTAAAGATCTCTTCTAAAATTTTAACTTTTCTCAGCTCCATGTCAATCATTGTCTTGTATTTAGCATTAGTTAGAATTCTCCGTCCCTTCTTCTTCTGTTGCAAAATATCTTCGTTTTCAGTATTTTCAGCTCTTGGTCTTAATAGTGTGCTTCATGTGGAACATTTGTCCTTTCTTCAGTATTAGGTTCATCAAATGTAATGGGATCTTCTTGAAAACCCTGGTTTTCATTAGCGTTGTTATTGATGTCTTCATTGACATTATAAATCTGTTGGCTTGCTTCATTAGGTGATGCAGCAGTTTCTATTGCTGATAAATTATCTGAGGAGGCTATCATGGTTTCACAAGTCTCTTAAAAACAATAGCGATTTAAAATGCAGCCATTTTGGCTCAGATGATTCGTTTACTGTCCCTGTGGGTTATAAGCGTCATCTTCTCGAATTCTACAGCAAACTGATGTCTTAAATATTTCCATTTCTTTCTCAAAACAGTATCTGAAATCAGAGTATAAAACCTCATGTCACCTTCAAACGTGACTATTCTATATTGAATTAAATAAAATATTATAACTAGATTTATTTTAACTTTGCTAATAATAGTTTAGTCCAAATGCAACTAATTCAATATGAAAACATATGATACGAAAAAAAAATTTTCTCCAAATCATCCTATTATTTCTTTCAGGTACCTGACCACTGGCATGTCATTCTGGGCTTTGGCCTTCTGTTTTCATATGGGAAATACTGCAGTCAGAAGAATTATCAAAGAAACTGTTGGTACCAATGCTGGTACCAACTGTGCAGCAACTTAAAAATAATACAGCAGAATTTGAAGAAGTCTGGAATTTCCGTCATATTGTTGGTTGTTTAGATTGAAAAACACATCCATATTTGTCCAGATAATACCAGCTTAATGTTCTATAATTACAAACATATCTTTTCTCTGGTTCTTCAAGAGCTTATGGATGCAAAAAACAAGTTTATCGTCATTGATGTTTGTGATTATGGAAAACAAAGTGATTTTTGGTTTCAGACTTATTTAATTTTATCAATGGAAGACAAATAACTTTTCCAGAACCTGACTCTCCCTCACAGTAATGTGAAAGCTCCCTACTTTATCTTGGCAGATCAGGCTTATCCTCTGCTCCCTTACCTTTTGAAATGCTTGTCTAGCGCTAGAAAATCTGTAGAACGGTCTGTATTCAAAATGGCATATCCTCTCCAAAGTGATTGAAACAAAAATCAATTTTGCTGAAACAATTGTCAAATGTGTTGACAATTGTTTTATTTGTGTTTTACATATCATTATAGATAAAGAAGAGTTTCACAGGCACTTAACTGATGCTACTGTTCATGGTGAATCAATAATTTTGGTAGAGATGTGGAAGGAAGGCTTCCAACTGAGGCCAAAGGTGTAATAAACAGTTTTTATTTCTCTTGTCATATGATGACTAAAAACAAACAAAACACTGTATTTTACAAAGTAATTCTGAACTGTTATTAATATAATATTTACTATAATTAACTGATACTATTTTATTACTCAACAGATAATAATAAAAAAGGATTACAGAAATATTACTGCAAGTAATGTCGTATTTAAATTTTTTTTTTTTATTGCATATCCTGAAATATCTTTGGCTATTTCTTGCCAACAGCAATTGACAACTCTGTTGGAATGCAATTTAAGCTTTCTATTATAAATTTCTGGTTTAAATGTACTTTAGAAATTAAGAGTTTCGGTACGCATTATTTACGTTTACACAATAATATTACAATTTAAAAACATTTAAAGTTGTTTTTTTTTTTTTTACAAATGTGATAATTGTAGAGCTATAGATTTTTTGTAATAAAGTTTTTATATAAATATAAAAACAAAAAACACCTTCCCAAAATGTTCAAAAACACACAATTAAAATATACTTTTTACCACAAACAAAAACAGTGTTTTGTTTGCTTGGCATTTTTCTTGCCACCACCGTATTCAGTCGCCCTAAAGCATTAGACCAAATGTCTGTGCCACAAAAGGCTACTGAGCCTCAAAACAGTTTAGCAACCAGTGTCCTAAATAGCTCCTAGAGCTTACCTAACAGCATAAGCAGCCTAAGCATGGTGCCATACACCACCGGCTTACGTGTCCCAACCATTCATTTGTCATATATTTACTAAAATGTATAGGCCCACCCCGGCAATTACTGAAAATATATATGACATCCAAAAATTAGATTTACTTTGTCTAGACAGCAATTTGCTACCATGCCTAGTCGCTGAATGTCAGCAAGTACCTGTCCACCATATTAAAGTGCTTGGAGCCTTAATTGGCTGGTGGTCAGCCATATTTTTACACTTTTTACATCAGTGTTTCCAGTTTCAAGTAATGTTTCACTTATCAGTTGTGATATATGAAGGATATTTGCCAACACATATCCTCTGAAATGAATGAAGAAAACAAATGGAATTCTGACTGTTGGTATTGATTTTAAAGAAAAGGTTCAATACTCTTTAATGAACCTGTTGTCTAAGCTTACCAGAGAAAGAATTAACAAATATACCAGAATCTGAATTCTTTCTTAAGATCCAGTGTCAGCATAGGTAAATTTATGATTACAATTATAAATTTCAAATATAGCTATGGACAAATATAATGAACAGAATTTGCAATTTAATTATTCCAATCTGTTTCCTACTCATTGGACCTAAGCATTTGGAAAATTAGCATTTTTGTGGAAACCTTTCTCATTTCCTAATTATGTTTCTGAAGAAGAAAATTTAATAAAATCATATTTTAATCCATGCCAAATTAATGCACAGACTTCATTAACATTTTCAGGTAGTGTTACAATTCTTATTGATAATGTAGAGCTTGGTAACATAAGAACAATCTTCGTGAATAAAGCAAAAAACAATTTAAGAACTTTTAAATTTACATTGAAGCAGTGTGTTTTGCTATAGCAGAACTATAGCTGCCAAAAACTTTTCTGCAGTAACTCTTTTATTCCAGATTTTATAATTTTATTTTAAGTGCTGATTTGCAAAGATAATGGAGAAGCCTACAAAATTTTTTTTCACTCGGGAACTGGCTAAAGAAAAAATAAAAATCTGCAAGTGGAGCATAAAACAGGAAAAAATGTGTATTTTGATGTTGCCTTTCTAATTCCTACTATTGTATGCAAAAGGCAAAAAATATTCCACTTGTTTGCTTGAAAAAAATAAGTTTAATAAAAGTTAATAATTATCGAATCAATAACATAGATCATTAACATTTTTATAAAGAAGTGGTAGTAATGTTATACTTAAAAGAATGGTATTAAGGGTAAAGCATTCTACGCTAAACTAATGCAAAAACTGTTTCAATTCAATGGCCTTTATATACTTATGTTAATAATAAATGATGATATGAAGCACATCATACGGCACTATGTATGTTATGGAAACTCATTTTAACTATAAATATAAGGGTGAATCAAATATAAACATTTTTTTAAAGATTTTTTAATAAATTTTTTGATTAATAATATACCCAATTCATACCTTCATCAATTCTTGATATAGTTTCCTGCACAATCCACACTTTTGCCAATGATTAGGAAGCTTGAATGGATAATCTTTGTTAATAAAAAGTTTGTGGATGAGTCGTCAACCAATTCCACGCGCGCTCCTTTATGTCTACATTGTTTTTTAATTGTTTCCCTCCAAGCAATTCTTTCAAGGGCACAAACAAAAAATAGTCACAGGAGGACAAATCTGGGCTAGAGAGGTGGTCAAGGGTTTCCTGGTGCAGTTTTTCCTACTTATCCCTTGTCAAAATCATGATGTGTGGCCAGGGATTGTCATGGAGAAGTATGACAATCATGAGAAGTATGCCCATATCTTGATTGGCATACCCCGTCTTTGAAATGATTTCCTTCATAAATTCTTCACATCTCAATATTAACAAAATATTATAAGAAAGAACATTAATAACTTTCTCTCTGAAAACAATTACTGGCAATATAACAATATTAACATCTAGCAGTCAAGATTTTTCTGATTTTAAAATATCAAAAGTTTTTTTTCCTCCCTGAAAAATATTAATTACAAAAAAGTTGTACCAAAGAAGTTTCTGGTAAACTACACTAATTTAAATGTCTATATGCCATTAGGTTTCTGAGATTCATGAAATGTAAAAGGGCAAAATTTAGTTAATATTCTTTATCAAAAAGAAAGTTCAAAAATGGAGTGGCAATCAAAATACTGACATACTAATAAAAGGTGATTTTTCTTTGTAAAAACAGTGAAATATTAATTTAAGACATCCTCTGAATTATCATAACTTAAAAAGTTGTATCTGTTGTATCCTTTCATGTTACTATTAATGAGTCTTACTATTAATAGTTGTTAGTGGTTTTCTAATGTGGAATTGTGAACAAAGCCATAAACTGATAAAATCTTATTTAACACTCATGATAATTTGTCACTGTGATTGATTCAGTGATTTCTGAATGGTTAATATGTATGTTTACATGTATATAATTCATAAAAATTGTGATTTAGTGATGTGTTGGGATACGGTGGTAACACTGTTTAGGACCGCCATTGGCTAAAATTTAACCATCAGTTTAAGTTTGATGCATTCCGATTGGTTAGAAGTATTGGCCATTGTGAATAGTTACTTGTTGGCCTGCAACAAGTTCTATATCACAGTAATAAATATTCCTCTGTACAAATTTATTATGGAATTAATATGAAAGAAACATTTGATGTTATGAAACCATTATTGAAAAAGTAAATTATAAAAAGCGTAATGAATCTGGTCAGAATTTTTTCATCATATGTTTTTGAAAAAAATCCAAATAAAATTTTGGAAGTTGGTTGATGTTATATGATGCATGATTATATTCTTAAGATTTATTTATTTTATACGATCATATCTGTTATTAACCATGAAACAATAACTTCTCATAACACAAACCTCACATATTGTATCATGACGTCTTTATTGAAGTGTACATGAACAAGATTCATTATGTCTGTACAATTCAAAACAACACAAATCTTGTTGGATTTGTTTGCCTATTACTTTTAATAGTGTAATCTCTTCAGTCAATTTTTCACATAAGAAAAAATTACACCCATTAATTAAAAAAGTTTATAAATTATACTTTGAGTATAAAACTGGGAATTAGGATAAGGCGTGGGCTTATTTTAAGTGCTAACGCTAAGGCCACACCGCTGTTAGGTGTGTGAGACCGCAAATATGTGTATGTGGTGATGAGGTACATGAAGGAGAGCCGTGTAAGGAGCCTCCTTCTTGTATTAATTGCAAACGACAGCATTCTTGTAGATCCAGGAACTGTCCTGTCTACAAAGACGAGGTGGCTGGGCAGGAAGTAATAACCCTGCAAAAGGTCAGCTACTTCGAAGCAAAGAAGATTGTAAACGCTCGCAAACCTAGAGCAACAACAACCTATTCCCGACGGGGAGTCTTATTCTTTAAGACTTTGGGGGTTGGCGTCCCCATGGGCCTAGCCTCTGCAGCTATTCTTCCCACTATACAGTGAGCTGCAGAACACTTTACATCATACACATATACTACACCAAGAACACTACATAAATTACAACGTACACATATACTACACCAAGAACACTACATAAATTACAACATACACAATTACACAACATCCTACACTGATATTTCTTACATTAACACACTGCGGTGTTGATTAACACTCGCAACCGTAACCCAAGGCGGGAACAATGGTGCCGATGGGTGAATGGCTCTACGTAGTGAGTCTCGAACGATGTCCTCTGGGCACCAGGGCGAACCCAGTTGTACTTAGCTCTAGCTCCAGTACGCGTGCGCTCTGCTGGAATGGTCCATTTTTCGCCGGTACTCGTGGGACCAAAATTTCTGTTCCTATATTAAATTCCAAGATGGTTGGTGGTCCATCTGAAAAACCACCAAATTAAGTCTTTTGAAGAGATCTCGATCAGCTTTGTCTGACGAGGATAAAAGTCCTACCGAAGAGAACTGCAAATCTTTAGACTTAACTCTAAAAATATTCGATTCGTTGTTCTCCGAAATAGTCAGGAAGGTGGCTCCCTCCAAAAGGTTTCACCTTTCCTAATAAAACTGTAACAGGTGCAAGTGGCTCCCCGAAGAACATAAGTAAATTACGCGACGGATCGATTCTGATCGAAACATTCTACGACGAACAGAGTCGATCTATCTTACGTCTCCGTAATATGGGTGGTATAAATATAAGTGCAGAAAGCCAAAAAACTTTAAATACGAGCCGGGGTGTAATTTTTTGTCGAGATCTTTTAGATATAGATATCACTGAAATAGTTGACGAGCTTTACCACCAAGATGTTGTTGAAGTGAAACGTATTATGAAACGGCAGAACGGAACAGAAGAACCGACACCGTCTCTTATACTAACATTCAATCTCCCTGTTCCACCAGAAAAGATTAAAGTGGGTTATCTCTCGGTTCGGGTACGACCGTTCATACTCAACCCACGGCGATGTTTCAGATGCCAAGGTTTTGGTCACATCTTGCACGAAAACTGAGATCTGTGCTCGATGTGATAAAGAAGGTCACAATGACACTAACTGCGAAGAAAGTGAAAAGTGCGCAAACTGCAGTGGTCCACATACAGCCCGCTCCCGAGAATGCCCAATCTTTAAAGAAGAAAAGGCAATTCTCAAAATCTGTACGGAGCAAAAGCTATCTTTTCCGACCGCACGAAGAGAATACAAAAAGTTAATTCACGGAACCTGGTTAAACCAGATGTATTTTTTGCCACCGCTACATCGAAAAAAACTCTTACAAACGTTAATAATCAGCAGTGCGGATCCTGCAATGAACTTAAACTTGTTCAGATGCTTTCTTCACTTGAGATGAATAAAACGTCTTTCGTTGCAGTTAGTGAATCCAACAGTGTGATACATAACGAAAGTTCCTGTTCCCAAAGTCGTACCGGCACGAGTAGCGACTATCACAGCTGGCAGTAAGCCACCTAATAAGCTCCCCGTAAAGGGAACCCACATAACCACCCCCTCTGGGATGTTAACTGCAGCATCCCTTTCAAATAAATCTCCTCCACCATCACCTCATATACTGGAGGATATGGTTGAAGAACCACCCGACCCTAGGGTATCGGAGTTCTTTAAAATAAAAAATACAAAAAAGAAAAACCGAATCACGTACAGCTAATTTTTATATAATTTCCGAAATTATTTATTTTTTACCTTCTACAACATGACCCAATTACACTCAGAGGATACTTCTGTGAGAGATACGACTGCGTAGTAGACAGTAGGGAGAGTGGTGGAGTAGCGATTTTCATGAAGAATGGGGTGTCAGCTACAAGAATTCAACTAACCACTGTCATTCCTGCTATTGCAGTAAAGGTCTCTATTCCCTTCAAATTGCATATCTGCAATCTGTATCTCTCACTGAACACTGAGTTCAGTGCTTTAGATGTCTCAAATCTCCTCACGCAAATACCATCTCCATCGTTAAAAGTTGGAGACTTCAATGCCCATCATATTTCCTGGGGTTCAACCTTCTGCTCCACTCGAGGAAATATGATAAACAGATTGAGACAAAACTTTTTGACCTTTGCCTGCTGAATAATGGATCACACACATTCATGTCCTTATCAACTGGTACTGTATCTAACCTTGATCTCTCCATATGCTCACCGAATTTGCTCCCTCATTTTAATTGGTCTGATTGTGATGACTTTCACGGCAGTGATCATAGACCAATTATCATTGGTTTCGGTGTAGACTGCGAGATTTAAAAGAAGGCCATGAAGATGGATTGTTGAAAAGGCAGATTGGAACGGATACCATAAAGCATTCCAATCGCAGTATGACGATGGAGCGAACATCCTCGACCAATATTCTTCTTTTACGTCCATGATACTTGAGAATGCCAACAGATATATCCCACAAACATCGGGTAATCCTAGACGTCCTTTCGTTCCATGGTGGAACGATGATTGCAAATATGCTATTAGGAATCGACGGTAGGCACTACGCAAATTTAATCGTAGGCCTACAACAGAACATCTAAATTTATACCGCAGGGCTAGAGCGGTGTGCCGTCGGGTATTCTTGGACGCTAAGAGGAATTCATGGACGAAATACGTGAGCACTGTCTCACGCACTACTCCCACGTCTACTGTATGGAAGAAAGTTCGTGCAATTTTCGGATCACCGAAAGAATCTATTCTCGGTCTTATTGATGAACTCCTTTCATCACCCTCGGAAGTGGCAAATAGTCTAGCAAAATCTTTCCGCTCGGTGTCTCTCACCTCATCATATAAAACGATTTTCAAAGGTACAAGATACAAAAGTATTATCGTTAAACATTGGTGATTCGGTTGGTGAATTAAACACTCCATTCGTATTTAAGGAATTGTTACATGTACTTAAAAACTCACGGGATACTTTCCCTGGACCGGACAACATTCGCCTTTCCATGCTTTCACACCTTCCTAATTCGGCACTACAACTTTTGAATATCTTCAACGGTTTATTCTCCGAACAAGTCTTCTCACCCGGCTGGTCAGAAGCATTTATTATACCAGTACTAAAACCTGGTAAAGACCAAACCAACCCCTCAAGCTACCGCCCTATTTCATTAACAAGCGTTTTGTGTAAAATAATGGAGATAATGGTAAACCGCAGACTTACATGGTACTTGGAGAAACATGGCTTTCTATCTCCAGAACAGTGTGGTTTTCGACAAGGACGATCTTCTATTGACCATTTAGTGTCACTAGAAACAGCCATACAAAACGCTTTCCTAAATCGCCAGCACCTCGTCGCTATCTTCTTCGATATAAAAAAGGCGTACGACACAGCCTGGCGACGTGGTATTCTTAACACTCTCAAAGAATGGGGAATCAAGGGCAATATGCTTGCTTTTATCCGGGGATTCTTAAATCACTGAACGGCTCGTGTTCGTGTGGATGATTCGCTCTCAGATAGTGTCATCTTGGAGAATGGAGTGCCCCAAGGTAGTGTATTAAGTGCCTCCTTATTTTCTGTAGCCATAAACGATATTACCAAATGTGTGCAGGCTCCTGTCTCATGTTCTCTATTTACTGACGACTTTGCTATTTACATTGCAAGCCGTTCAACACCTACAGCAGAGAGACTACTGCAGAACACTATATCTCACCTTGAAGCTTGGTCCAGGATTACTGGTTTTACATTTTCATCCGAAAAAACAAAATGTGTAGTTTTTTCTCTGCTACGAAACCCTTCTATTCCGCAAGTTTTTCTGAACGGAGAGACTATTACTATTTCTACCTACGTTAAGTTTTTAGGTTTATGGTTAATTTTTTGATAGCCGACTTACTTGGGTCAAACATATAAAAGAATTAAAAACAAAATGTTCCAAACTTCTAGATATGATGCGAGTCCTTACTAACACCAACTGCGGAGCCGATAGGTCATTTATGATACGTTTTTACTATTCCTTTGTTCGCTCCCGTTTAGATTATGGTTGTGTCGCCTACTCTTCAGCTCGTCAAACCGTGCTTAAAATGCTGGATAGTGTACATCATTTCCTTCGGCTTGCCACAGGCACGTTTAGATCAAGTCCTGTCGCAAGCTTACTTGTAGATTGTGGTGAACCATCACTTTGGGATAGACGAGACCAGCTTTTATTATCTTATTTTGCTCGTCTCAAAGGACAGCCAAATCACCCGGCTCTTGACTCCGTCTTTAAAAATCCTAATCTAGGAAAGTATGAGGACCATCCACGTCGTACTGCACCTGTAGGTGTCCGTACCCGGCGTCTGCTGCAGCATATAAATGTTGACACACCGTCATTCTTTCCTACATATCCTTGCTCATATCCTCCATGGAGAATAAACCTTATAAATTTTACTTTTGACCTTACGACATACAATAAACAATCAACACTACCTATTGTCTTCCAGCAATATATATATATATATAGGAATATATATATATATATATATATATATATATATATATATATATATATATATATATATATCTATTGTTCTCTCCAAGATGAAACCAGACGCGGTTGTATACACTGATGGATCGAAACAAAACGATACCGTTGGCTGTGCATTTGTTGTCAATGAAAGAACTTATATGTTTGGTCTACCCGGTATTACGAGTGTGTTTACCGCTGAACTATACGTTATAAATAAGGCTCTAAACATCATTAACCCTAAGTATAGAAAAATTCTTATTTGCAGCGATTCGTGTAGTGCTCTCCAAGCCTTAAAAAACTTTTATTCCACACATCCTATCGTCATTGAAATTTACAACGCAATCGCTGAGTTTAATAATCGCAACACAGAAGTAAGTTTTTGCTGGGTCCCAAGCCACGTAGGGATTTTAGGTAATGAACATGCAGATTCCGCTGCCAAAGAAGCATGTAACCAACCTCCTTTCACCACCCGAGTTGCTACTTCTCATTTTATTAATTATGTAAAACAATCACTAAGAGCAAAGTGGCAAGGTGACTGGACGGCTACTGTCTATAATAAACTCCGGCATATTAAAAATTCTGTGTTGCCATGGGACTCCTCATGTAGAAAATCTCGGCGTGAGGAAGTAGTCCTCTGTCGGTTGCGGATAGGACACAGCAGGGTCACACACGGGCACCTGATGACAAGAGAACATTCACCCCTATGCACACGATGCAACTGCCGCATGACTGTGCACCACATACTCGTGGACTGCATATGTTATGTGGCGTTACGTCGTAAGTTTAAATTACCCAGAAACATCCGTGGTGTCTTGTGCAACGACAATGAAGTTTTAAACCGGATGTTCCTTTTCTGCGTAGTGTAGGGTTAACCCAAAAAATTTAACATTGTCGGGTATATAACTTATTCTACAACATTTTTTTAATAGATTTGATTTTGTCAACCGAGTAGGGAGCCTTTTACACTCCCTATCCGAATCTGTTAAATTTTATTTTTTATACAGTTTTTTTATTTAATATTTTAGCTTTTATGTTTTAATGACTCAGGCTGTGATATTAGTTTTAAGATTCTAGTGATATTAGTTTTAAGTTTTATTTTTTTAACTTAGTTTTAAGTTTTATTTTTTTAACTTAGTTTTAAGTTTTATTTAATTTCTTTATTTTAGTTTTAACCTAGTTTTATGTTTGCTGCTTATTTTTTTAAACTTGTTTGTACCATTTTTGTGCTCTTGTTATCCGAGAATGGGCCTTTTACACCCATCTCGGACTTTGTTTGATTTGCTTTTATTTTATTTTAATTGAAAGGATCATTGAAAACAAAATGAAGCCTTTCAGCAATAAAGAAGCTGTTAAGCCAAACATAGTTGTACAGCCTCCTGAAGATACAACTCCGAAACAGAAAGTTGCCCCTGTTCAGAAGAAAACGGACGCCAAACCACAAGTCAAAGTCCGTCTTAGAGAGATTCTAGATGATCAGAAGAAAGTGATTGCTTCGCAGTCCGTTATGGAGGCTTCCAAGCCTCCTACAACTGAGGTGGCCTCTAAACCACAGAGGCCACAAAAAACCACACATGGGGGCCAGTGTCCCCCCTCCCAGGGGCGGTGACTGGCGCGATCTCTGTGTCAGGGGTCAGTCAGGTTTCCGCCTCTCAACCGGCGCTGATCCATGTACGTCGTCGTCGTCGTCGGCGGCGGCTTCGGTGGTCTCCGATTCGGAGACCGGAAGATATACGGGCGACGACGTTCTCCGCGAACACGAAGCTGTTCGCAGTATGGAGAAGAAAAGGGGAAAAGGCTGGCCGAAAGGTAAACCAAGGCCATAATTTAATTTAAAATCAGCGAGTCGATTATACAATGGAACATTAATGGATGTTTTTCAAACATCCAAGAAAACACGAAATTGCTATTGCAATTTCTGCGAGAGAAATATCGCCACGGCTCTTGCCAGCAGTAAATACAAAGTTATATCTAACTCGGAAGAAATAAAAAAGAAGCCAGCAGTGTTCAACCAACAGAAATTTTTAGCAACCGTCAGTGACTACGAACAACATTAGAATTTATACTGACGGTTCTACAACCGAACATGGTGTTGGATGCTGCACATATGTTAATGGATAAGCCCATGTTTGGAAACTGCCGGATATGGCCAGTGTCTATACGGCAGAACTTACTGCCATACAGCAAGCTCTTCGGTACACAGAACACTATTGCGAAAGGGAGTGCTAATATGTTCCGATTGTCTTAAGTGCCCTTGTTGCAATAAGGATGTCACACTAACGATGTCCTAATTGCAAACATCCTGTCCATTTTGTACGTTCTAAATCAACGAGGACAGCGATGCATATTTGTATGGACTCCCGGGCATGCTGATATTGCAGGTAATGAAAGCGCAGACGGAGCTTGCCAGAAAGGTAACAGCCTGCTATGTTTTAGATGCAATTCTTATAAGTGTGGCAGATGTTAAAAACTGTCTAACAACATAATAAGAAACAAGTGTTATACTGATCGGAGGAGTTTAAATACAAAAAAACTCCGTCAAATCTTCTCCATATAAATGGAAAAGCGACGTGAAGTTGACTCGCCGAGAACAAGTGGCACATGCGAATAACAAATTCATCATATTTGTTAACCGGCGAAGAGAGACCAAAGTGCGGTGTTTGTAATAAAACACTTACAATTAAGCATCTAATAGAGGAGTATACCATATATGAGGACCTCAGAAAGAGGTTCCTGCTAAGAAATAATATTGCTGCTGATCTGGATAATGGAAATGAAGAAAAGATAGTAGCTTATTTACACGCCAGTGGACTTCTTAGAAATCTGTAAAAGCGAAAATTTAAAGCTGTATTAAAAAACTCTATGAGGTAGTTTTTTATATATATAATGGAGTCTCGAATCGTGGCACATATAGAGACATATGGAGGTAGCCCTCTTGCCTAGGCCACCGTGGCTCGCCTGCATGCAAGAGCAGCGAGTCTGGGTGTGTCCAATGATGACATGGGGGTATCCTCAACGGACTGAGGCTGCGACGCTATGGGCAAGCGCAATGCATGCCTGTAGCCAATTAGGTCAGGACCGGGAAGGGTAGCCTCCCTGTCGAGGGGCTTTTTGGCCGTCCTGAACAGGTGGTCAGATTGCTCTTATGACGGTAGGAGGACCTCGATGGGTTACGTCCTACGGAACTGCTTATAGGGAGGAGTCAACTGCCACGGCATCCTGAGGCGACTGATATGGTGTTTAACGGCGGTACTGGTCGCTCCGAGGGTGCTTAAATAAATAAATAAGCGAGACAGGTAGAAGGAGATAATGGTATTGTAAAGACTAGTATTTTACATTTATGTTTTTAAGATTGGGGCCTTTTACACGCCTTAAGTGTCTGTTTGCTTGCTTATTTTTTGTGTATAAATGTTTTTAAATGAAAATGTAAGGGCCCTTTACACCCTTACATATGACGACCCTGATGGTGGTTCTAATCTCTTTTTAAGAATATGACGAAGGCTAATGACCTTAGCAGTCGATGCCCGTAAAAACAAAGAAAAAAAATAATAATGCCCTGAGTAGGGTAATCCCCACCGGAACACAACATTTACGTTCCACGTCCAGGGCGGCAACAGCTGTACTTATGTATTACATATATCTGGCTAACGGGTCATCAGACGGATTGGATTATTCGGCCACCTGCAGGATACGAACAATTAAACGATTAGGAAGTGGACACATACCATATTTAGAGCTGGCGATGTGGCGGCCAGGGTCAATGTTATTGCAAGTGTAACGGAGACCGTTCTGTTGTCCGCATGCCCCCTGCGATGGCAAGCATGTAGCAATGGTGTCCATGTATGTCGGTGCATGGGAGCTCTGAAAGTTTCGGTGAGTATGAGCCTGGAGTCAGTGCAGAGATTGCGCATCCGCTCTCTGCCAGGACATATGCCGGTTCCACAGGAGTACCGGATCGGACCTCCAAGGTTAGTAGCCCTGGAGTGGTGGTGTACCCCGGCGGTTAGCCTTGCTACAGAAGGGATCAACACTAATGGAAACACTTGAACAAACAAACGTGGCAGAGGGTGCACGTAAACACCCTCGTTTAGAAACCGCCTTTATCAATATGCACCTTGAACCCCCTTCTACGATCCATCTAGACACCAAGATACCTTGCTTTCTCCGAGGTCACTTCTATTCCTTCCAATCCAACGGAGATCCTCGGGATCCTCCTTTCCGTCATCTGGATCATTTTAGTCTTATGAAGTGCAACCTTGAGCTCTCTAGCATTTAGCCAGTTCACTTCATCGCCACCAGGGCTCGATTGACCCGGAGCTTAACCTCACTAGCGTTCCTTCGCGAGTAACTGCACCCCTGAAGAGACCTCAACACCCAGCAGGCCGTCATATGCCACATTCCATAATAGGGGTCTAGAATTGACCCCTGGGACACCCCTTTCTCCATGGTTATGACGACCTCCTCACCCTCTTCGGAGGTGATCCCTGTCAAGTAGTCTTGAATCATTTTGATCAGGTAAGGAGAAACCTTCCTGTTCACCAGTGAGTCCAAAATAGCACTCCAACCAATAATATTGAAAGCATTTTCAATATCTACCATAATCAACACCGGTATCTCCCGAGTATGTCTAGTCTCCAATGCAGCCACCTTAGCAATCTCCAAATCTCTACCTATTGCGTTCATAGTGGACCGCCCCTTCCTGAAACCATATTGTCTCTTGGACAGTCCACCACGCCGCTTCAGTTCCAGGCCAAGTCTCCTAGTCAGGAGACCGTCAAAGACCTTTCCAACAGAATTAATCAGGTATATAGGTCGATAACCGCCTCCACCTTAGGTACCATAATCAGCCTGGCCATTTTTCAGCTACCTTACAAGATAAGGCCTGATTGAACGCCTCAAGATATGACAAAGGAGACGCCTCAGCCATAATTTTTAACACCTTCGCCGTAATCCCGTTTGGTCCCGGACTCTTGTGGGATCTAAGCTTGTTGACAGCATATTCCAACTCCTCCACCGTGAATCTCGGGATCTCTCCAGCCACGATTTCTCGTCTGTTCCATTTTTCCTCCCGAGAAAAAAATTTTCGCAGAACCCGCGTCAGCTGATCCACCGGCAGTCTGGGCAACGCCCTCCCGAAACTATCCATGACTAGTCTGTACGAGTCACCAAAGGAATTTTCATCCAGTTTCGCACATAACTCACGCCATTTTTCCTTCTTAGCGTCTGCGATTGTCTTTTCAAGCTCCCTCCTGGACTGTCGTAACCTTAAGGCTGCCTCCTCATTCGCAGCATCACCGCTTCTTCCTCAGGTAAATACTCTTCTTATCCTGTTACATTTCCTTCTCAGCTCTTCTATAGAGTTCCACCAATGTACTCGACGACATTCTGTCCAAACCCTACGCTTAGTCAGGATCTCTTTACAGGCTTCTTCGTGCATCCTCTCGGTTCATGCAAATCCAGACCCAACACTTAATCTAAGAAGCTCTTCCTAAGTACCGTTATCTGGGATTCTGTCGTCAGCCAAGGTCGAAAGAGGGTGCCTGCTTAGTTGTCCCTCCACATCAGTACGACCACTCAGAGAGTTCCCAATGACCAACTCTATGCAGTTATGATCGCTGAGCGTCTCCCTGTCTAATACCCGCCACTGCACACTGCCGGCTTAATTATCCCCAACAAATGACAGGTCCAACTTTGTCCCTCGGCATCCCCACTCCTCCTATCGAACGTGAGTGCGCCAAACTCATTCACATACGATTCCAAGGAAGGCCGTCGTCTCAGCCAAAAATGTACCCTTTTTATCAGCCACCACGCTGCCCAACACGTGACTCTTAGCATTAAAATCGCCACCAATGATAGTCGGACCCCGCGTACTCCTAATCTCCAAGGCTAATCCCTCTATCACCTTGGAAAATTCGCTGAGGGGTATGTTAGGGGAGACGTAGCAACTATAACATGTAATCCCCGCCATAATCACCTATTCAAATCCCTTACCTCTTCCCCAGTTGATGACGGCCAGTCGACTGGTGGTTACCGTAGTGACCGCACAAGTGCCATCTATCCTCTGCAACAGCCCGACAATTATGCTTAGAGACCAGGAGCAAATCCACTACTATGTCCCCAGCCATAACCCATAGCAGGTCATGCGAATGGCGGCAACGATTCGTGTTTAGTTGCAGAATTTTCATGACTTGCTTGAAGGCATGACTTGAAGGCTGCCAAATCGGTGGCCCTCCGCACCTCACTTCTTGCAGGTCGTGGGTTCCCTGCATCCTGCCTTAAAGGGTCCCTCCTTGCTGTAGTTGAAGCAGCATCGGGACCTATCAGCGCCCTGACATTTAGCAGCTATGTGTCCCACGTCCCAACATTTACAGCACCTTCTCTCATCGATTCTAAGGGACACACTGCAGGAGATCCAATCCATCAGTATCCTGCCTTTCTTCAAGAATAACCGCCTGAGTGTTCGGCACCATCAAGGTCACCACCTGACTGCCAGAGTAAACAGGCCGCAATTTTAAGGACTTCTTGTGTTCTTCTTCTAACGTAATGAGTTCCGCAACAGGATTTACAACCTCCTCCTCCCAGGTTAATGCCGTGATATTCCTCATACAGACCCTCTTCAGTCTCTCCTTTTTTCTCCAAGTGACTTGTACCCCTTGCATGCCATCTTGGATCTTCTGAAATAATAGCCTTCTGTTCCTTGTCCCATATTCGAATTAGGAGCTCCTCATTTCTGCCCTTACAAGCTGTGAAGGCCAGCAATTGATCAGCGGTCAACTGTCCCCCAGTCATTCGGGCTCTAACTTCAGGGACCGTTTTATAAAGAGGGGCCGCAAAGGGCCCTTCGACTTCGCGAGGTCAAGGATGACCGCCACGTCACCATCGTGTTTACCAGAACAGGTCTTCTTTTACTCGACCGAATGGGTATAACAACCCTTCGGCCATCGCATCATAATTAATTCACCTAGATCATTATCATCTAGATCACCTGCTATTGCCTGGAATGCTAAAAATGAGTTCAAACGGACTTATAAATGGTCCTCATAAATAGTCCTCAGTTTCCTGCACACATTGTAATTAAGAGTATGTCTCTTTTCCTACCTAATCCTGTTAATTTTACTACATATTTATTTCCTTTTTCAGAGGGCGCATGACCTGTCTGTCATAATACAAACACGTTACTTCTGCATCAGACAGGCTCCTACCAAATGTACGACATTTCTTACACAGCTGTAATAGACTTTTTCTTTTTCCTGTTTAGCCTCCGGAACCACCGTCATGGTTACTTCTGAGGATGAATGAGGATGATATGTATGAGTGTAAATGAAATGTAGTCTTGTACAGTCTCAGGTCAACCATTTCTAAGATGTGTGATTAATTGTAAACCAACCACCAAAGAACACCGTTATCCACGATATAGTATTCAAATCCATATAAAAGTAACTGCCTTTACTAGGATTTGAATCTTAGAACTTTCGAATTCAAAATTAGCTGATTTGCGAAGACGCGTTCACCGCTACTCCAACCCAGAGGGTTCGGCGTGACGTCTGAACGTACCTCGAATAATTAAAAAACGATTGGCTGTAGGATGTTGATATTCTGGATTTAGGACTGTTGTAACATCTAGTTATGCACCGTCCCTTTTGATTGCAATCGACTGAACCAATGCCCAAAAAAAACCAAAAATCCCATAAGATTTAGATTTTGGACTTTTTCTTAACTGCAGTAATAAGCCCTCATTGAGAGCTTTTCAATGATATATCATAAGTGGTACTTGTTTTCATTGGTTCCAGAGTTATAGCCAAATACATCTTTTTATTTTTTTTATTTTAAATATATTGATTTATTAACCCGTTATTCTAGAAAAATGTTTACAATAAATAATAATTAAATAATAACAGCAAACAAAAAAAAAATTAATAATAAAATCAGAAGTTATTAGTGAAATAAAATTTTATGTACTTTTAAAGATGTGTATTTGTAATTTAATAGGCATTATTACTTATGTGTACATGTAATAGATTTGGTGAAACATCTGATTATTTAATATTAATTGAAAATTGTAATTTAGAACGTATTATTTTTGAATTTTATAGTTTAATTTCTTTTTAATTTTATTTACATTAAAGTTAACTACAGAGTGACTGAACTTAGAACCTAACAGGAACAACATATACACTGACGCATACATGCCCGATCTTTAATAATTTGCAAAAAATTCTTATCTTTTTGTTCATTACTCCTCTGATATTGTTGGACAATATTTTTCATAAGGCGGAGTTGATCATCATTTCATTTATTTGTTTTTTATAGCCAATCATTTAATCGCTCTTTGGTTTGATATTATTCTTCTGATCCTAATTTGTGTACACATTCTCTATTTTCAAATTTTCTCTCTCTTTATATTCATCATCCTCTCTTAATCTTTTTATTCTTTCTTTGGTTTTAACATTTTCTTCCTCTTTATATTCAGCTTGTTGTTTTTTTGAGATATTTTTCTTCATGTTATCTTTCTTTTTCCTGTAGGATCATAATAAAAACTGAATATTTTACACCGTAAGGTCGAAATTAACATTTGTAACCAGTATACAGGAGTTCACTAAACAGAATAGTTTAATCATTAATAAATTTTATTTATACAACACACCAGATGTAAGTTATGTGGTGTCCACATCAGGTTTTTTCTATTTAAGATTGACTAGAAATGCAAGTTAAGGGTTTCCAAAGTAAATTTAATGTTATTTTTAGGATTTTAGTTTTATTTTATCTTTTCTATTATTTTTTTTTACGGGCATCAGCTGCTAAGGTCATTAGCCTCGTCATATTCTTGAAAAAGAGGATAGTATCACCTGTATCTGGATCGTCATATGTAACGGTGTAAAGGGCCCTTACATTTTTATATAAAAGCACAAAGTACACAAAAAACATTAATCTAACAACAATAAACAAAACAACACTTACGGTAATTGTAAAGGGCTCCAATTTAAAAAAAATTGAGAAAAATTACAAATAATATAAATAGAAAATACAAGTCTTAGAAAATACAATACCATATTTCCTTCTACCTGTCTCCTTTAATTACTTATTTAAGCACCCTCGGGGCGACCAGAACCGCCGTTAAGCAGCATATCAGTCGCCTCAGGATGCCGGGGCATTTGACTTCCCCCTATAAACAGTCCCGTAGGACGTAACCCATCGGGGTCCTCCCAGCGTCATAAGAACAATCTGACCACCTGTTCAGGACGGCCAAAAAGCCCTGTTCAGGACGGCGGGGAGGTTATTCTTCCCGGTTCTGACCTACTTGGCTACAGGCAAGCATTGCGCTTACCCATAGCCTCGCGCCCTAAGTCCACCTTTGAGGGTCCCCCATGTCATCATTGGACACACCCCGACTCGCTGCTCTTGCATGCAGGCGAGCCAGAGTGGCTTAGGCAAGAGGGCTACCTCCCGTTACTATACGTGCCACGCTTCGAGACTCCCATATATATATAAAACTACCTCATAGAGTTTAACACGCTTTAAATATTTCATTTTTATAGAC
This sequence comes from Lycorma delicatula, assembly GCF_047948215.1. Taxonomy (NCBI): domain Eukaryota; kingdom Metazoa; phylum Arthropoda; class Insecta; order Hemiptera; family Fulgoridae; genus Lycorma; species Lycorma delicatula. The sequence goes on along the minus strand of NC_134455.1, from coordinate 219,819,371 downwards.
TTTTGAGAAGTCCACTGGCGTGTAAATAAGCAACTACCTTTTCTTCATTTCCATTATCCAGATCAGCAGCAATATTATTTCTTAGCAGGAACCTCTTTCTGAGGTCCTCATATATGGTACACTCCTCTATTAGATGCTTAATTGTAAGTGTTTTATTACAAACACCGCACTTTGGTCTCTCTTCGCCGGTTAACAAATATGATGAATTTGTTATTCGCATGTGACCGATTCTAAGTGTGGTCACAGCCACTTGTTCTCGGCGAGTCAACCTCACGTCGCTTTTCCATTTATATGGAGAAGATTTGACGTAGTTTTTTTGTTGTATTTAAACTCCTCCAATCAGTATAACACTTGTTTCTTATTATGTTGTTAGACAGTTTTTAACATCTGCCTCCCTTACAGGAATTGCATCCAAAACATCGCAGACTGTTGCCTTTCTGGCAGCTTCGTCTGCGCTTTCATTACCTGCAATACAGCATGCCCTGGAGTCCATAGAAATACACATAGCTGTCCTCGTTGATTTAGAATATATAAAATGGACAGGATGTTTGCAATTAGGACATCCTTAATGTTCTTGTTCCGAATTGCAACAAGTGCACTTACGGAATCGGACATATCAGCACTCTCTCTTCGCAATAATGTTCTGTGTACCAGACTTGCTGTATGGCAGTAAGTTCCGCCGTATAGATACTAGCCATATCTGGCAGTTTCCAAAAATGGGTTTCTCCATTTACACATATGGAGCATCCAACACCATGTTTGGTTTTAGAACCGTCAGTATAAATTCTAATATGTTCTTCGTATCTACTGACGGTTGCCAAAAATTCCTGTTGGATGATAACTGCTGGCTTCTTTTTTATTTCTCCCTCAGAGAGATCCAACCTTGTATTTACCGCTGGCAAGAGCCATGGCGGTATTTGTCTCGCAGAAATTGCTAATGTATCTGGAATAGCAGTTTCGTGTTTTCTTCTTAATTCGTTGTATCTAATTCCGGCTGGTCAGGAATAGGTAGCACGATGTTCATATAATGCAGCCATAGGATGATTCGTAAAAAGTTTGTTATTTATATGAGCAGGAAAAGCCCATACGTTTGCTGCACATCTTAACAAAAGGATCTCTCTTCTATAATGTAGTGGCATTATTCCGGCTTCGGACATTAGACTAGTCGCCGGACTTGTGCGGAAAGCACCTGTCGCATATCTTATTCCGTTATTATGAATTATGTCTTAACTTTCTTAAATGCGACTTCCTAGCGGATGAATACATCCGTAGTCTAGTTTCGATTGAACCAATGCCTTATACAATCTCAATAGTATCTCTTTATCTGAGCCCCAATTAATGTTCGATAAACATTTAATAATGTTTAGGGTTTTCTTGCATCTATCACTCAAGTCCTGCATATGTAATCCCCACGTAAGGGATTTATCCAATACCAGTCCTAAAAATCTCACATTGTCCTTATATTGTATCGGATTATTTCCGATTTTCAACGTAGGACTTTGGTGAGGAAATCTCTTCCTACAGAAGTATACACAGCACGTTTTTTTTGGTGAAAATTGGAATCCATTATTCCTCGGAACTTCGTTTAGAGTGTCAATCGCCCGTTGTAATTTGTATTTCACCATAGCCGTCTTGTTGCTGGCATACACAATTGCCAAGTCATCAACTTAGACGCTTTTGCTGATTTTTACTGGAATGGCTAATATCAATTTATTAATGGCGATTGTAAACAAGGTACCGCTCAGCGGTGATCCTTGTGGTATGCCATTTTCCAAGATTCTTTCAGATGAATATTCATTGTTGACACGTACTTGGAAGGTACGGTGGTCATTCATATAGTTGCTGAGCAATACTGGCAGATTGCCACGAATGCCCCATTCATGTATCTGGAGCATTACTCCATGTCGCTAGGTCAAATCAAAAGCCTTCTGCAGATCGAAGAAGACTCCAAAGCAATGCTTCATTGTAATAAAGCTGTTATATGTAATGTTCTCTAAGTTGATCATTTGATCGGTGGTAGAATGGTATTGTCCAAAACCTGCTTGATATGGTGATATCAGGTTTTCTTTTTCTAAAAGCTAAACGAGTCGATTATTAATCATTTTTTCAAGCATTTTTCCCATAAGCCACGTCAAAGAAATAGGACGGTAGCTATTGGGATCTGTTAAATTTTTATTTTTCTTAGGTACTGGAACAACATGTTCTTTTTTCCCCTGCTGCGGGTACATTCTAACCCGCCATATTTGATTATACAGTTCTAATAATCTACGTTATTAATCAGCGTTATAATCTACGTTAACTAATCTAGCGTTAATTAATCTACGTTATAATCAGCTGCGTGATCATATTATAATGGATTTTCATCCGGACCAGCAGCTGTGTTGCCTGCTTTTTCCAACGCTTTCACGAATTCTTCCATCTTAAATGGTACATTATATGAGTAATTATTCTCAGTTCTGAAATTTAGTAGACCTTCAAGTTCTTCTTTTTTCGTCCGAAAATCTTCTTGGTAGTTAGCCGTTTTGCTGGCCTTCTTGAAGTGACTGGATAATAACTCTGCGATTTAGTTTGGAGTGCCCTTAATTTCACCTTCATCTTGAAGGCTAGTTATGGGTAGCAAAGATTTTACGCCCACAAATCGCCTTCACTCTCCTCCAAACGTCCGATGCAGTAGTAGTTCTGTCAATGGATGACACGTATTGCTGCCAGGATCGTTTCTTTGAATCTATCATGAGACTTTTGCATACGTCCTGTATTTTTTAAAGACAATAAGATTGTCTGTGGTGGGTTGTTTCTTAAAGGCGTTATACGCTCTTTTCTTTCTTTTAATAGCTTCACTAATTTCATCGTTCCACCATGGAACGGGTTTCGTCGTAAGTTTCCCAGATGTTTTGGGAATATATCTCGATGCCGAGTCAAGTATCGCATTTGTTATAGCGTCAACATCGTCCCCGATAACTCCAGTTGTTTCGGGGAGTATCGTCTTAGCCGTGAAGCTCGTCCAATCTGCCTTATCAAATAACCATCTTTTAGAGATGGAGTATATTTTTCTTGTAACATCAGGTACAATTTGCACCGGGAAATGATCGCTTCCATGCAAATCGTCTAAAACATGGAAGGTGTACCATGGTGCTATCGATCCGTTTATGAGAGCAAGTTCTATATAGGACGTCGATCCATCTCTGGCCTTGAAAAAGGTTCCTGAACCGTCGTTTAAAAGAATAAGTTCGGAATTCATCAGGAACCTTTCCAATTCTCGTCCGCGGGGATCTACTCGATCCGATCCCCAAAGAGAATTATGAGCATTAAAATCACCCACCAGTAAAACAGGTAGGGGAAGCTCAGAAATTAATCGCGCTATGTCATCCTCCTTCCAATCAAAATTCGGTAAGTATATGCTGCAGACAGTGATTTGAAGCGGACGCCTTCATTCTAATGGCGACCGCTTGTAGGTTTGTATTTAGATCAACCGCTTGGGCGGTAGCTCTAGTCGATGTTAATATGGCTACACTTACATTTGGCGGTTGATCTCGCCGAAATATATCGTATCCTCTTAATTTAAAATTTTCATTTCGGCTGAAATATGTTTCTTGCAGACATATACAAATCGGTTCTACATCATGTTCCAAGCGTTGGAGCTCATGGATGTTTGAAAAACATCCATTAATGTTCCATTGTACAATCGACTCGCTGATTTTAAATTAAATTATGGCCTTGGTTTACCTTTCGGCCAGCCTTTTTTTTCTTTTCTTCTCCATACTGCGAACAGCTTCGTGTTTGCGGAGAACGTCGTCGCCGTATAGCTTCCGGTCTCCGAATCTGAGACCACCGAAGCCGCCGACGACGACGGACATGGATCGACGCCGGTTTCAGGCGCCGATTGAGAGGCGGAAACCTGACCGACCCCTGACACAGGAATCGCGCCAGTCACCGCCCCTGGGAGAGGCTTGAATGATTTCGCCATTCCTTCTCATGTTCAACCTCCGACACTCTAGTACTCCCTGCGGTGCTAACTCTACGACAATTTCCTGCTCCGTGCAGTTTAGAAGATCCCAACAGACCACAACACCCCTTGAGGTGTTGAGCTTGCCGTGAGGATCGACGCGTATAACCAATTCTCCAATATTTTTAAGCCCTAGGATCTTTTGAGACTGAGCATCATTTACAGTCTCAACATGAAGTCTAGTGAAAGTCTTCCTTATTTCTTAAACAGGGCCTCCAGCGCATTTAATTATTTCTCGAGCAATGAGAAAAGGACTCACCCTAGAGAAATTACCATCCTCCTTTGTAATGACCAAGTATTTAGGTTTTGGAACATTACAATTGTTGAAAAAAGCTTTTTGTAAGCTTTTTCTAGCGTCGACTTCAATTTTCCTTGGTTCCACGCTCTTTCTCCGTTTTGCCTCAGACGAAACGGCCGGTTCTAAACGAGGGTGTTTACGTGAACCCTCTGCCACGTTTTGTTTTTGATCAGTTTACATCACCTTTGATCCCTTCTGTAGTAAGGCTAGCCGCCGGGGTACACCCCCACTCCAAGACTACCAACCCTGGAGTTCCGTTCCGGTACTCCGGTGGAACAGGCATATATCTTGGCAGAGAGCGGATGCGCAATCTCTGCACTGACTCCAGGCCCTTACACACCGAGGTTTTCAGGGCTCCCATGCACCGAAAAACATGGCCACCTTAACTACATGCTTGCCATCGCGGGGGGCATGTGGACAGCGAAAGGCCTCTGTTACACCCGCAAATAACTTCGACCGTGGTCGCCACACGCGCTCTAAAGGTGGTATCTATCCATGTCCTTAATCGTTTAAAATTTCGTACCTGCAGGTGGCCGCGAAATCCAGCCCTTAAATTCGGCCTGTAGATGTAATTCGGCCGAATAAAAGCATGTCCGAGAACAACACTCGGAACCTCGTTAGCCAGCTGCATGTATTGTACGTGAGTACAGCTGTTGCCACCTTGGACGTGGAACGTAGATGTTGTGTTGCGTACGTGGTGATTACCTACCTCAGGGCATTATTATTATTATTGTTGTTATTTTTTATTTGTTATTTGTTAATTGTTATTGTTTTGTTATTATTATTTTTATATAAATAATTGTATTATTCAGTTATGTTTGTCTTAAGTGCTTTAGTGTTTAAACTTATTTTATTCCATTAAAGATGTATGATTTTTTGTTTATTTGAATGGTTATTCTATCTATAAAGAAAATATTTAAGATTATATATTTGAGTACATTTTAAAATTGAAAACTTGAAGATTTCTGATGTGAGGGAGGTCATAACTATTACTTGTCTAACGTTTTAGTCATTTTAATAATATGACTAATTATTTTATTGTGATGCATGTCATTTTTGTAATGTAGAAATTTATCAATGATAGCCTTCTAAATGAAATTTAGTTTTCCAAATTAATTGATGCCGTGGTTAGAATGTTGGTTTTAAAATCAGTTATTTTCAAGTACTATCATCTACAATCCACTTCATTTCATCATAACAATGTTCATCATAATCTTCATAAACAGTGCTATTCACCTCCCAAAGTGGTTTGAGAAATAAAGTCTTTTTCATTAAATTGAGGGATAGCAGTTGGAAATTTAAGTAAATATAAATAAATTAAAGTAATATAAATAAATTAAAGTAATATAAATATAAAGTAATTAGTAAATCTTATAAATTATTTGTCTGTTAATTAAAAAGCATAAACTCAAGCCTGTATAGAATCTAATACAAATTAATTATAGTAGATTTTATGATCCTTAGTCATCAAGAGTAATGTACTGTACCTCTCTCTGGATAGAAGCATCCTTTTTTCCTCTTAATAGTTGGATAATACGAGTAGTTTTTATTGTGCAGTTTGTAATAAAAGTAAATTAGATAAAATCAACGTATAACATACATTTTTATGAGTGTTTAGTAAAGTAACGACAATGAAAGCAATTATGTTATTAAGTTATCTTTTCACCAGTAGCCACTTTTCCTGGTAATTAAAGGATTGGTGGAAGAGATTCTGAAAAATCGGGATATTTATTGTAGCTGTTTGCTTCTTTCCTGGTGTAAGGAGAAGTGATTATTTGAGAAATGTGGACATTTTAGTCAGTTTCATATTTTTGAATCGTTGTTGAGTATTTAAATAGGAGAAATTGTAAGTTTGTTTTTTTATCATTTAAATTATTAATATAATACTCTGTTATTAAGGATAGTTGTTTTTAATCAAGTAACAAATTTTTAAATATTTAAGAAGCGATTTAAAAATAAGTAATTAAGTGTTGCTTTTTTTTAAGTTTTTAATTTTCCTTCTTATTTTTACAATTATTTTAGCTATTTAACATACTCCACCCGAAGTATGGTACGTATAAACTTTGTTGTGCATATTGTGTACATTTATTTTATGGTACTATCTTCGGTTTTTTGAATTATATGTTATTTTTGGCCCATTTTCTAAAACGGTTGGTTGGTTTGATCTTGGCTTCTGTCTGTGTTGCTGTACTGATTGTTTAATCCAATGTAATTCATCATTCTAGATATGATTATTCTAATTAGAGTCAAACTACCATAAAACTTGAAATGTCAGAATAGTCGTAAAAAAAATATTATGTACTGGCATTAGTGTTTGTACATAATACTGGAAGTGTATGTATATCATGAGTACATGGAAAGAGCAATATTACTGCTGTTAAACTTCTCTGATTAATCATAATTTAGTACGTGCAATTACTTTTCAACTGTTTAGTGACATGTCAGCAACTAGTTTATATGATTTTAAATTGTATTTACATGCACTTCCCTAACTATGAATTGATTTTATTAAAATTGAGAACAGTATCCAACCACTTATCTGGTGAGAGTTATTTATTTATTGGTCCTTACCTTGGATACTTAAGTTCTAGTTAAATGGTACAAATAGATTAACTACATAAGTTCTAGTATTAGGTAGATTTATGTGTAATTTTTTTTCATTTCCATTAATAAAACTTATTTACACCAACAGTATAATGGTTTTTTAACCATTTTTATTATCACTATTTATTTTTTGTGGGACAATTTTTAATCTCTTCACATATAAATTATTTAATGACTAAGAAAATTTTACCACTCCTTAATTTCTATCATAAGATAACTATCTATTTTTTAAAAGCAGTTTGTGTTAAGCAGTCATAAAGTGGTTTAGAAATAGCATCTGTGAAGTAACATTGAATGAAAGGTTACAAGAAAAAGTTATTCTTCATAAATAGTATTGCTTACCTATTATTCTAATCAATGCTGGGCAAGTTATTATTATACATTATGAAAGTTAGTATTTTGTAGTTCAGGAACATTATATCATTTTTATAATAAAGAAAATATATTATGTGTATTTATTTATGTATTGTAATAGGTGCATTAAAAATTAAAAAAAAAAATATTTGTGTTTTTTTGTATTTTATTATTAACCACTATGCTGATAGTAAATGTTTTTATTGGTACACTTTATGGGAATACGACCTTTTAAACAGATTAATTGGAATATTTCTGTGAAATGTATTGTTTAACAAACTAGACTCAGACTTAACAAACTTAGTCGTTAGAAGAGTTTATGAGAAAATATTTTACAACCTAGAAATGTATATATGTTGTCACCTGTGTCCCATAGGGACACAAAATTTTGTAATAAAGTTTCAATCAGTTTGGGAGAAAAATAAAAAGAAATGCTACAAATAAAAAATTGTAATAAATTAAATTTAATAAATCTTGAAATAAATCCTAAAAAGGATAAAAAAATAAAAAAATTGAAATTAAAATACTTGCATTTATATATTAAACAATTATTATTAGGAAATATTATTAGGCATGACTTTCCTTCTTAATATATGTAAAAATGTTCCCTTTATTAAGAACATATTTCAACAAATAAAGGGCTGCAATATGCTTGGTGTGTGTAAATCTTTGATAGCTTATTAATGTCTGCCCTAACTCTGGATCTACAGGTGTCCCATATAAAATGCAACCCAACCTTATATTGGTAGGTATTGAAATAATAAAAAGGCACGTGTAAATGTAAATGTAATTTTTATTATTACCATCCATTACCTTACATTTAGAGTAAACGTTGGAAGTGGCCGCCATCTTCTTGAATACAATCTTCAATTCTTTTTACATCGTTTCTTGCAACTTTTTTCAAAGTTTTGGCTGGATATTTAATACAGCTTGTTCAATATTGACTTTCAATTGTTCAAGTGTTCGTGGGTTGTTGCTGTAGGCTTTTTCTTTGAGGTAAACCCATAGATAAAAATGCGCCGCAGTCAAATCTGGAGACCTTGGTGGCCACAAGCCTCGACCGATAACACGATTACCAAAGAATTCCTCAACGAAATCAGAAGTTGAACCTGCGTAGTGCGATGTCGCACCGTCATGTTGTAGCCAGCAGTGTCTTTCTTCCTCTTCCAAGAGTGCAATGAACTGAAATAAAATACCCTGATATAGGTCTGCATTAATGGCGTACTCGAAAAAAAAATAGGCCCGATTATTTTCTTCCGCAATATCGCGCACCACACGCGCAACTTCTGCGGGTGTAATTGTTTTTCGTGATAAACGTGGGGATTTTCAGCACTCCAAATTCTACTGTTTTGGCTGTTTACGTAGCCATCCAAATGAAACCGTGCTTCATCTGTTTAAAATAACGAATCCACAACATTAATTCCCTCACTCAGAAATCGACGGAACCATTGACAATATTGTAGCCGTTTTTCTTTGTCGGGCTCAAGAAGTTGATGAATCGTTTGAATGCGATAAGGTCGTAATTGTAATTGTTTGGATGAACAGTTGGTTTAGACAAATTAATTTCAGCAGACAAACGTATGATCGATATATTTGGCGAGGCGAGTTCTCGGTCTTTGATTTCATTGACTGTATCTGTATTTAATACTGACGCAGATCTTTTGTGTTCCTTGTTATTAACAGAACCAGTCTCTCTAAATTTTGCAACTAACCTTAATACTGATATTTTGTTAGGAGCTAGTTTATCTGGGTACTTATGGCGAAAAAAATCTTGCACTGCAACCACTGATTTCGCACTGAAGTACGACTCAACAATGAAAACACGTTCATCTAGCGAAAACACGATCTTGTCTCTAGCAATACACTGAACGTTATGATTGCATTGTTGTTACTATCGGTAGTGTTCTACTGCATCGCCGCGATGTTCAGATGTTGGACGAGTCCATTTCAGTGGGGAGTAAGCTTGACTTTTGAAATTTCATGGATGAGTGATTGATGGGTTGCGTTTTATATGGGACACTCTGTACAACAAATAAAGCGAGTTTTTTTAGATAGGTTTTCACAACGTTTTCCATGCCAACCTTTACTCTTGTTCATTCAGTGTGTTTTCTCAGTTAGTGTAAAGTACATATCAGTCATTTTGAATAGTTAAACTTCCAACATCTAGCTCATCTCTTTACAAAATTGTGCAACAAATTTCTCTCTTATCCTGTCTGTCTTCATATCAAACCATCTGAATTCAACATCTTACTGCAACACCGCATTCCAAATGCTATGTTCTTTTCCTGCGTTAACTATTGTCCATAATTCTCTACCATAAAGCATTACAATCCAGTAAAGTATTTTAAAGAATATTTTTGTATTTCTTAAATCTGTGTTTTGATTCAAGAAGATTTCTTTTTTGAATGAAAGCTGTCCTTACAAGTATGATTTCTACCTTACTTTAGCCACTCTCTTTATAATCCATTAATAATTTACAAAATGTTACCAAAATAACAATTCTCCCTCTTTTGGTTAAACATTTTTACAGAGGTTAATAATTATCAATAAATCATTTAAATTAAAAAAAAAGTTAAAAAATGTATTAGTCAGATTCTAATCGATGTATCCATGATTACGGATCCAACACATCCTCACTTACACCACGTAACTACTTGAGTGATGTGAAACAAAATTGATATATAAACAAATATAAAATACTGATACAGAAACCACAAAAAATGTGGTGTCCACCACAATGCAATTGATTAACTGTCCACTTTATTAAAGAATTTGAGGATCGTATCTCACTTTCAGATGAAATAAGTTTAAATGAAGTGTACCAAAAAACGTGTAATGTAATTTAATAGGCATAAAAGGAAGTCATGTGATGTCCACATCAGATTTTTTACTTTCCTTGTCTATCTGGCATCTTTTAACTTCCTAGTCTTTCCATTCTTACCTTTTTGGGGATTTTTAAAACGGATGTTTTAAATCATTGATTTATCTGTAGAATTCTGAAAATACAGTTGTTCTTGCATTTCTTTGAGCTCATTCTTCTCCTGCTGGAGCTTTCCAGCAAGTATTCACCTCCTTTATATATTTGATTCCATAATCTATTTCTTCATAGATCCTTTCTCTCCCTTCATCTTCTGCAGAAGAGAATGACAAACCTGCACTATTTTGGCTTAGGTATTGACCTAAAATCTAATCTGACTAGAACAATTATCTGTACTGCTTGTAGACATACTCTTACTCCTTTTGAACTATTTGGACAGTATAATGTTCTATAAAATCAGATGTATATTTTAAAGATTTCAGACATCCTTTTTACTGGTATATGACTTCACTGGATGTATGTTTCTTTTTCTTTACTTCATCTCTTGCCAGAGAAGTAATGCTGTTTGTTACTGATTATTTCAATGCTAAAATTTTTTTTTTCTTGATTTACTTCCTGAATTAATACTTTGTTGAACAAATGAATACCACCATACATTATTTTCATTAAAAAGGGATTTAGGGTTGTGTCACTCCAACAGTTTTATTTTTTGTTTTTTTATAAGATTATATTTACTTGTCATGATAAAATCTACAATTTCCCAATGTTTTTTTAAAACTTTCTAATATTCTTACTGTTAATTCAAGGTCTGTGAAAAATATCTTTACATTAAAAATCTGTTTGATTTCAGTTTTTACCTTGTTTGTATAAATAATGCATGCATTTCAGTGTTTTCTGTAATTAAACAGCACGAGTTATAATTGTTATTGTATTTGAAAACCCATTGGTAATTTGAAAAAGAAATATGTTACTGGTTGTTTATAAACATAATTGTGATCAGAACCTTTGTCACTTTGATCACACACTATAAAATTATTTGTAAATAATCTTTTTATTTCTTTTAAAAGAAATCAAATATGTTATAAAATACAGTATGCAACCAGCAATGCTGATTAGTGGAAAACAAAATATGTTTTCATAAGAAATAGAAACAGTATGCTTATCATCAGATTGTTGACATAACACTGATTTTTTGACTGAGAAGTAATTGTAAAAAATGAGAAGCAGATACGTCAGCTATAACTATTTAAAACTACCAATGGAGGATATTTAATGCATTACAAGGGGGCAGCAACAACCACGCTTAACAATAATATAGATATTTAAATTATGAGTATTGATATTTTTTTGTCTGGGGATTGGATTTGACCACATTCACTTTGCTCTGTATGTAACAAGCTGCTGTGCAGTTTTGGATAAGCTATTCAGTACCAAAAGAAACTACAGTATTTTTACTTCTTATCTAGCCAAAAGGTCTTCCTCTTTTATGGACTTATATTAACAACTTCTTGTATTATAATATACTGAACTTTTAATCCTATCCAGCATAATTTTTAAATAAATTTTAAAAAGATAATTTTTATTTCAGTGCTTGTTTTACAATGTATGCAAAGAGTAGGTCTTAAGAGTAGTAAATCAAGTCAATTCTTGTGAAGGTTCTTGTTCTTGTTGTTTTTTCTTGTCTGCCCAGTTACCCAGTCTACATTGCAATCAGACACATTTTCGCAATCTTTATTTTTAAGCTATGAATGGTGTGGTGTGGAATGTATAAGTTTTACTACCCAACTAGACTCCAGTTGATATGCAGAACCAATTATGTATGTACTGATAATCTACTGACTGTATTAAGTCCTTTCTTTTTCCTATGACATATTCCTATCAATGAAGAGCTTGTAGAAACCAATTTTTTTGCAGAACTTGGTCAAAAGACAGTAGGTTGTGGTTGGATGTCATTCAAATTAAGAGAAAGAATGATGAATTATAGCATCTTAGTGGATGACATATTTTTTTGTTAAAAAGGCCTATAAAAAATGAACTATAGATTTTTTTAATGCACATTCATTGTCTTCCAAGCTTGTCATTACTTCTGTTTTTCTAGTTAATAGGCTCAGAAAGTCTTTTTTTTTTGTTTCCATATCAACTAATCAATTCTGAAATTTTATATCTTGTATTTTTCATTCACATGTTTTTGGTCGTGAAGTTCACGTTCTTCTATATATGCCATCATTCTATTTTACTAATCATTCTACTCTTCATCCTTCTATGTAATACAAGGTGTGTGAGAAAAGTTATCAGATTGGTAACACTGCGAATGATCTGACAACACTGTGTCTACCGGTCTGTGCTAGACCGGTTTGTTCATCCCTTCCACATGCTCAGTACAAGTTTCAACTCTGTTCAACCAACATATTATTTTTGACAGCGCCGTCAGTGAAAATGTGTTTTTGTTGTGTGTTACGAAATGGAGCATCGGAATTTAGAGCAACGTTGAGCAATCAAGTATTGTGTTAAACTTAGGGGACCAACGAGTGTAACCTTTGAAAAGCTGAAACAGGTCTATGGGAAATATTGCTTATCAAGAGCACAAGTTTTCCGCTGTTACAAATCATTTTTGGAAGGCCGAGAACACGTTGAAGATCAACTTCGCTCAGGGAGACCTTCAACTTCAAAATCTAACAAAAACGTTGAGCGTGTGAGGGTTCTTATGAGATCAGACCCTCGTTTAACAATAAGGATGATGAGTGAACAGTTAAATTTAAACACTTTCACTGTACATCAAATTTTGACAGACGATTTGGACATACAAAAGGTTTATGCGAAATTGGTGCCGAAAAACCTCACAACGGAACAAAGGACAATCGAAGAAACGTGTGGGTTGATCTTCTTGATAGGATTGACATTGACAAGAATTCTTCAATCGTGTGATCACGGGTGAAGAATCCTGGATATTTGAGTAAGATCCTGAAACAAAGCGGCAAAGTGAAGAGTGGCACACTCAGTCATCTCCTCGACCGAAAAAATGTAGAATGAGCAAATCAAAGATCAAAACCATGCTGATTTGCTTTTTTGACAGTAGGGGTATCATGCATAAAGAATTTGTTCCGCCAGGACAAACTGTCAACCAAGTGTTTTACAAAGGTGTCCTTGAAAGGCTCAGGAAAGAGTGATTCGCATGAGACCAGACATTGCAGACAAATGGATGCTTCATCATGACAATGTCCTGTGTCACACGGCCATTTCCATCAGGGAATTTTTGACCTCAAAACGCATTCCTACGGTTCCTCAACCCTCCTCTTCACCTGATTTGAGTCCTTGTGACTTTTTCCTTTTCCCAAAATTGAAACATATCTTAAAAGGACATCATTTTGGAACTCTGGAGAACATTCAAAAAACTGTGACCGACCAGTTAAAAGCCCTACCAGTTGAAGCCTTCCAGCGCTGCTACCAGGAGTGGGAACAACGAGTTCACCAGCGTATAGCTGCCTAAGGGAATTGCTTTGAAGGGGATAATATTGTTGTTTGAAAAAATAAAAACTTTGGTAAGTAAAAAGTCAGTCTTATTACTTTTCTCACACACTTCGTATGTCCAAATCACTATCATCAATTCTCTAATTATTTTTCTATTATTAATGTCATCTGAAAACTTTCCTGTACATTTTAACTCTGTGCAACGATGTCACTCATACATTTTTATCTTACAAGGAAGTCGCACTTGGCCATTTTAGTCATTCTGATTTCCTATATTTCAGGTGCTACAGTAATTTTGTAAACTTTCTTGTTAAATGTATTTGGAATTTTCTTATTGGCTAACATAATAAATAAAGAAAAAGTAATAATTGCAGAGCATATTATTTAATAGTTGCTATACACTACAGACCCTTTAAATACTAGATTATTCTTATCTTTATTAGTATTAGTCTTATCTTTATTTTTAAATGACCTTTAAATAGTAGGTCGAAATCTTCAAGCAGACACCAGGAGCAATCTAGTGACAAAATGCCATCTGCAAATAATGTGAAATATTTATTCATTAAAACTGTTCTCTGTATGTAGATCTTTTTTTCACCTGCCTGCAGAACTATTACTTAACAAAAGGGAGGTAGCAACTTTCAGTTTTCTCTCATTCATTTCTCTCTCTCTCTCTCTCTCTCATACATATTTACCTATATCATTTACTTCACAATTACAGTAAATGCATGCAACATGTAAATATATTCATTCTACATTTTACATTTATGCTGAGTTATGCTTTCATACGAATTTACTTAAATACATGGTCCTTTCTTTCTAACATTTCTTAACAAAGGTTTCAATGTTTCTCTAATTTGTCTCTGAAAATACCATTAATACTGTTAAACTCTCTGGTGTAACATCTTTTGCTGTTTTTGTACTTTGTCACTCTGCTGCCGGCTTTTTGGATCTGAAAAATGCATGTTACACATTATCTTATGAAGTGCAAATACTCACACATTGGCTTTTAGCATGAATTGTTAAATGTACTTCTAAAAAAAGCAATGTACTGTCATAGCCTGTGTGAGATAATATTTTATCTCTATGTTCTACTCATTTCTTCAGGCTGGGAATGAGCTTATAAGTCCAACAATATTTCTTCTATTCTGAAATCTTTCCAGAAAATTTTATTTGAGTTTATTCTTAATAAATATTTTTTTATGTGTTGCTTGCACTTAATTTTTCAATCATCTTTCATTTGTCTTATCAAAAATTACTGCAGCTAAAAGCCTAGACTGGTGAAGCATTTAATGTTTTTGGATGAATTAACTTTAGGGGCAATAATGTTATTAGCACTCTATATTCTCTCTTTCTATGAATATTTAAATATGTATGCATAATGGCTGTTATTAGCAATAACCTATATTTCTTATGATATCCATGTACAAATACAATATTGTACATTTTTTGGAAGTTTCAATTTTAGTAAATTGTCATATAATGCAGTCCAAAGAGGAGACCAATTATCTATTCCTGAAATGCTTTTTCTGTCATATCACAGTCTTGTACCTTGGTAAAAAGATGTTTCTTTATACATCAATGCTTCTGTAATATCCTTACATTCCAGAGAATGCATTCCGTAAATCAATAGCTTCTACCAGACAATGCCACCATTTTCACATTACAAAACATTATAGTTCAGTTGATGAGAAATGATTATATTATACTTCAGTTTGTATATATTTTTAATAAATACCTAATTATTTAAAAGATTTTTCAATTTATTTTTTTTTTAAAGTTTTTTTTTTTTATATTTTCCGTCTATTTATTTAAAGTTAAATTTAAAGATTTTCTTTTTAGAAAAAATATTACTCTTTCGATGAATATTTAAATAATAGATATTATTTAAATAAACCTGGATTTTTTGCTTATTTTGTTCAAGTTATACTTAAATGATTAGCAATTAACGCCTTTAGAATTGCTATTTTATTGGGTTCTAATTTTAATATTTGAAGAGCTTTGCATGTCTGAATAAATATTATTTCATAATATTATTTTTATGGATTAATAAATTGACTAACTAAATTATATTTTTTAATTGATAGTTTTGAATTTTGTAATGTTGTTATGATAAGGTTTTTTCCATGACTCCCTTTCATCCTTCCAGGCAAATGCTGAAGCAGTTATCTTACTTGTCATCTCTGAAATGGCTAATATACAATCTTTAACATAATCCATACAAGTGATTAAAATTTTTTTTCAAAACATTTATCAGATTTGATGCCATTTTATAGCAAAACTCATAAAATTTCCATAAAACCATGAAACAGTAACTTTAGTTTGATGTGAATGTCACTGGAAGTACAGCAATATTCCATTTTAATCAATTTCTATCCAAACTTGATTGCAGAAAGTAATTTGGCAGTGATTACATTTCTGAGTCCAACAAGTTTAGAGAGTAAAAACAAAAGAAGCACTTCATTTTAAATGAAACCCCCTAAAAAACTGAGTGGGGTCTAGTCTGAGGAACAAGGTGGTCATGGAGCTAAGCCAGCTTGACCAATTCACTGACAATTGTAACCAATTGGACTTCTGTGAGATAGTGTAATGGTGCACTTTGTACTACTGCATTAGAAGAGTAAAAACCTAATACACTTTGTTTTAAAATGACACCTCAAATGATTTTGTAAGTAATTTGACTAAACTTCTGCACAACTTTAAAGTTGTAGCCCCCTTTTGATTGTCCGCTTTCAGCAGCATGGTCAATCCCTACACCTTCCCACATTGTAGCTCGAGACTGAATTGTGCTATGGCTGTTACATGCTGGTATTTTTCCTCATGTAAGAAATATGCAGGTAGTTGGGTGGATTTCCCCCACTCGCCATACTGCATAGTTTCTTTCTGGACATAGTACTTTTCAAGATAGGCTGGCCAGATTTGGTTTGATTAAATCTGCAAGTTAATTGTAAAATTGAAAGGGAATGGAATATATTTGCTGGCTTGCTTAGATTCTTGCTTCATAGATGGCTGAGGGGGTCTGATAGTGTTCTGGATGTATAGGTAGAATAGCAACCAAAGTGCTAGCTAGGGACCTGGCTGGGTGCTTACTTTGCCAAGATTGGAGCTGCGGTGTGGGAAGGCACTCACAAAATCGGACCAGAGCAGAGCAGAGCAGAGCGAGAGAGAGAGAGAGAGAGAGAGAGATAGAGAGAGAGGTAGGGTATTTTTTCATTGGAGGCTTATTAAATCTGTGAATCTGTTTCTTGATTTTTAATTAAATCAAGAGAACTATGAGTCAATTGAATTGTTAGACAAAATTGCCATTGTTGCGATCAACATTTTCTTTTATTGGTATGAGAATAGTATTTTTGGTGTTTAAAGACTCAATCAAGTAATGATCTGAGTGCTTAGTCTAATTGAAGTTATATATAGGAAGGCGTGGGGATCACACTTCCACCAATCAGTTAATTTCACAGATGAGAGTTGTAAGTTATGGTAGGGGTGGGGTTGTGGTTGGAAGAGGCCATACAAAGGTGATAAGTTGTGTAAAAGCATTGATGGAAATGTCTGCTGATGCATTGTATCGGTAGCATCAGAGGCCAAACTGATGACTGTATTGTGTTATGAGGTTTTAGACTTCTAAACTGACGACCTCCAGTAAAGCCCATCAAGGCTAGGAATGAAGGAGGTGGTGTGTGATCATCACAAGGCAGATGTCTTTCCTTACAGGGGTCAGGATAAACTATAGAATAAATTCACCCCCATACCTAACAAATATTAGTTTGTCAGGTTTGTGACCAGAAGATAAATACACTAGAAGGTAAATGATGAAATGCAATTTAGTTTATTTTTTAATATAATGAAAGTTAATAATTTCTTCATATAGTTTTATTCATACGTACAATATGGACAACAAAGACATTTCATAATACATCACAACTTTTTCTATATTCATATAGATTTACTAATTTAAACATGACAATTTAATGATTTTACATCCTTTTGTGGAACAATATTCTTAAATACCTGATACTTAAAAAGCACAACATATTTTATACAAAATCAAACACTGATACCTTCCAATTTTGTATTTGATGAATGAAGTGGATAAAAAGAGGAAAGGTTATCAAATTCATTGTATGTTAACTTTGACTGCATGTTATAAAGACTAGATGGTACATTTATATTTAATGTGCTAAGTTTCTGGGTAGGTTGATCATTAGTAGTGTACTTGTTAACACTAAACTGTTCTTCATGTGGATGTGTTGGATCTTGGTTCATTTGTTTAACTGATAAATTTTCATTTGAATTACTTTTTGTTTCCATTATTTGCTTCATCTCTAAATCTGTAACTATGGAGAATATTCTAGATTTTGCAATATTTTGATAGTAGGGTGACAGTTGTTTGACTGTTGCACTAACTCCACTAAAAAAGCATTCTAAAGGATCAGCTTTATTTTTACTTTTATCCATAAGATAACGCTTAAGTAATGCTGAACATAAAACCTCTTTATTGCTTCCTTTCAGAAGTGAATATGGCTTTCTGACTTTACGGAGATCAGATATACGTTGCTTTTCTGACTGTTTTCTATTCCTGCCAACTGAATGATCAATATTTAGATTCTGTTCTTCTGAAATGATGCATTGGTTATTAGAGTCTGGTTGAAAATTGATATTTAGTTGTTCTTTATTGTCAGATTCTCTTGAATGGCTATTGATATTGGTCCCAGATGGTCTATCACAAATAAAAGATCGTAAAAATGACAACTGATCAACATATTTCCATTTTCTTGAATTTTCTGCTGATTGACCTCCTTTAGGGATTCTTTTTGTCTTTTTGAATTGGTCTCTTAAGAACGCCCATCTGTTCTTACATGCAGGCCCTCAAAATTTCATCATAAAATTAAAAGCAATATGATAATTTTCATACAAAAAAGGCTAATATTATTTTCTTTTTTAAATTTATTATTACTAAATTCACTAAGTTTACAATGAATATAAAGCCTATTTTACCTATGGTGAGTAAGCTGTCATAATGTAATGCAATGACAAAATCACCATTAAACTGACCAAATGATTAGAACATAATTTTGTAGGTGAATAACAGAAAATTATTGTTAAAAATGGCCTGCTACTTCAATAAGGATTTGTTGAAGTATTATTACTCAACTATAAAATTATGCTCTACTGAGTCAGTATATTAATGGTTGTCATTGCATTATATTACAGCAGCTTGATTACATTAGATACACTTTTTAGTGCGGCTGAGTATACATCTCACGTGACCTAAAATTCAGTTTTAAATCAAAACAAACCCTTACAAAAGAACTAGTTGTAAGTGTCTGGATTTCCCAAAATATTCCTGACTTAAATTTGGATTTTATATTAAATATCCTGACAGAAAAAATTGGGAAATAAGTATGAAGAAAAGAAACTTTAATGTGTTTGGGTTGATTACAACATACGGAAATTTAAAGAGCAGTGGAAAAATTCAATTTTGGGATGGAAAGCTGATATTATAGAATAGAAACATTCTTGAAGGTAAACCACATCAGAAAGATAGTCAATAATAGTAATAAATGAGTATTTCAAAAAGATTAAGTAGTGTGTCATTGAACTATGAAAGGCTAAACTGATGATAGAATTGAGGACGATAAATCTACATAAACACTCTTCTATACTCCTTGATTAAGATGTTCGACTAAAGGGAAAAATAAATTTTAGAGTAAAGTTGATTTTGTGCTGAAGAATATTAGAATTGCACTTTTTTTTAATATTCTAATGCCCGAGCAGGTAGAGATAGATTGGTGTATATGAAAATGCATTGAGGTATTTTATATTTATTTAAGGAAGAAAAACATAATAATTGGCTTGCGATAATAATAATGATTGTCTGTGCGAGTCTAGAAGAAGGAAAATAAAGAAGTCTGACAAAGACAAAAGATTGTAAACTTACAGTTAGAGAAGATTCAAAGGAACAGAGAAAAATGATAACATCCTTAAACTATTTAAAGAAGTGAAAAGAAGGCAAGGTATTTTTTGTAAGTTCTTTGGCAGAAACAACTAACAAAATTTGGAATACTGCACAATATTTTAAAAGAGAAAAGGAAAATAATCGAAGTGGGAAAACTGAAACAAACAAAGAATTAGAATAAAACAGTGCTTGGGAAACTGTAGCTTCTGAAGAAAGAGGGAGATAGAAGGAAACACATAGAAGAGTAGAAGTGTGAAGTGTTTGAAAATGCTAGGAGATGAATTGCTCACATAATGTTAATGACAATGTTAATATGAGTATGAAAATATTCAATTGAACTACCTAAATAAGAAAAATGTGAGATATGTACAGATGAGATATGGAATATTGAGTTATAGACAGAACTAATGAGATCAGGAGGGTTTTGTGTAATGACTTCCAGAAACCATTAAGACCTTAAAATGGTTGAAGAAAGTGAAGAAACATGTATGGGAACTGGGGAGGAGTTGAAAAAATTTATTTGAAAAGAAATTGAAAAGGCATTTAAATCAATAAATGGTGGCAATTATTACAATAAAATAAAATAGCATCAGGTATTATAAAGACCACTAGAAATACTTTGGCTATTCAGCAAATAACAGAATTCCTATGATTGATGCGAGAGTGAGATTGTTCTATTCTTCAAGAAAGGAAACATAAAGAGTTCTAAAAACTGCTGATTGAATAAGTCATCTGCTAATGTAGGCTATTTGAGAGAGTTATCTCGATCAGAAGCGGCATGCAAACAGAAAAAGTCAAGAAGACAGTTTGAAATAGGAAGGTGCTTTACAAATCTGACATTGGTATTGTAATGGATGATGGAAAAACTTTGGTTTATTTAATAGCAGATTTATCATGGTGTTTATGTTTATGGGTAACTATTGTTTTGGAGCCAGCTTTGCCAGATTATTGGGATAGATTAAAACTGCTTTTAACATACACACATGTTTTACCATGTACAAGTGAATGAGAAAGTGAAAGTAATACTGACAGTAGATTTAAAGTTTGGACATCAGAAAAAGTGGTTTAAAAGAAATTTAATACTGAAAAGATATAAAAATTTATAATACCGTACTCAGTGGGGAACTCAGGGTTCAAACTAGCAAAATAGTGTGTCATCAACCTTGTTTATCTAGTAATTTGTATGGAGCAGGCAATCTTTGTACAAATAAAATGATTTTTATTTTTTACTCTAATTTTTTGTCACACACTTCTAAATACATAGTATTCAATTTAATCATCATTTTTTTCAGCCTGTAAATAATAATTTATTGGCAAACACTTACATAATAATTTACAGAAGGTGTTGAAAATTATGTCCATCCACTTCGATGCACTTAACATGTGTGACCATGTTCCTGGTTATTCTTGTTAGCTGTACCCTATCTATTTCCTGTATGGCACTGGTAATGTTTGTCTGGGCGTGTGGATTGTTCCTTTAAACAATTTATTTTCAGTAACCCACAGAAAGAAGTCTGAATTAGTCTCATCAGGAGATCTTATAACCCACAATCCTTTAAAAATGATTTTTCTACTGAAAAAATCCTGTAGCATCTTCATACTAGAGCGAGCTGTATGGCAAGTGGAGCTGTTCTGTTATAACCAGCAGTCACACTCACTTTCATGCATTAAGGCTTTGAACTGTTGAATAATTTCTTGGTAGACAACAACAGCATCACAGTTTTTTCAATAGGAATAAATGGATGGTGCAAGAAAGTTGAAACTTAAGTAGAAGAATAATTAATTATACTTAACAATAATAATTGTAATTTATTTAATAATTTTAAGAGTTATTAACTACAACTAGGATGATACAGAATGTAACTGATTATATACTTGTAGGTAATGATAAAAGAATCTGAAGGACATCAAGTTTATTCTAAGACTATCTGTACAAATCTAGAAGAAGAAAAATGAAGAAGTCTGACAAGGACAAAGGACAAAATTATATTAAATATAATTCCCACCATTTATTGATTGAAATGCATTTTCAATTTATTTCCTGATAAAACTTCTCAACTCATTCCCAGTTCCCATAAACCTTCCTTCTCTTTCTTTACCCATCTTAAGTTTCTCTTAAAAATTTCTGGAAGTCATTACACAAAACCCACCTGATCTCAATAGTTCTCTCTATAACTCAATATTCCAACTGTACATATCTCACCCTTTTCTTATTTATTGTAGTTCAATTGAATATTTTAAATTCATATTATCATTATCATTATCATTATGTAAGCAATTCATCACCTACCATTTTTAAACACTTCACATTTCTACTCTTCTAAGTTTCCTCCTATCTCCCTCTTCTTTAGAAGCTACAGTTTCCCGAGCACTGTCTTATTCTAATTCTTTTTTGTTCCAGTTTTCCAAAAACTGTACAACTTTCCACTCTGTTGTTCCTGCTTTTCCTATTTGTTGCCCTGAAACCCTACACCATATGCCTATTTTTTGAGGATGTAGAGGAGATTCAAAGAAAATGTGTAGGTTTTCAGTACCCCAGGTCTGGTAGTCCTGACTATTAACATATCCACCAAGGTGAAACCATGATTCATCTGTGAAAAAAACTTCATCTAAAATGCCAATGTTGCCTATAATGAAATTCTTAAACCATTGACAATTATGAACACTTTCATCATAATCAACATTAGTTGGCTCATTGAAAAGCTGCATTCAATATGGTTAATATTTCAGCATTCTCTTCACTGCAGTGTGGGTTGAACCTAGTGAAATTTCTTTTCCCGGCTTAGTCTCCACAAAGATTTAAGAAGAAAACTTGTAACTGCCGCTTTAATGTCCTGTACAACCTGCGTCGTTAAACCTGACCTGTGTCAGAGAAGTTTTTGGTGTAATCACCAAACCTGTTTCACAAACTTTTTAACTGACTTATGAATATCTTTTCACTGGTACTTCCTTTTCAGATTTCTAGCTGAACTTTTACTGACACACATGAGATTTTGTTTCTAAATAAGTTTCCATCGTGAATACATATTCTTCAACAGTTCAATAACACACAATTATGCAACCTTGTTCAAAAGGCAATGCTTGATACAGACTGGCAATACTCAAATGTGTAGTCAATAAACAGTCCTCCCCACTCCAGCTCCAGTTGCACCAACATCTTCTACATTATTTTACCCATATTAGATCAATATATGCATTTAAACAGTACTTTCTGATTAATCGGAGGTCATCCTAACACAGCATGCTGCAACTGTTAGGATGAGATTCGCTTGCTATCTATGTTGGAGAAAACACTTTTCTAAATAGATTGGCGCTTATTGCAGTCAAGGTCAAGTTAGTCAGGCCAAGTTCATTGCTCAATGTGACAACAATGTGTTATCATGATCGCTATCTGTCACTGTCACTGCATTGTTTTTGCGTTGTTCCTACCTGTTGTTTTTAGTGTACGCTTACTAATGAAATGAGTGACTGTGTGTTGATTTAGGATTTGCCCAAAACTGAGGAAGAAACTGTTTATTTCCTTCAGTCTAAAGAGTGTTTGCCAACTTCAAAACAATGTGTTAATGGACACAAAATGTGTCTGTTAACAAATTGTTTTTCCTTCTGAAAACAGGTGGCCTCTATTAATCAGAAAGTACCATATAAACTACTAAATGCCACACTAAATATTTATAAGTGTGATGGGGCTTCTTTTAACACCTTGTACATCAGCAACCCGGCGGGTTGGTCTGGTAGTAAATCTCGTCATTGTAAATTAGCTGATTTCGAAGTCGAGAATTCTCAGGTATGAATACTAATAAAGCCAGTTACTTTTATTCAGATTTAAATACTAGTTCATGGATATCAGTATTCTTTGGTGGTTGGGTTTCAATTAATCACAGTCTCAGGTATGGTTGACCTGAATCTCTACAAGACTACACCAAACTCACACATGACAAACAAGTGACGCGGCTGCCTATGGGTTCTGAATACAGACAGCTGCATGAGATATGTGGAGACTTCTGGAAATTCATAAATAAATAAAAAATGTATGAGCATTTCTATAAGAGATGTACCAACTAACAAGTATATTTAACAGTTGTAGCAACAAAGTTTGCATTAATTAAAGTAATAAAATAAAATTCTATTTTAAAGTGTGAATCTTTTATAATTGAACAGTTTATAAAATAAAAAAAATAAACAATTCACTATTATAATGAAAAATATGTTTTGTGCTTACGGTGTTAAAAGCGGTTGAAGTCAGAATAGGAGTGAATATGTTGATATATAAATTATGTAAGAGTGGTTTTTTTTAAATTAACTGTTTTTCCATTTTCTTGACATCTGTAATTTTATTTAGTGATCTTACTCATTGATTCTTTTGGGGTATGTTAATTGATCAATTCTTTTACATGCAGTGGAGGTCATGGTGCATTATATTTCCACACTCAGTTGATACATGAAGTGGAAAAATGTTTTGGGATGGAGTATTCTTCTACTTGCGATTAGTCACAGTCGACTTAGCCAGCAATTTTAGCAGTTTCAAGCTGTTTCCGGTAAAGCCAGTTGTGTTGAGTTTTATTTTGTTTGCATATTAGCAAAAAAACAGTTTGTGGTGGGGGCTAGGTGCTTCAGTGGAACACAGCCTGATTTGGCGAATGGTATATGCAAAACAAAAATGATCATTTGCTTTTTCGCTCCAAATCCTCATATGTAGAAGAAATTCTCTCAAGGGACTAAGCCTCAGGAACACAACAATGAAAAACCGCAGTATAGTAATGAAATACCAGAATTTGTTCATTTTTGTCATTTTAAGATTCTGAGAGACAAAAAATTCCTACATGTTTCACAAGATTAGGACAAGCTGCTAAGGACCAATTTCTTTTCTTCTTTATTTAAAAGTATCATTAAAATGATTGTCAAAAGAATGTCCTACCTGTTCTGTACTCCAAGTACTATATACATAAAAATTTGCGATGGTTATGCCCAGTGGCTTCTGGGCTAACCTGCATTAATTCATGAGCAGTTTTTTCGGTAGTAGTCTTGATAAGATCTTGCAGTTTATTTCACTGAATTTGATCACTACAAAAGTACAAAAATTATGTTTTTTAGTGAAACAAACTTTTTCATTAAATTTCCAAACACCTCCTCAAATGTTACAAACCGTGCCTCGATTCAGCCAACGGTTCCAAGAATGGATTGGTATTTTTATTCCAACAAAAAGATCTTTTGTAATTTTTCTTCTACTAGAAAAAAAAATCTGCGGGAACTGCAGGAAAGTCTTTCTCCAAATCTGAGATTTGTTCTAAGTTCCATTGTTAGGGAATGAAAAAGGTTCCTGTAATAAAGACCTCCTTATTAATTAGAATCTGCATCAGTGAATGAGCGAGGTTTTTTAAATTACATGCATAGAAGATAGAAGAAAAGAGTTAATACGAATAAATGTCTGTATATACATAGGTATGTATGAGAGATAAAAGAAATAGAGTGCACTTTATCAAGCTTTTTATTGAAATACAATTTACAGGCCAGTGAAGCAACATATATGCAACACAACCAGTTTATGTTCTCACCATTTTCATTTATAATTTATCTGGTCCCTTGTTCAATTATCAGCAAGGGTATGTTATGGTATTTTTTCATAATTTCTTTATCATCATCATAAAAAAATAATCTCTGCAATTGGAGAATGCCTATGTGATAAAATAAGGGAATAGATCATGAACTGCAAAGTATGACAAACTCTTTAATGTTCTCTTTTTATACTGTATTAACATATTTAAAAAAATTATATTTGAGTAAATGGAATTACTCAAACCTAATTTAATTTACAATATTGAATTCATAACAAATCCAATGATGTGTGTATTATCTGAGGGTATATTACTTGTAGAGTTCACTGCACTGGATAAAAAAGGTAAATAAAACTATGAAATATAAAAAATCACTATATGTGTTTAATGTTGATTCAAAGTTTTTAAGATCAGGAAACCATTCGCAAGTTAAAAACTACAAAGTTCCTTCTTTTTTATCAGCTCACTAAAAAGATGTTTTTTTCTTTTTCACTAATAAAACACATTTTGCAAAAATCAAATTTGGTACAAATACACAATGTAAATTTTCCCAGAAAAAAATGTGTTTTTAGAAATAATTTTTCAGTAAAGAAAATAAACATCAATATTGAACTGGAAATCATTAAAGATAATTTTCATTGCTTTGAACTCAAGAGCCTTTCTACAGGAACGAGATGCCTTATCCAATTCAACCCAACGAAAGTAGTGGTACCTTTATGTGTTCAGCTTTGGAGGGCTGAAATGAAGCTGGAATAAATATGCATTGTTTAATGAAGTTTTAATTTTAAAAAAAAACTGTTACACTTTGTCTTATATCTAGTGATTTATTTCTTTCATTACCAGATAAACAGAGCTGATGACATACAAGTATTCTAGTTGGAACTAAAAACAAAGTATTCACTCAAGCAACCACATAGCAATATAAATTTCCTCATCACACACCTCCACCATCGGCTCTGACTAATAAAGATAAGAGTGCCAATTTTGAGATAGGAAATTTTATGTAGTAATACATTCAAAATTGTACATAAATACATCTTCCTCCCTCGTATACTTTGCATTAAGGAATCTTAATGTCAAATTTCATAAAAATCAGTAAATACTTTGGGCTTTAACTGCATTACAGACAAAGATGGAGTGCCAAAAGATTAGGTTAAAACGTGACCTCACTTCATTCATTCAGTTGAATTATTTTAACCAAAAGAAATTTAAGATTTATATTTTTTAAATAGAAAATTTGTAATTTAGTAACATAATTGAATGAGTGAATTAATTATTAAATAATGGAGCATCTTGAACTGGTGCAGTTTATTTTACATTTGTTACAATTGTTTCTTATTCCTGTCTTAATTTGTAGTTTTAGGGATATCCGAGATAAGATATAATAAAAAAAATCAAAATATATTTTTTTAAATTTATTTTCTTGAACTTATTTATTTATTCCAAATGTGATTGTTATCCTTTTTCTAGTTTATAATTTTTCCAAAATCATGGAAACCTATTTCCTTTTTTATTTCTTTGATCTAGTTGAAATTTTAACTACTATCCCTTTTTCCTTTATACTATTATGGCATTTCAAACACCCAATTCTACCAAATTCAAAAAAAATCTCCCTTTATATATTTGATTAAATTATCTAATTCATCATGTATGGTTTTTATCTTTTCTCTTCTGCTAAGGAGTTTGGTATATAAACCTGCACTGTCCTTATAAGCTTGGACTTCATAATTGATTTTTAAAAGTTCAGGATAGAATCATTGCTGCGGATCTCTGTTTCTATATCATGTCTGTACATTCCTCATCACTATTTTTGACATTTTATTGTGAAGAGTTGGGTAAAGATTGTAAATGTATTCACTTTCTTCAGTATTTAAATTTTCAATCAATGTTAAATAAAAAATTATTTTTTCTATCTTGTAATTTATGTTATAAATTAATATAAGACATTCACAAGCAAGCATTGATATTATTTTCAGGCTTACAGTAGAAATCACATTTCCTTCAAGAAACTGTGCTTTATGGAAAGATTTTAATTTTAAATGATTGGAAATTGTTCTGAATTATACTGTACGAAGTTGGTATTAATAGATGGGTATATAAAACATCAGCTGTGAATATGTAAATAAAGTGCAAGACTGAAACACAAAAAAATTGAAAACTAAAAGAAAAATTGAGTTAAAAAACTAAAAACAAAAAATTGTATGCACTGATCATGCAGTAAATTGTCCGACTGCGTATATCTTGCGATCCACTTTAACAATTTTAGCCATATCTCGGCTGTTTGTCAGCTGATTTGAATAAATGAGGATGTCATTTTGTTCACAATAAAAGGTTTAACATTTTATTTAACAGAATACAATTTGATAAAACTAATATTTATAGAGCTACTATTGTTTAAAAAATTAAATGGATGCCATTTTGGAATTTTTGTAAAATTTCCATACTTATTTATTTTGTAGATGATGTTGATACATCAACACTGAAATTCATTAAAATGTCCCCATCTATTCTTAAGATTAAAATCTTTATTGAAAAAAAAAAACAATGTGGAAGGGCAATAAAGTATAAATAAATACAATTTTATATATATATATATATATATATATATATATATATATATATATTTTTAATATTCAAATAACTCATTAACATATTAACCACTGGGTTAATAAAATTTAATATTACATGAAATATAAACTGCCAAAACACTGTAATAACATAAGCTAACATATTTCCAATAACTAGTTTTCATGGTATCCTGCATCAGTTGGTATTAAATTCTGTATCATTAAAACAGTTGGTATCATTCTGTTACATTAAAACATATTCTTTTAATTGTTTGTCATTTTATTTGAAATTATGTTTTATTTTATGAAATTTTAACTTATCTGATTACTGTGTTTTGATGGTTTATATTTCATATGACATATATACAATTATTTAAAAAAGTCAATGATAGCAGATAAAATAAATAATGGAAAGCTTAATATACAATTATGCAGACATTTAAAATCATCATCTATTTAGATATTGCAGGGGTCATATTAAAATTGCTTCCTTATTTGATGCACTGGTAAATAATATTAATTAAGATCTGGGGTGAGAGAGGTAGAAAATGGACATGAATCTTTATGTAAAATAGCGAAAACAATTATTAGAATTTCATTCCCTAATTAAAAATTTGTTTCTTGAACAACTGAAAAGACTACAGTTTCAGAATATTAGTGATTTATTTACCAAGGGTAAAATTCTTTCCATTCAAAGTTAGCCAACTTTGAAAACTGAAAGAAAAATTGAATAAGTAAAAATTTATACCAAGGGTTCTTTTGAATAATATGAGGTTATTATTCTCATGATAAATTAGAAACATAAGACAATTTTTAGTTTTTATTGATATTCATTTACCTTATTGTATAAAATTATAATTACTTTGTTGTTAATTTAACTGATGTGAAACTTCTAGTTCCATTTACTCTAACTTTTTCAAAAAGCTCCATGTACTAAAATTCAGTACAAATTTGTGGACTGTTTTACACATTTATTGTATTAAGCTCATAAGAAATTTGCTGAATGTTTATAGTTTATATGTTGGCCCATTTATAATTTTTTATCTACCAGTTGTATTGTACTTACAAGCATATTGCATAATCAAAATTTACCTTATCTTTATCTGGCATTCTTAAACTTTTAACTTACAGTAAATGGAATGAATAGATTTAGAAAAAATAGTTATATATTTGGTGACTGTTTTCATATAGCTATTCTCTTTTTATTCATATTTTTACTTTTTGGAGAGTCATTAACTCTTCTATCAAATGGTAGAATTTAAGGTACACAAATTCCTTAGTATATCTTTCTTTTATCATAGCTTCAATAAGCTATTTTTCAGTCATGTGGTGCTATTTTTATTTATACTGTAGAAATAAATAAAAATGCTTTTTAAATTTATGAAAGATACATCTGGAAATATTTAAGGCTTCATGTAGTAGAAAATATCCAATTGAGTTCCAAATATAAATTTGGATTTATGCACTATGCTCAAATAAAGCCACCTACTGTTATTTTAGACTTGACTCTGGTCAAGTAAAATTCAGACTCTATTTATAGAGTGGGTCTTTATTTATAGGAATATATAGCGAAGTCATATACCTGGTTGATTTAAAGATGATTCAATCTCCTTCCACAGATAATCCTTTCTTATGTAACTGTTGAATTTTTTACTGTATGCTTTGTTAGAATCCAAATGTGCACGCATTAATTCTGTAAGTTTTTTGTCATTCATTATGAAATTTTAAAAATTTACTTATTTTGTTTTGAGATTGCTTTAACTATAGTAAATTACAGACATTAAAAAAATACTGACTGATAATTGATATATACACTTGTGGCTGCTGTAGTTGACATCAAACAATTACTAATTTAACTTAGTGTAGTATTTTTGGAATAGGTTAAGAATTTGGCCACAAGTTGTCAGGAAATAAAAACACATACTGAAACAAATACATTAAAATTAATTGCTCAACATCGCAAGACTTAATTATCTAAAAATTCAAAGATTTTTTTAGAATTCTTCATGAACTGTTCTTTTACAAAATATTTTCTTTAGAAATATTTATAAAATAGGTCTATTCAAAGATTGTTTTTTACAAATTGATAAGTTCATTACAGATAATATATTTTATACAGAAGATAATGGTGTAAATACCCCTGTGAATAATTTTTCTTTAGTTTCTGTTATGGTTTGACTTACAAAAGAAAATACCTGAATTCAGTGTCATAATTTTATAAAGAGAACAAAAAAGAACACTGCATTTTATTTAAAATAACAAAATATACAGATTATATGTAAAACAAATAAAGTGCACGTTGATAAATGCAATATCCAGGTGTAAAAAAGTTAAAAACATACTAACCACTGCATGCAAATATTTCAAATGACATGTAAAAGCCATAAATACTGAACATATCTGAAAAATATGAATTTGTATACCAAATTTGATAAACAAAAAAAATCTGACAATAAAAATAAAATAACATCATCTTTCAATCTAGTTCACTTGTTTTAAAATTAATCTCTTCCAGTGAACCTTTTCCATCATTGGACAAGCTTCTTTATGTTCTCAAAAAAATATACGTTTTTGATTGAGCAATAAGCCACAGATGCACCACTTCCTTCATTTCTTAGATGGAGGTAAATCAACAACCTCTTAATGTATCACTGAATGGATCTAACCACTAAAATCTGAAAAAGTAAGGTCAGAGGACTCTACAGTTTGAGAACCAACAACTCAAACTTGACTTTCTGGAGAGTCTCAACTATATGGACTCAGCAGTATACAAAGGACATTACTATGCAACCAAACAATGGCATTTGACACATTTTTAATGTTTTCTTCAAATTTCAGCTTCAACTTAGCAGTAAGCATTTCACTGTAGTAAGTGCTGTTTATTGTGAGTTTCTTTTCCGATAATCCCTCAGAACTGGGCCTTATGAGTTTAAAAAAAATTAATATCAATTTTCCTGCTGATGGTTGACTTTTGAACTTTTTTTTGTAATTGATTATGGTTATATCCTTTGTATATTCTGCTGTTTACCCTCTGGGTCAAAATGGTAGATTCATTTCATCACCAAGATGGTTCTGTCCAAGAAAACATCTCTTTCATTATCATAATGGGAAAAAATTTGTTGACAGATACATTTTGAATTGTTTTGGGACCCATCTTGCACAAATTTTATGAAGTTAAATCTATTAAGGAAGATTTTGTGGGATAAAAACCCCATTAATTTGAAGATTATTGGCCATTTCATTGGTATTCACTTGTCTTTCTTTCAGAACCATGACATGTACACATTCAACTTTGCTGTTAGTTGTAACTCTAGTCAGGTATATGGGTTCTTCCTTGTGCATAACATTTGTAAAATCATTTTTTTTATTTTTCAATCCACTTTCAGGCAATCCATTGTGTTAAAAGTTAAAACACTGTACCTATAATGTGCTAAACATCTTCGAGAGAATTATGTCCCTAATACACCTTCAGATCATGAAAAATGTAATAATGGACTCTGATTCAATCATAAAGCCATCCTTAATGTTATAATAGTGACAATTGAACTGTGTGAACAACTTCATTTTTTTTTTTTTTTGTGCACAGCATCATTAGGTCAAGTGGGAACAGTTCAAAGCTCGGTAAAAGCGTAACATGCATACTCGATCAGGTCCCAAAAAGTAGTAGATAGAAATCACAGTATGTGTAGCAATTTTAGACATTTTATTTTTAGTTACTTTAAATGTGTTACCTACGTCAGTCGCTAGTCAAACCACAATCTTAAAAATCTAACCTTCGTGCATGGCTCAACTGGAACACCACACAAATAGTTAATGGCCAACATGTTTCCTCAAACAGAGAAAGAAAATGCATTTTATTTTCTCCAGTGAAAAGGTGAATCCAGTTGTTTTACAACACGACTGTAAATGGGTTATTGTGTTTGAAGTATCCTCTCAGCATACCTAAACTTCTAGATCCAATGTAAATTGAAAAATCTTCTATAATTAGCAAACACATAACAGGTTTCCACATGTAATATACTACAGTTTTTATGGCTATGGCAAACAAGGTAACACTTAGGACATTATCCTGTGGTATTCTGTTTTCTAATTTGAAATTGATGGATACAGTCGTTCCAACCTGGACTCAAAAGGACCGACTACTGAGGAATTCCCTGATGAATGCTAGGAGATTTCCTTGCATACCCCACTCTTGCAGTGGATTTAGGATCCCTCTTCTGCAAGCTGTATCATATGTCTTTCACATATTGAAAAATATAGTGACGAGGCATTGGCAAAGTAGGAAGGTTTTTTGAATAACAAATTCCAGGGCAACTACATGATCGAGACAATTAACGTTGGTGGAAACTGCATGGTCGGAGGCAATTAGGGTGTTTCATCACACTAGATGATGGTTTACCATTCGTTCCATCACTTGCACAAGGTACTGTCAAGGAAACCGGATGATAATTTGAAGGGCATGATTTTTCTTTACCAGTTTTCAGTATTGGGTCATCAATGCTTGTGGTCAAGAAACTGGAAAAATCTGGTCAGAGAATATTTTGTTATAAATAGATAAAAAATGTTGTAATATATCTGGGAAGAGAGATAATATAGTAAGTCTGATATTATCATTTCTGAGGAATTGTCATGGGAATTACTCAAAACATACCTTAGCTTATCAGAAGAAAAAGGAATATTCAATTCATTTTGTGAGTCTCTTCAATATTAAATGGAATACTTTCTATCTGCAACTTATACCTCAGAAACTGAGGATAGTATGACGATGTAAGGGAAACTAATATACATTGTAAACAATGAATAATGTATTCGCTATCAATTGATGTGGTGACTACGATGCAGTTATTTTCCAGTTCAATCGGCAGCGAAGATTGTCCTAATCCAGATATCACCCGAAATTTTCTCCACACAACCGGTGATGGATTTGTTCGAGAAATGGTATAAACATAATTCAGTGACGATTTCTACTTAGCACACTGAAACAATCGATGGCATACAGTTCTCATATTCCGGAAGGCGCAGCGTAATACTGTCGTAGGACGATCCTTGAGTGCATTCCTTCAGTCTTTACCCCACCAAGGAAAAACAGGACACCTTGGCTTTTCAGATGTGAGGGGGATAAATTCACTTGCCCTACCGGATATCAGGTTTGTAAATATCCAAGTCGGTGAATCTGCTACCACTAATGTCATAATGCCTGAAGGAATCTTTTTATCCCATCCAATCTGCTTTCCCAACTACCCATCTGCATGGCCAACTCTGAGGTAAATCACTATTACAATATGAGATTATAACTGGTCTATGATTGCTTCCAAATAAATCTTTGAACACGCACCAACTAAGACATGGTAATAGGGATGCTGAACACAAGGACAGGTCAATGCATGAAAATGTACCTGATGAAGATGACTTAGATGATCATTATATAAATAACACATATATTATATTATATATATTACATATATTAATATTATATATTATATTATTACATATATTAATATATTATATTATATTATTATATATATTAATATATTATATTATATTATTATATAAATTAATATATTACATATATTACATTATATAAATAACACATCATTATATAAATAGATATCCAACTTCTGCCTCAGTCGATCGACTATAGTATCTCTAGAAAAACATGATGTTGAGCCTTATTGATGTTGAGCAATAGGCATTGAAATCGCCAGTTATTAGGTAGGGCAAAGGAATTTGTGATAACAAATTGGATAAATCATCCTCACTGATATTGGATTTTGGAGGAAGGTGCAAGTTGCAGATATTCATTTTAAATGGTGCCAAACATTCACTGAGATCACAAGGATGTTAAAAGCCAGTGGAATCCACATGACTAATACAACTTCCTTCTGGAAAACAACCACACCTCCACATCCTCTACCCTCTGTTTGTTGGCTGCATCTCTCGCAGACATAGCCATGAAAAGACACTTCATCCTGGGGATGAAATGAGCTTCCTGCAGACACAGTATTAAACGACTTTCTTCTTTAGTAGGATTTCAACATCCTCATAGTGAGAACAGAGGCAGAAAATAATCCAATGAAAGAATATTTGTACCCATATAAAATACTTTGTTCCTGTTTTATGTAAAACTCTTGTGTATAGATTATTTATCAAGTACTATCCAGTTTTTCTTTTGTATTTTTATAATTTTTAGGAAGTGCTTTAGTAATCCGCCCCCATATCTTCAAAGAGACCTTGAGGTGGTAGTAGGGACTTGAAAAGCCTTGGAGGTTGGAGATGTACCAGGCAATGATGTTTTAATAAATCCCATCACAGGGATCTTGGTAGTTTGCTGCATAATTGGTGTAGCAGGAATTTTTTGGCGGTGTACTGATTGAAGTAGTTTTTGGAAAACTACTATCAGTCTTTCTAGTAAAAGTATTCTTCTTCTTTCCTGTAATCAATACTGTAATAGCAGATGTGAGGGGATTTTACTTGGTCCAGCAAAACCTGGACCATTTTGGTCAGTTCTTTGCACAATGTGCATTTTTTCCATTTTTCACATTGTTAGGGACAGCCTGGACATAACTAACACTGGGTTATACAGGATTCCTCATGCTGAGGGATTTTCTGTATTCCTGATGAGGAAAGGATATTTTCACAGGAAAGGATATTTTCTGCTTAGCACAGATCTTCAATATAGCCTTTTCTTTCAACTGCAAATGAACCTCAAATCAACACAGAAATGTTAAAATGAAAACAATATGTAACATCTCCATGTAAAAATGGCAGTTTTGCCATTTTTACACAGCAACAAACATTTTTACAGAGACACAAATGCAAATACAATATGGATAATTACTGATTTATCCTCATACATTTTTATTTATTAAAAGGCTGTGCACCCTTATTAACTGAAGAGCTTGAAGCCTTTCAATGACTAATATATGATGATTCAAATGTGATGGATCTCTCCCAAAGTAGACAATTATGACCTTATGGGCATCACAATTAGCACAACCAAATAGCCAAGTAATCATTCAAAGAAGAAATTTGAGAAACGGGTTTCAGCAACTTGAATCTGAGGAACATTATGTTCAGTATAAACACATGGATCCAATAACTGTAAAAGCTCTTTTATAGTCTCTGAATGCACATTATAGTCCAGGCAGAGTATCTGAATGCAGGCTGAAAAAAGAAGTGAAATGAAATTGTTTAATAGCTGAACCTAAAAATTATAATAGGAGAACTTTGCTTGTTGCTGAAATGTGTGATTATTAAAAAATAATGCTAAAAGAGAATGTGTAAAATAAATCCAAATTTAATTACTGAAAGTATCATAAAATCTTCCAATAAAGGCAAAAATGAAGTTGACAGTTCTTTAGTAAAGTAAACATAAATATCTTACTATTAAGACCTTGGACGTCAGTGTAGAAAACAGTACTGCAGGCACAATTTTTGAAGAACTAGTAGTTGCACATTCCAGTATCAGAAAAGAGGAAGGCAACTGGATCACACAACATATTCCCTGAATTTTTTGTTTATTTTGGTCTGAATACAAAGAGGGCTTTTCAGTTTTTTAAATGACCTGTCGTTACACTTTTCAAAGACTACCAAATTTATTCAAGGAGTATTAAATAATACTAATCCTTCGAGTAGGAAAACATTTGAACTGCTTCAGAACCACAACCAATCTGTTTCATTGTGAATATTTGTTTAAAGCTCTTTATGCACCTTACCTTAAACAGAGTAGGTCAGATGTTAGAGAGCTGGCATAATGGAACCAGTGAGAGAGAGTTCAGACAAGAGGATTTGTAAAATGTTTTTGAAACTATAACTACAAGAGAAGTTATTGACAAAACTGTATACAATTTTTTTTTTTTTAATTTTATATCAAGTAAATAGAGAAAAATTTATTTTTATACTTTAAATCTTATAATTAAAAAAAGTAAGGTATCAAGAACAGTTGAATGAGGATCTGTAAATTGAAGCAAATACCTAACTTTAATAATAACCTGATTATGTTTTTAAATTTTTATTTTTTACAAATTTATTACTAACTTTTATTCTTTAATTATTTATTTCCAAAATACCATAATTAGATTCATACTCTTCCAAGTTTCCAGATATCACCTTTGTAAGTAATATTCATTACATCACAAAAGTATGAATGTTATAAAAAAGCTCTAGAGTATTTAAAAATCACTGAGTAAATTAAAATCCCGCTGAGTCATAAAGAAATTTTAGCTAAGTAAATATATCAAATTTAAATTTCTAATACATATTTTTATGTTAAAGCTATTTAAAGTTTAATTTAAAAAAACATTTTTCTCTTTTCATATCAGCAAAAGTCAATTAAGGTTAATTATACTATTTTATTTTTTAATTAAAGTAGTATTAATTGCTATGGTTGTTGGCTGGTAATAAATGCCAATAGTAGCCAGAAAACCTGGATCTAATATTGTGTAAATTTACACAAATTACTATAAGTGATGTACATGAACATTATTTACCTAACATTGACTTTGATCCCATTTTATTCTTTTTTCACAACTTTCAGTTTCCAAGATGCATTCTGTTGAAATGTACTGCTGTCTTTTTCCAAGTGTTGTGGAATTATCAGACTGTAAGAAGTATAGCTACTGTCTTACTTGAAAAAAAAAATCACCTTATAGGTTTCTGCATAAACAGTTGTAAAAACAAATAGTACTTAGAACTTATATTTTTAGTGGAGCACACTGAGAACATATTTAAGGCTACATCCTGTGACACCTCAAACTTTTTCACTTTATGGGTAGATTATTTCAATTTCCAATTTTAAATAATTCATGCAGTAAGTAAAAGAATGAAGTAAATTTTCAAAACAATTAATGGAGATTTTTACTCAACTGTTTATTAATAAGATTTAATAAAATTTGTAATTTTTTTTAACAATGACGAATAACTAGGTTGGTCATTAGTGCCAAAAAGTCAGTAAGTATGTACCTGTGTTTATTTTAAAGAAAGACTGCAACCAATAAGGGTATCTTGGGGCTGTTATTTTCCATACTGTTTAAAGATGAGTGCTGCTAAGAGGATAAAAAAGTGTAAAATAATTTTTTTTTTTTTTTAAATATAATAAACTTTTAAAATCATCTTAAAAAGATAATACAATCATTTTTTAATTTCTTCTTTGGATTTTGACTTTTAAAAGTTGGTACAAAATTAACAATTACTTCTTAATTTTTACTTACTAACTACTCTTGATTTGTTAAAAATTATTAAGTTAAAAATAACCAAGAATTTTCAAAAGTTGAACAAATCTTCAGCTTTTGACTGTTTGAAGTCAGCACCAGATTAAAAGTTAACCAGTATAAGTTAAAGAGGTTGAGGAATTTTAATTTAGTGTCAATTCTAACCTCCTCTATGAATCATGAGACCTTGCCGTTGGTGAGGGGGCTTGAGTGCTCAGGGATACAGAGTAGCTGGACCGAAGGTGCAACCATATCGGAGAGGTATCTGTTGAGAGCCAGACTAAGGAATGATTCCTGAAAGAGGGCAGCAGCTCTTTCAGTAGTTGTTAGGGGCGTGAGTCAGGACGACTTAAACGGCCGTATCAACATCACTCAGTCCTCTGAGTACTGCGCAGCTGAAAGCAATGGAAAACTACACCTGCTTTTTTTCCAAGAAAATGTGGCTCTCTGCATTTTCACATAGCAATAATGGAGGCGCCTTCCTTGGTAAAATATTCCGGAGGTAAAATAGTCCCCCGTTCGGATCTCCGGGTGGGGACTACTAAGGAAGGGGTCACCAGAAAATTAAAAAATAACATTCTACGAGTCGGAGCGTGTAATGTTAGAAGCTTAAAAAAGGTTGGTAGTCTAGAAAATTTAAAAAGGGAAATGGGTAGGACAAATGTGGATATAGTAGGAATTAGTGAGGTTCGGTGGGAAGAGGAAGGCGACTTTTGGTCAGGTGATTTTAGAGTAATTAACTCAGCGTCAAATAATGGGCAGGCAGGAGTAGGTTTCGTGATGAACAAGAAGATAGGGAGGAGAGTGGAGTATTTCAAAACGCATAGCGATAGAATCATTGTAATAAGGATAAAATCAAAACCTAAACCGACAACGATTGTTAACGTCTATATGCCTACAAGCGCCCATGATGATGATGAGGTAGAGTGTGTATACGAAGAGATTGATGAAGCAATTAAACACGTAAAAGGAGATGAAAATTTAATAATAGTTGGAGATTGGAATGCAAGCATTGGAAAAGGCAAGGAAGGAAATATAGTGGGTGAATACGGGCTGGGCAAAAGGAATGAAAGAGGGGACCGACTTATAGAGTTTTGCACGAAGTATAATTTAGTAATTGCCAACACCCAATTTAAAAATCATAATAGAAGAATATACACTTGGAAAAAGCCAGGCGATACTGCAAGGTATCAGATAGATTATATCATGGTTAAGCAAAGATTTAGAAATCAACTCGTTGACTGCAAAACTTACCCTGGAGCAGACATTGATAGCGACCATAATTTGGTGATAATGAAATGTAGATTGGGGTTTAAAAACCTGAAGAAAAGGTGTCAGATGAATCGGTGGAATTTAGAGAAGCTTGAGGAAGAGGAGGTAAAGAAGATTTTTGAGGAGGACATCGCAAGAGGTCTGAGTAAAAAAGGTAAGGTAGAAAATGTAGAAGAAGAATGGCAGAATGTTAAAAAGGAAATTCTTAAATCAGCAGAAGCAAACTTAGGCGGAATAAAGAGAACCGGTAGAAAACCTTGGGTTTCAGACGATTTATTGCAGCTGATGGATGAACGTAGAAAATATAAGAATGCTAATGATGAAGAAAGTAAAAGGAACTATCGGAAATTAAGAAATGCTATAAACAGGAAGTGCAAACTGGTGAAAGAAGAGTGGATTAAAGAAAAGTGTTCAGAAGTGGAAAGAGAAATGAACATTGGTAAAATAGACGGAGCATACAGGAAAGTTAAGGAAAATTTTGGGGTACATAAATTAAAATCTAATAATGTGTTAAACAAAGATGGTACACCAATATATAATACGAAAGGTAAAGTTGATAGATGGGTGGAATATATTGAAGAGTTATACGTAGGAAATGAATTAGAAAATGGTGTTATAGAGGAAGAAGAGGAAGTTGAGGAGGATGAAATGGGAGAAACAATACTGAGATCTGAATTTAAGAGAGCATTAAAAGATTTAAATGGCAGAAAGGCTCCTGGAATAGACGGAATACCTGTAGAATTACTGTGCAGTGCAGGTGAGGAAGCGATTGATAGATTATACAAACTGGTGTGTAATATTTATGAAAATGGGGAATTTCCATCAGACTTCAAAAAAAGTGTTATAGTTATGATACCAAAGAAAGCAGAGGCAGATAAATGTGAAGAATACAGAACAATTAGTTTAACTAGTCATGCATCAAAAATCTTAACTAGAATTTTATACAGAAGAATTGAGAGGAGAGTGGAAGAAGTGTTAGGAGAAGACCAATTTGGTTTCAGGAAAAGTATAGGGACAAGGGAAGCAATTTTAGGCCTCAGATTAATAGTAGAAGGAAGATTAAAGAAAAACAAACCAACATACTTGGCGTTTATAGACCTAGAAAAGGCTTTTGATAACGTAGACTGGAATAAAATGTTCAGCATTTTAAAAAAATTAGGGTTCAAATACAGAGATAGAAGAACAATTGCTAACATGTACAGGAACCAAACAGCAACAATAACAATTGAAGAACATAAGAAAGAAGCCCTAATAAGAAAGGGAGTCCGACAAGGATGTTCCCTATCGCCGTTACTTTTTAATCTTTACATGGAACTAGCAGTTAATGATGTTAAAGAAAAATTTAGATTCGGAGTAACAGTACAAGGTGAAAAGATAAAGATGCTATAATTTGCTGATGATATAGTAATTCTAGCCGAGAGTAAAAAGGATTTAGAAGAAACAATCAACGGCATAGATGAAGTCCTACGCAAAAACTATCGCATGAAAATAAACAAGAATAAAACAAAAGTAATGAAATGTAGTAGAAATAACAAAGATGGACCACTGAATGTGAAAATAGGAGGAGAAAAGATTATGGAGGTAGAAGAATTTTGTTATTTGGGAAGTAAAATTACTAAAGATGGACGAAGCAGGAGCGATATAAAATGCCGAATAGCACAAGCTAAACGAGCCTTCAGTAAGAAATATAATTTGTTTACATCAAAAATGAATTTAAATGTCAGGAAAAGATTTTTGAAAGTGTGTGTTTGGAGTGTCGCTTTATATGGAAGTGAAACTTGGACAATCGGAGTATCTGAGAAGAAAAGATTAGAAGCTTTTGAAATGTGGTGCTATAGGAGAATGTTAAAAATCAGATGGGTGGATAAAGTGACAAATGAAGAGGTATTGCGGCAAATAGATGAAGAAAGTAGCATTTGGAAAAATATAGTTAAAAGAAGAGACAGACTTATAGGCCACATACTAAGGCATCCTGGAATAGTCGCTTTAATATTGGAAGGACAGGTAGAAGGGAAAAATTGTGTAGGCAGGCCACGTTTGGAGTATGTAAAACAAATTGTTGGGGATGTAAGATGTAGAGGGTATACAGAAATGAAACGACTAGCACTAGATAGGGAATCTTGGAGAGCTGCATCAAACCAGTCAAATGACTGAAGACAAAAAAAAAAAAAAGTCAATTCTAAAAGCCAAAATTTAAAGAAAAATTATATTTTTTAACCTTTTTCAGTAACTTTCTTAGATTCGTTTTATTTCATTAAAAAAGGATTCATCTTATTTTACATTTTATTAATTTATTTTATTGAAGAAAATTGTTAATATTATACATAATATTATTAGGTATTAAAATTGCTGCTGATGAAAAAAAACCATTTATAATGTATGCAAATAAATTTTGGTCTTGATAAAAAATAAGAAAGGAATCCTGAAAAACGATGTAAAAAGACTCCTGCAGATTGAAACAAGTTTCTCTTAGAGTGGAAGTTTGTACTTGTATTACATTTTTATCTAAGTTCCTCATTTAATTCTCTTGACAGTTTTTCACAAAAATACTGTCAATTACATAAGGTTGAATATCATTACAATGAACAATCTAATATTAAGTAACAATAATGACAAAATGTTGAAAAACACATTATAATTATTACTTTCCATGTAGAAAAGGTAACTTTCCATTTAAAAGATCTACTTTGGTTATGTGATAAAAAACATGACAGGAATACCAAAAAAACTTCCATGGCAATATTAAAATTATTAATTAAATCTGTTACTGGTTGAAGATTAAAGTTTCAAAAAAAAAAAAAATATGTGTATATATTGGTTCTCATCTCAAACCAACATTTTTCAAAATTGGTTTTAAAGAAAAAAGTCAGCATCAGAATGTAAGTATACATATGAATTATATTAATATGTTAATATTGGGAATAACATAAATACTAATTACTTAGAAATAAGCAAATGTAAATTTCTGTGTAATTTTTAAATGAATCTGTTGCCATTTCAGAGCTTTTGTAGCCCTCATTTAGAAAACAACTTATTACCTTTCACTGCGTTTACTTAAAAATGATTTTATCAAATAGTCACCCTAAGTGGTAGGTAACTGCTTTATAATCAAAACATGATGAAAATATATTCTGTAGTATTTTTCTTAGTGGTTAGATTACATTTAATAATTAATCATTAATTGGTAAAATGTTCTTAGAAAATGGTTACAAATACCTTAAACGTTTTCCTGAGTGCACTATCTAATTACGTGGAAAAAATCACACTAGCCTTTAATTTAATGACAATCCATGCATTCCAGCATAGCATAACTTTAATGAGTGTAATCTAGCCCTTGATTTGATGATTGTTCATACAAATTAGATTTGTTTTTCTTATATTTATTAAAAAAATTAAATCTGGTTTCTTTTTTTATACTTTTATAATTTACAAAAAATTTCCTACATGAATAAACTTTTTCTTTTTTTTCACTACTTGTGCTCTTTTTATCTTGTTTCCATTTTATTTTATTTTAATGTGGAAGTTCTGTTAGTTAATCCTTGTCTTAGGCAGAATGAACTGACCGTAAGTGGTACATTACTATTTACATGAATATTTTTTGAACAGACCACACATTATACTTACAACTCTTGGAAAAAGTTATTAGGAAACGCTTAGTCAATAAAATGCATCAAGAAAAGTGATTGATATATAATAATTGTTTATTAACACAAGTGCATAGCGTGGTCTCATATTGTGAGAAAAGTAATTTGTAGTTTCTGTTTGACCTAATAAGTGAAGGAAAAACACACTAAAACAAAGTGGTAGTAACAGAAAAATAATTTTTAAAAAATTGAAACCGTGAAGTACTTATAGCTTACATAGAAGTGATCTAGAAATGATGTAGCTTACATACGTTTTACTGACAATCATTAAAATCCTTCGATTTTAGGTATAAAGTAAGAAAAGAGGTGATTTGCATGTTATTCAATAAAGAATTATGTCTTAATAAAAGTTATCAGTTAAATTGTTGTTCATTAAAAAGGAATAATAAAATCAGATATTATATATTTTTGAATTCTTCAGATACTAAATTAATTAGCAGTAGTAATTACTTTTTCATTCGAATTGAAAAAAAAAATCATTAATTAATTAAGCCATTAATTTTTAACTATATAAATGATAAAATAAAAGATTATAGTCAATGGATGATTAAAATGATAGCAATTGAATTTTTAATACTCCCATCATTCATTGTCTGGTGCTAACATGAAAACATTACTATATTCCTACAAAAAAAAAAAATGCAGAGACAATACAAGCTTAATGATGAGCAAAATATTTTTGACAGTTTGTGAAAGTGTGTGTTTGTATGCTGTGGTCAGGGGTTTTCATTTAATGTTATCATTCTGGATAGAAAATATTTTTCATTTGAACTAATGTAACCTTTGGAGTTTTTACTCTTTTAATTTTTTAAACCTTTCATAGTTGAGTGAATTCTTTGTCAGTCTCTTGTGTTTGTAAATTATATGTAGGAAGTCAACATTAAAAGGTTATATTTGTTAAAAGTTTATCACTTTGTTCAGTCTTGCATTTAATTTTTTAATTTATCATTAGTTTTTCTAATTAAAATAAAAACTACTACTATTGAGGTAGTAGTACTAGTACCTTATAATGAAGAGATTCTCTGGAAATTTTATTGTTAATTTGTTATGTTAAAAACAATATAGTAGTCTTTATTTATTCCCTTCATCAATTACCACAGCATTAATTATTTTTGGATTTTTATTGTTTTATTTGTTACATTGTTATATTGTAGATATTTCTGTAAATTATAAAAACAAAATTTTGAAATAGATTAATCATTTACCTTAAACACTGATTTATTTACATATTTATTTGTTTTTTTTTTTTTTTTTTTAATAACAGCTGATATTTTATTATTAATATTTTTACTTGTTTGTATTTTTTTTAGAAAGAAAATAGAAGTAATTACCATGACCAATTGATCGATTATCATTAATCTGTGGTTGTCAGTTATAATTTTGTTTTTAATAAGACATTTTTGTTCAAGTTTAATTTTATTAAAGAAATTTTTAAGAATAATAATGGCAGACTTCATCAAAATTTATAAGTAATTGACTTCATGACTTGGGATCTCCATCCACTTGTTCAGCATCATGTTTAATGTTAATGAATTTTTTAATATAATTATTATAATCAGTATCAGTATACTCAGTCTGATCATTAGATAATAATATATTAGATAATCATGAATGATGGGAAAATCAGGATCGGTAATCAGGAATGGATAAGTGTGCCACACCAAAAGATACAAAAAATTGCCCTAGCATTTGCCTAGATGGTTGAAGAAAATGTCATAAACCCTGGCTTGATCAGAGCAGTATTAAAAAGTCACAATTAATAATTTTTAAAAATAGAAGTGGTTAAAGTTAATTAAAAATTATGAAAACATGGGGTAAAATTGAACTGAATATATAAAATTATTCATATATGAAGATAATTAATTATGTGAAATAATAAAATAAGTACAGAATAAATAAAAATTAAAAAGTTACTAATGAAAATTATTTCAGTAGATCTTGTACAAGTTAAATGAAAATTTAAAAAATTAAGTGTATTTTTTATTATTTTATAATCAATACATCGACAAAACATATCAACTGAGTATTACTGGTAATTAAAAGAAAGGCTTTTGATTTTATTTTAAAGAAATTGGTGGCAAGGCCTTACAAATGAATCAATTATTTAATCAAATTAGCAATGGAAATATAACACGCCAAAGT
Source organism: Lycorma delicatula (assembly GCF_047948215.1). Lineage (NCBI taxonomy): Eukaryota > Metazoa > Arthropoda > Insecta > Hemiptera > Fulgoridae > Lycorma > Lycorma delicatula. Next base: position 219,775,484 of record NC_134455.1, on the reverse strand, counting down.
ATTTTCCTGAGTTTCATAAAAAATAAGGTCTCTCATTTTGATGGTAGACATGGATATTATGTTTTTTAGGAATAGGGACTATTTTATTTTTATTTTTGTTAATTTACTTGATTATATTATTAAAAAAAAAATCATGATTATAAATAAAATAAACTAAATAAGATATTAATATGATATTAGAAAAAAAATTGTAGAAAAATTAAATATTCTTAAATAAATAAATAACTTAGATAGCAATAAAATTTGTTATTAATAGAAACTAAAATGTTAATTATTCTGACGAGTCAAATTACGCAGAACCTTTGAGATTATAATATACTACAGACAAAACTATGTAGTTAAAAACTGATTTTCTGGTTGTAAGGTTCTACTTACAATTGTACCATACTTTACCTTTGTAAAGTACTTTGCCTTAACTAGTATACATGATCAATTACTAAATACTGTGAATGACAAAATTCCGGTTAATGTTAATAGAATTATAAAACTGAAGAATAATATGATAAGATTGTATTGTATCTAGTGATACAAATTTTGTGAAAATAAAATTTCATACACAAAATCCCAGAAAAAAAAGTTATTAACCTTTTAATACTACTTTAAAATTACACATAACAGCACTAGCCTGCCAGTTCTTTTACATCAAATCTCTGAAACAATTTTTATTTCATGTCATAAATTATCATTAAATTTCCAGGTATAAATATTGAATAGTTTATTAAATATTTTTGAATTTAGTTCACAGATTTCTATATTTCTTTTTTATTCTGTTATAATAAATAAGTTGATAGCTTTAAATAGGATCTAGATGAAATCAGCAAACATGTTTGTAAGTGATGTTGAATAAAATAAAAGTGCTATATATATATATATATATATATATATATATATATATATATATACACTCAATTTTAATAAAGTACTTATAAGTACTTTATTTTTGTACTGCCAACCTTAAAAAATAATGTGGGGGCAAACATTTTCTTTTTTGTGGCCATTATTCTCAAAGTTACAGTCACATCCTAATCACCAAATAAATCTTTCAAACAAAATTTCGGCTGTCCAAAAATAGGATGTCCTGATAGTGCAGTTATTATTTCACAACTTAAAAACCCAGATGAAAGTTCTAGGATGTTAAATATTAAGGTCTCTTTCCAATATTATTCAAACAGATTTACAATGAACACTAAAAGTTCCTCAACCAACATCAAGGTTTATTTAATACCTAAAAAATTGATAATAGAAAATAATATTGGTATTAAAACAATAAAAAGTGGTTTGTTTTTGGTTGTTACAATGTGGAAAAATAATATTCAAATTGCGTCGTGGTTGCCAGTTGTTTTGTCAACATCCGGGTCCACAGTTAAGCATGCTTCAGAGGATGAAATGAATGATTTGTAGCGTGTGTGAAAATGCCATGCCTGACCGGGACCTGCGGATGAAAGGCCGAGACGACACCACTCGCTCCACGGAGGCCGGCAGTTTTTATTTATTTTTTTCCTCGCAGGGGGAAGAAAAAGGAGCGCCAGCCACCGTCATGCCTTCACTGCCAGTGCGGGACTCTCGCACACTAAAAAATCTCCCTTATTATTATGCAGGGGCCGGATCTAAGCCATATGGTTTGTACAGCCTCTGCATGATCACCGAGGCTGGCGGTTACCAGTTGCTTACCGTGAGAATTATATGAAATTGTTGGCCATGTCAGTGGAATGGAAACTTGATCACAATTACAAAATTTTTTGTTGCTGCATTTAGCTTCTTTATCTGGATAAAATTACTTAATATTTTTTTTGTTAAAGGAATATCAGATACTTGGTTATTTGATTTAACTTAAATTATATTTTTAATATTCATTAAAGTATGTGGCGTTTGAAGATATTTTTAAAATTATGAATTTTTATTTTTTCTATTGATGGCATTTATTTCTTCTGTTGGTAAAATTGTTACAGAAAGGAAATAGTTATTGTTTGGGTAAGGCTTGTTCGAAGAACGTGTGGTTGTTTGTTGTAATGAATGTTGTAATTTAGTTGAATAATGGTAAGTATGGAACTCAAAATGCGTTCTACTTTTCAAATCAATAATTTATCCGTGTAACTTAATTATCAGGCTAGTTTAATTTGAAGCATGTTGTACAGTTAGGTTATGTGCTATGCGTGTGTTGTGGTTTCTTAAATTATATCCTATACCTATTTATTTTATTTCAAATGAAAACAGTTATATTTACCTTGTTTAATTGGAGTTTGCTATTTGAATCGAAATTTTCGGTAATAGCAAGCTAAATCTGTTGTATGTGTTTATTATTTACACAGAATAAAAAAAATTGATAAATACAGATCACGGTCGACATCCAAAACATCTTGCTAATGTAGTATTAATTTGTATTTATTAAAGGTTGGTTTCAGTTACAGTTATATTGTCCTACCCGTGTATTAGTGTTTATATAGCTTCCATTATGCAGCTTGTTAAAAAAGTTATGTACTTTAATATTTCTAAATGAAATATGTATTGAGTGATTCTAAATTGCATGACATATTTTATATTGAGAGGATTAATTAATTTATATAAGTTGGTTTTGAGAATTGTAAATTGTTTGATGTAAAAAAGATTGCTATTAAAAACATTTTAACACAGACTGTGTGCTTAGAGATTACATGCACTCGAGTTTGAGGCCTTATAAAAAACAGAAACAACTATCCACCCGATTTAAAAACAATGCGCATAAAAACTTATGTGATTTTATTCTGTGTTGTTGAACTTTTATTTACTAATTTTTTAGGGTATATTTTTGCTGTGAATGGAAAAGACAACATTTTTTTAGTCTTTGTTATGCAGCTACATTTTGATTGCTTGCCATTAAATATTTTTATGGACATTTACTTATCATCCCATACATTTCAGACTTATATCTTTTAACTGTTATGAGTTTCTTCTCAATTTGTAAAACCATTTTATGTTTTTATCTGTATGACATAGAAACGTGTCAAGATTGTATGTTTTGATAGTAATCTTAAATTGTTAAATATATTACAAAACTTATTACTAACCTGTGTGAATGAACAATTCTTTTATAATACAGCCGCTTGAAAAACAATAGAGTAGGTCTGTAATAGAAAGTTCTTTCCCTCAGCCCTGCTTGTCTTTAGTACAAGGTTATCAAACTGTTTCTGTTATGAGTCGTATATTACTATGTAGTAGCTGGGGTGGACCTCTCGTATAATGATTCATTTATGTATACTTTACTGTTTTTGAATGATAGTTAATGGTAGGACAGATTTATTATTATTTATTCTTGAATATTCTAAGTTTTGTTTCTTTTTTAATTTTATAATAATGAAAATATTTTTATTCTTTTTTTTTTGTTTTAATTTTATATATCTTTGGAGGTTTTCTTTTGTGTTAAAAAAAATATATTTTTTGATCATTTTTTTTAAGAGAATATTTTTTTGTTTATTTATACAGAATTTCATTACTCTTCATGCTAGATACTATCGGTAAAAATGATAGTTATTAAAATAAATCAGTATTAAGAGTTGTCACTACTAGAAATGGATGAGGTATAGGTGTGTAGTGGCTGTACTTTGGAAGCTAACTTTGATAAATTATTTTTTCCTAATAGTTTTCTTTAATTCTTTTTTAGTGTTATATACATTTCTTTGTTAGCTCTGGTATGGCTGCCAGTAAATTGGTCATAGCATACAGGTTACATTGAGTTATCTTTTACTAGACATTGGCTTTATTGCTTGCTGTTCTGTTATTGTATATTCACCCTTGCTATTGTGTTTGTAAAACAGCTATCCAAATTAACTCTATGGTGTTTAATCTATTTTGGATGCGTGGCAACTAAAAAACTTAGATATCAAAGATTCTGCTTTGTATGATATCAAAGATTCTGCTTTGTTGTTTAGGGTTCCAGGAGTGAGGAATGATAATTCAGTATGGAAGGTTTTTGTATCCATAGTAATTCCGAATAGTCTTTAAGATATTCTTCAAAAGTTTCAGCAAGCATTAGTCAATAGCATTTTGTAATCATCATAATCCATAATGTTTATCTTTCTCATCAATAAATAGTAAAACTGCCAAAGAACTTGGATGCAGAAGGCAAGTCGCTCAACATGCATGCATCTTGTGTTGTCATATATTATTATTTTTCTGAAGCAGTCTCTTGAAACCCAACACTTAAACAAGACTAATGAAGGGATGAATGGTTTGAACTTATACAAAATATGTTCCAGAAACTCATACTCCATTATAATTTATTTGAAGTAAATTTATAAAATCTAGTTTTTAAGTTAGAGAAGGGTTTTTGATTGTATGTATAATTGTTTCATTGATAAAAGTACTTGTTTTTATTAACTCTTTTTTAATCCATTTTCATTTCTAATGGATGGGGAATAGAAGAAGTACTTTCTAATGAAATTGAAGAAAAACTAATCGATTTCTTTTCAAGTCATTTTTTACTTTACTAACTTCAACAGTTACTTCTTATAAGGGAAATGCCAAAAAACTGCACATACCAAATCTAAATGTTCAACTGGTAAAATATATTCACCATGATAACTTGCTTCAACAGTGAAATCAATACAATGTTGCTATATCATGCTTCAAGTGATCACTTAAAATACAGACACTTTTGTGTTGTAATACATCATTTTCCTTAAAATAGAATACAAAAGGGTGAACTGTAGCTTGGCTGTTGACCCAGTGGAATGGCTTTGCATCGCAACTTCAACAAGAAATGAAAACTTTTCTCCGATGTCTGCCAGCACCAAACATTCTTCTTCACCTAATTCTGGTTTTTTCTGAGCTTGAGATTTTGACATGAAATAGTGAGTTTTCAATTTTTCCACTAATGATTCGAAAAACTCATCTTTGGTCTTAAGAACAGTAATTATATCTGCCCTTTCAGCTGTGTTACCCAAAAGTTGAGCATGTCAAACACCTGTCTGCTTACCTGGACATTTGGTGCACACATTCATCATACAGCAGTAATCCTTCTCACAAACAAAGATGTCTACTAAGTCCTTATCATTAAGTTTGGGACTGTCAATCATGAGTTTGATGTTCTGGTGGTGGGAGCAGACACAAATTGTATGAGTCCTGGTTGCTCCAGCCAAGATGCACCATTTTGGATGACGTTTGCAGAACTTTGATCTTCCAATTTTTTCCTCAGGGTTTTCACTTTTAAAGGAGACATATAATTCATTTAAGTTTATCAGAACAAGGCACTTTTGCTTATGCACTTTGACACCATCAACACGCATGCTAACACGATCCTTTTTACCTTTTTTAATAGCAGGACACAGCCTGCTATTATTGTTGTCTTCATATAACACAACTTTTTTAATTGTGTTGTTACTAATTCCTGTTTTTACCTAACTCTGGTAGAATGCCTTGCTCATTAACCAATTCTGTAGTAAGTCTAACCAAACGCTCAGACAGAGTGAACTCTGATATTATTTTAGATCTGGTCCAAGATTGGGGAAGTAAACTGATAATTTTAACTTTTCTTCTTTAGAAGCAAGAACACATTTTTAATTTAATTTTAAATATCATCATATTCATGTGAAGAAGATTGAGCTGGATTTTCATTTTCAGAAACTTTTGAGTCAAAACACAATTGCAAGATTCTTTTTTAATTTTTCAGATACTTAATGCTGGTGGCCTTTGAGCCATACTTAATTTTTTCAATTTTGATGGAGGTGATGCACCCAAAGTGCTACAAACAGCATCCAATTGTTCAATTTTGAGATGTGGGGCAATGTATTGCTCTTTATCTTTCCATTTATACAGTTCTTTGTTCTGCTTAGAAATAATATTTTTAAAACAATTAACACAAACAAACTTTCCAGGACTAAATTTAAATTTGGAAAAATGTGTTCTTATAGAGCTTGCTCTAATATTATTTGTCTTAAAGTTTTTCTTAACTGTTTTTATTATGAGTTCTCAAAGGGTCACAACAGAACTGTCCATACAGGTGACTGAATTTGACAAAAACCTTTTTTCATGATATTTACAAACAATAATGACATGAATAAACGCGTAAAAAAAATAAGTTGTTGGTTTTCATCACTAAATTGACAAATTTTTAATGAGTTCTTCTGGCACTGTACCACTCTGTTTAATGACACTGTTCATTCACATAAATTCCCATGGAACATTGTTCTTCCATTATAACTGATTTTAAAATTTGTAGTTTTAATGTTATTAAATAAAACTTATTTAGTTAATAAATACTTCCATACACAGGATGAAATTTGAGACACTCTGTAAAGATATGAACAGGTCACTGACTAATATCAGACTGACCAGTCTGTAACTGCAAAACTAAATGATACAACAAGCATAAATGAGCTTGTTGCAACATGAATTTTCCTGATGACTGTAAATGACTTCAAGCACCTGTTATATAACATGAACACTACAGTTGAATGGTTCAAACAATTATATTTCAACTACAATACTAAGTAAAAAATATTAAAGTGCCAAGAAGACAAGAAACCCGTGTGTTGCATTTACTTAGCGAGTCAAAATGGTATTGCTTTTAACAGGGTTTTCATGTTTTTTTGAGAGGTTATAACTTCTTTATTAGTACAATATACAAGAGACTTTTTTATTTGCATAAACATCTACAAAAACACTGTAAATTGTGCAAATTGAGATTTTTATCACCAGCCCCATTTTTTTTTTTAAATTTGTTTAAGAAAATTCATAAAAATTTAGTGGTACGTATATCACCATTAATATTATTTATGTTAAAACTACTAATGTATACCTACATATAAAAAAATAATTCAACCTGTTTATGCCATCCGTGGCTCTTGAAAAAAATTACCAAAAGTGAAATTTCACTGTTTTTCATGTTCAATTTTATTGGTAATTTTCTTATAGAAAGAAGAGAGTTAGGTAAATAAACCATTGAACCAGTTTTTTACCTTGAGAAAATATGATTAAATTGCTTTATTTCATGCTAGAAATTACTGCAGAACTCGGTTTTTTTTTGTTGAAGGTACGAAGAAACATTATCCTTATTTTGTAATATTAATAATATATTTTATACATATACCATATATATTTGCATTATTAATTAATGATTTATTGATTTAAAAATTTTTTTTGTTCATTATATGGTAATACGTGGAGTCATTAGGATAAAATCATTTCGTTTTGTATTATGTTAGTCTTTTTTGAATCGTTTTGCATTTTTTTAATGAGCATAGTAAATGTGATATTATTTTTAAGACTTTTTTTTTAGGAAAAATTATCTTTCTTTCCAGATAAATTCTAATGCCTGTGGTAATAAAATTGTAAAGGTTTGCTTTAACTAGCTGTGGACCAAGACATATTTTATCTGTATTTTTTTTTATTCTTTTTCCCACATGTTTGATTGTTATAATTACCTATGTAGGTACTAAAGACTACTTTCAAATAATAAACTTAGGTACATTATGCATTTTCTGCTGTGATTGTACGTGATTCTTTACTAAAACTTGCTCTATATGGGTGATTTTAAATTACATAGCAATATTAAGGAACTGGGAGATAATGTAAAGAAAACAATTTTATTATAGAAACCTGTCATATATTTTGTTGGAGATAGGTGGCAGATTTATACTAAGTCCAGAAATGCTTTGTTTTTGAGATGGCTACACCCTGATATCAGCTTCAAGAGCTAAGTGAAAACTTGAATTTTTTGGGGAAAAAATATGGTGGTGTTAGTGTATGTTTAGTGACCTGAAAATTGAACAAAAAAGATCAGAACTGCATCTCCAGTAGATTTGTAGAAAATTGTTGTAAAGCCCGAAAATTATAGCAAAAAATCTTTTTGATTTTCTGCAAATTTCTTAGTAAAATAAGCAATAACAGATATAAATTTGTAATAAATTTTTATGGAGAATTTAATTCTGAGAAAATTCATGTAAATAAAGTCAACAGGAAAATAGAGGTTTCAGAAATTCAGCTGTTTAAAACAAAACAGACCAGAAATCTGGCAGAAAAATGTTAAATTTTAAACATAAAAAAAAATCCTCATAGTGCTAAAAAATTTACAAGCAAATTTGACTGTTGATCTCAAGTTATATACAACTCAAAATAAAAATACATTTAAAAAAAGTTACATTGATAACTTTGCTTTGATGTGATTTTTTATTTTATTTTTATTTTTTTAATACTTATTTATAATTTAAGACAACTACTTACATTGAAAGAAATTGTTGAATGTAGCACTCAGCCTGGTGAATTCATTATTCTCAAGCATGTCTTACAGTGTCAGAACTATTCTTAATAAATATTGTTTGTGATTTAACATTTAATCTCTTAACATTAAGCTTGGTATAACACATTAATTTAGTATCTTCAACCTTCAAATCTTAAAAACAATTTATGATCATTTTCTCTTCCATAAATGTGCTAGCAAAAAATCTTTTTAATGATAAATTATGTTGAAAGTCTATTTTTTCCAGTTTGTTTTGTCAAAATTCAGACAAAAAACCATACTAAGTTATTTGATAAAAAATTAAACTAATTTTCTAGCATTGCTGATATAAGAATTCCTGAAATAGTGAGAAGTCTCAAAAGTTCAGCAAGCTACTTTCCTTTTTTCCATTTATTATGATTTGGTGAAGTTCTAAAATTTAATTGCATTTCTTACCTAGCCCAAATGTGAAATTTAAGTTTATAAGAAATTTAATAGTTTTAGAGTTAATCATTGTTAAAATAAAAATATCATTTTACTTATTTGTTATTGATAATACCTATTAAATTTACTATTTATTTGATTTATAAGAATATAAATTTATGATATGTTTTGTGTGACCAGATAATAGTTAAACATCTTATATATGACCGAAGAACTCTTACTAGCAATACGATGATAAATTTATGAACAGATCTGTGCCAAATGCATGTATTTGTTTTTGATAGTTTATTAACTAATTAATAAAATTTATTTCTTAATTGTAATGTCTAAGAGCATTGAACTAAATTTAGGATTTCTTTACATTTAAAACAGAAGGTTATTGAAATTGCATTAATGGCTACTTAAGCCATTTTTTGCAGTGTTGTTTTACAGTTAGGTAATTTTACATGCCCATTTTATTGTTGTTTTTAGGTAAATCATAATTTAAAAGCTAATATTTATACATATATATTCATTAACTTATTGATCACTGTGCTAATAAAATTTAATATTAAGTGAAACTTAACTACCAAAACATTATTAACAGATAAGTAAATTTAGAAATTAACACCAATAACACTGGGGAACAAAAAATAATTTTTTTGTCTTTGGAAGAAAGGTACGTGATTGTGATAGTATTTTTTTCTCCTGAATTTAAATATGGTATCAGTGTTCCCCATTGTGCAAGGTTACAGAGACAGTCATTTATAATTTCAAACATTTTAATACTTTCTGCATTCTTAACTACATAGTATTCAAACATTTGACTTGCCTAGAAAGTAAGAAATGACAATTTTTTGCTTTATTTTGCCTGTGGAGCATTGCTCTTGATGGTCCAACAATAATTGACCAGCATGTTAGGATTCCATTTGCCTTGATACCTCTTTTCCATAGTTGAAATCTTCTGATGAAAGTGTTCCCTGTGCTCATCGCTCACTGCGCCAAGATTTTCCGGGAAGAAATGTAGATGCGAGTGCAGGAAGTGTACTTTTAAGGACATAATACAACCCAAATTTTTATAAGATGGTGGTTGATAATGTCACTGTAATTTTCCGCCTTTCGATTTCCCAAAAAACTCTGAGTAACATTTTTGAATGCTTGCCAAGCTGCTTACAACAGTGGATTCAGTAGTTCCTCAAACGTTTCATCATGCATTAGTGATTGTATTTGTGGATACACAAATATTCCTTCTTTAATTTTTGCATCGCTTATTTTAGTACATGGAACCAGGAGTATTGACCATGGCCTTGATGAAATTCTTCATTAATCCTAGTTTTATATTAACTGAGGTAGATACATTTTTTGATGATTATACAATGGATCATGTTTCACATTTTTCTTTTCATGAATGAGTGATTTACGTTTAGGCCATTCTTTTGTAATGAAATGTTTTTTCTGTCCTTACTATCCCATTCATACAACAGCAGTACTTTGTGTAACCAAGCTGCAGACCAAGAATAAGTGCAATTACCTTCAAATCACCACAAATATTCCATTCATACAATGTATATTGAAGTTTTTCCAATATAAATTAAAATTTTTCATATGTTTCTTTCATACTAGCAGAGTGAGCCACAGGTACTGATGGGAATTTATTGCCATTATGCAGAAGCACATGTTTTAAACTAACTTTAGAGGAATCTATGAACAAGTGCCATTTCGTTGCATTATGTTTGTTACAAAGTGTCTCCATAAGAGAAGAAATGTCAATACAAAACACTAAGCCATTTTCTTCAGAAAAATATTCTTTAAATTCAGAATGACGATTATGATGAGTACATATCTTTGTATTCTTTTGAAGAAGATTCCATCCTTTTAGCCGGGAAGCAAGTATTTCAGACTGTTTTTTGGATAACTTTAAATCTCGTTTGAGATTGTTAAGATTTTCTTGAATCAGTAAATGGGGGGGCTCAAGTGAACTGCTTTGTTCAAAAGTTGTATCTCCAGAATCTCTATCAGACTCTGAACTCTGTTCATCTGTCACATGTTCTGGAGGCTTTGGTATGGGCAATTCTTCGCAGCCTGGAACTAGTCTCATTGCAGATTGCAAGTTAGAATACACCACACTATGTTTTGATTTTAATGTTATGATTCCTTTAATGTTTGTTAAGTAGAGATAACAGTCAGATGAGTGATCTTTGGGTTCCCTCTAAATCATAGGGATAGCAAATAGCATGTGGTGTGTGCCATTTTTCCATGCAGTGAGAAGTCTAGAACACAATAAACAACAGATATGTTGGGTCCAGGCCCTTGCTTGGTCTCTGACTTTACATCCAGAATAAGTTCATAACTCATTTTTATTAATGGTCAGGTTTCATCTTTGGGACTTGAGCATCACTTCACCACATACATAAAAAAAATTGTTACGACAGTTTAAACAAACTAGGCATTTTGTAACTAATGACTAATTAAAAGAAATAAAAGTTGTAAATATGTAATACACTATAATTCAGACATAAAAATTCGCTCACAATGACGTGCTTACTGGTTCACTACTATTTCACAACTGGCATTGTCTGATGAATGTGTGCTACACTAAATCATGTTTGTACATGTCTATACGTATCTGAACCTACACAACAGTAGCAGTGCTACTTTTTGAGTTAGCTCATTTGGTTCCATGTTATTTACAATGCTGTAGGAGCTTTTACTTGACAGTGGACAAATGGACAAAAAAAGTTTTAAAATATATAAAGAAATTAAAATAACAAAAAACTGTGGGTGTTGGAGAAATTCTGAATGTATATTTGAAAACAGGATAAAAAAACTGCATAAGTACACCTAGTGGTACTCGTGAGACAAAAATCATGTTAACCAGTGTAATTGATTGTGGGATCCTGCGAAAGTTGATTATTGGTGTAAGTTTACTTGCCTGTTTACTGTGTTTTGGTTGTTAAGTTTCAGTTAACATTGGACGGACACACACACACACACACACACACACATATGCAGATTCATTGATAGACAATATTCTTGCATTTAAAATGTATTTTAATGTTTGTATGATAAGTTGTAAGAATATTCAAGACAGTGTTCCTATAAATTTTACTTAACTATATTTATTTTCTGTTACATATTATCAATGAAATTTCATTTTTTCACTTATTGCTTCATTTATTCTACTTTATTTAGTACGTTTACAATTAGTATTTTTAGCACTTTTATGTTAAACATTTTAAATATGTAAACGTAATTTTATGTTTAATTTTATACGTAAACATAAAATGTTTTCGTATAAAATTTTATGTTGGTGACTGAGATTGTAAAGATTCCTGAGTTTATTTTTAATACTTTAACCATGTTCTTTAATTTAAATAAAGTGTAAGTGGAGAATTTCATTTTTATAAATAAGTTATTATTTACTACTTTAAATTAGTTTGCAAATTAATCTGTACACATTTGTTATTATAAAAGGTAACTATTTAGAAGAAAAAAATCATACTTTTTCAATTTGTCAATGTCTAATATAATTGTGTTCTTTATTCTTAATCACTTCACATAACACTATTTGTCATCAATTCAACAAGTATACTACTTTTTTTTTTATTTCTTCATCATAAAACAAAAATATATTGATAAATAAGGTCAATTTTTTGTGTTCCAATTCATTTTTGAGTCATTTTTTATTATTGTCCAAAGATTTTCAATTGGGTTTATGTCTGGGGAGTTTCCTGAACAGCATTTTGATGTTTCATTGTTTGAAAAATTTTTCCATTTTTTTGGTGCTATGGCTTGGTGGCAAATCTTGTTGAAACACTCAGTTGCCTTGTGGGAATTTGCTTTGAAGTTATGTCACAACCCTTTCCTTCAGAATCATATATATGAATCATATATCATTTTTCAACATATCATCTATTGGAAGTAATGAACAAAGGCCTTCAAATGTCAAACAACCCCAAAATATTATTTTCTGATGTTTAACTGATTATTGGATATAAGCCGGTGGTGTATTTTCATCTGGTGCTTTTCTAAAGTATAGAACCCTTTGCTCCTGAACATAAAACTGACTCGTCAACATTTTTCCAGTCTTCTTTGATTCAATTAGCATGTGCTTTGGCCTGCTAAAGCTTTTTTTTTGCACTTTACTGGTGTTAAAAGCTGCCTTTTTTTGTTTTGACAAGCTTTCCGTCCAGCTGCAAGAAGAAGGCATCTAACAATTGACATTTGTAAATCTGTTCCTCTGGCTGCTAATTCTCGATTTAATTCCACTCTGAGTAATTTTATCTTTTATGCCTATATTTGCCTTTCCTTTGGGTAGTATAGGAACCAGTTTCTTTAAATTGTTTTAAAATAGCATTCACTGTTCCTAGACTAATGTAACACTCGTAAACTATTTGTTATGTCATACTGGTCTGAAAGAGAAACAATTTTCATATGCTTCTTGGAGTTATTCCATTATTATTTATTGAAGACACACAGAATAAATAATATGAAAATATGATTTTGTAATAAAAAAAATGAAAGAAACGTTCACAAAACACTATTTATAACATAAAAATTGCTAAATAACCAAAGAACTATAACTTTACATTACATAGACAAGATTGGGGTCTGGTCAAGCAGTGACCAAAACAAAATATTCCCTGTGTTCAGATTAATTTGCACATTACTGTACTTATGTTATGCATTTTACTTTTTCTAAGGATTACTGTAAATAATTACTAAATTTATTTTATGTAATTTAATGTTAATTATAAATTAAACATAATTATGTTGATTTAGTATTGTCTTTTTCAGTCACAGTTGTTCATCTTGTTTGAACATGCAGCTGGTTTTGCACTTTTTAAAGTAATTGAATTTGAGGAAATATCGATGCTGGATGCTCGCTTGGAGTCATCAGTTGTAGAATTGAGTCATTTTAAAAAAGTAGTTTTGCTTGTGGGATTTTCACCTTTTAAGAATGCTATAGCTGCCTTAGAAGGTGTTAATGCTATATCTGAAGGTTAGTCTCTTAAATATAACAATTTATTTCATGATATCTTATAATATTCAAACGCAAAGGCTTTAATTTATTTATTTTTCTAAATATTACAGTTTGTTTGATGTTATCTTAAAATATTGAAACGCAAAGGCTTTGGGAGGATTTCTTAGTAATTCTTAGAGGAGACTCAAGTTTGTATTCCGATGACACTTGATGACATATCTCTGGGTAATTCGGAACAATAAAAAAGTCATTTCGATTCCGTCCAGTAGAACCCACACGAAGTGGAAGTAGGTTTCATCACAATTTTTTTTAATACTTAAGATTTCTAATGAATGCATACATAATTGCAATTCCTCTTCAATCAAACGTTTTTCAATTCTTTTTAAATTTCAACGTTTAGAAGTAGGTATTAAATTAAAAATTAGTTAATATCTTATCCACATTGTTTGGGGTTGACCTAAAATCATTGAAGATAAAAAAATTGATTTTTTTTGTTAAAATTTTATCAATATGTTTCTTTCGTTGATTGCCTTTGAAATAGCTTTTATTGTTTTAAGTTTTTAAATGTTTTCTGAACAGATTAAAAAAACCACTGCTGTTCGTTAACAAAAATACTTTTCCAAGAAACGTAAAGACGAGATGTATAAAGATAAAAATAAAAAAGGAAGAAATGTAAAAAAATAACCTAAAGATACCGCTAATGAGAATGAACTAAAATTGTATAATATGTATTATTTTTGTATCCCATGTTTTCCCATTAATTTTCTTTTTTAATTTTTTCGGATAAAAGTTTGAGTTTCCCATGGCAGCTGATTGTTTTCTAAAATTTTCACATGAATTCCGTTTCTCAGTGTAAAGTATCTTGCTATTATGGGACATAGTTTAATATTCCCATCATTTGAACAATCAGCCTTAATTTCAGTAATTGAACTTAGTAGCAATACATTATATACATTATAATAAATAATTGTTTAATAAATAATAATTAATTGTTTTAATAAATAATAATAATTGTTGGTGGCAATTATTATTTTAATAATAATAACAGACAGTAAAAATACATGAACTGCAAATGCCTTTGCTGTTCATAAATAAAACTACCGTAACAGTTAATGAATGAAATTTAGTCATTATCTCTTTCACTCATAGTCTTATAGTAACTCACCGAACCATTACGTGTAACGTTACCGTAGGTGCGCCGACTTAGATTTCTTTAAAATTCGCTCCTTCACTGACCTCCTCACTGAAACTGTCTCGTGGACTGATTCGCAGAACTCACATCTGCAGACTCTCATCTAGCAGATTGTCCTTGTGAAACTGACTTTTAACTGGTCTTCCCCGGAGGATTTATACTACTAGCCTTTTACCTGCCGATTGGATCCAACTCAGAGCTTGAGAACAATTGACCAAGCCCTTTCATTCCCATGCATTCTAGCCTTGGTCCGGTAACTCTTCTCACTGAACAAACATCTGTTTAGTGTGTCAATGGGCAATATTACAAAAGACGATTGTTAAACGGATCTGTTATCTTTAATAAAAGGGTTTCTTTTAGCCTCTTTCTGGATTCCTCCCATTATTATATTTTCTACTACTTTCTTCTGAATTGGCAGGAATCCGTTACTCAGGTTCGTTATACCGGTCTTGGTAGAATATGTAGAATACATGTAATTAAAACATTAAAGTAAAAGAAATTCTTTGTAAAGGGCAATATGCATGTACATATTCTCCTTTGATCCAAGTTTCAACTCAAAATTAAATTGGCAGTTTTCCAATTTTTTAAAATCCAGGATTATAAACACTTTTAGTGATTTTGTCAAATAACTATTTGGAAAATATTTGGTTTTAGATAGAATATCATAGAAACATTTTCACTATCAAAATTTAAACTTAAACGATTAAAAATCGATAAAGTTAGAGATTAATGGATAAAGTTGATGGTACGATAGTGACAGCAGATAGGGGCGTGCGGTGAGTATTTGTTGATAAAGGATGTCGACGTCCTTACCAAGGAGGAAGTATTGGTGAATGACATGCGAAAGATCGCTGGTGACTCTGTAACGATCAATTTCCTCTCCCTGAGGTCATCATACGGAGAGACGAAGGTGTTGATGGTGGCAGTTCTGCCGCTGCTGGCTCATCAGTTGCTGAAGGTTGAGTGTCCTGTTGAGTGTCGAAGAGGTCAGTTGAAGAGCAATGTCATCGGTGTTAGGGGGTAGGACTCCGGGGGCTGGTCCCTGCAGTGGCCTGACAAAAGGGGACACTGCTTTAATTGTGGAGCTGAAGGGCATCTTCGGAAAGACTGTCAAACCAAGGCTAAATGCTCCTTCTGTAAGGTTGACAGCATTCACTTGGGGGCTGTGGCTGTAGGACCAGCAGCAAGAAATGAAACACGCCCACCTTTGCTTTTGGGATGTCTTAGGATTGGGACAGCCTCATTGAGGACGGGTGGGAGCAGAGTTGTCACACTTTCGATGATTGGACAGTGACTCCATTTGGAACTTCATGACAGGGGGGGGAGGGTAAAGAAAAAGCGTAGTACAAGCGAGGGATCCCTCTGGGGTTTCCCATTAGAGGCATGGCATCAAGACTGAACTCCTGGTGGGGAGACCTCCTTGGGTCCCTCATTAGAGGCATAGCGAATGATTAAAGACAGAGTCCCGGTGACCTGGGGGAACCTTAGTTTCTGCCGAGGTAGTTTGAGGTGATAGTACCCCCTGGAGCTGTGTACAAGTTTAGTTGTGGATCTGGCTCCAGGGGGGGATAATTGAAACCTCATGGCATATTAATCATTTTCCAGGATGCTACATCCTGAATCATTCTAAAGTGATGCCATTTAATTTCATATCGTCATTTATTTTGTGGCGTACATTTTACTATCTTTAGTTTTCAGTGTGATTTTAATTATTCTTTTTTCACCATTTAAATTTCAGGAGAATGTCTTTCATTTTTCATTATAATTTTGGATGTAGTTTTACAATTTTGTCTTATTGTGTCAAGTTACATATTTAAAATAGTCATTTGGATCCAGGATAAGTGGAACAAAGTGAATGAGGTTTCTTCAAAACGTATCCAACTATGGACGATGAAAAAAAAAAACCTATCTGTGGCTTACATTTTTAGTTTCATTCAAAGTTGTCCCCTTATAATCCAGGCTCTTACCTCAGCAATCCTTCCATTGCTGTTAACATTTTTCATAGTCCTCTTCTGGAATGATTAGCTGTATTCATCATTAGGTCTTCCTAGCTGTTAAGTTAGGATCCATGCAGCAGCTTCTTCAGCTTAGGGAACTATAAGAAATCACAAGAATCCATGTGTGGTGTTGAGCGAGACATCTCAAACCTGAGGAATTCTTTGCTTGATCAAGAAACCTGAGATGAAACAAATAAGTTTGTGGGTTATTTTGATGCTGTTTGTGCGATTCCCATAGATGTGCTCTCATGCACTAATTATCATGAATACAATGCAGAACCTCTACATAGTAATATTGTTGGGTGACAATTTGGCCTTCTGGTGAATATTTACAGATACACAATTCTGAGTAGCTGGAAAAAAAAACCTCATTATTATTTTTACTTTGTTCTTAACTTATCTTGGTTTCTTTGACCTTGAAGATGATGAATTCCACTGCGATGACAGAACGTCTCTGGGTCATACTACTACACCATAGATTATTACCAGTTACCATGAACTTAAGAAGCTGTTATTGTTATTAGTCTACTCCAGCATTCCTTGTGGAACATTAAAAAAAAATATTCTTATTTAAAATTTTTCAAATGTTAAAGCAGCTGTGAGCTTCATGTAAAACATCAAATTTAAATAGATCATAGAAACAAAATTTTAAAGTTTTATGAGAATAAATTAATAAACAAATAAACAAATAAAATAAATGTACTACTGTGTTGGGATTTGCGAAACAATGTTCTAGGACTATGTTGCTTATGCTTCTCTCTCGAGTGTCAAAAAATATTTCTAAGTGATGAATAATATACATTACTTATAAAAATAAAGCAATAACTTATTTGACTCAGAAGTCCCATAACTAGTCTACTTAAGTTCATAGAACCACTATTACATAACAACATGTATACATCAAAATTTAACAAAATATCTTATTAATACTTATGATAGTAAAGAATTGGCCAATCAAAAATTAATTTTAATTAACAATTTTTAACATAATTTGTCATTTTAACATGCTATAATTTCAATAATAATATTTTTTAATGTTATAAAAAAAAATCGACGGATAAGAAGTCTTCTGATAAATCAATAAATGTCTTTATGGAGAGGCCTTTGATATCAAATTCTCTTCTATAGTCTTAACATTTTTCCATGTGTAGAGTTGCTTCTATGACCCTTTGTTTATTCTAGTAGGTTTCTGTTATTATATATATGTATAAAATATTAAAAATAATACATATTTTTAATCCGTTCTATTTTTGAACCTCTAAATTGTATCAAACAAAAATTAATAATAATAATATAATACTGGTAAATAATAATAATCGTGTAGTGTAATCCTGCATGCTTGTTTCATCTATGCTAAAACCTCAGTTCTTTTACCTTTTTCAGTTTTTAATTTTTTTAAATATCAAATCAGTAATTTTGCAGTCATTTTCAGAAAAGATGCATTAAAAGATCTTTTGTTTTTATGATTAGGTATTATTCCTGAGGATCTTCAGCTGTTCATTGAAAAAACTTTACCAAAAACTTCAAAGAAGTCAGGAGTAATATTAGGGGTTGGTGACACAAAACTTGGTGCTGCATTATCTGAATCTCTGGAGATATCATGTCAAACTACTGGAGTTGTACCAGAACTTCTGAGAGGTAAAACAATATTTTGTTAGTGTAAAATATGTTACATTTGTGTTTTTGACTGTTAACCTGCGTTTGTGTAACCATTAAATAGCTAAAAAAAAGAAATATAAATTCCTTTTACAGAATTTCTTTACCATAACATCAGCGAGGTCCTATAAAAATTGGTAAATTGTCTTCATTATTTGCCATAGGATCAGATTTAATACATCTTAAGTATCAATTCAGTGCTTGAAAAAAGAATCAAGTTACTAAAGGTAAAGGTAGGTAGTTTAGTCAGTAAATCAGATAATGTGTTGTTTTTAATTTCTATTTGGTAAAGGTCTTGCTCTCTGGGTGCTGAGAAAATTGAGTTTTTTTTATAAAAGTTACATTGATAGATTATAAAAAAATAAAATCAATCATTACATGAGTTGCTTGCCTGCAAAAATTTTCAGTAAAGTCTACCACAATAAACCTTTTTATTTAAATAACTCCTTCTTGTTTTTTTTAGTTCTGGGAAATTTTTCATCAGCTTAAAAATCCTCTGATATATCAGTACTCTACATTGGATTCTATGAACTATAGAATTTTCACAAGTTAAAAAACCAATTGGAATCTTCATTCAAGATCATAATGTTTGAAGAGTTCACAGAAGAGCTTACTTTAGATAAAGCAGCAAAAAAAAAATTATCAAATATTTGAATAATCATAAATTCTGAGATTTTTGAGATTCATAAAGAAAAATGTATTTTGTCAGTTCATTAAAGAAGGTTTTGCAGACCTCACACCAGAACTCTTATGAGAGTTCAAGAATTAATTCGCTTTTGACAGAGTTAGGTTTAAACTGGAAATGAGTTAATTCTTCTGTGACATTAAGTATTAATTAACTCCCAGGGTCGACTGCCTAAAAAAAAAACTGGACTAAACTGAGTTAAAGAAAAGAGTTCATAGTTATCATACGCACTTTCATAAAAATTTTCACAGTGTGTGGATCAACTTGGATCTGCAGTAGCATTTCAGTATAATGCCTTCATCAAATGTAAGTACAAGAGTTGTCTAAGGGATGATGTACTTAAAAACCTACTGCACATTTTCTCATCAGTTATGAAATTTGGAAACCTTATGTAAAAGAGAAAATGCCATTTTTCACATTGTCACAATGTCAAGTTGTAGAAAAGTTTGTAGTATTTTAAAAAATTTAGTAGCATTAATGTATGAGTACAAATGTATATATTGCATAACTATTTTAATTATTCTGTTTCCCCTGTTGCTTTTTGATTAAAAGAAAGTATTATTTGTAATGGTCATCAATTCTTGACTTCCATAAACTGTTTAGCTGTAAATTTAATCAAGAAGTATGTTATAGTCATTGCAAAATGACTGTTTCAGGATTGATCAGCCTAGATCAGAAAAAAACAAATAATAACAATTAACCATTAGTTTATGCACCTTGTTCTGAAGCACTCTATTCTTAAAATAATAAATATAATAAAATAAAAATAAATAATAAATTTATAAAATAATAAATTTGAAAATAATTTTTATGTTAGGTTTTTTTTTGGTTTTGCTTTTTTTTATTAATAAGTAATAGATGTTATTTTAAGATTGAAAATGCTTAACATGTATAATGATTTTGTTATTTATTTAGGTATTAGGTTACATTTTCATAATCTTGTTAAAGAAATCACGGAGGGCAAACAAGGAACAGCACAACTTGGTTTGGGTCATAGTTATTCAAGAGCAAAAGTAAAATTCAATGTAAACAGAGTAGATAATATGGTTATTCAAAGTATTGCCTTGTTAGATCAACTTGAAAAGGATATTAACACTTTTTCAATGAGGATAAGGTAAGTTGGTATATAGCATTAATTTTATATTCATAAATACTATCAGTTCATTTAGCTTTTGAACATACTCCTTCTGTTGTTAAGAATTCACAGTATCTCCACTACTTCTGCCTTTCCCTTTCACAAAAGCAAGTTACATATAAATGAAAATCTTCACTTCATGTAAAGTAATAAATTTGCTTATACACTATATTACATACTATAATATATCCTCTATGAGTTGGAACCCTGCAATGTTCCCCTAGTCCTTCAGGTTGCGGTACATGACTATTTGTCTAACCATACAGCTCTGTTTAAGGATGCGCACCTAGTTGTGGCAAAATCGATTGCCAGGGGAAGCCTGCAGGGTTTCGCTCTCAGTACCCTGCTGTGGAACCTGGTATTCAGTGGATTTTTGCGAACAACATTTCCAGAAGGGTTCATGGCCCAGGCTTTTGCTGATGACTATCTCCTTCTAATTCATGGTAATTCACGACCACAGCTAGAGGACCGGGCGCAGGCGGCCTTGTCAACTGCAGAAGGCTGGATGGACATTTAAAACTTAAAGATTTCTGTGCCCAAGTTGAAGTTTATGCTGACAAATTAGGTACAGACAAATTATCGTAAATTAGGTACAGACAAATTATCGTACTGTTGTAACCCCCATATTAAGTATAAAGGCTGTGTAATCAGCCGAGTTAGAGTTCATAAGTACCTAGGTGTTTTGTTTGATGAAAAGTTGCTGTTTAGCAACCACATTAGACAACTAGCGGCAGACGCTGTCTCTGTGATGCACAAGCTTAGGAGGTTTGGTCGAAAGGATTACAGGCTGTTGAGCCGTCATTTGTACATGGTGTACCAAGGTTCTTCAAAAGCATGACCTCTTTTGCTGTGTCCATTTGGGTGCATAGGTTGGAAAGAAATCGAGCACTTATTCAAAATTTAAGGAGTACAGAGCCTAAATCGTATGCACTGGTGTATTTAAAACAACCTCCTATGAGGCTACCACTGTATTGGGAAAGGCTCTCCCAATCGATTTAGTGGTAAAGGTTCGGGCGGCATGTGGAAATTGCAAAGAGGTAGGGAGGCCAAGGTATTTGGGATGCGGTGTTGAGCTGGGCTTATACCTGAGCGGGACAGTGATCGCAATGCACTAGTTCTAAATTTAAAACAGTTGCCCATCTCTTGCCTGCAGAGGAGGCTTTACAGTCTCGCGATGGAAGCATGGCAGCGAGAATAGCATGCCACAAGTAAGGGTAGATCCTTGTATAGATTAATACAGGACTTGGGGGATCGTACGCCTCTAGTTCGTTTTTAAGAGCAACGGAAACCCAAGTGTTATCGAACCACGTGAATTTTAACCAATATTTGTTTTGGTTCCAACTGGCAGCTGATGAGCTGTGCTTCTGCAGGGAGGTCCAGTCGAAAGAACACATGATGTTTGACTGCCCAGATCTTGCAGGGGGGGGGGATTGGCAGAACTCAGGCCACCCTGGAACTTAGAGGTCAAGGGGAAAATTGGTCACTCATAAGCGGCAAGTCAGTGTGGCGTGAGCCACAATGTCGGACCATGTGGGAGTTCCTTGATGCCATTGCTTTGTTCAACCGGCATCAGTAGTTTAAGGGATATAAGATTCCTACTGGTAGCCATAGGAAGCTACCCTTGAGAAATGACTGGCCATTGGTTAAATATAGCTCCAAGCGCTATAATATGGTGGACAGGTATTTGCTGGCATTCAGCAACCCAGGCATGATAGTAAATTGCTATCGACAGAATAAATTTTAAGTTATTGACAGGTCATATATTTTAGTATGCAGATGGGTTGCGCCTATCCTTTTTAGTAATATATGACAAGTGAGCAGTGGGACATGCAAGCGAATGGTGTAGGGCACCACCCTTATTCTGCTGATGCAGTTAGGTAAGCTCTAGGAGCTAATTAGGATATTGTTCGCTAAACCGTTTTGAGGAACAGTTGCCATTTGTGGTATGGACATTCGGTCTTATGCTTTAGGGCGACTGAATGGGGTGGTGGTGGGAGAAATTCCAGACAAACCAATGTACCCAGCAGGTTTATCTAAAAGAATACCAGATGAAGGGTACACTAAATTGCCAGATGTATATAATACATACTAAATTATATCAAGACATATATTCCACAAAAAGTTCAAGAACTCGTGTTCAGTGATGTCTGTGATAGCAAAAATAGAAACTGTACTTTATGTTGGCTACTAATTATTCATGAATGGATGTTTCAGGATAATATATCATAACCCTATATGAACCGATAGTGTTATACTTATAACAATAATCTGGCGTTACCAATGAGCAGTGTGTCAATTATGACATATATTCTTTGTTTTCTCCAACCAGTTTTCCAGCTACTGCCAGGTCTGATGTAGCCAGAGTGTAAATGTACCTGTAAACATATGGTCTGGAATAGACTCAGGTTGACCACTCCTGAGACATGTAGTTAATTGAAATCCAACTACCAAATAACATTGGTATCCACAGTCTAGCATTGAAATCCGTATAAAAGGAAATACCCGACAAGGACCTTAGAACACTCAATTTCAAAAATCAGTTGATTTTGCGATGAGTTTAACCACTAGACTAACCTGGCAGGTTATATATTCTCTGTAACAATGGAAATTCATTATTGTGAATGCTGAAAAGACAAACACAAATCAACAAAGTAGCAGACATAAGAAGTAGATTAAAATTATAAATACATTTCCAATGCGTACACATATCGTTTATGCTGGCATCAGACTTTGTTGAAGATTACTGAATAAAATGAGAAAATATATTTTAAAATTATAATTAAAAAAAAATATGTCTCTATTAATTAAACATTTTTAGTGAAGTTGTAGGAATATTTTATTTAAAAAATTTTGATTTCTTACATGAAAAAAACGGTAATATGGGCTTCTTGGAAAGCCATATTATGGCTTATTAAGGCTGCTTACCTATTTTAGTAAATATATGACAAGTGAGCAGTTGGGACATGTAAGCTGGTGATGTGTAGCACCGCTGTTAGGTAAGCTCTAGGAGCTAGTTAGGACATTGGTCACTAAACTGTTTCAAGGCTCAGTAGCTATGCGTGGCAGACATTCAGTCTTATGCTTTAGGGCGACCAAATGGGATGGTGGCAGGAGAAACGCCAAGCAAACCAAGTTATCATACTATAATACTGGGTGTTCAACTTAAAAGAGATTCTATCACTCAGTAGTTGATACTAAATGCATATTTGTGTTATAATTCTTGTATTGATGTGAGATGGATAAAGTAAAGTGGAAGATGGTATGATTGTAGCTGGAGTGGGGAGGACTGCTTATTGGCTCACATCTGAGTATTGCCAGTCTTGTGTCTAGTATTGGCTTTGAACATGGTTTTGTAATTGTGTTTTGTTAGTTAAAATGTGGTAACACATTTGAAGAACATGTATTCGTGATGGAAACTTATTTAGATACAAAATCTCATGTGTGTCAGGTAAAGATCAGGGAGAAATCTGAAAAGGAACAATCGGTGAGAAGATATTCAGAGGTAGTTAAAAGATTTTGTGAGTGTTAGACCAGAAATGTGTCCAGCACAGATTTAGATGCAGGTCGTATAGGACATTAAAATGGCAATTAACAAGATCTCAAATTTTTGCAGAGACTAAGCTGGAAAAAAAACATCATTAAGTTCAGCCCATACTGCAGTTAGAAGAACGCTGAAATGTTATCCATATCAAATACAGGTTTTCTATGAGGTAACTGATGCTGATTATGCTAAAAGGATTTACTACTGTCAGTGGTTCAGAAGAACATTAGAGGCAACACTGGTATTTTAGATGAAGTGTTTTTTTACAGGTGAAGCATGGTTTCACTGTGGTGATACCCACCACAGATACAAAATCTGCTACATACAAAATCTACATACAAAAATACATACATACAAAATCTGTGATACCCACCACTATTAACATACCGTTAATAGTCAGAACTACTGGATTTGGGGTACTGAAGTCACACATTTTCTTTGAATCTCCCCTACACCCACAAAAAATAGATGTATGGTGAGCAGTTTCAAGGCGATGAATAATAGGACACTAGTTTTTTTTAAAAACTGGATAGATGCTGCCGTACACCAAACAATTATGCTGTAGTTCATAGACTTGCTGCAAGAGAACTGGTTGTTGCAATAGGACAGTGCCACTTGCCATAATGTGGAGATGCTGTTGGATGTTTTCAGTGGAAGAATCATTTCCAAGTGATTGTGGCCCATAAGATCAAATAACCTGACTAGTCCAGAATTCTTTCTGTAGAGTTATTTAAAAGAAGAAATTGTGTACAGGTGCAATCTGCACACCCTGCAGGAATTTAAGACAAACATTACCAATGCCATCCAGGAAGGGACAGAGTACAGCTAACAAGAGTAGCCAGGAATATAGTCAAACATGTTGAAAAGTGTGTAGAAGTGGGAGTACATAATTCAACAATTTCTGTAAGTTATTAGGTAAATTTTTGTCAGCAAACTATTATTTATAGACTAAACTAAGTGATTGCGCCCATTTCAACATGGAACATTCTGTATATTACACATTCTACATTGTGTAATGTAATCTATTTTATAGTTATACATTTATGGTAATGTTATCAGTAATGATTTACCAAGCTAAATTCCCTCTATAACATCTACAACTAATTAATATAATAATGAGCAACGTTAAAATAATATAATTGTTGTTAATATATAAATAAATTATGAGTAAATATTAGAAAAAATGTTTAATCTCAAAAGAAAACATAATTTAAAGACAAAAAAATAACCTTTTGTAACTATAAAATGAGTCAACAAAATGCTGAGTTAAAAAGCTTTAAGAGCTTTAACTGAGTTAAAAATAGCAGTCTCTTATGCAAAATTTTAAAGAATTAAGACCATGTTACATGAGAATTACAGAAAATTTTAATGAACAGCTGATAAGTGGGAAAACGCTGGATTGCAAAATTACTTTTTTTTATGACAGCAGCACAGTATCTTAATACTGAAATAAAGTAGTTTTACCCTCTTGGGTATCATTACTTGTTCAACCATGTGACCAGAATATTTATGACTCTAAAACCTTATTACCAAGAAAAACTGTTGAGAATGCTAGAAAATACAGAACTTTGTTCCTTGATTGTGAATGAATTGAAAAAAATAAATACTTTACTAGCTGTGCTGTACATCTGAATAATATTTTGGAATCAGCTGAATAAGACACTTTATAAGATTGCTTAATGAAGATGGATCAGCTGAATAAGACACTTTATAAGATTGCTTAATGAAGATGGATCATTTTTGTTAATTTTTCAACAAATTTATTTTGTTGATAATTTTTCTACAAAACAATATGGAATTATAAGATAAGAATTACAGGTGTTACGCTACCATCTGTTAAGCTATTTTTTGGCTCTTATTTTTTTCTAAATGTTTTTAAACTAAATATGTAATAAAACTATAAAATTTAATGTAGCAATTGAGATATAGTTACAGTCATTCAATTATTGTTATTAAATCCCTTTATGAAAAAGATCACAACAAGCAGCCTCCATTTTATATTTAGTTATTTATGTGAACATCATAAATTATTTATAAACTATCTACGTTATTATATTTTTGTAGATCTCAACATGATGATGCTGATGACTTCTGTCATGTTTCTTTTGTCATGGTATTGATTTTTCCAACTCATCATGTGAGCTTCATTTAATGCATCAAATTTAAATTTAACACATAAACAAAATTTTATTATTTTATGACTGAATTTTTAATAAACAAATAAAATAAACTTACTGTGCTGGGATTTGCGAAACAATATTCTATGACTATGTTATGTTGCTTATGCTCTCTCTCAAGTTAAAAAAAAAAAAAAAAATACAATAACTGAACACATCAGAAAATATTTCTAACAGCGATGGGTAATACACATTACTTATAAAAATAAAGAAAAATGACAATAAACGTATCTGACTCAGAAGTCCCATAACTAGTCTACTTAAGTTCTTAGAACCGTTACTACATAACTCGTATACACCAAAATTTAACAAAGCATCTTATTAATACTTATGATAGTGATAGTAAGGAGTTGGCCAATCTAAATTAATTTGAATTAATAATTTTAAACATAATTTGTCATTTCAACATGTTATAATTTCAATAATAATATTTTTTAATATTATTAAAAAAAATTGACGGATAAGAAATCTTCTGATAAATCCTTGTATGTCTTTATGGAGTGACTTTGATATCAAATTCTCATACCTGTATTCCGTACAAATCACAGTCTATGATTTTCCTGATCAGTTTTTTTTTTTTTTTTTTTAAATACTCTGCTCATCTAACTACGACCAAGTCCCGCATGTAACTTGCGCTTTCCGATTTTGTCACAGGTCTAACCCCACAACTATTTCTCCGAATTGTGTGAGTATGTGTACTCACGCAAACGTAACACTGTATAGAAAACGTTTGCTCATTCTTCATGCATGATGTCATATTTCTTAAAATTCTATTTAAGAAGGAATTTGATAACTAATGAATCATGCTGCTATTAATTTAATTTTTACGTTTTTTAAAAAATAAAATATTGTTTGTCGACATATTAAGAAATCCATATAACAAATAATTTACAATAAAATACAAATAAATTCACCAATTTATATAAGCCAGTTTAATTTAATTTAAATTTTGGTCAGAATTTATAATGGTTACAATCACATGTTCATGCTGGTAAAGGATATGATTTTGTCAGATGTATAGAGTCAAAACACAATGAATAAAAGTATAATTACCCAGGTTCATAGTCTTGAATTTATTAAATAATTGAAATGTAATCTTTGGGACTTAGAAGATGTACAGGTAGTAAGTGAGCTGATTAAAAAAGCTGGTGGAAGATAGAAAACTAAAGACTAAATATTTTTCTTACAAGTATTTAATAAGAACAGTTTGTTACTTCTATCTTTCTACCTATTATTTGACCAGATCTTTTTGAATGATATATCTTAGAAATGTTAAGTCTTGTTTAATTTATCTTGGGAACTGTTTGAAATTATTAAAATGTTTGTTAAATGCAGAAATTAAGTAATGATAATAAATGATATTGTTATAGGGAGTGGTATTCATACCATTTTCCAGAACTGGTGAAATTAGTGCCAGATAACTATATGTATGCTAGAGTGGCACAGGCTATTAAAGACAGAAAAGAATTAAACGAGCACAAACTAGATTATCTTGAAGAAGTTGTAATGGATAGAGAACTAGCATCAAATATTATTTCAGCTGCTGAATCATCTATGGGTATGTATAACAAAATTAGTTTAATCTAAAGCAAACTTCAGATGCTCATTTTAAGTGTTAAATTTCAAATAATTGTGCAGAAATTGTAACTAATTTTTTTTTAATGATATTTTTATTAAAATGTTTCATTGTATGTAATTTAAAAATAATAAACAAGGTATTTTTTTTTTTATTACATGGCAGTAAAACATTGCTAACAATATTAGCTTGGATCTCTTCTCTCAGATAAAATATTAAAGTGTTATGTCCTGATATCTTTCATTTGTTTCTTTTGGAAGTTGTCAAATACTGAGCAGTTTTATTTAACCAGATGGTTGTTCTGATGCATGGTCAGTATTTTGTTGAGAAAATATAATCATCCAATGATTAGGTAGTAGTTAAATCTATGAGGTGTTATAAAAAGTTATCTGACCTTATTTTATTATTGTGGGAACCAGTTGTAGTGAGAGGGAGATTGTTGAGGAATGAGAACTTGCTTATGATTCACTGTTTTGTTGCATTTGCAGCAAGTCACTGCTTAGCAGGAGTGAAAGTAAAACATGTAAGTAGTGCTTGTCAAGTTTTCATTGGCATTAAAAATGACTAAACAGATTGAGCAGAGAAGCTGCATTAAATTTTGTCAGAAACTTGCTGACATGCAAGTAGAGATAATAAGGAAGATTCAAACAGCTTTTGGTGATCAAGCTGTGGATAATACACAAATTAAAGAGTAGTATCATTGTTTCCAAGTTGGCTGAACTGTGGACATGCACAGGAAAAATCCTTAAAAAATTGAGCAAGTTCATGACAGATTGTGATAAATGATCATCAGATAATAACTGGAGAGCTTAAGTAGGAATTTCATTTGGCTTAGTGCAATCAATTTTAAAGGAACATCTTGGGATGTACCAAAACAAGTAAGTTACAATTATTAATACCTTTAATATATAGTATATTTTTTATAAATTAAATGTATTGAGAATTAAACAGATTTTATTCTTCGTTAGATTCATCACCGAGTTGTTTCACCTAACCTTATCCTCCTTGAATTCCCTTGTGGTAGGTTGAGAATTTAAAGCCTGCCTGGATTAATTGCACACTTTAAATTTTAATTACAATTCTATGCTTAATCTCAGTAATATTCTTGGTTATAATGTAATCCATAGTGTAGTTTTATTTTTAAATCCTCTCTGGTTTTGAATTTTAGGTATGGACATTGCTCCAATTGATTTGATCAATATAGAGCACTTCGCGAAACGGGTTATTGCCCTAGCTGATTACAGAAGAAATTTGATGGCATATTTGAAAAGTAAGATGACTGGCATTGCTCCAAACCTTTCCTCTTTAATTGGTGATCAAGTTGGAGCTCGATTAATTGCTCATGCTGGTTCTCTTACAAATTTGGCTAAATATCCAGCATCTACTGTTCAGATCCTGGGAGCAGAAAAGGCCCTTTTCAGGTTAGTATTTATGATGAAAATTGTGTCATCAGGAAATAAAGAGGGAAAAAAATTTGGGATAATCTGTATTATTTCTCCAATTATGTTAGTAGGAATATGGTTTATTTTTAATTATATGCTTTATAATATGTGTTTCTGGTTTATCAAAATTTTATATGTTAGAAGACAAATATGTAGAAGTAGAGTGACCGTGATATATGCAAATTGATTACCTGCTTTATCTGTTGATATTAAAAGCCAAGTTACTTTCACTAAAAGCCATCAGTAGGGAAGAAATGTGTATAAATTTTATCTTTTTCATTTAATTTTGTTGACCTGTTTTTATTATTTGTTTTCATTTAGTAATGTTCCCAGTTACTTAAGAAATTTTAGTAAAGGCACTACAAATTATAAAATAGTTTTTAGTTCAGCGCTATTATTTTTAATCTGATTACTGTTTCAGACTAATAATAATAATATCAGATTATTGTTGTACAATAATGGATTCTCAATAAAAAATTCTATTGAAATATCAAATTACATAAAAGTAGAGTATTTAGTATATTTTATGTTTATATACCTATATTGTTTATTTATGCTGGATATTTTTTATATGATTGTTGTGATTTTTTTATTCTGGGGATTTGGTAATCAAGTGTAAAGGGAAATTAACTAGTTCTGGTGTGCTTTCTGATCTTTGAGGAGGGCATTTGGTCTCCGGACTAAAGATTTTGTTTGTTTAAGAAAACTATAAAAAGTTTTTTGGATTTAAGTTAATTTAATAAAAGCCGTTTATTTAAAAAAAGATTGCATTGAGATTTTTTTTTAGAGCATTAAAAACCAGAGGTAACACTCCAAAGTATGGACTTCTGTTTCATTCTACGTTCATTGGTCGAGCCCAAAATAAGCAAAAAGGACGAATTTCAAGGTATTTGGCAAACAAGTGTTCTCTAGCATCTCGTATTGATTGTTTTATAGGTAAGATTTTTTAAAAATATTTTTCTGCTTTTCATTAAAAAAATTTTCATATGTTTTAATGATATGGTGAGTTACAATGTGTGTAAAGGGCTATGAGTGATAGAAAATGTCAGCATTTGTTAAGAGTCACAAAAATAGATAACAAAAACATAGTGTGTCACTATAATTGCACACATTTACTTTTTTTCACCAATTTCAGAGCAAAAAAGATATTTAAACAATTGTAACAAACTGTGAATGAAAGAATAAAGTTTACAATAGACAAAAAATTATGTTAATATAGAGTGTTAAAAGTTTTCAGTAAAACTCAGATTATATTATACAATAAAAGCTCACTGTAATGGGATTGAAGGAATTGACAATTTTCACCACTATAACAAGATGCTTGTTATAGATGGTTTAATGCAATCTTTAAAAAGTGATAAATATTTAACTTATTTTGAACCCTGGAATAATTTTTAGAATTTTAATGCAATTTAAAACAATTTTCAACGTGTAAATTAAATTAGAACATAAAGGAAAGAAGCTTGTACTTTCTCAGAGAAATGAAGATACCAACATGTAAAAATATTTCTTTTAATAATGTAGTTTTAAGCAAAATATTTTTGTACTCAATACAGCATTATTCAAAAACACTAAGAAAATATCTATCAAAAATTCATTAAAAAGTAATATTTACACATTATTTATATGTTATGTGTATACATTATGTTAGTTAATTATGAATACATTATTTATTATATTTGTAATTATTGTACGATTATTGTAATTAATTATTCATTATTCCACAACCAAAGAAACTTCAAAATTCAGAAATTAAATTTTTTTTATTAAGAATGCAAATTTTGTAACCACTGCAGAACTGCTTGATTAATTGCTCAAATTCTGGTTCACAAATTCTTTTAAAGTTACTCTAATTAAAATTTTAATTTTTTTATGTCGTACTAATGGACAAACTAGGTAAATAACTTTTTTTCATATTCCTAATTTGTTTTAACACCCTTTTCTAACTTGTGATTACATTAATTTTTTCATCCAAAGACAAAATGTTTTATTTTTGACATTTGTGAAAAAAATTTTGTAGTTAATATTAAAAAGCCGACAACACAGTTGTAGGACTTACCTGTCACATGGGTTTTTTTACGATGCATGGCTTACATGAACAACTTTATTTAAAATATTTATCATTTTATTTAAATAAAATATTTTTTTATAACAGCTGTACGTCAGTGCTGCACTAGTGCTTTTGTGGTGACAGGAGCTATTGTCACAAGCTTAGGTACTATTGACACAGTATATCTACTTAGCCACTAGTTTAGAGCATTTTTTGGGGTCGAGGTGTAATTATAAAAAAAATGTGTTTTGCAAATAGTATTTTGTAATTAACAAATGTGCCCAAGAAAAATAAGACCTTAATTAGGTGAAATCTCAAGATACTAAGGGTGACCTTGCCCTACAGTCTCACCCCCTTGACCTTTTAAGCTGAAAATTTAATGACGTCAGTGCCCAATATACAGAAGTAGTCTGACCACCTTTGGTTAAGGTTGATCCAGTAGTTCTGGAGATGTAAGGTGTGACACCAAACACACATACATATGAATATCCAAAAAATTTCCATCCAGTTTTTTGGGGACAAAACATCAAGATCTGGTGAAAACCGCATTGGCCCAAATTGGACTGATTACAATACGAGCAGCAGCCTTGAAATCACAAAAATGGAGACTGCAACTTGTTATTCAGGGCAATTTAACTTTATGGAAGATAAAGAAAAAATAGATTTCTGAAGTTTAGGCAATAAATGAACAAGTATATTTAGTAGTGATCATAAAACCATAGCTTAAATTTTGTAATGGCTGACAGATCAGAATCTGTCAAACAATAATACTGATTGCAGAATGATATCTATCCAAAAATACAAACCTTTAGAAAAACGTTTTTAAAAACTTGCTTTGGATACTGGACTCCCATTTTAAAATAGAATTGACATAATTACCATATTTAAATCCACTGTTATTAATATCATATTTAAGATAATCTTTGTATTTTACAATTTAAATTTTGAATATTATTTTTTGAAGAAGAATCTGACTATCAGGTAATTACCACCATACAACTCTCAGGATTGGTGAAACTGCTTCTAATAATGACAGTTGCTTTTATTATTGTAACAAAACATTAAATGAATTTATTATTTTAAAAAAAAATTGCTTTGTAAAAAGTTTTGTATAATGGATGTTACATTAGTATTCATAGCTAATTTTAGATTCATATTTGTAGACATTATAATGGTTTAAGTTTATTTTTCTAAGAGTCCTGTAACCCAGTAATATTTTTCTTTATAAATTAATGAATTATTAATATGTATTGTTGAATAAGTTTTAAATATATATAGTTAAAATAAATATAAATAGTAAATATATATAGTTTTAAATAGCAGAGCATGTTCAGTTATGACTTAGTACTATTCATTCAGTTCAAATCTAAGTGATACAATATTTAACTCTGTTCTAATTTAATTGTAAGAAAAGGTGCAGGGCACAGGCTCTTTAATCATTATATTCAAATATTTGCTAGTGGAAATAAATATTATTTAACCTTAATTGTAATTGATTTAGAGAACCAGCCAATATGTGGTAAGATTTGTACATAGTTTTGTTTCAAGCATCATTTTACGTTAATGTTTATAGAGCAGCCTACAAATATTTTTGGTGAGAAGCTAAAGCAACAAGTTGAAGACAGATTGAAATTTTATGAAACTGGTGAAAAGCCAAAAAAAAATATCGATGTGATGAAGGAAGCATTGGAAGAAGTGAATTCTTTGGTAAGAATATTTATAAACAATTTATTGTGCGACCGATATTTTATTGTATTAATTTTAACTAAACATTAATAGAAGCTTTTTTATCCAAAGTAATTGGTAGAGACTAATTTCATGTATTCAGATTAATGTGGTTTTAAGAAAAGAAGAGAATGTTTCGAATAATGTCTTTCTTGATTCATCAAATGACAACTGGAGAGAAAGAATCAAATATGTTCTTTGTTCTCTCTTTCCATTCTATGTCTGTTGTGGGAAACTAGTATTTTTGTGCCTTGTAAAGAGCATATATAAAAAAATAATATTGTGGGATTTACCCATATCTATTATGATAAATCTTACAACTAAACCTTTCAGCTAAATTGTTATCGTGGACATAATAACAGTGGTTATGTGGTAATAGGGGCTACTGTATGATGTAGTTGCAGTCACATACAGACTTGTGTGGTTGAGTGGTAGCATTTATAGTTCTCTTCACCATTCTGGAAAATAATGGATTTCCATTATAAAAAAGGGATTATAATTGATGTAAAGTGTAGTTTGTTAGAGTGCAATAAATATATCATTCAGTATGTAATTGTTATATTCAGTACGAGTATTATTGATCTATTTAAAGACCGTTCTGTTTATATCTAGTTTAAAGAGAAATATGAAATGAGATGCTATTTTTAGTGAGAGCATTGAATTTTATTTAAAGATTTCAACTCTATCTTCAGATTTTCCCAGCTCTTGTTTTTTTTCTAATTACTATGCTATGCTTTTTTTAAGATTTGTATTATTTGGAACAAAACATAAGCTCACTATTGATTAAACTTATGTTACATCTTTAAATTAATTTTTAAGCAGGCTCTCAAGTTTTAGAAATGTCATCTGAAAATTATCTGATTCCCAAAACTGCTGTCAGGTTTTTTAGATGCTATTGTAATTTGTTTACAGATTTCTCTTGTTTCTTGTGTTCATAGAATTAACTTTCTGTGAAGGTCTTAAAACAAAATACATAGTCTCTTCTGCCAGCCATCTAGAATTAGAAGAAAGAATTCTTTCGGAAGATATTTGTTCATCAGACTGAACTGTTATACAGATACAAGGGCTGTTTTTTTTTTAACCTCCAATGGGCTGTGAAGAAAAAGACAGATTGACATAAAATTATTTTATTACTAAAGTTGAGTAGTATCTAACTTATTTTTCTACATAATCACCAAAACATTGAGGCATTTGTCGTATCATGACACCAGCTTTCCGATGCCCTCTTCAAAGAAGTTTGCCGCCAGTGAGGTAAGAAGTATAGTCTAGACAGCCTCCTGAAGTTTTTCTTTAGTGGCAAAGTTTGTCCACCCAACCATGCTGTCAGTTATCAAAAGAGGTGAAAATTGCTATGTGCTAGGTCTGGACTGTACAGTGGGTGGTTGAAAACTTCCCAATTGAATTGTTTGAGAAGGTCTTCTGTCACGTTGGCACAGTTTGGTGTCGTGCATTGTCGTGGGTTAAAACCATACCATATGAGCATGCCTCTTCGTTTGTTCTGGATCGCTCTGTGGAGGTGACGTAAAGATTCACAATAAACTTCATTGTTTACCTGTTGCTCAGTGTCTGTTTGAACTTTTTCAGCTTGTTTGGAGAAGTGTGCGTCGATTGCTTTTATACTATTAATTTGATTTCTGGATTGTCATACTGGATCCAAGTCTCATCACTAGTAACAATAGCCTTTAAAAACTCTTCCCCCTCATTGTCATAATGCGTGTGAAACATTAAGGCTGACACCATTCGCTACATTTTGTAATTGTCATCAACAATTTTGGAATCCAATCTGCACAAAGTTTCTGGTATCCCAGGTGTTTAGTCACAATTGTGTACAGAGAAGACCTTGAAATATCTGGGATTCCTGCAGAAAGTTCACTTATCGTAAACCTTCATTTGTTGCGGACAAGATCATCAACATGCTCAACAAGGCTACAGTAGTGACAGACTTGTGACATTGCTCATCTTCATCATGGATGTTTGTTCACCCTTCTTTAAATTTCCTACACCATTCCTGTACACTGCAATCACTCAAAAACTTTTCACCATACCCTAGGCTCATTCTGTGATGGATTTCAGCAGTACTACATCCTTCTGCTTGCAGAAAATGTATCACACTTCACAACTCACACTTGGCAGGAGCATCAATCGTAGCAGCCGTGTACAATTGCCTGGAACTGGCTCAGAATGATGCAGTGGCAGAGGTTATGGCGGGGGGGGGGGCGCAATTGCACAACAAGCAGAGATCTGGCTTCCACCTATCTCTTGTTTACTTAGATACATGACCAGAGGTTGAAAAAAAATAGCCCTTGTAGATGTTAATTTTGATGGAAATATCAGCAATTTATTACGAAGCTGTTTTGTACCAATAAGCAATTTTTATTCTGATAATATAGTTTTTGAAATCCCAATACATTTTTAAAATTATATAATCTTTTATTTAATATGAATTATGGAATTTTATTACTATTTTTAATATTATGCAAATTTAGTCTAAAAAACTTATGACATTACAAGATTTAAGAATTGTTTTTCTATAAGGGATTCTCTTTGACTTAGTAAAAAAACCAAAAAGAATGAAACTGAATTTTCACTTTGTGAAATGCTTCATGACATGTCAATTACGGTACCTGTAAGTTCTAACTTCTCAATGATGAGTTCAAGACTGTTAATAAAAGTAAACTGTTGCTTCAGTATAAACATTGGGAACATCACTGAAATACTGCAAGTTAAGATTTTGTAGTTGCTGTTAACAACAATAGTACTGTAAACTCAAAAATGATTCTGGAAATTTACTGTTCCCTAATACTGCTAATGCTTCCATTGTTTAGCTGTTTTAGTTGATATTTAGAAGATCACTTGAAAACTATCGTGTTTGATCACCTTGATAAATTGAAATGATTTGTGGAAAAATAAAATTATGCAAAGCAATTGAAGAAAAGGAAATAACAGGCTTTTTACAAGAAAGATTTATTATAAAAACTGCATAATGTTTGAGGAGATTCTACCCCACTTCCAGTATTGCCTCAAAGTATTTTTTTGGGGGGTTACTTGTATGCCTAGAAAGATTAAAAAAAAATTGTTTAAAAAAATTACAATAAATAAAACGATAGTCCTTTTCAATTTTTGGGAAGGGAGAATCTTAGGACAATTTTTTTTTTAAATAGTAAGACAAGCACGCATGCATATATTTAGTTTAATATAAAGTGGGGTTACATTTGCAAAATTTTGAGAAAATTGACCCCAAACTTCTACCAACAAATTTCCCCACACTCACAAGTCTGTGCCAAATTTTATAAAAATTGGTTCATCCAGTCAAAAGGCATTAAGCTTTGTACATGTACACATGACTATACATGTACATATGAATATTACTCCCCTATTTTTTCTGGGGGGGGGGGGGGAGGTCCATTTGTCATGAAACATTGAGGCAAAAACCATATCCCATTTTTTGACTGATTACCATACTTTCCTTCTTGCAGCATAGCTCTAGAGCTATGATGCCAGGAAAGTAAAAATAGACTGAATGCTGAAAAAGCTTACTAACCCATCAGTTCTTTAAGGCCATGATTCCCTGGTATGGTACTGAAAAAGACAGGATTAGGATTCTCCACTTATCAAAGGCAGTTGATACATCTTCTTTGAGTTGAACATAATCTTCCTGTAGCTTGTTTTTAATTTTTTAATCCCTTCATTTTTTTAGCGCCTTTTAGTAAGGAGCAGACAGAACATCTGCTTTTGTATTTGAGGTCAGTGGAGTGGTGATTGTATCTATTACACTTTCGTTTCTTATCCAGGGTCGGAAAGCCAAGATAGTTGCTGAGGTGCCTAGTGAGAGTAAAGTTAAAATCTAAATTTATTGAGCTACTCCTAAACAATAAAGTTTATTTATTGTTTTATTACACATTCTCCAGAGTGATTTTTTAGTCCTGTTACCCAATTTTAAATGTAATTTAAGAAAGGGAAATATTGGTGGAATAAAAAATGTATTTGTTACTTACAAAAGAGATTTAATAAAAAGCTATTACTTACATAATTGTTAAAGAATATGCTCAAAATGCCCACCCCTTGCAGTTATACACGCACGGACTCTTTTCAGCATATTAGCAGAAACCTTTTTAAGAGTTGCATTGGAAATATTCGTGATTAAGTCAATAAGTTCATCAATAGTGTGAGGATTGTTTTTGAAGGCCTCGGACTTAATATAGCCCCAAAAAAAGTAGTCAGGAGATGTGAGGTCTGGGGACCTTGGAGGCCATAAGCCCCCTTACTTATTATTCAATCATCAAAGAACTCTTGCAGAAAATCCACGGTTTCTCGAGATGTGTGGCATGTAGCACCGTCTTGCTGAAACCAGCAATACCGTTCTTGAGGTTCCAGGAGGGACACAATTTGGCACACAATATTCCTGTATACTTCACCATTTACTGCCGTTCGAAAAATATGGCTCTGAATATACGATGACGAGATATCGCACACCACACCAATTTTTTCAGGTTGCAAAGATTTGTCTTTTAAAGCGTTAGATTTTCAACCTCCCAAATTTGACAGTTTTGACTGTTCTATAACCATCGAGATGGATCCAGGCTTCGTTAAATGAACACTGTGTTTAAAAATTTGATTCCGTTGTCATTTATGGGAGACCTAAACCAACGGCAATATTGCAATCACTTGTTTAAATCTCGAGGCTGAAACTCTTGGACTAATCGTACGCAATATGGATACAATTTCAATTTTTTTAGCAGCTTTCTGAAGACTCTAATGTAACAAACCGCCTTGCGTGGAAGTTTTCGTAAACTTTTCCGTGTAGAATTGAGCAATCTTGTTTTCACATTCTCTAAAACATCATCTGTCAAGTGAGTTGGAAACTTAAAAGCTAATAATTTAAAGCATCAAAACCAGAAGATAAAGCTACCCCTAACATTATCCCAATTTAATACAAAAAAAAAGCAATGGTTCAAAATAGATGAAAATAAACTTAATATAATTATCTTATTAAACTGAAACTTAAAATAAAAGTTAAACCATGAGTTTTTTTTTAATAATTATGTATTTTTAAATATACTTATTCTAATATAATTATCTTCCATCTTCCTTAGGTTTTTTAAACTTAAAAATTTATTTCAATGTATTAAATTATTCTAAATAACATCCTGTTTAATTTAATTAAAAGTGAAATTAAATTAAATCCTTATAAATTAATTATTTAACTAAAATTAAATTTATTTTAATTAAACATCTAATTGAAGCATTTAATTAAATAATTTTTTTTCTGTCCCAAACACTACCTGTCTCTCGAAATCAGTTTGCTAGCGGAAAAAATCACATTTTTTCTGGCGGAGGAACACCAAAAAATTTAATTTGAAATGATTCTTTTACATTCGCGTATGATTTCGTAGCAAAATATTGTTCAAGAATGAAAACTCATTCTATGGTGGAAGATATTCTCTTGATAACATGACCGGAAACTTTCTTTTTTGTTTCAAATAAAATTGTACAAAACAAAATTTCCCTTTCTTAGAAAAAAATTACCAGACATTAACAATTGGGTAACAGGACTAAAAAATCATCCTGTACTATAATGAAGTTGTAGAAATCAATCAATTTTTTTGTTTTTTCTATCAATAATAATTGATAGATTACTGTTAATTCTCTTAGTACGTTATAAATTGTTTGTTCAATTGTACTATTAGAATTGCCAATACTACTGTTTTAGACATTCCAGACATTTATGTTTTATAAGCTTTGATGAGTAATAACAGTGTTGACTTGTTATCACTCACTTACTGACTAACTGCCATTAAGTTAACATAGTTGTCACATAACCTCAATCTGTCTTTATTGTAAAGTATATTTAAGATTGCAGTTGTTTGTAAATTGTGAAGAATATTTATCTTATTTATCCTGATTGAATGAAATTGCCAAATAAATCCGCCATCTGCCTCTTAATATTACATTTCTGTAGACAAGAAGTGTTGGAAATCATATATATTTGTTCAGGTGTCTAAATGTATTGATGAATGAAATACAAAATACATTGCTTCTTACAGAGGTGTTCAAAAGCAACAGAATCATGTGATAAATTGATTACAAGAACCAGATGGAAAAATGACTGCAGGATTGGCTTTTCATTATCAATGATATGACTATTCCAAAATAAATAGTCTAACAAATTGCATCCTAACAGCAGAATATAATTATTATTTATAAAAATTACTTCTTAGACTTATTGCTTTCTTTTTCTTCCATATGTAGTACTTTCATAAGATGTCTGCTTCATCAGAATATTTTTTGAGGAAATTAAACTAATAACATAATTAAACTGTTAAAAATATGGAAAGGAATGCCAGCTATTTGGTGGCACACCATTGTCACTGTTATAAAAATTATATTTTAATACAATTTTTAATTAATTTATGTTTTTAA
This sequence comes from Lycorma delicatula, assembly GCF_047948215.1. Classification (NCBI taxonomy): domain Eukaryota; kingdom Metazoa; phylum Arthropoda; class Insecta; order Hemiptera; family Fulgoridae; genus Lycorma; species Lycorma delicatula. Next base: position 219,736,290 of record NC_134455.1, on the reverse strand, counting down.
TTTAATTTCAAAATAAAGTAGATGAAGCAGAGATCTCCATGAGAGTATTAAATGTGAAAAAATACAAAAGTGGAAATTACTTTCAAGAGGTTTTCAGGCAAAAGTTTTATTCAGATAATTTCTGTATACTCCAGGTATTAGAAGCATATTAGATAGTTTCTGTATACTCCACTTCATGTTTATTTTCACTTCATGAATTGAAAATTAACAGTCAAGCGGCATTTCCACCATTCTGGAAAAACATTGAAAATATTTCAGATCATCATGTTCTAATATGCTTCGAGATATAAACTTGCAATCTTTATTTTAACATTGTAAATAGCTTTTTTAATATTTAACAGTGTCAGTTAGAGCATTAATAATTAGTTCTTTGATAATATTAATATATAGGCCACTACTGCATTATTTATCTGTAGAATTTACTGATAAATTGTTAAACAAATTATCACCGGAGAGAAATTCTTTATAGTTAGGTCACAGTTTCGTATAGAAATAGAAAAAAATAGTCCAGTTAGTGATCACTATTATTTATTTAAGAATGTCTTGCCCATTTTTATTTCACTACTAGCTATTTTTGTGTTTACTTAATATATATGTTTTCAGATTAGTAATTGTGGGGATATTGTTTGAGAAATATATTTTTTCAATGTGATTTTCTATTTTTATTTACTACAGGATATTATTTTCAGGTAAATGAAAAAAAGAAGAAGAAAAAAAAAAAGAAAAGATCTCTTGAAAATGGTGAGTAATGTACAGTACTCTTTCACTGTTAAAGTAAGTTTGACTATAGTATCATGATTTGAAATTATTATCTTTGTTTCTCTATAGTAATGTGCTGCTTGTAAATCTTTCTTTTTTAATTAATATCTTTGTGAATTGTTGACATTGTTTTTATATAATCTGAATTTGATTGAGTTCTATAACACAATTGAATTAAAAAAAAATAAAAATTAAACTAAAAGTATAAAATACAATTATAAATTGTAACCAATTATAGGTTTCACAAAAAATAATCTTACTGTATTAGCAATATTGTAAGCACTATATCCATGAAAACTGGACATCAGCGACTGATGAATGTCAAGGAAATACTTCTACTACATTCCTTGTTTTCTTAATACTGTACAACTGTAGGAGGATTGTCTTGGAGATAAACATTAGGAAATTAAATAAAGATTAAAATGTATAATACATAGACACTGAGAGACAGGCTGGAAATTGCTACCAGGGGTTGGCACATATATTTTCTGTAGTAGCAGTGGCTTGGTAACACCTTCTACTGCATGTATGTAAGAAACATAGCAGCAGCTGTTTCAAAATGAAGAATTTTCATTAAACTAAGTAAAACACAATGTTAATTTTTGCAATATTTCACTGTTCATGCAATCTTGAAATTTTAACACATTTAATTTGTTTAAAAGATTTACAAGAGCATACAAACCATTTTCTTGAATGGATACAAACTGAACTTGAACAGTTTTTATTATATTGTTTCAGGAGTTTGAAGCCAATCAGAGAGAAAAGTACAATATATATTGTTTGGCATGTCCAGGTCAGACAGCTTTGAGTCTAATCTTGTACAAGGTGATTCAAAGAAACGGGAAATTAAAAAACGTTAATGAAAAATTAACATTTTTAAATGTTAATTTTTAAATTAACATTTAAGATGACATCTAACAGGTGACCTCCTCTTCTATGTAAATGAAGAGGAGGTTACCTTCGTTAAATTGTTCATGGTTTGACGTAACATCTCAACTGGAATTTCCGCAATTGCTTCTCGGATCTTTGCCTTCAGTACTTCCATTGTAGCAGGTCTACTGTGGAGCACTTTGCTTTTAAGCTGACCCCACAAAAGTAATCGCAAGCTGAGAGATCAGACGTTCTGGGAGGCCATCTAATGTCACCATTTCGTGAAATGACATGTTGTCCAAACAATCGGCGTACAGCTGCCATCGATATTCATGCAGTATGTGACGTTGCTCCGTCTTGTTGAAACCAGGCTGTGTTAAGAATTGGTGGAAATCTCTTTTGTTCCACAACAAAGGTTTCAAGCATGGCTACGTAACGAGCCATGCTTGAACAACAAATCCACTGAGGTGGAAATGCGCTTCGTTTGACATCCACAGTTCGTAAACAAACTCTTTGTTATCATTTATCTTCTGAAGCATTACATTTCAGAATTGTGCTCGCACAACTGCATCGTTCGGTTTCAGTTCCTGGACGATCTGCAACTTGTATGGATGGTATTGCAAGTCCTTCGCTAACATTCTTCGAGCACTTGAACTATGCAATTGTAAAGATGCTGAGAGACGACGGATTGACCGATGTGGCAGCATCTTGTAAAGCTTGAACATTCTGTGGTGTATGGACGGTTCGCTCACGGCCTGGAGGTTTCTTTTTCATTGCCGATCCAGTTTCCTCAAAATTAGATATCCATATTTTAATTGCATGTGCTGATGGAACATGGTCGTGCCGTCCCAAAATGACGGTGAAATTCTCTACGTGCTCCCTCCACACTGTCATTGTTTTTGTAAAACGCTTTGATATCAAATGCACGTTGCGCACCACTACAAGGATCCATGACAACTAAATGGCAGGTTAGGTTAGAGAGGCTGGCGCCACTTATCAAGTGGTACCAATCGCCCACGGCTACAAACACAACTTTAAAAATTTCCCTTTTCTTTGAATCACCCTGTATTTTCATAACTTTAAGTACTAGATGTCAGAATTTATTATGAATTGACATTTAAAAAAAAAAATTAAAAGGTTTTTAACTGCAACTGCAATCAACATACAGCCATTTTATTTTTAAAATTAAGTTAGTCACCAGAAACCTCAACACAGGAAACGATGTAAATTCAAATTAGAAGCATTGGAAACCCTAATATTACAGACAATAAGTGGAAAGAGAGGAACATATTGCTAAGTAGCTGTTTGAAATAAAATAATAGATTTTGAGAGTAACTTGAAGTGGAATAGTTATTTATTAAATTTGATGGTCAAATGACAGAGAGGATGGGTCATGTTTTTATTATATGAAAAGAAAGAGAAAGAAGATTTTAGAAGGAAAACAAGACCAAGTATGTTATAGAAGGAAAAGGGATAGACTTACATGATGGAAGAGGAAGATGCAAACGTGATCCAAGCTTACATCAGTCCATCTGGCATGCTTATGAAAGAAAAATATAACATAAAACTGAATTTGTTGGAAGAATTCTAATACGTAGAAGCAAACATAATAATACTTGATAAACAATAATACTTGATAACATTGTTTTTTTTTTTTTTTTGGAAAAGTTGTTGAATGATGTGTGGTTTTGAATTGATTAATAGTTCTTTTAATCAATGAAAGAACCTAATAGAAGAATATAACACATCACCTTGTTGTGACTTGGTGGAGAATTCTTTTGCAAACATTATGATCTAGGTTACTAACATGTATTTAATAAACTATACTTCTTTATTTTCTAAATGTGGAATATGGAGTCAATTTTCTAAACAAATTCTAAAGATCAGAGACAGCCAAAAGAACTGATTTCATTAATTTATTTTATTTAAAAAAATTTTAAATGATTTTAAGCTACACTACATACATTTCCCAAATCTTGCTGCATGTGCTTTAGAAGACATGCATTACCATATGGTTATAGGTGATCAGACATTAGCCATAAATTGCTCTCATATATGATAGGTTTTCAAAGAAAAATGAACATACTAATAAAACAAAAATAATAAAAGAGCCATGTTCATGTAAATGATACTTTTTCTTCATTTGTTTAATCAGTTGGCTAGGTATTTCATGTTTAGTTTGGTTCACTTTGTATTTTGAACTCTCTTTTTTGAAAATGATTTTTAATTTACCACCTTATGTATTAATGATTTAACAAAACGTATTGATGCTGGTTTGTTTGTTCAGGTGAAATAAATTGTAATAATCAAGTAAATGATTCAATAGAAGTGGAAGCAAATTCTGAAGAAATTCCAAAGAAAAAGAAGAAGAAGAAGAAGAAGCACATGGATGCCACAGAAATGGAAATTGATTGATTCATAATTGTGTATATATATTGAAAACATGAGTTATTTTATTTTTAATTTGTAGAGTTGTTTATTCAGAAGTTAATGTGTATTAAAGTTTTCTATGTCATTAGGTAATCAAGGATTCAACAAGAAAACTAAAAATAACGATAAAACCTAGTTACAAAAACCAAACATGAAAACAATTTCAGAATAAAATAATGGTTGGAAATTTTTTAAGTGAAATTATTGCTTATTCAAATAAGTAAATGTACTTTATCAAACTTATTTGACCAATACTTATTTTTTTAGGTATAGAACTGAACTGGTATCTTTATATTCAAATACATTTATCAACAATGTTTGTATTTTTAAATGAATTTTCAATATATTCATTATCTTTTAATTTGATTTCTTTGATAATGACAGCTGCACACTAATAGTGTAACTATCAGTAAGATGACATTCACCTTTGCTCTTTATGGTTTCTTACTAATCCGTTATGATGACTGATCATTTTGTTATTTAATTTTTTCTATGTAAAATATATTTAAATTGTATCATTTATCAGCAAACAATATTTTTTTTAGTTAATGATTAAGAAGTTATTAAAAAAAACTCGTTATTTAAAAGTCAATGTGTCTGGTAAAATTGTCTAATTTAAGTGAAAGTATTTTTTATTCAAATAAGTAATATACAGTTGATCATAAATTATTCAGTGCATATTAGGTTTTAATAAAAAAAAATATCAGCAATGTCTAGATGATATTCAATTTCATATAATATTCTTCACGTCTCATTACAAAGAATATCTGGAGTTATTCCATTAAGTTCATTCCTTCTTTTTAATCCATTGATGTTGATGATCTTCATTACGTACAACCTGGCTTGACAAATACCCAAAGAAAGGAATTGAGTGATGTAACATAAGGGGATTGAAGTGGCCAGGGAATTGGTCCATCATAGTCAGTCCAATGTTTATGAAATTGTTGATGTAGGTAGTTTCTAACTTGTAAATTGCAATTGGTGGTGCGCTATATTGTTTGAAGTAAACATTGGGTTTACTTCAAATTACTCCAATGTTCAATTTGTGGTACTGCATACTGCTGTAACATAGATAACTAATACTAGTAATTATTAGCTTGGTGAAAAAAATGGTCTGTTCACTTAATAAACATAGAGTTTTGTTAATTTAATTTTTGAACTTTATTATACTAAGGTGAATCAAATATAAACCGGAGGTTTCTTGTCATTGACACATAGCTAATGAAGAGGGGTGAGGCTACTCAATTTTGTACATAGGGATGCATGGAAGGGATCCTTCTCTTAGAAAGCTAGCTCACTACTTTTTTCTGGTCTGTATCACAGTGTGAGAGAAGAAGGTATCATCACGCATTGCACAACATATTATTATTAAATTTCTCATGGCAGAGGGTGAAAAACCATCCGAAATTTTGCGAAAACTTCCGGCACAATTTGGGAACAACACATTTAAAAAAACTTGAGTGTATGATTGGCATAACCACTTTTCAGGACGAGAACTAGTTGAAAAGATTACCATCACCCAAGGTCAAGTGCTACTGCTGAAAATCTTTTCATGGTCCATCTACTTATTGAGGATGACTGTTGATTAACAGTTACAGAAATAGCTTCTGAGATCGGAGTATGTTGCGCCAGTGTTCAGACAATTATTACCGGCAATTTAAAAAAGTGGCAGCACAATGGGCCTCCTCATCTTCTCACCAAAGGTCAGAACTTCTATCCACTAGAGGTGTGCCAGCTGTTGTTGAGTCATCACCAAGCTGCTGGAGAATTTTTTTGCATCAAATCATGACCTGCGATGAAACTTAGCACTTACATCCCAGAATCAAAACAGGCAAGTATGGAAATTCAAAAAATGGAAGAAATGCATTCATTAAAGTCAAAACTCGACTGTCAGCTGGTAAGGTTCTGGCCACAGTACTTTTTGATTTCAAAGGAGTTTTGCATGTTGATTTTCTCCACGAACACCATAACAGTAAATTCTGTGCGTATTACTGACAACTTTTAGACAAAGCAAAACTTGCATATCATCAGAAAAGATGTCAATTTCCAATCCAAGACATTATTCTGTTTCATATCAACGCTTGGCCCCGTACTGCAGCTCAAACTCAAGAAAAAATTGTATCCTTATTCTGGACTACACCAGAGCACCCTTCGTACAGTCTGGACTTATTGTCCTGCAATTATAATGTGTTTGGGCCACCAAAAGAAGCACTTGAAGAACAGAAATTTGAAGACGGTGCTGCTGTTGAAGGATTGGTACACGTACGCAATTGGTTGACGTCATGTCCACCTTCATTTTATGAAGTGGGATCAAAATGTTACCTATCTGCTGGGATAAATGTATTTCTGAAAGAGAAATTTTGTAGAAAAATAATATTGTATATATTTTTATTATCCTTCAATAAATTATAAACAAAAATTCCGGTTTATGTTCGATTTACCCCGTAACTTATCTTATTTTCGCTTGACTATTATAAATTTTAAATTGAATTCAAATTCAGTTTGAAATTTAAATCTATACATGAAGATGGATTTAGTCTTTATTTACATGTAATATATAATTACCAACTTGTGAATAAAACTTTCTATAAAATGGACCAGTTGAAAAATTATGCCTTAGCCGTTAAATACAATTTTTTTTTTGTGCAAGGTCAAGTTAGTATCATGAAATTAATATTTTGAAATTAAATATTTTGTTTGCAGATGACCAAGAATGATCTTTTTTATTGGACTTGTAATAAATCAAAAATGTAAAACATATCAACCCTTTGGTAATTTGTTCAAATAACCAACAAATTTTTTACTAATAGAAAAAATAAGGAAGATCTCATTCTAAAGTACGCTTTCAGCCATGTTTAAAATGTTTTAGTCAGCAAATTTAACTGGTTATAATCTTTTCTGCACTCCTTTTATTCTGGCTACCTAAAAATCTAAAATTTGGTATATTCATTCAAAAAAGGTTTTCGGGAAAAGTAAGCAGTAATTATTATGAGTAAACAACTGTTAATTAAGAGGGCTGAAAAGGAATGCGAGAACAAAAGATGTGATAAGCTTTGTATGGATGCTTTCATAAGTCTGTAGTCTGAATGGACCCTGCAAGACAAATATGTTGGGAAGTATTAGCACAGCTTTGTGATAAGAATTTAAATCTGAGCTTGCAGAGTTGACTAGAGCAGCGAGCATTCATTTCAGCCACGTTTGTGTTTTGAAGAATTGTGCAACATCATTTGAGGGATTATATAGTCTTTGCTGTTCAACTAAAAACTAAAACCAGAAATGTGCAATCTTCACTATTTATTATTGTTTACCATAAAAAAAAAATATTAACATATTTTCTTTATTCAATTCACTGTAGATATCTGTTTTACAAAAAGTAGTTACAAACAAATTCCTACATTTCTAGAAACCCCAGTTACAATGTAGTTACATTGTTAGGATGATCAACACCTTCTAAATATCTATAATCTTATGTAATATGCAAGCAGCTTTTATTGTCAGACATGCTTTTTTAATATTAGTCTCTATTAGTCTTCATAAAAATCACCATTTTGCATAAAGGTTCTGATGAATTTGCAATTTACACAAGATGACCTTTTATTGGATTTTCCTGTAAATAGATGCTAGCAGATGTTTCTGCTGTGGATATACCTCATCCCTAATTAACACATAATACAAATGGTATGTTGTTTCTTGGTATTATTCTGGTGATGGTAAATTGAAATTTTCACTTTCAAGTAGTCGTTTAAAACTGAATAATAAAAAAATTCCAATGAATTTTTCTTCTTTTCCTTAATACTCTATAAAATCTTTTGCTGTGTATGTGAAAACCTGGAGGGAGCACTATAGAGAAAAATTGTTTACAGTTACAATATGCTAATTAAGAATGGATTGTACATTTAATTTTGTAGTGCGTACTATCAATTGCTCCCAATGTAATTAGAAAAAGAAAATTTCCATAATGTGTAAAATTAATCTTCAATTTTCTTTAGATTATCCTTAGATGGTTTTAGTATGTGATCAAATAGCCAAACAAGTTCTGTTAACTGTAGATGTTACAGTTAGTATTTCCATATGAAAACTATGCAATGGTGAATGGAATTCCTTTATCAAGTTAACTGTAAAAATAACACAGAAAAAAACAATTTCACATCAGGTTTAATTATTAAAATGACTAATCATCAGTCATTTTAGCTGTATGTTATCTAAACAGTGCTCTGAGTTAAAACAGTATAAGTGACTTTGTCAAAAAAAAAGCATGATACAGTTTTTAATTTCATATAATTAATAATAAATTTACCCGTAACATAAAACAAGTTACTGTTTTTATCTTCAAAATGTAGAACGTGAATTTTGTACTTCAGAGACCACAACATTGTATCAATATTAACATGGAGCATGTTTTTTGAGAGGATGATGCCTTCTGCTCAACAGCTGTCTCCTATTAGACTTTTACCATTCATAAAATTTGAGTATAAATGCTATTCAAACTGATCTTTCATTTATATTTGTCTTGTAAAAAACAATTTTGACGTGTATTTTTGTATTGTATGCAAATTTGTATTATAGTGTATATTAGATGGTAACAAAGAAATCTGGTTCAAAGGACTTTATACTGCTGAATATTTAGGTTACAAAAGTAGTTATCATCAAAATGATGGTATATTTTTGCAAATTAAAGGATGATTGAAATTCTTTCCTCCTTGATAACATACAATGTGGATATCATCTCTTAAGTAAAGACTGCTGGGAAATTTCTCTCCTTAAGGTTGGTGAACCTGTGTCATTCAAAGCCACACTACACACTGCATTGTTATCTGTAAGTTGTCCCGTTGTAGTATCTTTGATTACATGCAAGTTGTTGTGTATAAAATGAATAGGAAAATCAATGTTGCTGCCGACTGTGAAATACATAGACATGTTTTTTAAACCACCAAAACGTTAAGCCAGCTGAAATTCACAGACAGTTGGTTGCTGTGTATGGTGATAATGTAATGAGTGAAAGAAACATCCAAAAATGGTACGAAAGGTTTAGAAATAACATAATTAATGTTCATGATGAAGAACGTTTGGGGAGGCCCTCAATAATCACCGAGGACTTGTTCAAACGCGTCGATGATGAAATCAGAAAACATTGTCACTTAATGATTTCTGTCCCTCCCCTTCTTTTTCCTGATATTTCAAGGCTGTTTCTTATCACACTGCTTATGACCATTTAGGCTTCAGAAAGGTTTGTGCACGTTGAGTGCCACATAACAAATATCCGAATGGGTCTGCTTTGGAATTTTTGATGCGCTTCACAGAAAAAGGTGAGTTCCTTAATTCAATTGTTACTGGCGATGAAACATGGATTTTGTATTACATGCCAGACAGGCAGTCAAGAGAATGGCATCATCCTTAATCACCAACCAGAGCAACAAAGGTCAAGCCACAGCCATTTGGACACAAACTAATGACCACAGTCCTTTGGATTGGTTTTGCATACTACTGATCGATTTCATGCCATGTGGAATGACTTTAAATGCAGAAGCCTATTGCAAAACTATGTAAGTTATGGTGCGCTATTCAAAATTGGCAGTGTGGGCGGCTGACCAATGGTGTCGTCCTGCTCACAATAATTCAGATCCATATCTTGCAGGTTTGACACATGATTTACTGAGAACATTTGGATGGGAAATCTACTATCACCCACCATATAGTTTGGACTTAGCTCCTTCTGAAAGAATTTTTGAGTGGTAAGCAATTCACGGTTGATGATGAACTTAAAAATACTGTTAATCAATGGCTAAATGGCAGCAGAAGAATACAAAGAGGGTATATTGAAGCTGGTGTATTGCTATGATTGTCTTAATTCATGTGGTGATTATATAGAGAAGTAGTATGTAGTTTTAAACCCACCGGGTTTGTCTAGTGGTTAATGGGTCTTCCCAAATCAGCTGATTTGGAAGTCAAGAGTTACAGCGTTCAAGTCCTAGTAAAGCCAGTTATTTTTACACGGATTTGAATACTAGATCGTGGATACCGGTGTTCTTTAGTGGTTGGGTTTCAATTAACAACACATCTCAGAAATGGTCGAACTGAGAATGTACAAGACTACACTTCATTTACACTCATACCATCCTCTGAAGAATTATCTAAATGGTAGTTACCAGAGGCTAAACAGGAAAAAGAAAGTATGTAGTTTAAGAGAAATAAAAATATAAAGTTTTCAGAATAATTTTTTTTACAATGAAGTGGTCTTTACTTTAGAGATAACCGCTTGTCCCATTAAAATTGCAGTCTTCATATTAGACCCTAGTCTTTATGGTGGGTAACTCCTAAAAAAACCCAAAGCTATAAAATTTATATAAAGAGATATTTCGGTTATTACGGGAAAATAGTTAATATTCAATGTTTAAAAAAAATCTTCATAATCAACTAACTGTAGATTATGAAGATTTCTTATTGAAATAGTGTTTCAGGTGATAATCCTACGTAAGGATTAATATCCCATTGTTTAGCTGATATCGCACAAGATGTTATTGCAAAATCAGTAGTGTGATCAAGGAGACATGTATTCACTCAGTGCCAACAGTCATCTTAATAAATGGTTGAAACAATTTCAAAATTGTTACCTGAAAGCAAAAGAATTCTCATAAAAGGAATGTGCCCAACCGTATAAGTGTACTGAATTGTATTAGTACTAAAAAATTAAAACATTCCATATAGAATTAATTTCAACATTGTCAGATAATATGATACTAAAAGTGAGTTGAAATTGATCAAAGGTTTTTAAGAGAAAATTAATGAATGTATATTGATTTTCAAAACAACAAAATTGATTGCTTTTTTTGTAAAGTTCCTTGTTACATAATTTTTATATCAGATGTCTTATGTTGTACCAATGTTTACAAATATTTAATTCAAATAACAATGATGGAGACAGGAATAATTATATACTAGAATGAATTTTTATTAATAGGAGATTGTCAGTATGGCCTTTTTTATGTCTGAACATGTTTGAAAATGCATGCATTTACAAATTCATTTATCCATCCAGGGTATGAGGATTGTTTGTTCCAAATCTTTTCATTACCTGAAATAAATAAAAAAATTTAAATTAAGATCTGGGAATCTTAAAGGCCAGATATGCTTGGAAATGCGTATGTCTCCAAAAACTTCACACAGAATATTTAGCAAAACAGTGGTGGTGTGCGCCATTCTTTCTTCACTTAAATTTGCCAATAAAAGTATAAATGGTTTCATTACAATAAATATTAAGTTTACTATGTCCAATAAAAAGTAAATGGTTATCTGCTTATGAAATATGGCAGCTAATTTTTTCATTATGTAATGAAAAAATTTTGGTTGTTCCCAAATCTGAGGATTATTCACAGACCACACCCAACTGATATAAACATATAAATGAAATCATGTTTTATCTGAAAAAATGTTGACAATAATGTCTTTTTACATTTATAAAATTCAAAAACCACTGGCAACTTTCAAACTGATTTAGAAAAATCAGTTGTTTAACTGATGGATACACTGCATTTATTTTGTACAGGAGTAGTTAAACATTTAGTCAGTGTTTTGTGCATACTACTTGAGATTTCTGCTTGTTTTGCCTATTTTTTTGGACTTTGAGCTATGTAATAAAAAATTCAACTTTTTCCAGATCCAGCTTCTCAGTATTTACTGATCACATTATGACCAGCTTTGTGATGTAGTTCATAAATGTCCACAAAAGTCTCTTCTGTTTTGTGTAAACCCATCACAACAAAACATTTTCACCCAAAAATTGGTCTCTTCAACTGTTAAAGCCATTATCGTACACTGGAAATAGAAGCTTCAGAGGTTATGAAAATATTGTCACAATGAAAGGGGAATCAGCTCTCACTTTTCCATTAAAAACAGAAAACATTCTAGTTTTTTAAAATAAAAAATAATTTTATATTGACATACTAAACAAGTTTAAATGATAAAAAATTTTATCAAAATAATTTGGTCATTCCTTTTATTTTTATAATTTATGCAAAGGTTATATAATAACTAATTGAAATTAAAAAAATAAATTTTATCCAATGTATTTTGTTAATTAAGTAATACATTTAGCACCTTGAAAGACCAGTGCAGGAAAGAATTAAATAAGATCACTAATTTTAAATATCATGTCTTATCAGAAATAAAATAATTTATTCAAAAACTACAGGGAATTTGGTAGACAGCATAAAAATACAGTCAAAAAAACCACCAATGATTGTTATTCCATAATGAAGGGGGGTATTAACCTTCTCCCATCATAATGATCCGCGCTTGATTAGCGCTCTGCAAAAATATGTTTGTATCTGATTGCCTCCGTTCAAAGTCTTACGCTACCCTCTTGTGAAAAAAAAATTACAGTATATTAAAGAGATTTAACAGATTCTGACAAAAAACGTTTACGATTGGATATTTTTTATGCTGTAACAAAAAAAAATTGAAACAGTAAAAAAATTACGATAATTTATTTGCAGATTTTTTGCACATTTCTACTGCGTTTTTTATTATCAAAATTTTTTTTTTGCTTTGTGTTTATGAAACATAGTTTGCTGATTTTAAAAATAATCTTTTCAAGCAAATCTGTTGAAAATTGGGCAAATGATGAAAAACCCGTGTCATAAATAACAGATTAGTAACATATGTTAGTATTAGTGAAAGTAGATTCAGAAAACTATGTATTATAAAAATCCTCACCACTCAAAAGGCTATTCAGATCGACAAAAAAACATTTTTACTGTATACTGTAATTCATTACGAATAGCGTTACATATTTACCGATATCATTTGTCAGAAAAGATATTTATAAACCTCAAGTAAAAGTGATGTATTTATGACCACAAATTCCTTTTTTTTTTTGGGTGTGCCGTATATCATAATTTATTATGTGTTTCAATACATTGATATGTATTGTAAATAATAAATAAACCCATAATCGTCATAGCAATTATAACACACAAGCACATTTCTGAGAAAAAATGGTCATATTCTCTCCAGTCTAAATATAACATTTTACATTGTATAAATGTTGTTCAAATTGTGTAATAAAAATTATTTTGAAACTGACGCCATACATAACCAGTTCCAAGACTAACTGATTGAAAAGGTTAGTTATTATGACATGGGATGCAGAATTAGTCTCCAATGAGAGAATCAGCAGTGTAGTTTCCAGATTTTGAGCATCCATCAATCTCTGCATTATAAATTTTGAGAAAGAACAACAAATTCATGGAGGAAAGTTATTGGAAAAGAAAAGATTGCAATTAATTGAAGTCTGTATGAAAGCAAACAGATGAAGATAACACACCTTATGAGCGATTTTCTATAATAAAAAGGTTAACACAACTTTATAATGAAATAAATTTGCGACTAATAGAAGAAACTAATACTCTTTTTTATGACAGATGTATTGGTTACTTTACTCAATATAGCAGGACCAAGTCAATTGCAGTTCGATAGTTTAATGAAACCGTAAGTAAATAGACTAATAAAACCATGAATTCTCTTTTTATTTTTGCAGAATAAATGCTTGTATTTTTATGTCAAGCTTCATTATTATTAAATCTGTATAAAATACAAGTTTTATTCTAAAACCATACTGAATGGTAGTATCCATTTAATTACATGGTACTTAATTGCACCCATTTTTCACAGAAATCAATCTTCTCTCATAAAAATGTAAGCTGTACAGTTTGGATACTGTTCAGTGCTGATGACTTGGGGATAGTCCAGCATGTTAGCTTCACAGCTCTCGGGTCATAATTTTAGAGTGCTAAGGTTCAAGTCCTAGTAAAAGATTTTCTTTAATATGGATTTGAATAATAGATCATGGATACTGGTGTGGTTGGGTTTTTAATTAACCGCACATCTCAGAAATGGTTGACCTGCCACTGTACAAGACTACATTTCCATTTACATCCAATACATATCTTCCGAAGTAATACCCAATGGTGGTTCTAGAGGCTAAAAAAAAATTTAACTTTGGATATAAAGTTAATACTAAGAAAGGGTTTTTTTCTTCATTTACATGTCGGGAGTTGAAAGATTGCATGTCAGTCTGTTATGAAGATAGAACCTTGAAATGGCACTTCAAATAACTCATTTTGTATGAAACACATCTTTTGTGGGTGTTTCCTTCAAACTGCTTAAAAATGAAGCTGGATTTTGATTGAAATTTACAAAATTGCCTCACATTTGTTGTACTACTTGTGTCAGACTCCTTACAAGCTGGTCAAAGTGTTCTCGGCACATGAACTTAGCTGTTCTAGTGGTTTGGTGGGAACCAAAAGTTCATGCCACTGATTGTTACTTTTGTCTAATATTGTAGGCATTAGTTCAAAACCAAAGCACACTATTTCATACCCTAATTTACCATGAGGTCTGTGGCTCACAGTGAACTGCCTGTGCTTAAACCACGAGAAAATATCATGCTTAGCCAAGATTAACAAGCAGAGGATAATGATGATGTAAGGGTTGATTTAAACTATGAAACTTTGTGTTCATTTGGTGAACTACATTTTCTAACACGATGGGAGCTCGATGACCTTGTACAAGATATGAATTTATCAAAAAATTAAGCAGAACTTTTAGGCTCATGATTAAAAGGTTGGTGTTCTGAGAGGATCTGATGGTCTGGATTGGGTAGTGATTACGAAAGAAAGAAAAAACAATAAAACAGCACATCAACATTATTTATAGTTTGTTAAATGTATAATTATAACAGAAATGCAAAAAGAGTTTATGCATCAACAATAATAAAGGAAAGCAATACGGTAAATAACATTTATACTACAAAAACAGAAGACTTAACTGAGAATAACTGAATAAGCATTACATTCACAAAATAAAAAAACAGGTATTCAAACACATAATTAACTTGCAGCAAGAAAAAACATAGCACGACCAGTCTTGCCGAGCACAACATTTCACTTAAAAGTAATCTAATTCTAGGTTTCCCGACAATGCAGAAAGTAAAAATTAAATAAAGTCTTTAGATAACTTAAATCTTGTAGAGAACTTGACGCGACGATTTATTAAGAACAAAAGTACACAGAGAACAGACCGACAACAGCTGACATCGTCATTCGCACACAGGTCAGAATTGTAATGATAAACAACCTTGGGTTATGTTGTTTATAACACCATTCACTGATTTGTTGACAAACCCTAGCCCGTTATTGTGAAATCGGCAAAACCGTGGTTTCTCAAACAACGTTGTCTGCGACCTTGACCAAAACTGAACAGTTGGAATCTCCTCCATCACAAAACAAAAGTATACATTTTTAGAAGTAGACATTACAGCTTCAAGAATTATTTTATATTTGAAAATGGACTTGTTTTTTGTAATATTTTGTCTGTAATGGAATCATTTGGTCATGAGTACAAAACAGAGAAGTGGTGTTTATTTATTGATTCGCCTAAAGCTATTCCATGCTTCTGCACACTGGGTATGAGTTTCCATCAGTGCCACTAGCTTACAGTACGAATCAGAAAGAAACTTAGGTGAACATGAAACTTCTGCTAGATAAAATAAAATATGAAGAATTTCAGGGGAATATCTGTTGTGATGACTTGAAAGTAATTGCTCTGTTGCTAGGTCTTCAACTTTGTTTCATCGAATACTGTTGTTTTCTTTTGAAGTGGATAGCAGAGACCAAAAATATCATTACATTCAGAAAGAGTGGCTAAACAACAGCATTAACTCCAGAAAAAATAATGTTATTAATGCATCACTTATTGATTCAAAAAAAAGTTGTATTTTATTTCCACTCCATATAAAGCTGGGGGGTCATGAAAAACTTTGTGAAAGCAATGGATCGAAGTGGGCTTGGATTCTCTTACTTAAAAAATAAGTTTCTAAAGATTGTGAAGCAAATTCAAAGAAAATATTTTTTTTCTAATTAGAAATTTATTTAAAGATGACAACTTCGATTGTACATTAAATGAGAAACAGTCCCATCAAGATGTTTCAGATTTGGAAAAGCGGTACCAGGACTAGTGGAATCCGAGCATGCTAGCTGACACTAATGAGAGATGTTCATGATTCAAAATATCGTAGAAAATCAAACATTACTACTTTTTAGGTAAGATTACATTATACTAAGAATATACGAGTGTGTGAGAAAGTAATAAGATTGGTAACACTGCGAGCGATCTGCGACTGTGTCTACCAGTCCTCCTTAACTCTGTATGAGAAGAAAATTATTCCAGTTAATTATGGATAAAACCTATGTTATGTATATTCTTCTTACATGAAGAGTCAAGCATGGATTGATAGTACTTAAGAAGGGATGAAAGCAATAGTCATGAACAATGCACCATACACAATGTTCAAATAATTCCAGCCCCTAATTTGAATTCAAAACTATAAGACATGATCGATTAAGAAACAACCAAGATACCATTTTCACATGAAATGTTCAAACCTGAATTCTATACACTGATAAAATTACATAAAACACCATTTAATACATATAAAAAGACTCTTTGTTTGCTGAAAAGGACAGACTATTGTCAGGTTAGCACCTTATCCTGATTTAAATGCTATTGAGAATATCTGGGCATGTGTTAAAAATTGCATTGCCCAAAAGAATGTACATTCAATTTAGAAGACAATAAAACTGGTGAAAGAAAAATTTGAGAAATAAATGTAAACTTCTTGTTTGTAAAACTGGAAAATTGTAAGACAAATTATTTAAAATTTGAACAATGTTAGATGAAGTTTCAGTGTTTTATTGTAAAACTGCATGAAACTGATCTCGATTCTGACAGTTTCATGGACACAGTGATGATGAAGAGGACATACTGAGTGGAGTTGAAGAAATAGTGTAACTTGGAAAGAAATTAAATATGTGGTGTATTAGGTAATATGTTAATTTAGTAAAAATTATTTATGGACCAGTTTGGAAGTGGTGTAATATTATAATGTGATTAATTTTGTAATTACTGTAAGTCGTCGGTTTTTTAATAATTTAACTTTTTACATTACTATTAGCATCATGATCATAATATTTTGTAATGATTTTTTTCTTGTTATTATTTCAATGACTAATTAGATTCTATTGACATCAAATGAGTCTAGATTTATGAGTATGTTTTATTTTATATGTTTGATTTATGTATATTGTCGTTAGTTGTGTACGTTGGATATGTGTAATGATTCTAAAAAATAAAAATACTCATGAATTAATGTCACCAACCACGATCATATAGCTGAATATAGAACTAAAACTATGCATAGTTAGGACAAGATGTAATACAAGCTTTGTTTACTGAAGTAGATTTATGATTAGCTACTGAAGTGTAATAGGGAAATAAGGAACTTTGGCGAAGGCAAAATTATGTAGCTGTGTTCTGAACTAGAATTGTAGATGAAAGGTTGTATTTCTGTCTGCAGACCAAAACTCTCTCTGTTACTGGATTGAGACAATCTAGAGTTCACTGAGCTCATACACCACCATTTGCCAAACAAATTGTACTTGACTCTCTAAGGAAGGGTGGCAGAATTTGCAATGCTCCTCAATGGCTTATTTATCTAATATACACATTTTTACAGGCAGCACTGCAACTTTATTTTTATTGAGAAAAAATTTAGCTCATATTTTGCTGTGCTCTGATGCACTGGTCATAAAGTGATTTCTTAGGTTTGTAGATGCTTCTGAATCATATATATGTGATTTTTTACTCTCCGGTATGTTAATTTATGGATTTATTAAATGTTACTAAAATGCAACTTCAACAGGATAGGGTGTCTAACTAAATTAACACAAATTGATTTAGCTTACTATTTTTACAAATTAAATAAAAACTAAACAGAAATTAAATACAATGTAAATGAAATGTTTATGTTTTATTTTTTATGGTAACCAATTAAACATTTTGGGTGAAGTCCAACTTTACACTTATTACACAAAAATACAGTGGTACTTTTACATTGTCGGCAGTAGATTCTTCTATTATTTAAATTTTTTTCAGGAAGATACTTGTCACCAAGTTGTAGTTGAAAACACTGTTGATCGTCCAAATCTCTGCATTTGTGGAATAGCAATTTCTTCTGTGTTATTTGCCTTTGATGATAATGCAATAACTACAAGTTGTCAAAATTTGAGTTGCTCGACTTGTTCTTTTTGAACATACTGATAAAGATTTCATCATTTACTAAAGCTACATCAAGAAAGTTTGAAACAAAATCCACCACTATTTTTTTTCCTTTCATTGTTATTTGGTAGTTGCTGACACCAGTGAATCAGTATTACCAGCCAGATCTCACCAGTATTGCTTGGTGAGATCTGGCTGTTGGATAAAATTATAATTTTTTTCACCTTAGAATACCATTTGACATTATTCAGAGATTCAGTGGGCTGAAAATTTGTAATTAGAGTAACAGGAGAGTTATTGTTATAAAAATTGAATTTGTGGTATCAAATTGATAATTTATGTCCCATTAGGTTCTTTACCCAAAGAACAAGAATCTTCCAAAGGGCAGTTTTGAATTCTATTATCATTAACTATTACAATTATGAAAAAGCCTTCATTTTTCAGTAAACTGAACAATTTATATGAAGTAAAAAATATATCAAAATAAATGCTGTGCTTTCCAGGATTGTCTACAATGCGCAATAAATTTTGAACAGCTGAAGCTCCTAATCTAAGGCTGGAATCTACTAATGCTTCTTTTCCTTGATAAAAAGTTGACAAGTTATCCTTGTGAAGAACATAATCACCACACCTAAGTGCACAGGTTTTCCTTTCATTATCATTTTACAAGAATGACAACCAAAGTATGGTATCATCTGTTCATCTATTGAAAGGTGGTGAACAAAAACACTGTATTTGCCAAAGTTTTTATTAAGAAGTGGAGTAGGACTCCACTGTGTTTATCTGATGAATAAATATGTCAATAAGAATGAGTCATTATGAATTGAAGTTGCGAAAATGCAACATTAATTTTTTTTCTGTCTAGCTATAGACATAATAAACAGTAGATATTAAGATAAGTTTACTTAGAAAAACTATCACTTTTTTTGAGTACATAATAATCAGTTAAAATAATATTGTACATCAGAGTTTATTCTTATATAAATTATTTATAGGTCATCTCAGAAGACGCAAAAAATTATTAAATTTAGTGAATAACATAAAATACTTATTGCCAACAAAAACGTTTTTGCTGTTATTTAATAATATTAAAAATTGTCATTAATAAAACATGCTACAAACAGTAAAATATTATTTTGTGTA
Organism: Lycorma delicatula; assembly: GCF_047948215.1. NCBI lineage: Eukaryota > Metazoa > Arthropoda > Insecta > Hemiptera > Fulgoridae > Lycorma > Lycorma delicatula. Next base: position 219,716,976 of record NC_134455.1, on the reverse strand, counting down.
ATAATAACGGAAACAAATTACATTGCTTTCTTGCAACTTACTGTGTATGGGTTAAGGGTTATTTAATATGAGGCTTATGAATACTGCATATAAATTTTTCTACTATTAGCTTAGCTTTGAATATTATGGTAAATTTTAATACACATTACTGTTTAAATGAAGTAATGAATGTAGGCATATAAATATAATCCAAAATTAATTAGAGTGATAAAATTTGTAACATCTGAATGTGTAGTGAAAACTAATTAAAATATGTGCTCTACAAATTACTGAAATTAAAGCTCTACCTTTTGTTATTACTGAAACTCATTTCTTTGCCCTTTCAGATTGAAGAAAACATTCTTTACCAGCAAATTAATTGCAGCTTCTATCCTTAAAGCAATCTGAAATTCATTTACAGAAATGTATTTAAGATTTAACAACAAATTGCTATTTATTGTTATTGTAATATTATTACAAAATGGAAGTGCCCTAGGGTAACCCCACCCCAACTTTCTATACCTTTTTTGTGTATTTACCTCCTAGCTCTGAATTTTTTACCCATAGATAATGACTGAATGAACTCTTAGTTTTATAGATTAATGCAAAAAAAGTGTAAACAACACTTCTTTTATATTCCTTTAACAGTAACAAGTTGGTGTTCTGTAGATAAACATTGTTGGCTTTGGCAATTACAAAGAAACCAATTGATTTTACACCTTAGAAACATCTTTTAATTTCAAAGGTAATATAGTAAAATCTTACTTGTACAAAGTAAGATATATCCATGCAATCATAATTTTTAACCAATTGACCGAATTAACTTTCAGTTCCTGAATGTGTCTGTATGCATCAGACAGCAGTACACATACAACCATAATTCAAAATAAAATGTTCTAGGAATTTGGTATGGTAAGTAAAATTTGTTTACATTTACAAATATATTCATATATAACTTTGTATAAATATATTTATTTACTTTAGACATGCAGTGTTAACAAAGTTAATGCTCACTTTTTTCACATTAGTGCAAAAGTAAACAACAGTACCTAAATAATGAAACAATAAAAAAGGGCAATGAAACAATAAAAAGAAATAATAAAATTTGGCAAATGCTTCTACCTTAAGATGATACGTTTTTTTGGTATAAGACCACTACTAGAGTGAAGTGTAGAATCACTTTAGAAACTAGTTATGAAAAAAATCAATGGCGGAAATTTTGGTTAGCATTGATTTTTAGATAAATTTTTTAGCAGTGCCTTTTAAAATGTTCACAACCCCTCTTACCTTTTCCAATTAAAATGTTTGTGCTTTCTCCACCTGGTGTTCAAGGTAGGAGCATTTGGTTAATTATTTTTTTACATTTATCTGTTGAAATGTTACTTAAGGATTACCAAACTTTATTAATACTGTAATGTTCAGAGGCAGTGTTCTATAAATGTGCTAGTTATAAAAACAGAGTTTAAATTAAAAAAAAAATATTTTCTGAATTTCATAATTAAGATATTATGTTTAAACATACATTATTATTCAGTTTCATATTTACTGTTTACTAAAGGTAAGGGTGACAAAATGGTTAAGTTCAGTATTTCTCCATTTTTGTATACATGCTACGTCCATATTTCCATATATATCTATTTTCTTTTTCAAATCTTATCTGTTTCTTTTCACCAGTCATACACTCACTGTAGAAGCTAACAGGCCTGACTGCTTCACTTGATAACTTTTTTCACTGATGTAGGCCTTTAGTTGGAATGTATGCTGATTTAACTAATTTCCTCTGTGTGGTGTATCAGTAAATGTATTTTTTATCCAGTATTTCAATAGTGAATAAATCTACACTTTCATGATTATTAAATTTTATACATTTTTGCTTCGGCTAAGAAGACATTATATATGTCGTACGTGACGTAGCGAAGAAGTAAACGTACTATCGCCAATCAATTCAATGAATTTTGACTGTGAAATCGTCATGGGAACGTTGAAGTTATTATTTTCTTCTTATTTGTTCGACATCATTTGTAATGGCATGCAACATCTTTATGAAATATGTTTGTTATTTCAACAAAATTGGAATACTTAATTGTTTAAATTTTGTTAGGAACAAGAGTGACGGTACGAAAGTTGTACTCATAAATGCATTCGACGCAGTCGGCATATCGACGGCTTATTTACTGAAGAAAACAAATTTATTTTCAGAAATATGTCTTCAAGATTTTCGAATCGTAAACAATATGAAAGGCGTGGTAGCAGATTTAAATAACATTAACACACCTTCTCTTGTTACTTACAAATTAGGAAGATTTAGTTTAGAAGGAGCACTAAAGGTAAACTCACTCTTCTGAACTTTTAAATTAATTCTATTCGTGGTTTGATAAATGATAGTTTACGTATTTTCAACATATTTTACTGACTACTTGATTTTCTGTTAAGAAGATCAAAATTTCCTTATTTCAACATAGTACTTCCTTATAGTAACATAATTAAGCTTATCATTTTGAAAAAAACTAAATCGAGAAGATTCAGAATACCGTCAGGTAATCCTGACGGTATTCTGAATCTTCTCGATTTAGAAATCATTTAGAAATCAATAACATCAGTTTCAATAACATTCAGTTTTTTAATAAATTTTTATCAATTTTGATATTTCAAGAATGGATTGAGGTATTTCATTCAGTACGCCATTAATTTTAAAACCAACATTACATATTAAATAGGTGAAAAATTTTATCAAATTTTTTAAAATGGGGACGTATTTTTAATAGAGAAAATTAAAATATTTATTGTGAATAAAATTTCACATCAACGATTTCGAAAAACCGAATACGGTAAAAGTTGTTAGCAGGGCCGGAGGAACAATGCGTTAGTCCGTGCCCCGGCACTAAGATAATCGAGGGGCGCAAAATTCCTAAACAAAATGAGAAAAAACTCGCAATGAAGTTTCTGAATTAATTAGAAAATTTTCTAAAAAAAAATTCTAAAAAACTGTAAAAAAAATAATTTTATCTACTAATCACCACAAACTTTTTAAGGCACTACTCCAGTAATCTACATATATAAAAGCCAATATCTCTGTGTGTATGTGTGTGTGTGCCTGTGCGCAGTACAGCGTGAAGAACGCTGCACCGACAGGTACGTAGTTTGGAACCAAGGTGGCCCAGGGCCGGAGCCGAAACACCTCGAAGCGATTTTTACGATTTTCAAAGTAGTTTTTCGTTATTCAATGTTTAATCGATTTTTCGCCTTTTTCAGCGAAGTTCCGTTCTAAAATTGTTGAAAGTTCGGAAGTTGAACATGTACAGTAAAATTTTTTATACCACCTGAAACGTTATTTAATACCCTTCACAAAGAGACCAATTTCAGAGATTATTAGACGCGTGTCTGTAATTAATTAAAATAATGTCACTTTTTCGGACTAAACGCTATTTTCCCATAAAGTCTTTTTATGAATCGCGGTATAATCTTTACTACCTGTCACAACAAAAACGAATTTTTTTTCTTCAGGAAATACTCGCAAGAACCGGACTTAAAATGAAAGAAAAATTATTATTCAAATCCGATGAGAAGTTAGTTTAAAAAAATTTTTCCAAAGCCATAAGTTTTAAAAAATTACCAGCGTTAATCATGTTCCGAATGCTCCTAGGAAAATATCTTTCCCCCTTTCCCTGATCGTCGCAATTGGCTTGTGGGTGTCACATAGTTAGAGAGTGAGCGAGAAAGAAGGCATGTGTGCTTTCGAGGGGGGAGGAAAGAATTATTAAATTCTATTTGGCTCTTTTGCGGGGAGAGAAAAAGTTGTTAGTGGGAGGTAAGTTGTATGTGACGTATTTCGAAATTTTTTAGCGAGTGATTTCATTCTGAGTGGTTGAGTGATTTCGATTAGAATTGCAGTGGTTTCTTTGTTTGAACCTTGGCAACAGTGAGCAAAGGACTTTATTTCGCTAAGCCTTGACCTAAGCTACAAACAAAATATATAGATAAAAAATATACATTAAATAATTGTAATTTTTGTTAAGTTTTTCTTTATACAGCTTTCCTGAAGGAAGTCTGCCCAAAGGTAAGACTTATATCAGTTTTTGTTTATAATTGTTCTTACTGTTGGAATTGCCGATTTAGAACAATTTGGATAATGATTAAAGCGAGATATGATTATAAAATATTTCACTGTTACAAAATGCATTATTGTGTTTTATTAATTTTTTATGCGTGGATATCTAAATATAACTATGTATTACAAATAGAAAGAGGCTTCTAAACAAACAGGTTACAGATACACTAATATAATGCATTAATATAAAAAAAAAATTGGTTAATGAGGAATAATATTGCGCGCAGATATGATTTATAAAATATTTCACTGTCAAACATGCATTATTTCGACAGTGTATAAAAGATTATGATTAGTAATAGAACATCTGCATCGGAAAATTTATAGAATGAGATGGCCAAGAGATTCCGTTTGAAGTTTATTTTGCATTTATTTAACTATATACTTATTTATTATTATTATTTTCTTTATTTTGATTTTGGTGTTGTTTATTTTGTGACATATATTCTGTCCCATAAAGATTGCAATTGTTTACTTTCTCCAATTTTGCTGTTAATATTTTCAATTTTTTTTTTTCATTAGTAAATATAATGATTCTTATTTCTTATTTACTTTGATTTTGATATATTGTGTTTGTTAGCTCGAAAACGGATTGATGGATATGGTCATTCGTTTTAGAAACCAAAGCTAAAATGTTTGTATTATGTACAGAGGGAGGAGGATAGAAAAGTAAATATGAAAGATTGTTAATTAAAAATAGATTCTCTTTAAAGCTGTATCTCAGTGATTGTTTATTACCATTATTTCTTTACTTACAGAATGTTGGACAGTAAAAAGAAATTATCTGGTAGCCATTTCAGGAAAAGAAGACTAAAGACAGAAGCATCCTTAAAGAAGTAAGCTGTGGCTTTGGAAAAGTTTTTCAAAGACAATTCTAGACCAAGTATAAGTGAAAAATATCAAGATGATTTGGACAGAATTGAGGATATTGTGTTTCTGCAGAGCAATCTTCATCAATTTTTGCATGGTCTTCTAGGACACATGTATGTGATCGTGTTGAGCAACAAGAAGATAAAGAGAAAGAAGCGAAAGAGTTAGAAAATGCATTGCACTTGCAGATTGAAACTGATGAAGAGGTCCTGTTTTTTTGGTTTTGAGTTCTGATTCTTGACTAGGGCTTGAATATTTCTGATGCAGAAAGGATTTGTCTTTCAAAAACAGGTCCAGTGTCCCTAGTGTACAACTTTGATTTCCCTACTAATACCAGAGGACGTAGGTTCATCTCAAACAACTATATAAGATATCTCAGCAATGGAGAAAAAATTCATAGAAATTGGTTGGTGTATTCTATAGCCAAAGACTCAGTTTTCTGCTTCTACTGCAAAATTTTTTCAAGGTGTGGCTACATCTCCTTCTTTAGCAAAAGATGGCTATAGAGATTGGCGACATATAGTACAAATCCTCAAAAATCATGAAACTCCTAAAAACATTTTGAAGCCCAAAAGTCCTGGCTTGAATTGAGAATTCGTTTAAAAACTTTGCGAACAATAGATGCTACTTCTCAAAGATTTTGGAATGCAGAACGGCGTTCCAATGCTGGGTTAGCATTGGAACGCCGTTTTTCAACGCATAGTTTTGATCATCAAACTTTTAGGCAAAAGCTGCTTGACAACGAAAAGCAGCTTTTGCAACGAAAATTTGTATGAACATGATATTGGAATAATTATCAAGCTAGTCAAACTATTAGCTAAATTTGATCCTGCTATCGAGGTCCATGTAAGGAGGGCTTTGAACAAACAACAAAAAAAAACCACATACTTGAGAAAAACCATACAAAATGAGGTCATTCACGTAATTGCACATGATGTCAAAAGAGACACATATTAGATGAAGTGAAAAAATCAAAATATTATTCAATTATATTAGACTGCATACCTGAATTAAGTAAAACAGAACAAAATACCTTCGTTATAAGGTATGTGTCAATTGAACAATTAGATATCAAAATTCATGAACATTTTTTGGGCTTTCTTTCAATTGAAAGATCAATAAGCCAACAACTTTTCGATATCTTACTTTGAGAGCTAGAAACCTTTGGGAAACATGAGAAGCCAAGGATATGATGATGGAGCCAATATGACAGGAGAACGAGCAGGGGTGCAAGCAAAGATTAGAAACATCAACCATCATGCTCTTTTAATATCATGTGGTAGCCACTCCCTTAACCTGATGGTAAATGATATGGCCAAATCATCATTAGAAGGAGCCAACCTCTTTAATATTGTCCAAAAATTGTACTTATCTTTTTCTCACAGACTTTCAATGGGTCATTTTTTTTAAGCACATTGAAGAGCTAACCTTAAAACCTCTCAGCAACATCAGGTGGGCTAGTTGAATTGATGCTATAAAGTCGCTGAGGTGTCAAATTGGACAAATACATGATGCATTGCTTAGCATTTACAAGAACAAAGATATAGATAGTTCAATAAGAGATGAAGCATCTGGGTTACTTATGCAAATACAACAATACAAATTTCTTTGTTCTGTCGTGATAGTGTTTGAGGTATTAAATCATGTCAATCCCATTAGTAAACTCATGCAGAAGAAAAATTATGA